>NC_066585.1:322843309-324043309 GCF_024323335.1 Lathyrus oleraceus | reverse complement strand
TCTTTATCCAATGAATGTGAAATTTTGCACACTATTTCTAGACACGTGGAGTGTTGTTTTGGATTTGGTTTGAGGTTTTTACCATGATCCATCTCTGTTTTATGCCTATGCTAACTTGGTGTGACAATTGGTGTCACACATGTGCTTGTTTGTGCTTGCCTTGACTTATGCAATGTGATTGCCATGCCTAATGATGCCCAATGCCTCTAATTTTTTGTGTGATGATCATGTTGTATGTCATGTTTACTCATGAATTTTGCCAAGGTTATTTGAATCATTTTTGATTTAATGTGCATTTGTTTCTTCTGATGTCACAATGTGATAACAACTTGCATACCTTGCCATATTTGGTTCATGAAATACTTTTGGTTAATGATATTGATATGGGACCTTTTGGAATGTGTTCTTGATTGAATGAAGTTGATTCATGTTAAGTTTCATGTTCTGTTTTGAATGTTTGACCCTCTTTTGACCCTAGGCTTGGACCTAGTGGTTTGGACTCACTGTTTGGATTGTGGATTTCACGTTAAGAAGCACAATGCCATGATTGGAGTTGTTCACTCATTTGGATTGATTAATTGGTTGATGATTGGCTAACCTTGTGTTGTTTTGTAGGTTGATGCCAAGTTATTTGTGTTATGCTCATTGGCTTGTGCCTTGCACATTGTTGCATTACTTATCTGTCTGACTGTGTACTATTGTCTGATGATTGTTGTCTGTCTGTTTACTTGACTTGTATACTGATTTGTTTGATGTTTCAACAGGTACATAAGTTACTTAAGTTCAATTTGAACTTGCTTTTGCTTGGTTGCTTAACCACTTAGGTATAATATCTCTGACTTCATGTAGTCTGGAAGACCTGTCCTGTTATGTGGGCAGGCACCTGTCTGAAGCCCTCCTTAAGAGGCAATGCTTGTGTTTGTTTATCTTTGTGGCCTGTACATATCAAAGAACTCCTAAGTGAATAGGCATTGGCAGATACAAGGGATGTGCAATCCATCCCCTGCTAGTCAGTTGAGTCATTCATCCTGCTCACACCACTGTGTTGATGCACTATGAATCAAAACCCAAGATCTTTGTTGTGTCAGTCATGTGGAGTAGAGTCCCACATTCTGGACTCCCACACTTTCATTTGTCTGAAGCTCTCCCAGGCCAGGGATAAGAGCTGTGAGGTCTTACCCTCACTTCCTATTTCATCTGCTTCACCCTAACTCTCAATGTTAGGGTTAAAAGCTAACACCACTCTGTTACAGTGGCTTGTTTGTCGAGGTTGACATGACCCCTTGACTAAAGCCTAGCCTTGTGTGAGCCCATCTGTTTGTATATAGTGTGTGTGCTCGCTTTTGTGCTTATGATTGATTATGCTGTTTAAGATAGCTTGCTGCTTGTGCAAGTTAGATAGAAACTTCAGCCTAGGACCATTGTGGATTGCATGATAACTATTAGGCTCGAGTCAGTCTCCCTTCTGGTTTGTCATTTCCCAGTCTCTGGTTAGGCTAGTCCTTTTTCCCTGTTAAGGGGAACTACGTCGCCCTGATCCTCATACCAAATGAGGTACGTAGGCAGGGGATCGTACGAGATCTCTCCGGGCACCGTTATTCCTTTTTGTGTGCGTTTGCTTGACAATTATTAGGCTCGAGTTCCAGACTCCCTTTTAACTTGTTTGTTTGTTAACCTTCTTGTGTGTGTTAGGAGATGGATGTAAGACCAGCGATTGGCATTCCGTATCCTATTGGTGTTTGTTTGTGTGCTTGGAGTCTGATGTAAGTCCAGCGATTGGCATTCGATTTCCGTGTTTGGTTGTGTTGTTTGGAGTCGGACGTAAGACCAGCCATTGGCAGTCTGTTTCCGTTTGTTTGTTTGCTTTGACGTCTTAGCGTATGTGCGTGTGTTTTGTTTCGGCGTGCGTGAGCCGAACTACGGTAGCTCTGATTCTCATTCCAGATGAGATACGTAGGCATAGGATGCGATATCCTAGCGAGCCCTTTCCCCTCTTCTTCCATATGTGTCTTATTCCAGTGTGTGTGTGCATTCTTTTGAGCAGTTTTAGTAACCTTATTCTTTCCTTCTGAGCGTGGATCCCGTCGAGTACGACGGACGTGAGGGGTGCTAATACCTTCCCCTTGTGTAACCGACTCCCGTACCTTGTAATCTCCGGTCGGAAGACCATTTCCTTTCCAGGTTTACTTCGAGCGTTTCCTTTCCTTCTTTGGGATAAATAACGCACGGTGGCAACTCTGTTTGTTTTGTTTTTCCCGCCGGTTGTTTTTCGCGGATGCGACAATAGGATCAAAACTTCAACATGAATTCGGAACCGGGAACCATAGAACATGGTCATCAACTTAGAACCCAGATTTCAGAACCAACGGTCACCAACAAGAACCAAACAAAAGTCACCAACAGAACAAGTCACCATCAAAACAAGTCACCATCAAAACAAGTCACCATCATAACCTGTAAATGATTCATTCCCGCCCCACTCACGGGTGTAATCTAGGCCAGAGTAGGGTCAAGAGAAACGCAGGATAAACAATCCTTTCAAGAATATCACGATATGCACACCATGTGTATGCAACGATAATACCCCATCAGAATCGGAACTGCTCGTGATACCATGTTCCGCTAAGTGGCGCCATACCACCTGCTTCCCATGAATCACTTTATTCCTAGGTGTCATAAAGTTCACTCATAGCCTGTGTATTGGGCCTTTTACCTCTTGTGACTCCCACCCAACAGCGAAAGAGATACACAGCCAACATAATATGCATGAAACAGTAAAACGCACATAGGATGCAATGCAAGCAGATAAGTATGCAAAGCAATAAATAAATAACACACAATAGACAATAAACCAACAAACGCTAGGAAAGGCCCACTAGGGAAAATAAGTCCCAAGTGGAGTCTCCAGATGTCGCTCCTCGGATTTCCTGAATCCAAGTACAAACGCGAAAAGAGTGGCGCGGAAGAAAAGAGTAGAGTGGCCAGCTATGTACTTTTATCCCAAGAGGAGGGAAAGGTAGTATTGCATAACTAAGACGGAACGGATAAAACAAAGTCTCAAACCAAAGGAAACCGAGTAAGGGGGCCGTTTACGTGAAGGGAAGGTTATCGCACCCCTTCACGTCTGTGGTACTCCACAGGATCCACGTTTGCTATTTATGTCTAAAGTGTGTGTGTATAAAAAGTCCTATATGCAATGCGAAAGATAGAAAATCAAAGTAGGCAAAAGAAAGAGTTATTGCTCGCACAGGACCTACCCTGCTGCATACGTATCTCAAGAAGGATTGAGAATCAGAGCACCGTAGCTCGGCTAACCTATTTTTGTTTGTTTTGTGTTTTTTAGATGAACGACGTTACTACACAATCTACCGGATGCTCAACCTTTGGAGACTTACTCACCTGTAGTAGAAGGAGTTAACGTGTCCTTAAGAAAAGAAAATCAAAGAGATTGTTTATGTTTTGGGAATGCTCATGCAAAAAGAAGTCCTAGACGAAGGAACCGTGCTACCTTAATTGACATGCAAGCGAGAGACTATACGAAGCCTAACAATCCTATGGGGAGACGATCACACCATACAAAACAAACATGCATAAAGTAAACACGCCAACAAGGGGGCTCAAACATCCGTGGGTAGGGCTTTAGTCAAGAGGGGTCATATCAACATCGACAAACAAGCCATGGAAAGGTAATCAAATGGGCTCTTAACCACAGACATTGAACATCAGGGTGAGCAGATCAAAAGGGTAATGAGGATAAGACCTCATAGCTCTTAACCCTGGACAGGGTGAGCTCATGACAAAAAGTGGGGATTCAGGAAGGTGGAACCCTCTCCACTGACTGGCCGGACAAATGATCTTGGGCTTTTGTTCTGAAGCATCGACACGTAGTGCGAGCATAAAGAACGACACACTGAATAACGGGGGCTTGACTACTAATCCCTTTTATCCGTTAATTGCCTCTTCATGGAGGTCTTTAGCATTGGTGCCTCTTCTTGGAGGTCTTTGGGCACAAAAGTAAACACGCAAAAACATTGCCTCCTATTGAGGTCTTCCAGCTAAGAAAGCGGTAAAATGCTGAAAAAAGATGTAAAAGGGATCAAGAGATCTACCACACGGATAAAGATCCGAAGTAACAACAACTAAAGAAATAAGAAACCCAGAGATCTCTTAGGCTAGCACCGTCAAAGAAAACAAGTCAGCAAAGCAATCAGAATAAATCTCCAAATGGTATTCCACAAATAAAGTGGAATACCAAGCAAGCTATCTGTTCAAGAGTCATGTGAGCCCTCACAAAAACTCAACAAATAAGTTAGAATAACCAAATGGAGGTACAATCAAGAGTTGCACCAAATCAAAATGTAACCACAAGAATCATGCCATTAAAATTCACAAAAAAAAGCTCACAAAAAGCAATTAAGGGTAGGAGGCCTAAACCTCTTGTCAAACAAAAGCATTAAAAGGGTATCAAAACTCAAAGTCAGGGGGCAAGGATCCACACATCAAGACATGACATACATACTAAAACATGTGCCCACATGCAAAACCTAACGATACCCACTCTTCCAAATTCACCCATAATACCTCATACATTCAGAAATTTCAGGTTGAAAGTATAAAGTAGTGGAAATAGGGCATACCTGATTGGGGAGGATCGATTGAAATTGAATGGCACGGTTGGCTTTGCAAAGCAATCTTAGGGTTTGTGTGAGATGGAAGTGAAAAAGTCTAAGAGTCCGAGTGAATTTTTCAGAGCTGTCTGGAGGCTGCTGTAGATTAGTTCGTTCTTCTCTCTAGGGTTTTTCCACTGAATTTTTTTAGAATTTATAACCTGATTTTCGTGGCTTTGTGGGCTCAAATGAGAGAGGTCCAAGTCCAAGATTTTTCTGTTATATATATATATATATATATATATATATATATATATATATATATATATAAAGATATATATATATATATATATATATATATATATATATCTTTATATATATATATATATATATATATATATATATATATATATATATATATATATATATATATATAATATATATATATATATATATATATATATATATATATATATATATATATATATATATATTATATATATATATATATATATATATATAAGATATATATATATAGATATATATATATATATATATATATATATATATATATATTTTATTTATTTTATTTTTATTTATTTATTTATTTATTTATTTATTCGTTTGTTTTTATTCGTTTTTCTTAATTATTTTTTTCATTTTCGTTTTTTTTTATTTATTTATTTCTTTTTTACTTTCGTTTTTTTATTTCAAAACGCGTGGGCTTTGCCTAGCGAGCATGACAGTTCAGGAAATTCCTCTGAGCGCAGGTGATCCTGGTGGCTTTTCTTGGGACTCGCTAGGCGACCCATTCTGCTCGCCTAGCGAGCATGACAACTCATGAACAAACTTTTGCTCCTTTGAATGATGAATAGACCCTATTTGAACATGTTGGAAGTAACTCAAGTCATTCCCTGGCCATTTCACCTTCAGTTGACCAACAATTGACTAGAGGTCGAACCCCAATTCAGATGAACTTTGCTGAAATGCAATATGAAATGTTAAATGACCTAAAAATGAATGCATGTATGAGGAGGGCAAATTTGAGGTGCTACACCTGGGAGATTCCGTCAATTCTCTCGGGGATAGGTGGTTAATAACGATAAGATCCGCCGGAGAAGAAAATCTACGGGGGAAGCTTATCAAGGAACGATATGAAACTCCGTGGGGAACAACCACCAATCAGATTCACATCAATCAAAACACTCTCTTCTATCTGCTGGAGAGGAAACTCTACTAAGGGGAGAAATATCATTTGGCTCCACTGGGGAAGGAAATAACATCTTCACCACCAGCTCTCAATGCTAGAAGAAATCTTCAGACCTGGAGAAGATACCAATCATCAAACTCGGATCAGGCAACCCTACCGGGGACAAGCTGCAAATGCTCTCGATGAAACTACCCTGGCTGAGGAAATTGGAAATGAATCCTTCGTCAACAAATGACATGCTGGGGATGAAAAGGGAGACAAGCCCTTCACCAATTGCTCTAGGAAACTTCCTGCTGAGGAAACAATTATCTGGAAAGATAGCTCTGCAGGGAACACATGCTTACTCCGCTGGGGACTTCTACTCATGCTGGGGACAGACAAACCTCCTCATGAGTAGAAAAGCATATCAACTTTTATCAATCTATAAGGGATTTTAGGTCAGTCCACACAAGGGATGACAACCATATAATTGATAAAACATAAATGCTAGTGCCTGATATAGAGGGATACATGTCTCTAAAAGATCAAGGCAAGCACTAGAACAGAAGGGATCATACAGGGATCATACACGGATCAACCCTACAACCAATCATGGATTGCTAAGACTCCGTGGGGGGAAATAAGCATGTATGCACAAACAAACTATCCGGGAATGCGTTGGATGAACATCCACAAATTCTGCTAGAAGAAAAACAATCCATAAGACCAATCAATCTACTGCCATCAAAGAGAACTTCTCATACCAGACACTCTGGGAAGCTGATGATGTATCATTCTTTCAGCGCTCACTGGGGAGACAACTTGAAAGCTAATGAAGAGGATATAAAATTCCAGAGTATGAACAAATGTCTTACCTTTTGGTAATCATACTATCCTTGGGAAAGCACTGAGGACATTCCACTCATCCTTTCACTCATTGTGAACGTTCAATTTGTTTGTAAAATAGCTTATTTATGAAAACTTTATTTGTTTAAGACAATGATATTTATCAATTAAAACATGCAAACATTTGTTAAATAGAAACAAATAAGAGTGCAAAGAATTGGATAAAGGCTCAAATTTATTTAATAGAATGGTAGTCTGCAAATGGCGAGACTCCATGGATCTTTACAAATTTTAAATTGGTGATATACATGGAAAAAAGGGCTACATTGAACATAATGACCGTTTCTCCACCAACTTTGGATCCACTGTATTCGAAACTTCAGTTGATGATGACTGAGCGAGAATCTTTGATAGATGATAGCTGTAGAACAAAGTCTTGTCAGGATGCAGTTACTTGCCAAATCCCTAATTTTTGCCTAGATTGACCTAGGGTGAAGTACTCAATCTAGAGGGGTATATTTATTTTTCTTATGTCTCTAACTTTTGCCTGGACCGCCCTTTCGGGTTTTCAATCCACCGAGACACTCATTTTTGCCTAAGTCGCCCTTTCGGGTTTTCAACTTAGCGAGCTATTCTGTTTTTATTTTAGGCGAAGTATTTCTTGACTGCATCAGAATTCACAGGACGAGTGAAATCCTCCCCATCCATAGTTGTGAGCAACAAAGCACCGCCTGAAAAGGCTCTCTTAACAACGTATGTATCTTCATAGTTTGGAGTCTATTTGCCCCTGGAATCGGGCGCGAAAGACAAGACTTTCTTGAGCATGAGGTCACCTTCTCGGAACACACGAGGCTTGACCTTCTTATCAAAGGCTTTCTTCATCCTCTATTGATACAACTGACCATGGCACATGGCAGTTAATCTCTCTTCTTCAATCAAATTCAGCTGGTCATAACGACTCTGAACCCATTCAGCCTCAGTCAGCTTGGCTTCCATCAAGACTCTCATTGATGGGATCTCGACCTCTACGGGGAGCACATCTTCCATTCCATATACAAGAGAGAAAGGGGTTGCCCCTGTTGAAGTGCGGACAAATGTACGATAGCCATGCAAAGCAAATGGCAACATCTCATGCCAATCTTTGTACGCAACTTGTTAGCAGCTTCAACAACCCCATTCATCTTGGGTCTATAGGGAGAAGAATTATGATGTGCAATCTTGAACTTGCTACACAGCTCTTTCATCATCTTATTGTTCAAGTTAGATCCATTATTAGTAATGATCTTGTCTGGCATACCATATCGGCATATGAGTTGATTCTTGATAAACCTCACAACCACCTATTGGTCACATTTGCATACGATGCTGCTTCAACCCACTTGGTGAAGTAATCAATGGCTACGAGAATAAAATGGTGACCGTTCGATGCCTTAGGTTCAACCATGCCAATCATGTCAATTCCCCACATGGAGAAAGGCCATGGTGAGGAAATAACATTCAGAAGTTTCGGGGGAATATGAATATTATCCGCATAAATCTGACACTTGTGGAATTTCTTCACAAACTTGCAGCAGTCAGACTCCATTGTCAGCCAATAGTAGCCTGCTCTCAACATCTTCTTAGCCATAGCGTGTCCATTGGAATGAGTACCAAATGAACTTTCATGGACTTCAGTCATCAAATGGTCTGCTCCGTGTCTATCCACGCATCTGAGCAAAACCATGTCAAAATTCCTCTTGTAAAGCACATCGCCATTAAGGTAGAAACTGCCAGATAATCTCCTCAAAGTCTTCTTATCTTTAACAGATTCCCCAGGCGGGTAAGTCTGACTTTGGAGAAAACACTTGATATCATAATACCATGGCTTATCATCTTTCACTTCCTCAACAGCAAACACATGAGCTGGTCTATCCAAGCGCATCACATTAATATTTGGAACTTCATTCCAAAAATTGACAGCAATCATTGAAGCAAGCGTAGCGAGAGCATCCGCCATCCGATTCTCATCTCGAGGAATATGATGGAAATCCACTTTAGTAAAGAAAGTTGAAATCCTCCTCGCATAATCTCTGTATGGGATGAGGCCAGGCTGATTCCTCTCCCATTCACCCTTAATCTGATTAACAACCAGGACCGAATCACCATAAACATCAAGATGTTTGATCCTAAGATCAATACATTCTTCCAAACCCATAATACATTCCTCATACTCCACCATATTATTCGTGCATTTGAAAGTTAGCCTTGCTGTAAAAGGAAAATGTGTGCCTTGAGGAGTAATAATCACTGCCCCAATACCATTTCCATACTGATTGACAACACCATCAAACACCATACCCCATCGGGAACCAGGCTCTGGCCCTTCATCGAGCGTAGGCTCATCACAATCTTTCATCTTCAAATACAAAATCTCTTCATCAGGGAAGTCGTATTGCACATATTGATAATCTTCAATCGGTTGATGTGCCGGATGGTCAACCAAGATACTACCTTTAATAGCTCTTTGAGCTCGATACTCAATGTCATACTCAGATAATAACATCTGCCAACGGGCAATCCTCCCAGTTAAAGCAGGCTTCTCAAAGATATACTTGATCGGATCCATTTTGGATATCAACCAAGTCGTATGATTAAACATATACTGGCGTAAGCGCTTAGCAGCCTAAGCTAAAGCACATCATGTCTTCTCAAGCATTGAATACCGAGACTCACAGTCGGTAAACTTCTTACTCAAGTAGTATATTGCATATTATTTCTTTCCTGATTCATCTTGCTGACCAAGGACACAACCCATGGAATCATCAAGCACGGTCAAATACATAATTAATGGGTTCCCTTCAACAGGCGGAGACAGAATCGAAGGCTCAGACAAATACTCTTTGATATTGTCAAAGGCCTTCTGGAAATCCTCGGTCTAATCATGACGCTGATCTTTCTGGAGGAGCTTGAATATAGGCGCACTTGTGGCAGTCATGGGGGATATAAATCTCGAAATGTAATTCAAGCAGCCAAGAAAACCTCGGATTTGCTTCTCAGTTTTGGGCACATACATCTCTTGTATTGCTTTGACCTTGGCAGGATCAACCTCAATACCTCTCTCGCTGACAATAAAGCCCAATAACTTTTCGGAACGGATTCCAAATGTACACTTGTTCGTATTCAAGCGGAGGTTTTACTTCCTCAACCGCTAGAAAAGATTTAACAAGTGTTCTACATGTTCAACTTCCGTTTTCGAATTTACAATCATATCATCAACATACACCTCAATCTCCTTGTGCATCATTGTAAGACCCCAATTTTGTCCCTAAGATCCCTCATGGCATCATATCATATCATATCATGGCCTCAAGGATCATTATGCACCTTTTGCTTCCCTCCTAGTGGGTGGGTACCTTGTGAGTTTGGTTCTTGATCACCAAGCATGTTTTGCATTTGTATATCATTGTTTTTCTTTTGTTTACTAACCAAAAGTACAAAAATATTGTCATCTAACCATGTTACTTGCAGATGAAGCAAGCTAGGTCAAAACAGTCAAATCATTCATTGAGCAATGGATGGTGGCCATTCTTGAAGAATTTGGGCACCATGAGCATTCATCAAGAGTTCATATGAGTTGTGACATCATTTTGAATCAAGATATCAAGTGGTAGGGGCTTGGAATTCATCAGAACATGGTTTAGTCAACCAAAACCCTAACAAAGTCAACTGTGGTCAACTGTGCATTTAATCAGTGATTTGATGGTGGGAATTGGTTTGAGAGGTCTCATTCATGTCCATATAAGCCTCATATAACATGTCAAACATCCACAATGAAGAATTTAAAGTCAGACAAGAAATTTCCAAAAATAGTAAGTTGACCTGTAATTGGAATTTGCCAAAAATGGAAAGTGCTTCTCCTTAAAATTACATCATCATACAAGCTTCAAATGAATTTTTGTCCAACATGAAAGTTGAAGATCTTGTTCTCACATTTCCAAAAAGTCCAAGAACACTCATTTCGCATTTTTGGTTGGCAAGTTATGATCAAATCATTCTCAAGAATTTTTGAACTTCAAAGTGAGATAACCTTCAAACCATTTGGCCAAATTGAGTGAGGTTTTTTGCTACAAGTCACATTTGATATGCTCTATCCAAATCCTTCATCACATTTCACCAAAAATCATCCAATAAAAATGGCCTTTTTCAAGTGCATTGAATTAAAAAAGAGAGGGGTGAAAAATGGACTTTCAAATTAATCATTGTCCACATATCCTACCAATTGCAAATGACTGAAAACCACATTTGGAGATTGTTTAGGCCCATTTTCGCACTGTAGCATGCCATGCACATGCAACATGAGCAATTTCACTAATTGGCCAAAAACACTTCATTTGAGTTAAATTCAATTACCATTCCACTAACCAAACTTAAGCATTGTTAATCAGAGTATATATTGCACATTTCTGACTGAAAAACCCTAGCCACAACTCACAAATTAGATCTGAATTATTTTTTCTCTCAAAAACTCTCATTTCTTCACTTGGTTTTTTCTGAAAAATTGCCAAAGAATTCGTGCTCTTGTGCATTGGTCCATCATCTACCATCCTTTTGGAAGTCTTTGCAAGCATCATCTCCCAATTGTAGAGCCATTTTCAGCACTGTTGCATTGAAGTTCTTCCATGGCAAGTATCGATTGGAGCTGCCTCAAGGGTTGTTGAGCTAAAATTCGTTGTCCATTCATCATTTGGAACATCATTGTGCATCTGTTTCAACTTGTTGTGACCAAAGAATCCCAGAATCCATACTGCTCTTCAAATTAGGTAAATTTTCGAACCTTGCCATTGTCCAAATCATGATATGTTTGTTAAAGATCTTGCCATGCTGAGTACAATGAGCTTTAAATCGTGAGAAATGGTTGAGTATTAAGGAAGATACATTGATTTAAAGTTTGTTGGTCAAATGTTGTTGTGCTCATTTCTTTCTTGTTAGCTCGAATTAGTGAAAACTAAGGCTGGATCATTGATGTACGTTGTTAGATGATTTGATTGGTATGCTTGTTTCAAAATTCTGGGAAAAATGTTCATCACGATGATGAACATGTTGGCTGTGCATGAACCCTAATCTGTGAACCCAGAAATCGTGTTTGATCTGCAGAACTCGAGCCTTGCATGTTTTTCACGTTATTTGGCCATGTGACCAATCGCTGCAGGACACGCCCTTAAGTGAAACGCGGCGTTTCACTTAAGGGCCGGTTATTTACCGTTTTGCCATTGCTGTTTATTTAATTCAATTAAATCATTTCATTTTTCAATTATTATTTCACTTGGCATGGCAAACTTAGAAAATTCATAAGTCACTCATTTTTAATCCAAATTTGATGAGATTTTTTGTGAAATGCTCCTCTTGATCTCTAGTTTATTATGATGATTTTTCCAGATTTTTTGCACGTGTGGATTTTTTAATTGTGCTAGGGTTTGTTCATGTGTGTCCATTTTGTGTATGCCATGCCATTTTGCTTGTGAAATGATGATACTTAATCCAATGCCTCTCAAATTTTTTGTGCTTAAACTAAACATGTTCATGGTGATTTTGGTGTAGAGTTTGTAATTTTATAATTGCTGGTTGATGAGATATGAATTTTTGAATAGGGGTGTGACAATTTGTGTCACACCATTCATGTCCAACTTCATGATTTTAATTACCATGCTTATTGAACTCAAATTGGTCTGGATTTTTGCATGAAGACACTTGTGCATGTTGAGAATGTGTGTGAATGTTTCTGGAATTATTGATGAAATTTCCTATTTGTTTGGAATTTTCTCCCCTGTTTGGTCATTTGTTTACTTTTTGTGACACATGATGTTATATGATTTGTGAAATCCTCATGCTTAATTGGATGGACTTGAAATTTAACATGTGATTTGCAGACATCTTAAAGTCTGTCATGGTTTTGGTCTCATTCATTTATCATGTGTTGTCACGGTTTTATGATTAATTGAAGTTGGTGCATGTTTTGATGCTTGGTATGAGTTTGCTTGAACTTGCTTTGACTTTCTGATTTTCATTGACCTACTTCCCTTGATCCAAATGAGCTGAAATTTGGTATGCTTATCATGTTATGGATGATGTTTGATCATGAATTATTTGAGGATTTATTGAAATGTTTGTGATTGGATTTGAGTTGAATCATTCTGTTGACTTCTTTAAGGTTCTATATGACATGCTTTGACCTAATTTGTTTGTGAAATGATAATGATGAATGATATGAATGTGAAACCACTTGGGTTTGTTTCTTAATTGCTTGAACTTGATTTTGGATAGCTTTCACTTGCTGTTTTGGATTTCTTATCTCTTTTTGACCCTAGGCTTGTCCTAGTGGTCTTGTTGCTCATGTTTGAGTTTGTTTTTTTCAGGTTAAGAAGCAAATGCCTTAAGGAGATTTATGCAAGTTGTTTGAGTTTGTTTGATTATCATGAACTAACTTGTTTGTTTTGTAGGATGCTTAGCTCACATGCTTTGAGCTTTGTGTATTGCACATTTGACTGATTGTGTTGACTGTTGATCCTTATCTTATATTGGTTTTGAATTTGAATTGTATACTGATTTTGTTTGACTGGTTTCAGGTACCATTAGTTGCTCAGTTCTTTTATGAACTTGCTTTGCTTTGCTTGATAGCATTTGCATTGAGGTAGAATCTCTTGTCTTCATGTAGTCTGGAAGACCTGGCCTGTTACTTGGCCAGACAACTGTCTGAAGTCCTCCTTAAGAGGCAATGTTTGTGTTTGTTTACTTTTGTCCCAAGCAGGAAAAGTCCTTTGAATAAGGCAATTGGTAGAACCCAAGAGATATGTAACCTATCTCCTACTATTCTGTGTGTCACTCACCTTGCTCACACCACATGTGTTGATGCATAGTGAGTAAAAGCCCAAGATCTATCGAGTCAATAATCTGTGGAGAGAGTTCCTACTTTCTGAACTCCCACACCTTCTGATATTCAAATGCTCTCCCTGACCAGGGATAAGAGCATGAGGCACACCCCTCATATCCTTTCATCTGCTTCACCTTGGCTCTCAATGTCAAGGTTAAGAGCACCATTAACCCTATTCCAGTTGGCTTCAATGCCTAACCCTTTGTATGAGCCTAATTGTTTGGTTATAGTGTGTGCTGAATGACTTTGGTTGATTGATTACTTATTTCATATGCACATGTTTGCTTGTATGATTTATGCATTTATCATCATTAATTGCTCATTAGTGCATGATCATCTCATTTGTCTTTGTGACATATCTTTGTTGTTTGCCCATTGAGGACAATTGTAAGACCATTCATTGGCCGTTGTTCCTATGATATGGAAGTGAGTATAAGACCATTTCATTGGCCACTCATCTTCTCTTTGCTTGATGCATTTGTTTGATTGTATGTGAGGATGCAATTGTAAGTCCATGTAATTTGGCATTTGTTTTCCTATGATCATATGTTGGAGGTTAGAGTAAGCCCAGATAGATTGGCATCTGCATCTAAGTGTTTGCTTTGTTTTGTTGGAGATTGGTATAAGCCCAGATAGATTGGCATCCGGTATCCACTATTTATTTCTTTGTTAAGGAGATTGGTATAAGCCCAGATAGATTGGCATCCGGTATCCACTGTTTATTTCTTTGTTAAGGAGATTGGTATAAGCCCAGATAGATTGGCATCCGGTATCCACTTTCTGTCTCTTTGTTGAGGAGATTGGTATAAGTCCATAGAGTGGCCTCTGATATCCAGTTTTATTTTAGGAGATTGGTATAAGACCAGTGATTGGCATCCGGTATCCGCTTTTGTTGACTTTCATCTTTTGCTTTGCTTGTTTGTTATTGCTCATTGCCTATTCCAAAGGACACACTTGAATCATCTTCTATATGATTTCAAGATGGCGAACCTTCTAGGAAGTTTTACACTCCATCTTCATCCATTCATCCCTCCTTGTCCTAAACCTTTTCACACATTACTTTCAAAACTTGAGATAAATATTGTGCAAACATCTTCATGTTTTTTTTTTCAAATTAAAAACCTGGACCCCAAGTCCTTGACTTTTCAAACTCCATTTCATAATACTTCTTTTGAATCAATCTTAATCATACTTTGACCCTCCTTTCATGAATACTCATAATCAATTAATTTCACCCATTCAATTGTTTTGGTGGCTTTGTCCATTCTTGCTAAGTTTTCATACATTAGCCATAGGTTTGATTTATCCTAGTTGGTTGATGTTAATCTCACCTATTTGTCCTTAGTTGATTGAATTGTAAGTCTTCCTTGCTTATTATAGGGGTAACCCCTCACTAGCAAGTTGAAGCTTTTCTCACATGGTGGACTCGTTGTTTGTATAAGGTTGAGTTTTCTCCCGTGGATAACGTAAGACCTTAGGGCTTGTGTTTAAAATTGAATCCACTAACTTTTGGAAATCTTTTAGCCGAACTACGGCGTTTTGATCCTTACCTTTTATGGAAGGTACGTAGGCAACGGGTTCATCCGTTCGAACACAAAAATAATAAAAATTGTATATTCTTTTCTCATCATCCCATTCGTGTTTGCACAATAAATATTTCATAACAAATAACAATTTTATACAACAAGTGTGAAAAGGGCTCCCTAGGAGTACCTAGGACGCAGTGGGTACCTAACACCTTCCCATTGCGTAATTTACCCCTTACCCAGACTCTCTGATCTTTTCATTAGTTTTCTACGCGTAAAACTTCTTAGGCTTTTGTTCGCTTTTTAGCCAGTCCTTTGGATAAATAAAAGTGCGGTGGCGACTTGATTCATTGTATGCTTTGCTTATGATTTAATCAATAAATCATATAGCGACGAATACACCGCTACAATCATGTCATGAAACAAGGTAGTCATAGCACGTTGATACGTGGCTCCGGCGTTCTTCAAACCGAAGGGCATCGCTCGATAACAGAATGTTCCCTAAGGTGTGATGAATGTTGTCTTCTCCATATCCTCGGGTGCCATTTTAATATGATTATAACCGGAAAATCCGTCCGTAAATGAAAAGACATTGAATTTAGCCGTATTGTCTACCAACATATCAATGTGTGGTAGAGGAAAATCATCTTTCGGACTAGCTTTATTCAAGTCACGATAATCCACAGACATTCGGAGTTTTCCATCTTTCTTAGGCACAGGCACGATATTGGCCACCCATTGAGGATATGTAGAAGTCACCAGAAACCCCGCATCAATTTGCTTTTGAACTTCTTATTTAATTTTCACTTTTATATCAGGATGAGTTCTTCTACGCTTTTACTTCACATGCACACACTCAGGCTTCAACGACAAGAAATGTTGCACGACATCAGTATCTAGACCAGGCATGTCTTCATACGACCAAGCAAAGACGTCGACATATTCTCGTAGCAACTCAATCAACTCCTTCTTAACATACTCTTCAAGGAGTGCCCCAATCTTCACTTCACGAATGTAGTCCTCAGACCCCAATTTGATTGTTTCCAGATTCTCAAGATGTGGCTGAATAATCTTCTCCTCGTGCTCAAGCAGACGGGTAATCTCATCAGGAATCTCTTCAACATCATCTTCTTCTGCCTCAAATACAGGGGACTCAAAGTTGGGAGATGGTGTTGGATTATTATGTTCAATGGGTTTGATTAACCTGTATAATGATTTTGAGTATAAAAGTGATTTCAGAATTCAAACAAGGCAAATCATTATGCAGATGGAAAATTGATTTTATTCTCTTTTTAGGGTTTTATGGTGATCACCAATTTCATGCAAAAAGCCAAAAGGAAAAATAATTTGGAAAAACAAACATTTAACATGCAATTATTGAATGAATATCATTGTACTAATCAATTATGCCAACAATGTCTTCACTTCTCCTTTTGGCATGGGAGAAGGGTTTTTAAACAAAATGAACACATTACGTTGACTTATGGATAACTATTGGAACATCAACAACGACCCAATTATTGCAGATTCCTCCAGGTATGACAAAGTTTCCAGGGTCTTCCTCTTCATCTTCTTCAACGATGGCAGCAGTTTCCTGATCTTCAACAGTGTGGATGAACCTCCACTCTGGAACAACCCAAGATCATTGAAAACACCAGAAGAGTACCCTATACCAGTCCGGGACTTGTTATCTTCCAATCTTGATCATTTTCCCCAAACCAGTAGTTGCACCATGCTCAATGACCAACTTCGCGTCATTATAGGAGACAGATGAAAAAAGTCCTTTCCTAGAGGGCTCAACAATAGATAAGGCTTGGAACGGAGTTCCAACCTCATCCTCAGCATCAATGTAGGAGAAGGAAGATAAATGGCTGACCAAGAGAGCATTCTCTCCCCCTATCACCACCAACTTTTTGTTCTTAACGAACTTCAACTTTTGGTGCAGGGTGGATGTCTCAGCGCCTGCCTCGTGAATCCGTGGTCTACCAAGCAAACAACTGTATGACGGATGTATATCAATGACCTGGAAAGTGATATGGAAATCACTAGGCCTAATCTTCATTGGGAGGTCTAATTCGCCAATCACAGTTTTACGCGACCCATCAAAAGCTTTCACTACCACTCCACTTTGCCTCATGGGAGGCCCCTGATATGAAAGTTTGGCAAGAGTGGATTTTGGCAATATATTAAGTGATGGCTCTATATCCACCAACACATTGGATAGGGCATCATCTTTACAGTTCATGGAGATATGTAAAGCCAAATTGTGGTCTTTCCCCTCCTCATGAAGATCATCATCACAGAAGCTCAAATTATTGCAGGCCGTTATATTTGTAACAATGCTATCAAACTGCTCAATCGTGACATCGTGATCCACGTATGCCACGTCCAACACCCTCTGCAATGCTTCACGGCGTGGCTCTGAATTCATCAACAAAGATAAGACATATATCTTTGATGGAGTTTGAAGCAACTGATCCACAACATTATATTCACTCCTCTTGATGAGCCTCGGCATCTCATCACCATCCTCTCTCAACATGCCAGACTGGCCAACCAGGATAGGAGTTTTAATAGATTTATCAACAACAGGGTCAACACCCTTCACAACAGGAATAGACTGATTCGAAGAAGAAGGCCCCACAGGACCAGTAGGATTGACAACACCTTTCCTCACAATGTCTTCGTGGGATTTCGGATGAGCTGAGAAAACAAGACCACTACGGGTCACTCCACTAACGTCAGAAATGCTCACGACAGAGGTTGAGGGTGTAAGACCCTAATTTTGACCCTAAGATCCCTCATGGCATCATATCATTGCACATTGCATTTGCCTTAAGGATCATAGCATCTTGGCTCCTTAACCTTTGGGTGGGAACTTGTGAGAGTTGGTTTGAGATCACCAAGCATGCTTGAATTGTATATTATTGCTTTTATTATTTTCTTTACTAACCAAAAGCACAAAAATATGTCACTAACATCTTTTATTTTGTAGCTTGAGCAATCATAAGATCCAAGGCTCCTAGGAGGCCCTTATGCTCAAAGAATGGCGAGATGAAGTTGAAAGCAAGCATGACAATGGTTCACAAATCTCTCAATCATCATATATGCCTCCCAAGTATCTCAATTTGTCAATTTGATCAAGATAAACCAAAGGGCTTGAGGATTGTTTCCCAAGGAAACCCTAATTCATCTCTGCATCAACTGTGCCTTGCTCATGAAGCAATCTCAACCCATGATCAAATACAATCAAGGGAAGTTATTTCATTCATCATTTCATGCATATTTGAGTTTGTTTGAGTGTCTTCAATCATCAATTCATTAAGATTTGAAGTTTGGACTTGAGAAGTTGATCAATCAATTCATCTGACTATTTTGAAATCCACTGAGACCTAACTTTTGATGTGTTTATCAAATGGAGATGACCCCAAGATAAACAATGTGCTTAAGAACCATATTAACAACTTTCATGTTCATAAAAAATTGATTTGAATCTTGGAAGATCATCATCCATTTCAAAACATTATAGGTCATTTTGACTAAAACCCTAATTTTGGGTTAACTTCCCAAGGACCTAACCCATTCATTTTTCATGATTTTGAGGTGGGATCCAATTAATTGGAAATTTTAAGATGTCTACTTCATTTGTTATGTTTAACAAATTTTCATAATCTTAAAAGAAGTACATGTGATAATACAAAACATTATAGGTCACTTTGGACCAAAGGCATTGAAATGTGAAAAAGTCAAACTTCAAGTGCCCATAACTTTATCATCAAAAATCCAAATGATTCATAACTTAAGTCTAAATTGATTGTCTTGAAAATATCTACAACTTTGATGTTGAAGGTTTTGTCATTTCGATCTTGCATCATTGACACAGAAGGGCTTGAAGTTGGCCCATTTTAGAAATTTTCACATGCACATGTTTTGCACCTTGAACTTTATGACCAATTTTAACTAATTTCCCAATTCCAAATGGAGTTTTGTTCAACATAACAATTTATCCTCATGTCAAGACCTTTCTAACCATTACCTATAAGGCCATGTTTCATTTTGGTAAGAGGTAGTTTCGAAGAGGAGAAAATTCATGTGCATTTTTAGAAACCATTTAAAAACTTCATGCACACTCATTTGTAATCATATATGCACGTCCATTTTAGATTAATATGACTTAAGCTTTCATTTCCAATTGGATTTGGACCCTCCATGCGCCTGTACAGGCCCATGCATGGAGGCCCTCATCACTCATGCACAAGAAATTCTCATGACTTGCCTTGCCTTTTGCTATAAATAGAGCTGCATACCTTCATCAAAAATCAACCTTAAGGCGCCTCATATGCTGCAGAAATCAATCCAAACCTCACTCTAAAGGAATTTTGCAATTTCACTTTAATTTTTCAGATCCAATTTTCAACTTCATTGGTTGATTATTGGACTTAAAATTCCTTGGCCTTGCTTCATCTTCATCTCAAGAGCAAACTACAATCAAGAATTGTGAAGGATCGTGCTCCATAGATCTACATTTCAGAGGTGGATGTTCAAAGTTTTTTCAATCGAAACTCACTGATTCTTGCTTATTTCTTGTGTTTATTGGCTTGGCTGAAGTCCTCTCATAAGAGGAATTTGAATTGTGCTTTTAATTTTGCAAATCCATGAAGTTCAGATTGAACACCATGACTTTCTCTCTCTGATTTCTCTTTCTATGAGAGTCTAGAGGAGAAACCAATGGTACAGGGGTGATGTACATCACCCCTGCTTTCCAATGACATGAGGATCACTTCATTTGGTTAAGTTTTCCATACCTGCAAATGTCACCGGAATCTTTGAGCTCGCCGGAGAAGACGGTGGTGTACACCATTGTCCCTTTGCCAATTTTAATCTAAGCCATTGGATGTGTTTTCCAGATCTAATCATAGCCTTTCATTCTTATGACCTTCAATAATGCTGGATGTGTCTCAGTTGACTAGTGCCTTTGTTGAGCGCGCGCCTGATAGCCTTTGTATGTGCCAGGTCAATTAATGAGTTTCAATCCAACACGCGTGGTTTTTTGTTATTTCTGAATTAATTCATTTTATTTTCTTAATTCCATTTCATTTCAAAAAATCATAACTCTTTCATTTTAATTCCAAAAAATATGGGACCAATTGCATTATTTCCCTTTTTAATTCTAGTTTCGGAAAATGATTTTTAATATTTTTTATATTTTCATTTTATATTTTTTGTGAATTTTCTCTTTTCTGGTTATTTATAATTCATTTTAAATAGTTTCCAATATTCAAAAAATACAAAAATATTTTATTAACCTCTTTGAATGATGATGAATCTATGGAAAATATTCTCATCAATTTATTAATTGATTCGAGATTTATTTGAGATTTTAGTTCAATTAGGTTATTTTTTATGCATTTTTAATTGATAAAAAGTAGTTTCTGGTTTCTAAAAATGCTAAATTTTTTTGTCACACTTTGTTTGACCTTATTGAACTGAGGATGATCCATTTGGACTTTTCAAAGTTGATTTGAAATGGATTTGAAGTTTGACCTTTAATTGTTTATTCTGATTCAAGTATTATTTTAATTTTCAAAAATGCCAAAAATATTTTATTTGTTTCTTGACTTATAAGTTTCATTTTGCTTCTGTTTACTATTGTTTGACCTTGATTTCATTTAT
Source organism: Lathyrus oleraceus (assembly GCF_024323335.1). Taxonomy (NCBI): domain Eukaryota; kingdom Viridiplantae; phylum Streptophyta; class Magnoliopsida; order Fabales; family Fabaceae; genus Lathyrus; species Lathyrus oleraceus. The sequence continues at coordinate 324,022,561 of NC_066585.1, read as the reverse complement.
CTCTGGTCAATGTACTTTGCTTATTTCATTTGAAGTTCAATTCATGTATATTCTTATTCATCTTCTTCTTCATTTTTTTTCTTTTTGATCAATGAGTTAAAGATTGGTGGTTAGCTTTGATATATGGGAGGTTTAACCTTCCTTGATTCAAATCTAATTCATCTTGATCAAAGATCAAGTGAATGGCTTTGCATTAAGGATAGGTTGCTTCTTGATCAAGCAAAAAAAACCTAAATCGATATAAGATCATTCTTCTTTTCTTTTTGCATGGCAAGTTGTAGGAGCTTGGCTTACTAGTCAAGGTCTCTAACTTGTGTTTGTTGCCTATAATTTTATTGACCGGCCTCAGATAGGTGTGACTACTACATTAGTCCACTTACGATTGCTTAACATAGCGCTAGATTGCCTTATGGCACATTAACACTAACTATTGACCATTAACTTTTAATTCAAGTCATTTAATTCTTGAAATTTACTTTTATGCAATTTAATATTCTTGTACATTATTTCATTTGCTTTTTCCCTTTGCTCACTTGAGCTCATGTTTATGTTAATGCAATTTGCATTTTCCTCACTTGAGCACATAATTGTGTATATACTATTGTGATTGTGTTTTGTTTTGATTGTTGTGAACCAAATGCAAATGGACAAAAGGACTTAGACTTTAGGACATTCCCTATGCAAAATGGAGTCAAAGAGCAACTAGGCCTCATGCCTTTAGAGTGCTATAAATGTCAAAGAGCAACTAGGCCTCATGCCTTTAGAATGCTCAATGTTGAAGATGAATTGAAAGGACCTAATCTTTAAACTCACTATTGTCCATTCTTTGTTTGCATTGTGGAACTTTTTGATGTGTGTACTCTTGTGCTAGGGATTCTAACTTGAGCCAAATAGAAGAACCATTGTCATGAGCATCCAAAGTGAGAGATACAAAAGCCATTGGAAGATTCCTAGGAGCTTGCTTGATTGTGTGCTTGATTGCTTGAGTATTTGCTTATTTTCTTGCTTATTCCAAAGGATGGGAGCTACTTGGATCGTCACTATGATCTCAAGAAGGGAACTCCATTTGTGATTTTGTTTCTCTTCCTTCATCTTTTTTTGTTTAGGAGTTAGCCATTCTTCTTCTTCCCTCCACTCTAACCCAAGCAAAAACTTTTGTGCAAACATAAACATTTGTTTTCAAAATTAGAAACCTAAGCATTATGCTTTTGATTTTCAAACTTTATTTTCATAACACTTATTTTGAATTGAATCCTAAGTCAACCTTGACCATATTTTGTAAATACTTTTCATTGGTAAATACAAATCACTCAATTGTTTTTGTGGTTTCAATGGCCACTTCTTGCCAAAGCTTTTCATAAACATTAGCTATTAGGTTTGAGTTATCTTAGTGGATGATATAATACTCACCTATATCCTTAGTGATGGACAATGAGTCTTCCATGCTTATTATAGGGTTAACCCCTCACTAGCATGTTGAAGCTATCCTCACATGGTGGATTTGTGGTTTTAGGTTGAGTTTTTCTCCCTTTGATAACAAAAGACCTTAAGGCTTTTGAACCAATCAATTCACCAACTTGTTTTGAGATTTTTATCTCGAACTACGAGGTTTTGATCCTAATCTTTTTTAAGATGGTACGTAGGCAATGGGTTTATCCATTCAAACACAAAATTGTAAATAAATTTGTACATTCTTCTCTCGTCCCCCCAATCATGTTTGCACAAATAAATTTTCACAAATACCAACCTACCTTACAACATTGTGGAAAGGGCTCCCTAGGAGTACCCAGGATGTTGGGTGCTTAAAACCTTCCCATTGCATAACCAACCCCCTTACCCAGATCTCTGACATTTTTTTTAGTTTTTGATTCGATAAAAATTCTCGGTTTTTGTTCGCTTTCTAACCTTTCCTTTGTATAAATAGAAGTGCGGCGGCGACTCGAAATTGTATGATTTACTTTTGATTTAGTCAATAAATCTAAAGGTAACGAATACCCCGCCACAGAAAAGTGGCGACTCTGCTGAGGAAGCTATTTGCCTAGTGGGTTTTGCCTACTTTTCACATTTGTTGTATTGTACGTGTATATTATTTTGTGACATATTTTTGTGCAAATTTGGGATTATTGTATTGGTTGTAATGCATGAATTGCTTGATATATTAATTGCTTGTATGCTTGGTGGTTTTGTGAGATGAGTTCTATACCCGAACTCAAGTACACTTAGGATAGGAGAATGGCATAGTCTTGTCAACGTGTGTGGAGTTATTCCTTAGCAAGTTGACTTGCAAGCCTATTCACTTGGTGGAGGTCATGTTGGTATCAATAATGTCACACGAGTAGTCGTGGTTAGGCATTACTCTTTCCAATATAGACCCTAGAAGCCAAAGACCTTAGTTTTACCAAGCCCATCTTGGCCTATTTTTAGGACGTAGTGCGAAGGTCATTCAAGTGTAAGATTTGATACGATTGTTACACAGTACTACACTCATAAGAGTCTCTCTTGAGAATATTTTTGGAATATGAGTAGTCGTTTATCCGATAATATCTGAAAGATGAGATAATGACTATGTGAACCTCTTGTAGAACATGATTGTCAGGTTTAAACCCTAGTACACTCCCTTTGGGTGATTCTTAACCGAGACTCCATGCTCGTGACTTGCAACAAACCCTTGATTCATGGTTGATCCGTTCTTGTATATCCTTAATACCAATGGAACTTGGGTGTTAATAAGGTGTAAACCATAATCCACCAAAATGGATGATTGATATTAAGGATGATATGATCCATCCCATGACCTTTGTATGGTGTGCTTTGCTTGATCCTTGAGTGTGGTTGTTGCATCCATGCATTCATGCATTCATACACATCCATATCATCAATAATGAGAAAATTTTCAAGGAACTTAAGAGGTCTATTTGCAAATTTTCAGACATGGATAGACAAAGAAGGAATACAAAGAAGTACAATGTCAGACAACCCGACTTGAAAGAGTTAAGGAGTTTGACATCCTATGTATTAGATCCCTTGGAGTTCAAGGCTCGTCATGGGAAGCTTCTGTCTATTCTTGCTACTCAGGTGGATGAAGGTCTGATGAGTGTATTAGTACAATTCTATGATCCCTTGTATCGTTGCTTCACATTTCCGGATTTTCAGATTTTGCCTACGCTTGAGGAGTATGCCTATCTTGTGGGTATACCTATTCTAGATCAGTTTCCGTTCAGTGGCTTGGAGAGAGTCCATACTTCTCAAGAGATTGTTGATCTGTTGCATATAGATGAATCTATTATGGGTGCTCATATGACTACCAAAGGTGGAATTCAAGGTCTCCCTTCTGATTTCCTCATTGCTCAAGCGACTATGTATGGGAAGGCCATGAGTGAGGACGCCTTTGAGGCCATATTCGTACTTCTCATCTATGGGCTAGTGTTATTCCCCAACATCGACAAGTTTTTAGATGTGGACGCCATTAGGATTTTCTCTACTCTTAATCCCGTTTCGAATCTATTGGGTGACACTTATTTCTCTTTGCATATGAGGAATGCAAAGGGTGGTGGTACCATTGTGTGCTGCTTGCCTCTGTTGTACAAGTGGTTTATTTCACACTTGCCACAGACGGTCGCCTTCAAGGAGAACAAAGGATGTCTACGGTGGTCCACGAGACTTATATCTCTCACTAATGATGATATCTTTTGGTACAACCGTGTATATGATGGTGTGGAGATTATCGACTCTTGTGGTGAATTCTCCAATGTGCCTCTTCTTGGTACATGTGGTGGGATTAACCATAACCCTATTTTAGCACGTCGTCAGCTTGGGTTCCCCTTAAAGGATAAACCTAATAACATTTTGTTAGAGGGTGTGTTCTTTCAAGAGGGTAAAGATCCTCAAAACTTGAAGGGCAGGATGGTTCGCGCTTGGCGCAAGATTCATAGGAAGGGAAGGAAAGAGCTTGGTCCGAAGAATTGTATTGCTTTGGAACCCTACACCTCATGGGTTAGGAGGAGAGCTTCCGAGTACCTTATGCCTTATGACTATCCAAGACCTACACCTATGGTTATGGCTGGGCCTTCAACCCTCCTTGACCAAGGAGTAGAGGAGTTGAGAGACGAAGACCGTTCACGTGCTTGGATCCGTGAGCGAGAGGAACTACTTCAGCAACTTAGAGATAAGGATGCATTGATAGAGTTTCTTGAGCATCAGGTTATCGACGAGCCTGATGATGTGGTGACTTCTCTTCTTCCTCAGTCTTCCAAGTTTTGGAAGAGGAAGTACGATCGACTCGCCAAAGAGAAGGCAAATAGGGAGGCAGCCTATAAGAGGGAAGTGAAGAGGCTTCGTGCAGCTTACCTTCCAGTCTCGAGAGCTTTGGATGATTGTTTCTAGGGTTCCATAGGATGTTCATTTTACTTTTCTCTTGTATTGTATTTGGTTACCAAGATTGTACTTCTTTGGTGTAAATTTTTTTCCAGATATTATTGATATGATATTTCCATATATGTCTAAATAATTAATATTTTCCCAATATTTGCAAATAGAACTCTAAAAGATCCTCTGATTAAAAAATAAATCATATACACAAGCATTGCATGCATCATGTGCATAAGCAGGTTTTGTTCCAGGGCTTCTTGTTCAGTGTTCTAACTCTATGTTCTTCATTTATTTTGAAGACAAACTGACGCACCGGTACTACACCAGAGCCAACTATTCAAAGATGATGGATCACCTAGAATAAGAGAACAGAGAATCGAAGGAAGAAGTGGCCAAATTGACTGCCCTGATGGAGTCTTTCATGGCCGCCCAGAGCCAGTCATCTCCAACACCTTCAACTCCTCCCTAGAGGATAGTCATTTCTGAGATTGCCTCTTCAACAATGCTTGTTGCCAGTGCCCATTTTGCGCCTACTGCTATGCCAGCCGGGTTTCCCTAGGGAATGCCCGCGAATTTTGTTCCTGAGGGTCTTGCCCCAACGTTTGCTTCTCTGCCGGCATCTAGCCCGGTCCTTGCTGTGCCACCTCTGGTCGTGCATACTATGCCGAGAGTAGACGACACAATTTATCACTCTGATCCATCTTAGGGTCCATACGTGTATGAAAAGATGGATGCTATGAATGATCAGTTCCTTGAGCTTTGCAAGGAACTCAAAACTCTCAGAGGGAAGGACCTCTTTGGCAAGTCCGCTGCTGAGCTTTGCCTGGTTCGAAATGTCAAAATCCCTGTAAAGTTCAAAGTGCCTGACTTTGAAAAGTACAAGGGAAATACTTTCCCTCTCAGCCACTTGGTTATGTATGCACGAAAATTATCGACTCAGACCGACAATGATCAACTCCTGATTCATCATTTCTAGGACAACCTGTCTGGTGCCGCCCTGAGATGGTACATGGGTTTGGACAACGCGAACATCCGCTCCTTCAACTACCTTGGCGAAGCCTTTGTCAAGCAATACAAATATAACATGGATATGGCTCCTGATAGGGATCAATTGAGGGCCATGTCCCAGAAGGACAAGGAAACTTTTAAGGAGTAAGCCCAGAGGTGGCGAGAATTAGCTGCACAGATTGTGCCTCCGCTGGAAGAGAAAGAGATTATCAAGATCTTTCCAAAGACCTTGAGCTCATTCTATTATGAATGGATGATTTCCAGTGCTCCTTCTGACTTAACAGAGATGGTGAATATGGGGATGCGTCTGGAAGAAGGAGTCAAGGAAGGGCGCCTGACTAGAGAAGAAGGCTCTTCTGCCAAACGTTTTGGGGCGTTTGTGAAGAAGAAAGATGGTGAGGCACATGCTGTGACCTCCCATATTAAATCTAGAAGACCCTCTGTAAAGAGGAAGACCGTGCGTCCCTCCGGTAACCAGCATCAGGTGGCTCATATAGCACCCGTTTTCAGAGAAAATAAGCAATATCAGCATCATAACCAGAACCAGTAACAGTAACATCAATAATATCAGCAACAACAACACCGTCCTCAAAAGCAGGCCTACCAGTCTCGAAGCAACAATCAGACCAGTACAAGCTATGATAGGAAGAGGGTCACTTTTGATCCTATTCCGATGACCTACGCAGAGCTATATCCTTCTTTGATAGAAAAGAAACTGATCACTCCACGTGACCCACCTGCTATACCTACCAAACCTCAGTGGTGGTATAAGCCCGAGCTTCATTGCGTTTATCATTCCGGTGCTCCCGAACATGATGTGGAGAACTGCTACCCATTGAAGACCAAGGTTCAAGACCTTGTGAGAAGCGGTATATTGTTTTTCGAGGACGTGGGTCCTAACGTCAAGAAGAACCCATTGCTCGAGCATGGGAAATCTGCTGTCAATATGGTCCAGGGTTTCCCTGGTAAATATAAGGTCCGATATGTCAGCCATATCCGACAATCTTTGGTCGAGATGCACAGACTGTTGTGTGAATACAATCATTACGAGCATGACCATGACAGTTGCCGTGTTTGCACTGTCAATGAGAGGGGATGTCGCCAAGTTAGAAAAGACATCCAAGAAATGCTGGATCAAGGTGTAATTGAAATACTTCAGAATCACGATGAGGATGATGAAGTTAATGTGGTATCACCAGTATTCAGGATCCCTGAGCCTGTCGTCGTCCGATACGATGGCAGCAAGTAGAAGGCTTCTCCTACTCTCATAATCAAGTCAACTGGCCCTTTGCCATATTCTTCTGACAAAGTTGTTCCCTATCGTTACAATGCCGTGGCATTGGAAGATGGGAAGGAGTTACCTCTACCCTCTACTTTTGTTGTTAACATTGCTGATGTTAGTGGTCTGATCCGTAGTGGTCGTGTTTTCTCGGCGCCGCCGAAACCCCAAGCTGACACCAGAAGGGTTGATAGTGCTGATAGTGTTGTTTGTCCTTTAGGGAATTATGGTTTTTCCGCGAATCCGGCACTTGCTGTTAATAGACCTGTCGCCACTGTTAAAACTCCTGTCCCTGCTGGCCAGAACGGCATGATGAAAGAGGACTGTGATGAGATGCTGAGGCTCATCAAGAGGAGTGAATACAACATTGTAGATCAGCTTCTACAAACACCTTCAAAGATATATGTGCTATCTTTGTTAATGAACTCAGAACCACACCGTAAAGCTCTACAAAAGGTGTTGGACGTGGCGTGTGTAGATCATGACGTCACAATAGAGCAATTTGATAGTATTGTTGCAAACATTACCGCTTGTAACAATCTGAGTTTCTGTGATGCTGATCTCCCTGAGGAGGGAAGAGACCACAATTTGGCACTTCACATTTCCATGAATTGCAAAAATGATGTCATGTCTAATGTGCTGGTAGACACTAGATCATCGCTGAATGTGTTTCCAAAATCCACTCTAGCTAGATTGTCATACCAGGGGCCTCCCATGAGGCAGAGTGGAGTGGTCGTCAAAGCTTTTGATGGATCCTGCAAGACAGTGATTGGTGAGGTTGAACTCCTAGTCAAGATTGGACCAAGTGATTTCCAGATCACTTTTCAGGTCATGGATATCCACCCATCATGTAGCTGTTTATTGGGCAGACCATGGATTCACGAGGCAAGCGCCGTGACATCCACCCTACACCAAAAGTTGAAGTTCGTTAAGAAAAAAAGTTGGTGGTGATAGGGGGAGAGAAGGCTCTCTCGGTTAGCCATTTGTATTCCTTTTCTTACATAGATGCTGAGGATGAAGTTGGGACGCTGTTCCAAGCTTTGTCTATTGCTGAGCCTTCTAAGAAAGGAACTTCTTCATTTGCGTCCTATAATGATGCGAAGTTGGCCATTAAGCATGGCGTAACTACTGGTTTAGTACAAATGATTAAGCTGGAAGACAATAAAACCCGGGTTGGCATAGGGTACTCTTAGGCACTTTCAACAAGCATGGGCTATTTCAGAGTGGTGGTTTCATCCACACCGTCGAAGACGAGGAAGCTGCTGCTATTGTGGAAGAGGATGCTGAGGAAGATTCTGGCAACTTTGTCATCCCTGGAGGGGTCTGCAATAACTGGGTCGTTGTTGATGTTCCAATAGTTGTTCATAAGTCAACATAATGTCCACTTTTCGTTTAAAAACCCTTCTCCCATGCCAAAAGGAGAAGTGATGACATTGTTGGCCCATAAATACAATGATATTCATTCAATAAATTCATGTTAAATGTTTGTTTTTCCAAATTATTTTCACTTTTTGCTGTTTTTTTGCATGAAATTGGTGATCACCATAAAACCCTAAAAATAGAATAAAATCAATCTTTTCATCTGCATAATGATTTGCTTTGCTTGAATTCTAAAATCTCTTTTATATCCAAAATCATTATGCAGGTTGATCAAACCCATTGAACATAATGATCCAACACCATCTCCCAACTTTGAGTTCCCTGTATTTGAGGCAGAAGAAGATGATGTTGAAGAGATTCCTGACGAGATTACCCGTCTACTTGAGCATGAAGAGAAGATCATTCGGCCACATCTTGAGAATCTGGAAACAATCAATTTGGGATCTAAAGATTGTGTGCGAGAAGTGAAGATTGGGGCACACTTGGAAGAGTCTGTGAAGAAGGGGTTGATTGAGTTGCTACGAGAATATGTCGACGTCTTTGCATGGTCATATGAAGACATGCCTGGTCTGGATACTGATATCGTGCAACATTTCCTGTCTTTGAAGCCTGAGTGCGTGCCTATGAAGCAGAAGCTCAGAAGAACTCATCCCGATATGGCAGTGAAGATCAAAGAGGAAGTTCAGAAGAAAATTGATGCAGGGTTTCTGGTGACTTCTACATATCCTCAATGGGTGGCCAATATTGTGCTTGTGCCTAAGAAAGACGGAAATGTCCGAATGTGTGTGGACTATAGAGACTTGAATAAAGCTAGTCCGAAAGATGATTTTCCTCTACCACATATTGATATGTTGGTAGATAATACAACTAAATTCAATGTCTTCTCATTTATGGATGGATTTTCCGGATATAACCAGATCAAAATGGCACCCGAGGATATGGAGAAGACAACATTCATCACACCTTGGGGAACATTCTGTTATCGATTGATGCCCTTCGGTTTGAAGAACGCCGGAGCCACGTATCAACGCGCTATGACTACCTTGTTTCATGATATGATGCACAAGGAGATCGAGGTGTATGTTGATGATATGATTGCTAAGTCGAGAATGAAAGTTGAACATGTTGAGCACTTGTTGAAGTTTTTTCAATGTTTGAGGAAGTATAAGCTTTGCCTGAATCCTAACAAGTGTACATTTGGAGTCCGTTCGGCAAGTTATTGGGCTTTATTGTCAGCGAGAGAGGTATTGAGGTTGATCCTGCCAAGGTCAAAGCAATACAAGAGATGCTTGTGCCCAAAACTGAGAAGCAAGTCCGAGGTTTTCTTGGCCGCTTGAATTATATTTCCAGATTTATATCCCACATGACTGCCACATGTGCACCAAAATTCAAGCTCCTTCGGAAAGATCAGCGTCATGATTGGACCGAGGTTTGCCAAAAAACTTTTGACAATATTAAAGAGTATCTGTCCGAGCCTCCGATTCTGTCTCCGCATGTGGAAGGGAGACCCTTGATTACATATCTAACTGTTCTTGAATACTCTATAGGTTGTGTCCTAGGTCAGCAAGATGAATCAGGGAAGAAAAAGTATGCAATATACTACTTGAGTAAGAAGTTCACTGATTGTGAGTCTCGATACTCAATGCTTGAGAAGACATGTTGTGCTTTGGCTTGGGCTGCTAAGCGCTTACGCCAGTATATGTTAAATCATACGACTTGGTTGATATCCAAAATGGATCAAATCAAGGATATCTTCGAGAAGCCTTCTTTAACTGGGAGGATTGCTCGTTGGCAGATGCTGTTGTCTGAGTATGATATTGAGTATCAAGCTCAGAAAGCTATTAAAGGTAGTATCTTGGATGACCACTTGGCACATCAACCAATTGAGGATTATCAATCAGTTCAGTACGAATTCCCTGATGAGGAGATTCTGTATTTGAAAATGAAAGAGTGTGATGAGCCTACGCTCGATGAAGGGCCAGAGTTTGGTTCCCGATGGAGCATGGTATTTGATGGTGCTGTAAATCAATATGGAAATGGTATTGGGGCAGTGATTATTACTCCCCAGGGCACACATTTTCCTTTTACAGCAAGGCTAACTTTTAAATGCACGGATAACATGGCGGAGTATGAGGTCTGTATTATGGGATTGGAAGAGTGTATTGATCTTAGGATCAAGCATCTTGATGTTTATGGTGATTCGGCCCTTGTTGTTAATTAGATTAAGGGTGAATGGGAAATGAATCAGCCTGGCCTCATCCCATATAGAGATTATGCGAGGAGGATTTCAACGTTCTTTATTGAGGTGGACTTCCATCATATTCCTCGAGATGAGAATCGGATGGCGGATGCACTGGCTACGCTTGCTTCGATGATTATGGTGAAGTTCTGGAATGAAGTCCCCAATATTACTGTGATGTGCTTGGATAGACCAACTCATGTATTTGCAGTAGAAGAAGTAAAAGATGATGAGCCATGGTATTATGACATCAAATGTTTTCTTCAGAGTCAGACTTACCCGCCTGGGGCATCTGTTAAAGACAGGAAGACTTTTAGGAGATTGTCAGACAGTTTCTACCTCAATGGCGATGTGCTTTATAAGAGGAATTTTGACATGGTTCTGCTCAAATGCGTGGATAGACACAAAGTAGACCTGTTAATGACTGAAGTTCATGAGGGTTCATTTGGTACTCATTCCAATGGACATACCATGGCAAGGAAGATGTTAAGAGTAAGCTACTATTGGCTGACAATGGAGTCTGACTGCTGCAAATATGTGAAGAAATTCCATAAGTGTCAGATTTACGCAAATAAGATTCATATTCCCTCGACACTTCTGAATGTGATTTCATCACCATGGCCTTTCTCCATGTAGGGAATTGACATGATTGGCATGATAGAGTCAAAAGCGTCCAACAGTCACAGGTTTATTCTCGTAGCAATCAATTACTTCACCAAATGGGTTGAAGCGACTTCATATGTGAATGTGACCAGGCAGGTGGTTGTGTAGTTTATCAAGAATTAACTCATATGCCGTTATGGTGTGCCAGACAAGATCATTACTGATAATGGATCTAACTTGAACAACAAGATGAGGAAAGAGATGTGTAGCGAGTTCAAGATTGCACATCATAATTCTTCTCCTTATAGACCCAAGATAAATGGGGTTGTTGAAGCTGCTAATAAGAATATCAAGAAAATTATCTAGAAGATGGATGTTACGTACAAAGATTGGCATGAGATGCTGCCATTTGCTTTGCATGGATATCGTACATCCGTCCGCACTTCAACAAGGGCAACCCCTTTCTCTCTTGTTTATGGCATGGAGGCTGTACTCCCAGTAGAGGTGGAGATCCTACCAATGAGAGTCTTGATGGAAGCCAAATTGACTGAGGCTGAATGGGTTCAGAGTCGTTATGACCATTTAAACTTGATAGAAGAGAAGAGATTGACTTCCATGTGCCATGGTCAGTTATATCACCAAAGGATGAAGAAAACCTTTGATAAGAAGGTCAAGCCTCGTGTGTTCCGAGAAGGTGACCTCGTGCTCAAGAAAGTCTTGTCTTTCGCGCCCGACTCCAGGGGCAAGTGGACTCCAAACTATGAAGGACCATATGTTGTTAAAAGAGCCTTCTTAGGCGGTGCTTTGATACTCAAAACTATGGATGGGGAGGATTTCACTCGTCCTGTGAATTCAGATGCAGTCAAGAAATACTTCGCCTAAAATAAAAACAGAATAGCTCGCTAAGTTGAAAACCCGAAAGGACGGCCTAGGCAAAAATTAGCGTCTCGGTGGATTGAAAACCCGAAAGGGCGATCCAGGAAAAAGTTAGAGACATAAAAAAAATGAATATATATCCCTCTAGATTGAGTACCTCACCTTGGGGAAATCTAGGCAAAAATTAGGGATTTGGCAAGTAACTTCATAAACTGTCCTAAACAAAAGTGAACATTCACAATGACAAAAAGGATAAATGGAATGTCTTCAGTGCTCTCCCAAGGATAGTACGATTTCCAAAAGGGTAAGACATTTGTTCATATTCCTAGCATACTTCTATCCTCTTTATCATCTTTGAGGTTGTCTCCTCCGCGAGCGCGAAAGAAGATTAAACACCACTAAATCCCCAGAGAGTCTGGAGTTTGGTCTCAGTTTTCTAGCTCCCTAGTTGAGGCTGGATCTAGCATCTGTGTTATCAATTATATGGTTGTCATCCCTTGTGTGGATTGACCGAAAATCCCTTATAGATTGATAAATTGACATGCTATCTTTTCGAGGAAGTTGGTCTTCCCTCATTCAGATTGGAATTCTCCCGCAGAGTGAACAGGAAATCCCCAGCCTAAGTGGAATTCTCAACATTTGGTTTGTAGCTTATCCCCTGTGGATTCGCCTATATTGATCTCTGGCAGGTTTGCCTTTTGTTCATCCTCAGCAGGGTTGATCCCATTAAACTCCCCAGTACGGTCACCAGTAGGTTATCTCCAGCTGTTTGCCTACAGGTTGTTCCCGGTTCAATCATCAGCAATGTTTCCCCAGTGGATTTGTCTGATCAGAGCCTGTTTATTAATTCCTCTTGGGAAGAGCGGGTGATGAAAATGTTTATTTTCTATCCCCAGCAAAGTGGTGTTTCTCTTCTCCTCGGCAGAGATGATTTGTCCAGCAGTACGAGGAATTGTGTTGATTTTTGGAACTTTTGATTGGTGGTTATTCCCCATAGAGTTTCATTTCTCTCCTTAATAACTTCCCCAGTAGAGTTGTTTCTACGACGAATCTTATCCGTGCTTAGTTACCCCAACCAAGACCTTGCCTGATTGCAGTTTGGCGTTGGAACTTCTGAGGAAGATGTGTTGATTCCTTCCCCAGCGGAGTGACTGGTTCTCCTTCTCCTTAGCAGAGATATTTCCTTCCATGAATAAAAGTGAATATTGTTGGATGTGCTTCTGTTTGGTGGTTGTTCCCCACAGAATTCTACATCACTCCCTGATAAGATCCCCAGTAGTTGCTTCTCTGTTGATCTTATCCCTGTTCTCTGCGTACTATTGGAAGATCTCCAGCTTTGGTGATTGTGATCCTTGGCTTATTCCCAACAGTAGTCTCGGATCCTCTGCGATCCTTCTTGTTTCTCTGGTAGTAGTCTTTGTTCCCGACAGTGGCTCTATTTGATTCTCAGCATTGGTTTTTGTTCCCCTGCAGAGATTGGTAGTTCCTGGTATCTGTTACCCCCATGAGATTGTAAATTTCCCCAGTGGACCTGGCTTTCTCTTTTGAGATGTAGTTCGGATGTTCTATCCATTGATGTCTGGACCTGTTTGTGTTAGATATGTCTGTTTGTCAACATCAATCATACATAAACCACACATATACATGCATAATTATAACATTCATATATTCATGTTGCATTCTTTGCCATATATCTTTGTTTGTTATCTCCTGCTATTTGGTGATACATGTTTTCCCCAAGCAGATGTTGGTGTTTGATCTCTCCATATAGAGTAAGCCCCATAGGCAGAAAGTATCTATCCTTTCCTCCATTTTCCCCACTGAGTTTTGTCCTCGTGGATGATTATTATTTATGTTTCCTCCCAAAATATGTATTGGGGTATTGGGATGGAATTACTCCCCTGAGTTTGTATCCTCATTGGGTTGACTCTTGTTTCTTTTTGCCTCTCTAGTTTGTTCCTAGATTGACTCCTATTGTTACTTCCCCTACACTTCCCCGTAGTTTAGATGAATGATTGCTCAGTAACCAGTAATTATACCTCTTTTCCCCGACGGAGTATTCCTATGGCCTTCTACCCAGTAACCGGTAGTTATAAGTCCTATCTTTGTGGTTTTCTACCCTCATACCGGTAGTTGTAAACCCCATTTTATCCCCTTGCAGAGTTAACCCTTGATTTTGTTCATCCTAACCAATGACGGTTACTCTCTTCTGTGACCTTCTACCCAGTAACCGGTAGTCGTAAGTCCTATTTTTTATGGTTTTCTATCCTCATACCGGTAGTTGTAAACCCCATTTTATACCCTTGCAGAGTTAACCCTTGATTTTGTTCATCCTAACCGATGACGATTACTCTCTTCTGTGGTTTTCTATCCAGTAACTGGTAGATGTAATCCCCTCTTTATTGGTTATCTTTATCCAATATTCTGTATTGATATTCCTTCACCTTTTGAGTATATCTCCTAGTAACCTGTAATATATCTCCCAGATCATTGCCTTTGTCAATGTATCCCTAACGAGTCATCTTTCATTTACCCTTGTTCGGTAATGATTGTTTCTCCCCGTTGACCGGTCATCATTATATACCCAGTATTCGGTATCTCGATGTCCTTTCTTTTCGGTCGATTTATCCTTTATTAACCCAATAACCGGTTGTGGATAATCTTCCATGTGAGTATGTTATCTATGTTCTGATGGTAATAGATAATATATCTCATGCGCTTTTCAATCGAAGTCTTTTTCTTCCCTAGTCGAGTAAGATTCGTATTTCCTTATGGAATTGAATGTCCATCCTGTAATCAAGCTTGCTTTTTAGCCTTCCTCCGGATGATGAGTGTCTTGGAAATATTCCCCAATTCACGCCTGGTTGGTCACCTATTATATGCCTAGTTACCGGTATCCCTGGTGTTCCTTCCTTTCGGCTCCCTATTATGTCTTTTGTCCCCTGTGGAGTCAGATTTTCCTGAGTTGAAATATACCTTTTAGGTCTTCCTCAGATGTTTTGTATGATTGATATCTCTCACCCTTATACCGGTCTTAGATATTCATTCTCCCCGAGCGTGTTGTTCTCTCACCCTTATACCGGTGTTTTGATCACATGTCTCTTTGAGCTTATTACCCAGTAACCGGTAATACCTCATTCGCCTTTTCCTCAGTTGGGTTCCTCATGGATTTTCCCTAGCGAAGTCCCTTAGTGGATCTTCCCCACCTGAGTCCGGATTTTTATCCGAAGTATCCCTTGTTGATAGTTTTGCTATATTGGCATATACCCTAATACATGCATCTTTGCGTCAGCTCAAGTCTTTCTATTGATTTATTTTCATGGAATCTATTCGTGTCTCTCAGCAAGTTTTAAGTCGTGACCTGCTCACACATTTTATATCCCTTTTTCTCCCATTAGAGTTCATAGAGTCTTTGTCCCATTTATGAGCGTAATACTCATATGAATTTTCAGTTTCTCCTGATTTCTTTTTCCTTTGTGGACATATATCCCCATAGAGTATTCCTTTTTTCATATATACATTTGCATCATGAGGTCTCTTAGGGAACAAAATTCGTCTCTTTGTTATTATTTAAGCCCATTCTACCTCGTCCAGACGAAGATTTTAACCTTCATATCTCCGTCTAGAATGACCTTAAATAGGGGCATCTGTAAGACCCTAATTTTGACCCTAAGATCCCTCATGGCATCATATCATTGCACATTGCATTTGCCTCAAGGACCATAGCATCTTGGCTCCTTAACCTTTGGGTGGGAACTTTTGAGAGTTGGTTTGAGATCACCAAGCATGCTTGAATTGTATATTATTGTTTTTCTTATTTTCTTTACTAACCAAAAGCACAAAAATATGTCACTAACATCTTTTGTTTTGTAGCTTGAGCAATCATAAGATCCAAGGCTCCTAGGAGGCCCTTATGCTCAAAGAATGGCCAGATGAAGTTGAAAGCAAGCATGACAATGGTTCACAAAGATCTCAATCATCATATATGCCTGCCAAGTATCTCAATTTGTCATTTGTGCATCAACCGTGCCTTGCTCATGAAGCAATCTCAACCCATGATCAAATACAATGAAGGGAAGTTATTACATTCATCATTTCATGCATATTTGAGTTTTTTTGAGTATCTTCAATCATCAATTCATCAAGATTTGAAGTTTGGACTTGAGAAGTTGATCAGTCAATTCATCTGACTATTTTGAAATCCACTGAGACCTAAAGTTTAAGATGTATACTTCATTTGTTAATTTTAACAAATTTTCATAATCCTAAAATAAGTACATGTGATAATACAAAATATTATAGGTCACTTTGGACCAAAGGCATTGAAATGTGAAAAAGTCCAAATTCAAGTGCCCATAACTTTCTCATCAAAATTCCCTATTATGAAAAATTTGAGTCCAAATTGATTGTCTTGAAAATATCTACAATTTTGATGTTTAAGGTTTTGTCATTTGGAGCTTTCATCATTGAAACAGAAGGGCTTGAAGTTGGCCCATTTTGGAAATTTTCACATGCACATGTTTTGCACCTTGAACTTTATGACCAATTTTCCCTAATATCCCAATTCCAAATGGAGTTTTGTTCAACATAACAATTGATCATCATGTCAAGACCTTTCCAACCATTACCCACAAGGCCATGTTTCATTTTGGTAAGAGGTAGTTTCAAAGAGGAGAAGATTCGTGTGCATTTTTAGAAACCATTTAAAAACTTCATGCACACTCATTTGTAATCATATATGCACGTCCATTTCAGATCAATATGACTTAAGCTAGCATTTCCAATTGGATTTGGGCCCTCCATGCGCATGTACAAGCCCATGCATGGAGGCCCTCATCACTCATGCACATGAAATTCTCATGACTTGCCTTGCCTTTGGATATAAATAGAGTTGCATACCTTCATCAGAAATCAACCTTAAGGCGCCTCATATGCTTCAGAAATCAATCCAAACCTCACTCTAAAGGAATTGTGCAATTTCTCTTTCATTTTTTAGATCCAATTTTCAACTTCATTGGTTGATTATTGGACTTAAAATTCCTTGGCCTTACTTCATCTTCATCTCAAGAGCAAACTGCAATCAAGAATTATGAAGGATCGTGCTCCATAGATCTACATTTCAGAGGTGGATGTTCAAACTTTTTTCAATCGAAACTCACTGATTCTTGCTTATTTCTTGTGTTTATTGGCTTGGCTGAAGTCCTCTCATAAGAGGCATTTGAATTGTGCATTTAATTTTGCAAATCCATGAAGATCAGATTGAACACCATGATTTTCTCTCTCTGATTTGTCTTTCTATGAGAGGCAAGAGGAGAAACCAATGGTACAAGGGTGATGTACATCACCCCAGCTTTCCAATGATATGAGGATTGCTTCAATTAGTTAAGTTTTCCATACCTGCAAATGTCACCAGAATCTTTGAGCTCGCCGGAGAAGACCGTGGTGTACACCACCGTCCCTTTGCTTGTTTTAATCTGAGCCATTGGATGTGTTTTCTAGATCTAATCATAGCCTTTCATTCTTATGAGTTTTAATAATGCTGGATGTGTCTCAGTTGACTAGTGCCTTTGGTGAGTGCGCGCCTGATAGCCTTTGGATGTGTCAGGTCAATTAATGAGATTCAATCCAACGCGCGTGGTTTTTTGTTATTTCTGAATTAATTCATTTTATTTTCTTAATTCCATTTTATTTCAAAAAATCATAACTCTTTTATTTTAATTCCAAAAAATGTGGGACCAATTTCATTATTTCCCTTTTTAATTCTTGTTTCTGAAAATGATTTTTAATATTTTTTATTTTGTTATTTGATATTTTTTGTGAATTCTCTCTTTTCTGGTTATTTTTAATTCATTTTAATTAGTTTCCAATATTCAAAAAATACAAAAATATTTTCTTAACCTCTTTGAATGATGATGAATCTATGAAAAATATTCTCAACAATTTATTAATTGATTTGAGATTTTAGTTCAATTAGGTTATTTTTTATGCAGTTTTAATTTATTAAAAATAGTTTCTGGTTTCTAAAAATGCTGAATTTTTTTGTCAAACTTTGTTTGACCTTGTTGAACTTAGGATGATCCATTTGATCTTTTCAAAGTTGATTTGAAATGGATTTGAAGTTTGACCTTTAATTGTTTATTTTAATTCAAGTATTATTTTAATTTTCAAAAATGCCAAAAATATTTTATTTGTTTCTTGACTTCTAAGTTTCATTTTGCTTCTGTTTACTATTGTTTGACCTTGATTCCATTTATCTTTGGTCAATGTACTTTGCTTATTTCATTTGATGTTCAATTCATGTATATTCTTATTCATCTTCTTCTTCATCTTTTTTTTTTCTTTTTGATCAATGAGTTAAAGATTGGTGGTTAGCTTTGATATATGGGAGGTTTAACCTTCCTTGATTCAAATCTAATTCATCTTGATCAAAGATCAAGTGAATGGCTTTGCATTAAGGATAGGTTGCTTCTTGATCAAGAAAAAAAAACCTAAATCAATACACGATCATTCTTCTTTTCTTTTGGCATGGCAAGTTATAGGAGCTTGGCTAGAAAATCATTTTCTATGTTGGAACATTATAGGTCATTTTGTCTAAACCCTAATTTGAAAGTCAACTTCCCAAGGCCGAAGTTTGCTCAATTTTTATGAGATGAAAGATTTACAAGTTGCACAATCAAATTCAAGATGTATACTTAAATGTTGATGCTTGGAGTGAGAGCTAATTAAACGTTTATGAGCATGTGATATGAGGATACAATATAGGTCATTTTTGACCTATACCATTGAACAACTGATATTTCCAAACATAAAAAATGCATAACTCTATCATTCTAAATTTAAATGACATGAAAATGGTGACCATTTTGAAGGTCTTTGAAAGATTTACAACTTTTAAGAAGACACTTTTCTCATTTTATGCTCCCATAAAAAGTTAAGTAAGGTGGAATATTGAGATATATGACTTGACACTTAGAAAATTTTTCAACATGTTGAAATTTCCAAACTTCCACCTCAAAATTCCCCATGATCCAAGTTCCAAATGAAAATATGTGCAACATCAAACTTGTTCCCCTTGATCCAAGCTTTCTAAAGAACCCAATTTCATGCATTTTGGACAAGGATTGCTAGGTCCGCGCATGAATTTAATAGAGCTACACCATTGGAGACAATCAAATGTCAAAAACTCCACATATCATTGCCTTACCACTCAAGCCTCATCTGAACTTTAGAACAGTTGGATATGGATCAAATTGGATTGCTTCATGGGCCTGTACACGCCCATGCAAGCTTGTGCATGAAATGACCAAATTTAGCAATTTATCAAGTGTGCAAATATCAGTCCCAATTGCTATAAATACAGGCCCTTGGAGCTCAATTCAAACACACCTTAGGCGCTGGCTTTGCCCCCCAATTCAAACCCTCACATTTCCAAGGAAAACCTGATAATTTTGAACTTGAAAATTGAGTTTGAATCTCACTATTTGGAGATTCAAGAACTCCAAGATCCAAAGCCTTGTACCATTGCCAAACATCTCCTTCAAGCATCTCAAGTGTGATCAGATCGAGTTTGAAGCAAGCAACATCAAATTCTGCACATCATAGAAGGTAATTTTCTGAAAACTTTATCTTTTCGATTCTCACTCAATTCTCATCAATTCTCTTGGATCTTTGGTTGTCTGAAGTCCTACCAATATAGGCAAGAAGATTGAGTTGCTTAGAGGTCAAATTGAAGCAACTCAGTTGACACACCTCAAAACTCAACTCCTCATATCTTTTTATATATTTGGAGTTAGTTAAAATTGAGGTCAGATTCATGCTCTACGCCATTTTTTCTTCCAAATCATGTCCTTTTTTTCTTTTGGTGATGGTTGAGGGTGGACCAGTCCGGTGAGGTCCACCGGAGAATAAGACCGGAACTCTGGCTCCGGCAGTGTGTTGGCACGTCTCCCAGCCACAAGATCCATTCAAATTGGTTTAACCTTAGGCGTTGGTTTTGATTACTACCTGTGTGGCGCGCTGACTAGGTTCCATCATGGAACGTGCATTTGTGTCCACTTGATCTGCCACTTCAATTAATGAGGGAGATCAAGTGGCTCACGTTTTTTGACATTTTCTGATTTTTTTTTATTCCTTTTATTTTCATTAATTCATATTAATTTTAATATTGATCCCAAAAATATGAGAGTTTTACAAAAAAAATTCAAATAATTTCCTCTTTCATATTTTGAATTAAAATTATTTTTTGGATCATTATTAATATTTTTCATGATTTAATTGATTTTGAGATTGTTTTTAATTGTTTAAAAATACTTTTATGTCGTTAAAAATTCTGAAATTTTTTCTCGAAGGTCCTTTGACCTTGTTTGACCTATGATAAATCTCATGGCCATTACTTTCGTGTTTTGATGAGGTTTTAGGAATTTGACAGACCATATTTAATTTAAATGCCTTATTTTAGTATTTTTAATTTGAATAAATGCCAAATGATTGTGTTAACCTCTTATGATGATTTGTGTATGTTTGACTTATGTTGTTGGGCCTTTGTGAAGGTCGATTTGACTTTGTTAAGTTAATATCATTGGATTTAGGAGATTGATGGAATGTACATTCCATCTCCCAAAATGAATGAATGATATTAATTTAGTAAAAGTCCTCCTTTGACCAATTTGAGTTTTGATTCATTCCCCTCCCTCTTCATCTACTTCCCCTTCTCTATGCATTCATCTCATTTGGCCTATGATATCTCAAAGTCCTAAGGCTAGTTGATTGCAAAATCAACATAAGTATGGATGGGATTATGCCACCTCTTTTGCATATTCTTTTTTTTGTGTGGTATATTTCATGAGCATAGTCCATTATACTATGTCTCTAACATGCATTAACACCAAAATTTTATTGCCCGACCACAAATAGTTGTGACTTCTACATAAGTCCAATTACGATTGCTTAACATAGCGCTAATCTTTTTACACAAAAGGCATAGCATTCTAGTTAGTGAGATTGTAAGTCTCCCCTCTTTCATGGTATTGTGTGGAAACTTGGCCTTTTTTCCTTCCTTTAGAAGATGTCTTGGTTCAAGGATCCATGCTTGTGATAAGTGGGTTGAGTGTTCTCCAAAGAATGACTTAAAATAAAAAAACAAAAGCAAAACAATACTAACTTCTAACTCATTAACAACTAACATTTAATTTCAAGCCATTTACTTTAATGCAATTTAATTTTTAGTCTTTATTCATTTGCCATTATTCATTCCATTCTAATTATTTATGTTAATGTCATTTTCACTTTGTCCACTTGGACCATATTGTGTGATATATTTTTTCTTGTGTATATTTTGTTTGCTTGTGTGGTCCTTGACCATTAATGTACATAATAACAACAGAAACCCTAAAAGACTTTTGTGTGGACTGTTGACTTGATCTTGGACAATTGGACTTAGAATTTAGGCAACATCCCAATGCTAAAAGGACTTGGCCAATGCCAACTTTTGTAAAACCAAGTGCTTGCAATTTGAAACTTCATCTGATATATCTTTGAAGACCTCTTGAGCTCATCTGCAACATGATCATTGTGAAGCTGTTATTTTAAACGTATGACTTTTGGAATTCATCTGCTACACAGGCTAATTTTGAAGAAGATCATAGAGTGTCTAAGCTTGGATGTGTCTATCTTTATTTGATGCCTTGCTCTTTAAGTTGATATAATTGTGGAATGTGTGTTGTTTGATTCTAATGTCCATGGGAATTTGGGTTTCTATTGACATTCTTGTCTATTGGATTGCTACCCATTGGTCATATCTTTCCAACTCTTAACTTTTAATTTTGTGCATAGGACTAGTCTCTTCATCTCCTCCCCATTTCCTAAATTTCAAAACCTCTCCCTCCTTTTAAAAATCTTCTTTGTTTGAACTAGTTTTGTTCTAAACATTGACCACTTTGCAAACTAGAAACTTTGGCGTTATGCCATTGCGTTTTTAAACTTCTTTTCTTAATAACACTTGTAAAAAAATTTAGCTATACTTGACCTAAACTTTCAAAAAGCCAAAAAAAGAACTAACTCATTCAAACAATTTTTAGGCCTTTGTGCCTTTCAAAGTTAATTTTATTAAAAGTAATGCATTCACTTTGAAATTTATACCACGAATTACGAGGTTTTGATCCCTCATTTTTATGATGGTACGAAGGCACAAGTCCGAAGGTCTTGTCAAACCCAAAAATATAATTAATGAATTCTTTTCTCATCCCCCCATTCTATTTGTTTGTATATATCCATTTGTACAAAATACATATGCATACAAAAAAGGGCTCCCGAGGAGTACCTAGGTTGCTTTGGTTGCTAACACCTTCCCTCTGTGTAACCAACCCCCTTACCTGTAATCTCTGATATTTTATTAGTTTTGGTTTAAAAACTTCTTACTTTCGGTTTTTGTTTGTACTTTTCCCTTTTCTATTGGAAATAATAAAAGCGCGATGGCGACTCTGATTTTATTGATGTCTAGCTTATCCATAGCTTGATGGTCATGAATTTACCGCTATAGACCAGTCCGGTGAGGACCACCAGAGAAGAAGAGCGGAGCTTTGGCTCCGGCGGTGTGTTGGCACGTCTCCCAACCACAAGATCCATTCAAATTTTTTTAATCTTAGGCGTCGGTTTTGATTACCATGCGTGTGGCGCGCTGACTAGGTTCCATCATGGAACGCGCGTTTGTGTGCACTTGATCTGCCACCTCAATTAATGAGGGAGATGAAGTGGCTCACGTTTTTTTTTAATTTTTTGATTTTTGTTTTATTTCATATGATTTTCATTAATTCATATTAATTTTAATATTGTTCCAAAAAATATGAGAGTTTCACCAAAAAATTTCGAATAATTTCCTCTTTCATATTTTGAATTAAAATTATTTTTTGGATCATTATTAATATTTTTCATGATTTAATTGATTTTGTGACTATGTTTAATTGTTTAAAAATACTTTTAAGTCCTTAAAAATTCTAAATTTTTTTCTCCAAGGTCCTTTGACCTTGTTTGACCTATGATAAATCTCATGGCCATTTCTTTGGTGTTTTGATGATGTTGTAGGAATTTGACAAACCATATTTAATTTAAATATATTATTTTAGTATTTTTAAATTGAATAAATGCCAATTAATTGTGTTAACCTCGTGTGATGGTTTGTGTAAATTTGACTCTTGTTGTTGGGCCTTGGTCAAGGTTCATTTGACTTTGCTAAGTTAATATCATTGGATTTAGGGGATTGATGGAATGTACATGCCATCTCCCAAAATGAATGAATGATATTAATTTGGTAAAAGTCCTCCTTTGACCAATATGAGTTTTGATCCATTTCCCTCCCTCTTCATCTAATTCCCCTTCTTTATGCGTTCATCTCATTTGGCCTATGATATCTCAAAGTCCTAAGGCTGGTTGATTGCAAAATCAACATAAGTATGAATGAGATTAGGCCACCTCTTTTGCATATTCGTTTTGTGTGTGATATGTTTCATGAGCATAGTCCATTATACTATGTCTCTAACATTCATTAACACCGAAATTCTATTGCCCAGTCTCAAATAGTTGTGACTTTTACATAAGTCCAATTACGATTGCTTAATATAGCGTTAACTTTTTGACACAAAAGGCATATCATTCTAGTTAGTGAGATTGTCAGTCTCCCCTCTTTCATGGTATTGTGTGGAAACTTGGCTTTTTTTCCTTCCTTTGGAAGATGTATTGGTTCAAGGATCCATGCTTGTGATAAGTGGGTTGAGTGTTCTCCAAAGAATGACTTAAAATGAAAAGAAAAAGCAAAACAACACTAACTTCTAACCCATTAACAACTTGTAAGATCTCAATTTTGACCCTAAGATCCCTCATGCAATTTCATCATAAGCATTAGCATTGGGAAAGATCACCAAGCACCATATGATTGTACCATAATTGTATTTTATCATTTTCACTAACCAAAATACCAAAAATATGTATTTGTATTTGCCTAACTATTTTGTAGGTAGGGCATGATCCCATTGATCTATCTAGTTCACATCCAGGGTTTAAGATCCTCATGAAGAAAGAACAAAACCATTGATTGATACAAGAATGGTCATAAGCATCATATGCTCTCTACATGTTATTTTGATCAAGTTTTCTTCAAGAGTTTGAGGGTTATTTGCCTTGGAAACCCTAGTTTGAATTGGGTATCTTGAGTAACTTCTCCAACAAGCTATCTCACCAATTGATCAAATTTATTAAGGGACACTTCAAAATTCATCATCTTATGCATAGTTGGTTGATGGTGGTTGGCCAGATGAATTCATTTGATCAAAACTGGGTCTCCCTAGACTCTATCTCCTACAATTTTCACCATATGAAAATGATTCCATGATAAAACTTACTCTTAGTGACATTACAAAATAACTTTCATGTTGATACCTAGAGCTAGTTTTGCTTGGAAAATCATTTTCTATGTTGAAACATTATAGGTCATTTTGTCTAATCCCTAATTTGAAAGTCAACTTCCCAAGGCCATAACTTGCTCATTTTTTATGAGATGAAATATTTCCAAGTTGCACAACTAAATTCAAGATGTATACTTCAACTTTGATGTTTGGAGTGAGAGATAATTCAACTTTTATGAGCATGTGATATGAGGCTACATTATATGTCACTTTTGACCTATACCATTGAACAAGTGATTTTTCCAAACTTCAAAAATGCATAACTCTATCATTTAAAATCCAAATGACATTCAATTGGTGACCATTTTGAAGGTATTTGAAAGATATACAACTTTGATGAAGACACTTTTCTCATTTGAAGCTCACATAAAAAGTTAAGCAAGGTGGAATATTGAGATATATGGCTTGACACTTAGAAAAAATTTCAATATGTTGAAATTTCTAAACTTACACCTCAAAATTCATCATTATACAAGTTTCAAATGGGAAAGTGTTGAACATGAAAGTTGTTCCTCTTGATCTAACCTTTCCAAAAAGTCCAAGTTCATCCATTTTGAACAAGAATTAAATGGGCTGTGCATGGCTTGAACATTGCATCATCATTTGGCAAAGATCAAACTTCAAGTTTCCATGTACACTTTCCTTGCAATCCAAGTTGATTTCAGACTCTCTCACACTCAATTGTGGACCTAAAGCAATGATCTCATGGGCCTGTACACGCCCATGCACCCATGCATCATCCATTTCCAAATTTGGAAGGTGCAAATATCACATGATCCAACTATAAATAGAGCTCCATATGCTCAGAATTCAACACACATTTGCGCCAACTTTGATCCTAGACCCCTAACCCTTCCATTTCAGAGGATAATCCTGAGAATTTCATCTTAAAATTGAGTTTGAATCTCACTGTTTTGAGATTCAAAACCCCAGGGATCCAAGACCTTTTGTGCATTTCATTCTACTTCTGCAAGCATTCTAAGTGAGATCAAGCACGAGCCAAGACAACACCACTTGAATCTAGACCTGCATTGAAGGTATTTTCCAGAAAATTTCATCTCTTCGATTCTCTCTCAATCTTCCTCAATTCTCTTGATTCTTTGGTTGTCTGATGTCCTACCAATGTAGGCAAGAAGATTGAGTTGCTTATAGGTCAAATCGAAGCAACACATTTGACACACCTCAAAATTGAACTCCTCATATCTTTCTATATGTGAGGAGTTAGTTAAAATCGAGGTCAGATTCATGCTCGACGCCATTTTTCCTTTCAAATCATGTCCTCCTTTTTCATTTTTTATGGTGATCAAGTCTACCATGTAACACGCGTTGGTTGCCACTTGATCTTCTGCCTCAATTAATGAGGGAGATCAAGTGGTCCATGTTTTTCTGATTATTTGAATTTCATTTTAATTGCTTTATTTTAATTAATTCATATTAATTTTAATATTGATCTAAAAACTATGAGAGTTTCACCAAAACTTTTCAAATAATTTCCTATTTCATATTCTGAATTAAAATTATTTTTTGGATCATTATTAATGTTTTTCATGATTTAATTGATTTTTCATTTAAGTTTTTAATTGTTTAAAAATACTTTTAAGTCTTCAAAATTTCTGAAATTTTTTCTCCAAGGTCCTTTGACCATGTTTGACCTATGATAAATCTCAAGGCCATTTATTTGGTGTTTTGATGACGTTTTAGGGATTTGACAAACCATATTTAATTTAAATGTATTATTTTAGTATTTTTTGATTTGAATAAATGCCAAATAATTTTGTTGACCAATTATGATGACTTGTTTGTCTTTGACTCTTGTTGTTGGGCCTTGGTCAAGGTTGATTTGACTGTGTCAAGTTAATATCATTGGATTTAGGGGATTGATGCAATGTACATTCCATCTCCCAAAATGAATGGATGATAGTGATTTGGTAAAAGTCCTCCTTTGATCAATTTGAGTTTACATCTAATCCCCTCCCTCTTCATCTCATTCCCCTTCTTTATGCATTCATCTCATTTGGCCTATGATAACTCAAAGTCGTAAAGCTAGTTGATTGAAAAATTAACATGAATATGGATGAGATTAGGCCACACCTTTTGCATATTCTTTTTGTGTGTGGTATGTTTCATGATCATAGTCCATAATATTATGTCTCTAACACGCATTAACACTAAAATTCTATTGCCCGTTCTCAAATAGTTGTGACTTCTACATAAGTCCAGTTATGATTGCTTAACATAGCGTTAAATTTGTGGAAAAAAAGGCATATCATTATAGTTAGTGAGATTTTAAGTCTCCCCACTTTCATGGTATTGTGTGGAAACTTGGCCTTTTTTCCTTCCTTTGGAAGATGACTTGGTTCAAGGATCCATGCTTGTGATAAGTAGGTTGAGTGTTCTCTAAAGAATGTCTTAAAATGAAAAGCATAAGCAAAACAATACTAACTTTTAACCTATTAAGAACTAACTTTTAATTTCAAGCCATTTATTTTAATTTCATTTGATTCTCGTATTTATTCATTTGCCATTATTCATATCATTCTAATTGTTTATGTTAATGCAATTTTCACTTTGTCCACTTGGACCATATTGTGTGATATATTTTGTTTGTGTATACTTTGCTTGCTTGTGTGGCCTTTGACCATTAATGTACATAATAACAACAAAAACCCTAAAAAACCTTGGTGTGGACTTTTGGCTTGATCTTTGACAATTGGACTTAGGATTTAGGAAACATCCCTATACAAAAGGACTTGGCCAATGCCAACTTTCATGTAACCAAGTGCTTGTAATTTGAAACTTCATCTGATACATCCTTCAAAATCCCTCTCAGTTCATCT
This sequence comes from Lathyrus oleraceus, assembly GCF_024323335.1. Classification (NCBI taxonomy): domain Eukaryota; kingdom Viridiplantae; phylum Streptophyta; class Magnoliopsida; order Fabales; family Fabaceae; genus Lathyrus; species Lathyrus oleraceus. The sequence goes on along the minus strand of NC_066585.1, from coordinate 323,995,516 downwards.
ACAATATGATCATTGTGAAGCTGTTATTTTGAACTTGTGACTTATGAAATTCATCTAATACATGGGTTAATTTTGAAGAAGATCATGGAATGGAAAAGCTTGGATGTGGCTATCTTTATTTGATAACTTGCTATTCAAGATAATATAATTATGCATTTGTGTGTTGCTTGATTCTAAAAGTCCAAGGGAATTCTGGGTTTCTATTGACATTCTTGTGTATTGGATCGCTACCCAGTTCGTCATATCTTTCCAACTCTTAACTTTTAATTTTGTATATAGGATAGTCTCTTCATCTTCTCCCCATTTCTTTAATTTAAAAATCTCTCCCTCCCTTTTCAAAAATCTTCTTTGATTGAACTTATTTTGTTCTAAACTTTGACCACTTTGTAAAAAGATAGAAACTTTGGCCTTATGCCATTGCATTTTCAAACTACTTTTCTTAAATCAAACTTGTAAATACACTAAACTATACTTGACTTAAACTTTCAAAAAGCAAAAAAAAAAAAGAACTAACTCATTCAAACCATTTTTAGGCCTTTCTGCCTTTCAAACTTAATTTTTATTAAAAGCAATGCATCCATTTTGAAATTTGTATCACGAACTACGAGGTTTTGATCCCTCATTTTTATGTTGGTACATAGGCACAAGACCGAAGGTCTTGCCAAACACAAAAATATAATTATTGAATTCTTTTCTCATCCCCCCATTCTATTTGTTTGTAAACATCATTTTGTACCAAATACACATGCACACAAAAAGGGCTCCCTAGGAGTACCTAGGACACTTTGGGTGCTAACACCTTTCCTCTGTGTAACCAACCCCCTTACCTGTAATCTCTGACATTTTATTAGTTTTGATTTGAAAACTTCTTACTTTTGGATTTTGTTCGTACTTTTTCCCCTTTCCCTTGGAAACAATAAAAGCGCGGTGGTGACTCTTGTTATTTGATCTCTAGCTTATCCATAGCTTGATGATCATGAATTTACAGATACAGAAATTAAGTGGCGACTCTGCTAGGGAGTAGTCTCCAGTGGGTTTAGCCTACTTTATGTGTGTATATATTTGTATATATGTGATGTTTGTATATATGTATGTGTGATATAATCTGCTTGTTGTGCTTGGTGATCTCTGTATGGTGAGATAAGTTCTAACCCGAACTTGAGTGCAACTAAGATAGAAGGATGACATAGTCATGTTCGACTTGTGTGGAGTACTCCTTAACAAGTTGGCTTGAGATCCATCTGCTCGGTGGAGACACTTTTGGATTTGGAAATGTCACACAAGTATTTGTGGTTAGGCATTACTATCTCTAATTTGGGTCTGAGAAGCAGAGGACCGTAGAACATTTACCCCCTATTGGCCTATTTAGGACGTAGTGTGGAAACTGTTCAGGTGTAGACTTGATAACAGTTGTTACGTGATATTACACTCAGACGAGTTTCTCTTGAGAATATTATGGGTCGATGAGTCAGTCATCTTAACCTATAATACCCGATAGATGGAATTAAGACTCTGAGAACTTTTTAGAACATGATCTACAAGTTTTTATCCTTAGTTCACTCCTTTGGGATGGTTCTTACCGATACTCCATGCTCGTTACTTGCAACAAACCCTTGATTCTTGGTTGATCCAATCAAGTCTTGTCAATACCAATGGAACTTGGGTCTTGATAAGGTGTAAACCATAATCCACCGAAATGGATGATTGATCTTGACAATGATTTGATTCATCCCTTGACCTTTGTTTCCCTTGTGTGTGATCCCTTATTTGTGATTGTTGCATTCATGCATTCATGCGCATCATAACATTCATCACACGAAAATTTCAAGGAACTAAGGTATTATTTACAAATATTTTCAGACCATGGATTATGGACGAAGGAACACTAAGAAGTACAGTTTCAGATGTCCTGACTTGAAAGAGTTAAGGAAGCTAGCATATTTTGTATTAGATCCCTTGTACTTCAAACAACACCATGGGAAGCTTTTGTCTATCTTGTCTGCTGATGTGCTTGAAGGACTCTTGAGTGTGCTAGTGCAGTTCTATGATCCTCTCTACCGCTGTTTCACTTTCCTAGATTTTATGCTTGTGCCTACCTTGGAGGAGTATTCTCATCTTTTGGGGATACCTGTTTATACTAGAGTTCCTTTTAGTGGATTGGAGGAGATTCCCCAATCTAGTATTATTGCTGAAGCTCTTCACTTGAAGAAGTCTGAGATAGAGACTCATTGGGTGAAGAAAGGAGGGTTATTTGGGTTGCCATCTGATTTCCTCATCAACGAAGCTACTGCTTTTGCTGAAGTCGTTAGTGTGAATTCTTTTGAAGCTATCTTTGTGTTTATCATCTATGGATTAGCCTTGTTCCCTAACATTGACGGTTTTGTTGCTGTTAACGCCATTATACTTTTCTTGATTGGGAATCTTGTGCCTAATTTGTTAGGTGATATGTATTTCTCTTTGCATCTAAGGAATTCTAAGGGTGGTGGAATGCTTTTCTGTTGTATTCCTCTTCTGTACAAGTGATTTCCTTCGCACTTGCCTCAGACACCTACTTTTGTGGAGAACAAACAATGTCTAAGGTGGTCTCAGAGACTTATGTCTCTCACTAATGATGATATGGTTTGGTATGATCCGTCTTTGAGCAGTTTAGAGATTATTGATAGTTGTGGTAAATTCTCTAATGTGCCTCTCATTGGCACACAAGGAGGAATTAACTACAACCCTGTTTTGGCTCGTCGTCAACTTGGGTTCCCCTTGAGAGACAAGCCTAATAACACTTTGTTAGAAGCTCTTTTCTATCAAGAGGGTAAAGATCCCCAACATTTGAAGTAGAAGATTGTGCATGCTTGGCATAATGTGTATAGGAAAGGAAGATCCGAGCTTGGTTCGCGCAATTGTGTAGCTTTAGAAGCTTACACTCTTTGGGTGAAGATGAGAGCTTTGGAATTGAAGATGCCTTATCCTTGTGAAAGACCTATGTCTATGGTTGTGGTTGAGACATTAACTCTCCCTAACCAAGATGTAGAGGAGTTGGAAGACACGCTCGTCAAGATGAAGCAAGAGAAGGACATGTGGGAAGAGCGTTTTCGTGCTTTGAGCAAGAAGCATGAAGAGTTGCAGTTGGACTCTAAGGACAAGGATGCACTTATTGAGCTACTTAAAAACCGAGTGACAAAGAGACAGATTGTTGATACAGTCATACCTTCTAGCATGCCTCAACCTTTTGTTGCTTGGAAGAAGATTGTTGATCAGCTTTTCCTCGAGAAGACTCAAATTGTTGATACAGTCATACCTTCTGACATTGTTGTTAGGGATCCTTAGGATGACTAGTCTCCTTTTCTCTTGTATTTTTATTTTAGTTTCTGAAATTTATACTCAGTGTAATCCTTCCAATTTATATAAATAAAAAGATATTTTCGGTCATATCAAATTGTTGCAATTGCTATTTAAATATATATATTTGAAAATGATATCGTAAGTTCCTTGAAAATAAAAATAATCAAGCATTGCATTTCATGCATCATTAGCATAAGCAGGTTTTCACCAGATGTCTTATTGGTATTTCTTCTGTGCTTCAGCCAAGCTGGCTCACCGATACAATACCCGAGCCAATCATCTGAAAATCATGGAACATCTAGAGCAAGAGAATAGAGAATTGAAGGACGAGATCACCCGCCTGACTGCCATGATGGAGTCGATTCTTGCTGCTCAAAGTCAATCTTCTCCAATGCCTGCAACTCCTACTGAGAGGACTGTTATTTCAGAGGTGGCTACCTCTACCATGCCTACTGCTTCCGCCCATTTCGCGCCGACTATGCCTGCCGGATTCCCGTGGGGAATGCCGTCCAACATTGTGCCCGAAGGCTTTGCGCCTACCTTTGCTTCCATGCCGACATCTAGCCTGGTCATGTCCGTGCCACCTCCCGTTGTGCACACCTTACCTTGCGTAGAGGACACCATCTATCACTCCGAGCCGTCTGAGGGTCCGAATGTCTATGGGAAAATGGATGAAATGAAGGATCATTTTCTTGAGTCGCGCAAGGAATTGAAGACGCTGAGAGGTCAGGATTTGTTTGGGCAGAGTGTTGCTGAATTGTGTTTAGTACCCAATGTCAAGATCCTGGTGAAGTTCAAAGTGCCTGACTTTGAAAAGTATAAGGGGAAGTTCAAAGTGTCTATCCATCCTTGGTTCTCAAGAAACTGATCCAACCAAGAAACCCGCCACAGATTCCAGAGCCACTTCCTTGGTGGTACAAATTTGAGCTCTGTTATGCTTTTCATAACGGAGCACCCAAACATGATACTGAGAACTATTACTCACTCAAGTATGAGGTTCAGAAGCTGATGAAGAGTGAAATGATATCCTTTGAGGACCGTGCACCAAATGTGAAAGCAAATCCTTTGCCCGCTCATGGGAACTCTTCTGTGAATATGGTGGATGGTTGCCCTGGGGAGTTTAAAGTTTTTGATGTGCGTTTTATTAGGAGATACTTGGTGCATATGCATCAGGATGTTTGTTAGGTAAGTGAATGTGAGCACGACCATGATGGTTGTGCTGTTTGTAGTGTTAACCCGAGGGGTTATGAAGTTGTGAAAAGAGACATCCAACGACTGATGGATGAATGCATGATTTAAATTGTTCAACCCCGTCATGTAGATGACGATGTTAATGTCATAGTGCCTGTTTTCAAGTAGCCTGATAAGTTGGTAATCTAGTATGACTCTAGTAACAACAACAATCAAAGATCAGTATTACCGTTGGTAATACGGTTAGCAGGCCCAGTCCCATATTTATCTGAAAAAGCTGTGCCGTATCAGTATAATGCTACGATGATAAAGGATGGTCAAGAGATTTCGTTGCCTACGACTAGTTCAGTAGTGAGCATTGCTGATATTAGTAAGGTGACCCGCAGTGGTCGAGTGTTTGGGCCGGTGTTCCCAAGGGATAAAGAAAAATTAGTTGTGAGTAAGAAGGTGGAAGTGCCTGTTGAAGACCCAGTTGGCTTTTCAAAAGGTAAGTCTGGTGAATCCAGTAATTTGAAACCCAATGATGATGATGAGGTACTTCGGTTAATCAAAAGAAGTGAATTTAATGTGATGGAGCAGTTGCTCCAAACCCCCTCGAAGATCTTAGTGTTGTCTCTGCTCATGAATTTTGAAGCACACAGAGAAGCACTGCAGAGAGTTCTGGAACAAGCTTTTGTAGAACATTATGTTACAGTGGACCAATTCGATCATATCATGGCTAACATCACTTCTTGCAATAATCTTAGCTTTTGTGATGAAAAACTCCCTGAGGAGGGAAGAAATAATAATCTGGCTTTGCACATCTCGATGAATTGCAAAGAAGATGCTTTGTCAAATGTGCTTATTGACACCGGTTCATCACTAAATGTGCTTCCAAAGTCAACTTTGTCAAAGTTATCTTACCAAGGAGCATCTATGAGATATAGCAGCGTAATCATCAAAGCTTTTGATGGTTCGCGCAAAACGGTTATTGGTGAAGTGGACCTTCCGGTTAAGATAGGTCTGAGTGATTTTCAAATTACTTTCTAAGTAATGGATATCCACCCGGCCTACAGTTGCTTGTTGATAAGGCCATGGATCCATGAGGCAGGAGCTGTTACCTCCACATTGCACCAAAAACTGAAATTTGTGAAGAATGGCAAGCTAGTGATTGTCAGTGGAGAGAAGGCGCTATTGGTTACCCATTTGTCATCTTTCTCTTACGTTGACGCTGAGGATGAGGTTGGAACTCCATTCCAAGCCTTGTCTATTACTGTTGAAAAGAGGGTTAGGGCACCTATGTCCTCATTGAAAGATGCTCAGAAGATTGTGGAAGAAGCCAATATTCATAAGTGAGGGCGCATGGTAAAGGTCTCCGACAAAAAAGGCAGAACTGGTTTAGGGTTCCAGAAAGGTTCATCAACTGCAAGGACTGAAGATATGCAACTTAGCTTTCGTAGCGAAGGGTTAATTCATGGCAATGAACAACACTTAGCTGATGTGCTAGAGGATGACGAAGAGGAAGACCGCACCAATTTTGTGACGCATGGAAAGGCTTGCGACAATTGGATTGTTGTTGACGTTCCTATTATTTTGCATCGACCTAAGTAATTCCTTTTATATGTTTTTAAAATCCTTCTCATATGCCTAAGGAAGAAGTGAACATTGTTTGGGCATTTTCAAATTGATCATCAATAAAATTAATTCTATTCATCCATATCTATGATGTTTGTTTTTACCTTTTGCTTTATTCCAAAAATGGTAATCACAAAAAACATAAATAAACAATATAATTGTCCATCTGCATAACATTTGGTCCCAAATTCACTTCTCTAAAATCAAAATATCAAATTATTATGCAGGTTGCTTCCTAACCCCATTGAATACAATGATCCTTCTCCTTCTCCAAATTTTGAATTCCCTGTGCGTGATGAGTTATCTCGTCTTCTTGAGCAAGATGAAAAGTCCATTCAGCCGTTCGAAGAGTAAGTCGAGTTAGTCAATTTGGGTTCCGAGGATGATGTGAAGGAAGTCAAGATTGGGTCTCAACTGTGTCCAGATGTCAAGAAGGGGTTTATTGATCTTCTTCGAGAGTATTCAGATGTGTTTGCTTGGTCCTATCAAGACATGCCTGGTTTGGATTATGAGATTGTGGAGCATAGATTGCCGTTGAAGCCAGAATTCCCGCCAGTCAAGCAGAAGTTGAGAAGAACGCATCCTGATATGGCAGTAAAGATCAAAGAGGAAGTGTAGAAAAAGATTGATGCCGGTTTCCTTGTAACCGCTGAGTATCCGCAATGGGTGGCCAATATTGTGCCAGTGCCGAAGAAAGATGGAAAAGTCTGCATCTGTGTTGACTATAGAGATTTCAATAAAGCCAGTCCGAAAGATGATTTCCCTCTGCCACACATTTATATGTTGGTAAACAATACTCCTAAATTCAAAGTCTTTTGGTTTATGGATGGATTTTCCAGATATAATCAGATCAAGATGGCACCCGAAGATATGGAGAAAACCACATTCATTACACCTTAGGGAACATTTTGTTAGTGAGTGGTGCCTTTTGGTCTAAATAATGCCCGTGAAACTTACCAAAGAGAAATGACTACTCTCTTTCATGATATGATGCATAAAGTGATCGAAGTATATGTCGATGACATGATTGCTAAATCTATTGATGAAGAGGAACATGTTGAGCATTTGTTGAAGCTATTCCAGCGCTTGAGGAAATATAAACTCTGCTTGAACCCCAGTAAGTGTACTTTTGGTGTTTGTTCTAGTAAGTTGTTAGGCTTTATTGTCAGCGAGAAGGGTATTGAAGTTAATCCTGCCAAGGTCAAAGCAATACAAGAGATGCCTGCGCCCAAAACTGAGAAGCAAGTCAGAGGTTTTCTCGACCGCTTGAATTATATTTCCATGCTCATTTCTCACATGACTGCCACATGTGCGCCTATATTCTAGCTTCTTTGAAAAGATCAGTCTTTTGATTGGACCGAAGACTGCCAGAAAGCTTTTGATAGTATCAAAGAATATTTGCTTGAACCTCCGATTTTATCTCCACCTGCTGAAGGAAGACCGTTGATCATGTATTTGACTGTGCTCGAAGATAGTATGGGTTGTGTTCTTGGTCAGCAAAATGAGACTGGAAAGAAAGAATTTCAAATTTACTACCTCAGTAAGAAGTTCACCGACCGTGGGACTCAGATTTTCTATGCTTGAGAAGACTTGTTGTGCATTGGCTTGGGTTGCTAAGCGTCTGCGCCAGTATATGTTGAATCATACCACTTGGTTGATATCAAAATGGATCCAATCAAGTATATATTTGAAAAGCCTGCTTTAACTGGGAGAATTGCCTGTTGGAAGATGTTGTTGTTAGAGTATGATATCGAGTACCAATCTCAGAAAGAGATCAAAGGTAGTATCTTGGCTGACCATTTGGCTCACCAACTGATTAAAGATTATCAACCAATGCAGTATGATTTTCCGGATGAAGAGATTTTGTACTTGAAAATGAAAGATTGTGATGAACCATTGCTTGAAGAAGGGCCAGAACCTGGTTCCCGTTGGGGCATGGTATTTGATGGAGCTGTTAATCAATATGGAAATGGCATTGAGGCAGTGACTATTACTCCTTAACGCACGCATCTACTATTTACAGCTAGATTAACTTTCAAGTGTACAAACAATATGGCAAAATATGAAGCTTGCATTATGGGGCTTGAAGAGGCCATGAATCTCAGAATCAAGTTTTTGGAGGTCTTCGGTGATTCGGCTTTGGTTGTGAATCAAATCAAAGGAGAATGGGAGACAAATTAACCCAGTTTAATACCATATAGAGACAAATCAACTTTCTTTACAAAGGTTGAGTTTCATCATATATCTCGAGATGAAAATCGGATGGCAGATGCTCTTGCAACGTTGGCATCAATGATTATGGTAAAGTATTGGAATGAAGTTCCCAATTTGTATGTGATGCGTCTTGATAGGCCAACTCATGTGTTTGCTGTTGAGGAGATCAAAGACGAGAAGTCGTGGTATTACGATATCAAATGTTTCCTCCAATGTCAGATTTACCCGCTTGGGGAATCTTTGAAAGATAAGAAGACTAGTCGGCAATTTCTACTTGAATAGTGATATACTGTACAAGGGAAACTTCGACATGGTTTTCCTCAGGTGTGTGGATAGACACGAAGCAGACTTGTTGATGACCGAAGTGCACGAAGGTTCCTTTGGTACTCATTCCAATGAACATGCAATGGCGAAGAAGATGTTGCGAGCAGGTTACTATTGGCTGACAATGGAATCTGACTGTTGCAAGTTTGTGAAGAAATTCCATAAGTGTCAAATTTATGCTGATAAGATTCATGTTCCTCCGACACTATTGAATGTTATCTCTTCCCCATGGCCCTTCTCCGTGTGGGGAATTGATATGATTGGGATGATTGAACTCAAAGCTTCGAATGGACATCATTTCTTTTTGGTGGCAATTGACTATTTCACAAAATGGGTTGAAGAGGCATCGTATGCAAATGTAACCAAGCAAGTAGTTGTAATGTTTATCAAGAATCAAATTATATGCCGTTATGGTGTGCCAAGTAAGATCATTACTGATAATGGATCAAACTTGAATAACAATATGGTGGAAGCTCTTTGTAAAGACTTCAAGATTGCATATCATAATTCTTCTCCCTACAGACCCAAGATGAATGGGGCTGTTGAAGCTGCAAATAAGAACATTAAGAAGATTATTCAGAAGATGGTTGTGATGTATAAGGATTGGCATGAGATGCTCCCGTTTTCTTTGCATGGGTACCGTACATCCATCCGCACTTCAACAGGGGCAACCCCTTTCTCTCTTGTATATGGTATAGAAGAAGTACTCCCTGTAGAGGTTGAGATTCCTTCATTGCGTGTGCTCATGGAAGCCAAGTTGACTGAGGCTGAATGGTGTCAGACCAGGTTCGACGAGTTGAATTTAATTGAAGAAAAAAGATTGGTTGTTGTGTGCCATGGTCAGTTATATCAGCAAAGGATGAAGAAAGCCTTTAACAAGAAATTTAGACCTCGCGTATTCAGGGAAGGTGACCTTGTGCTCAAGAAGATTTTATCTTTCAAACCAGATTCTAGGGGAAAATGGACTCCTAATTATGAAGGCCCATATGTTGTCAAGAGAGCCTTTTCAGGTGGTGCATTGATCCTTACAACTATGGATGGTGAAGAGTTCACTCGTCCTGTGAACGCAGATGCAGTCAAGAAATACTCGCCTAAAAAAAATAAAAGAACAGCTCGGTAAGTTGAAAACCCGAAAGGGAGGCTGAGGAAAAAGTGAGCGTCTCGGTGGATTGAAAACTCAAAAGGGAGATCCAGGCAAAAATTAGAGACATAAAACAGAAAGAATTTCCCGATAAGTTGAGTACCCAACTTTGGGCAACTTATGAAAAAATTAGGGATTATGGCAAATAACTGCATTCTGCTCATCTTCAGTGTTTTGAAGACTTGATTGAGCACAAGGTTTGACATCAATTCATCACCTCGGCAGCGGTTAAGAGCACAACGGATATCAAGAGTTGGTATAAGGATTAAGGATCAATTGTATTCAATGTAACCCCTTTCCATGTAAATTATCATTTTCAGCTTTGTAAAAATCTATGGAGTCTTGGTATTTATAGACTATCATTCTATCAAATAAAGTTGAGCTTTTATCCAATTGTTTCTACTCCTATTTACTTCAGCCCATAGTTTTAAATTTTATTATGATCATTTTTGAAAATTTAAATTTTTTAATCAAAATCTCTTTTTTTTAAAACATATAAAAACACGAATTTTCCAAAGCAATTAAATAGAAATATCAACAATATTTCGATGGATAACAAGTCCTTGAGTGAGAAACATTAGAGGTTCCCCAAGCAGTTAACCCTTCGGGTATCCCTAGACAATTGTGTTAATTCAGTTCCTCGGCGGAGTTTTTGATTCCCTAGTGGAGCTTCGTTCCTTTTCCATAGCTGAGTTGGTTGATTCAGGTACCCTGCGGCTTGTCTCCCCCGACAGAGTTTCTACCCTCCCGAGTGAAGTTCGTGTTCCTTCAGCAAAAGTGGTTGATCTCCCCAGTAGATTGCATTGGTTTCCCCACCAATCGCCATTCAACTTGCTCCCCAGTCAGAGTTTCCTCCTAGTTTCTGAGCAGTTTATTTACGTGTAGGGTTGTCTCCCATTTTTATGGTGTTGACCTAAAATTCCCAACAGGTTCGACGATATTTCTCTTTTCTCAGCAGATCTCCTCCTTCCCCAGCTAGGGTTGAGCTTTTTGGATTGTTGATCTCTCTGTTCTCCAACAGTTGTCTCCATACTTTGTGGATTCACCGAGGATTGTATCGATGATTCAATTTCTTTGCGACACCTTTGTATCCTGTGTGATCGTTCTTGTCAGCATAATCATCATCATCATATATATATATATATATATATATATATATATATAATTTCATAATTGCATATTTGCATATATGATTAACTTGTTGGTTTGATATTCTCATTCCCTATATGGCGGTACTTTATACCTATACAAATTCCGGTGTCTGTCCTCCCTCAATTGTAGAGCGTCAATCCCTTAGGCAGAAAGACTTTAACCTTTCTCCTCTTCCCACTGACTTGTTTCCTCGTGGATGATTATTATTCCAGTTTCCTCCCCAGTTGTTCATCTGGATGGAACCACTCACCTTGAGTTATGTCCTCATTGGGTTGAGTCTTGTTTGACTGTTTCTTTATACCTTCTACCTAGATAGATGCTTCGAGTCTCCTAAGAGTTTATTGCCCAGTAATTGGTAATATTCTTCTTAGTTTGCAGTTTGTTACTACTTGCCCAAAGCATGGCAAAAGTATCCCTAATTTTCTTCTCAGTAGAGTCCCAAGTGGATCTGATTCCCCAGGAAGTATATCCTTGATATGTTCACCCTAACCGGTGATGGATATCTTTCTCTCCCCTACCTGAGTCTATCCTTGATATCTTCATCCTAACCGATGACGGATATTCTCACCTTTGGTATTCTACCTAGTAAAAAGGTAGTTGTAATCCATATTCTTGTTCGCAGAGACTTAATCCTTGATATGTTCATCCTAACCGATGACGGGTTTCCTTCTCTTTGTGGTCTTCTACCCAGTAACTGGTAGTTATAAATCCAGCTTTTGTCCCCTCCGCAGGGTTGATCCTTGATATGTTCACTTTAACTAGTGACAGATTCTCTCTCTTGGTATTCTATCCAGTAACTGATAGATGTAATCCTTATTTTCTCCCTCTCAGAGTCTATCCTTGATATGTTCATCTTAACCGATGACAGGTTTTCTCTTTGATGGTCTTCTATCCAGCATTCAATAGATGTAATTCCTCCTTTTTGTTCAATTGGTTTATCCTTGATATGTTCATCTTAATCGATGACGGGTATCCTCGTTGACATTTCCCAAGAAAGTCTATCCTTAATATGTTCATCCTAACAGATGACTGATTTTCTTCCCTATTGAGTTTATCCTTGATATGTTCATCCTAACCGATGACGGATACTCTCACCCTTGGTCTTCTGCCTAGTAACTGGTAGTTGTAAATCCTATTTTCTGCAGTTTTCCCCAGCAAGGCTATTCTTACCCAGTAACCGGTAATGAATACTCCCTCCTGGCTTTTCTCAGCGAGTCATCCTTGATATGTTCATCCTAACCGATGACGGATGTTCTCTCTGTCAGATATTTATTATCTCCTTACCCAGTAGCAAGTAGTAGATAATAGATTTCTGCTCCTCCTGTGTTGAAGTTTATTTCTTCCCTAGTTTTGTTGAGTGCATATTTCCTTAGTGAAATCTCTTTTCCTGCATGATTCAAGTACTTAAGTTTTATCCTAACTTACTCGTATCCCCTGCAGATATTGTTGTTTCCCCGACTGAGTATTTCCATTTTATATGGAACTCCTCGAGTTCCCCAGTAGTTTTAAGTCGTAGCCTTGCCTACGCATAGTTCCTTTATTCCCTAGACTCTCTGTCCCTTCAGTGAGTCTGCCTTATGGGATGATACTCCTGCAGATTTTTGGTCTCTCTGATTTCTTTTCCTTTGTGGCATTCTCTTAGGGACCAAAATTTGTTTATATATGTTGTTATTTAAGCCCATTCTAATGAGTCGACATGAAGATTTTAACCTTCGCCTCCTCATTTGGAATGTCCTTAAATAGGCGCAGCTGTAAGACCCCAATTTTGACCCTAAGATCCCTCATGCAATTTCATCATAAGCATTAGCATTAGGATCATTCCTTGGCATCCTCCTCACCCCTTTTCATTGGGCTTGTTTTGGGAAAGATCACCAAGCACTATATGATTGTATCATACTTGTATTTTATCATTTTCACTAACCAAAATACCAAAAATATGTCTTTGTATTTGCCTAACTCTTTTGTAGGTAGGGCATGATCCCAATGATCTATCAAGTTCACATCCAGGGTTTGAGACCCTCATGAACAAAGAAAACAACCATGGATTGATACAAGAATGGTCACAAGCATCATATGATCTCTACATGTTATTTTGATCAAGTTTTCTTCAAGAGTTTGAGGGTGATTTTGCCTTGGAAACCCTAGTTTGAACTGGGTATCTTGAGTAACTTCTCCAACAAGCTATCTCGCCAATTGATCAAATTTCTTAAGGGAAGCTTAAAAATTCATCATCTTATGCATATATGATCTACCATGAGCCTATAAAGTCAAGAGAATTTCAGATTAGCAAGTTGGTTGATGGTGGTTGGCCAGATGAATTGATTTGATCAAAACTGGGTCTCCCTAGACCATATGAAAATTATTCCAAGAGCAAACTTACTCTAAATGACATTAAAAACAACTTTCATGTTGAGACCTAGAGATATTTTTGCTTGGAAAATGATTTTCTATGATGAAACATTATAGGTCATTTTGTCTAAACCCTAATTTGAAAGTCAACTTCCCAAGGCCATAACTTTCTCATTTTTTATGAGATGAAAGATTTCCAAGTTGCACAATCAAATTCAAGATGTCTACTTCAAATTTTATGTTTGGAGTGAGAGCTAATTCAACTTTTATGAGCATGTGATATTAGGCTACATTATAGGTCACTTTTGACCTATACCATTGAACAAATGATTTTTCCAAACTTCAAAAATGCATAACTCTATCATTTCAAATCCAAATGACATGACATTTGTGACCATTTTGAAGGTACTTGAAAGAGCTACAACTTTGATGATATATGGCTTGACACTTAGAAACATTTTCAATATGTTGAAATTTCCAAACTTCCACCTTAAAATTCATCATGGTACAAGCTTCAAATGGAAAAGTGTTGAACATGAAATTTGTTCCTCTTGATCTAACCTTTCCAAAAAGTCAAAGTTCATCCATTTTGGAGAAGAATTGAATGGGCTACACATGACTTGAACATTGAATCATCATTTGGAAAAGATCAAACTTCAAGTTTCAATGTACACTTTCCTTGCAATCCAAGTTGATTTCAGACTCTCTCGCACTCAATTGTGGACCTAAAGGAATGATATCATAGGCCTGTACACGCCCATGCACCCATGCATCATCCATTGCCAATTTTGGAAAGTCATTTGGAAGGTGCAAATATCACATGATCCAGCTATAAATAGAGCTCCATATGCTCAGAATTTAACACACATTCGTGTCAGCTTTGATCCTAGACCCCTAACCCTTCCATTTAAGAGGATAATCGTAAGAGTTTCATCTTGAAATTGAGTTTAAATCTCACTGTTTTGAGATTCAAAACTCTAGGGATCCAAGACCTTTTGTGCATATCATTCTACTTCTGCAAGCATTCTGAGTGAGATCAAGCACGAGCCAAGGCAAGAACAGTTGAATCCAAGCCTGCATTGAAGGTATTTTCCAGAAAATTGCATCTCTTTGATTCTCTCTCAATCTTGCTCAATTCTCTTGATTCTTTGATTGTCTTAAGTCCTACCAATGTAGGCAAGAAGATTGAGTTTCTTAGATGTCAAATCGAAGCAACTCAGTTGACACACCTCAAAATTGAACTCCTCATATCTTTCTATATGTGAGGAGTTAGTTAAAATTGAGGTCAGATTCGTGCTTTACACCATTTTTTCTTTCAGACCATTTCCACCTTTTTCATTTTTTTATGGTGAGGAGTGAACCAGTCCGACCAGGGTCACCGGAGAAGATGACCGACCTTTGGACACCGGTGATGTATTGGCATGGTTCAGAGCCATTGATCCCTTTTAAATTATTTTAATCTTGTGCGTTGTTTTTAATTACCAAGCCTATGCCACGTTGACCCAAGTCTACCATTGAACGCGCGCTGGTGGCCACTTGATCTACCACCTCAATTAATGAGGGAGATCAAGTGGTCCACGTTTTTCTAATTATTTGAATTTCATTTTAATTGCTTTATTTTCATTAATTCATATTAATTTTAATATTAATCCAAAAAATATGAGAGTTTCACCAAATAATTTCAAATAATTTCCTCTTTCACATTCTGAATTAAAATTATTTTTTTAATCATTACTAATATTTTCATGACTTAATTGATTTTTCATTTCTTTTTAATTGTTTAAAATTACTTTTAAGTCTTCAAAATTTCTGAAATTTTTTCTCCAAGGTCCTTTGACCTTGTTTGACCTATGATAAATCTCATGACCATTTATTTGGTGTTTTGATGAGGTTTTAAGGATTTGACAAACCATATTTAATTTAAATGTAGTATTTTAGTATTTTTTAATTTGAATAAATTCCAAATAATTTTTTGACGAATTATGATGACTTGTTTGGGTTTGACTCTTGTTGTTGGGCCTTGGTCAAGGTTGATTTTACTTTGTCAAGTAAATATCATTGGATTTAGGGGATTGTTGGAATGTATATTCCTTCTCCCAAAATGAATGGATGATATTAATTTGGTAAAAGTCCCCCTTTGATCAATTTGAGTTTACATCTAATCCCCTCCCTCTTCATCTCATTCCCCTTCTTTATGCATTCATCTCATTTGGCCTATGATAACTCAAAGTCCTAAAGCTAGTTGATTGAAAAATTAACATGAGTATGGATGAGACTAGGCCACACCTTTTGCATATTCTTTTTGTGTGTGGTATGTTTCATGAGCATAGTCCATAATACCTTGTCTCTAACATGCATTAACACCAAATTTCTATTGCCCGACCTCAAATAGTTTTGACTTCTACATAAGTCCAATTACTATTGCTTAACATAGCGTTAAATTTGTGACATAAAAGGCATAACATTCTAGTTAGTGAGAGTGTAAGTCTCCCCACTCTCATGGTATTGTGTGGAAACTGGGCCTTTTTTCCTTCCTTTGGAAGACGTCTTGGTTCAAGGATCCATGCTTATGATAAGTGAGTTGAGTGTTCTCCAAAGAATGTCTTAAAATGAAAAGCAAAAGCAAAACAATACTAACTTCTAACCTATTAACAACTAACTTTTAATTTCATGCCATTTATTTTAATGTCATTTGATTCTCGTCTTTATTCATTTCCATTGTTCATATCATTCTAATTGTTTATGTTAATGCAATTTTAACTTTTTCCACTTGGACCATATTGTGTGATATATTTTGTTTGTGTATACTTTGCTTGCTTGTGTGGCCTTTTACCATTAATGTACATAATAACAACAAAAACCCTAAAAAACCTTTGTGTGGACTGTTGGCTTGATCTTGGACAAATGGACTTAGGACTTAGGCAACATTCCTATGCTAAAGGAATTGGACAATTCCAACTTGTTGAGAAACCAAGTGCTTGCAATTTGAAACTTCATCTGATACGTCATTCAAAATCCCTCTGAGTTCATCTGCAACATGATCATTGTGAACCTGTTATTTTGAACCTATGACTTGTGGAATTCATCTACTACATGGGTTAATTTTGAAGAAGATCATGGAATGGATAAGCTTAGATGTGGCTATATTTATTTGATGCCTTTCTCTTCAATGTGTTGCTTGATTCTAACATTCCAAGGGAATTCGGGGTTTCTATTGACATTCTTGTCTATTGGATTGCTACCCATTTGGTCAGATCTTTTAAACTTTTAAATTTTAATTTTTGTACATAGGATAGTCTCTTCATCTTCTCTCCATTTATTTAATTTCAAAATCTCTCCCTCCCTTTTCAAAAATCTTCTTTGATTGAACTTATTTTGTTCTAAACTTTGACCACTTTGCAAAAAGATAGAAACTTTGGCCTTATTCCATCGCATTTTCAAACTTCTTTTCCTAAATCAAACTTGTAAATACACTTAACTATACTTGACTTAAAATTTCAAAAAACAAAAGAAAATAACTAACTCATTCAAACCATTTTTAGACCTTTGTGCCTTTCAAACTTAATTTTTATTAAAAGCAATACATCCATTTTGAAATTTGTATCACGAACTACGAGGTTTTGATCCCTCATTTTATGTTGGTATGTAGGCACAAGACCGAAGGTCTTGCCAAGATCGAAGGTCTTGCCAAACACAAAAGTATAATTAATGAATTCTTTTCTCATCCCCCAATTCTATTTGTTTGTAAACATCATTTTGTACCAAATACATATGCACACAAAAATGGCTCCCTAGGAGTACCTATGACAATTTTGGGTGCTAACACCTTCCCTCTGTGTAACCAACCCCCTTACCTGTAATCTCTGACATTTTATTAGTTTTGATTTGAAAACTTCTTACTTTTGGGTTTTGTTCATACCTTTTCCATTTTCCCTTGGAAACAATAAAAGCGGGGTGGAGACTCTTGTTATTTGATCTCTAGCTTATCCATAGCTTGATGATCATGAATCTACCGCTACACAACTAATATTTAATTTCAAGCCATTTACTTTAATGCAATTTAATTTTAGTATTTATTCATTTGCCATTATTCATACCATTCTAATTATTTATGTTAATGCCATTTTCACTTTGTCCACTTGGACCATATTGTGTGATATATTTTTTCTTGTGCATATTTTGTTTGCTTGTGTGGTCTTTGACCATGAATGTACATAATAACAACAAAAACCCCTAAAAGACATTTGTGTGGACTGTTGACTTGATCTTGGACAAATGGACTTAGAATTTAGGCAACATCCCTATGATAAAGGACTTGGTCAATGGCAACTTTTGGGAAATCAAGTTCTTGCAAAATGAAAATCCATATGATACATCTTTGAAGATACTTTTGAGTTCATCTGCAACATGATCATTGTGAAGTTGTTATTTTGAACCTATGACTTGTGGAATTCATCTACTACATGGGCTATTTTGAAGAATATCATGGAGTGGCTAACCTTGGATGTGGCTATCTTTATTTGATTCCTTTCTCTTCAAGTTGATATAATATGCATTGTGTGTTGCTTGATTCTAAAATGTCCAAGGGAATTTGGGTTTCTATATGACATTCTTGTCTATTGGATTGCTACCATTTGGTCATATCTTTTCAACTCTTAACTTTTAATTTTATGCATAGGATTAGTATCTTCATCTCCTCCCCATTTCTTTAATTTCAAAAAATATATCCTTCCCTTTTTAAAATCTTCTTTGCCTGAACTAGTTTTGTTCTAAACTATGACCACTTTGCAAACTAGAAACTTTGGCCTTATGTCATTGCATTTTTAAACTTCTTTTCTTAATCAAATTTGTAAATAAATTTAATTATACTTAACTTAACCTTTAAAAAATCCAAAAAGAACTAACTCAGTTAAACCATTTTAGGCCTGGGTGCCTTTAAAGCTTAAATTTTGTTAAAAGCAATGCATTCACTTTGAAATTTATACCACGAACTACGAGGTTTTGATCCCTCATTTTTATGTTGGTACATAGGCACAAGTCCGAAGGTCTTGTCAAACACAAAAATATAATTAATGAATTCTTTTCTTACCCCCCATTCTATTTGTTTGTATACATCACTTTGTACAAAATACATATGCACACACAAAAGGGCTCCCTAGGAGTACCTAGGATACTTTGGGTGCTAACACCTTCCCTCTGTGTAATCAACCCCCTTACCTGTAATCTCTGACATTTTATTAGTTTTGATTTGAAAACTTCTTACTTTTGGGTTTTGTTCGTACTTTTCCATTTTCCCTTGGAAACAATAAAAGTGCGGTGGCGACTCTGGTTTTATTGATCTCTTTCTTATCCATAGCTTGATTATCATGAATTTACCGCTACACATAATACACCTGTTGGAGAAGCTTACTCCAATAAAATCATGGGTTTACATGATGAAAACGACTTTGTCATCTCAGTCTAAAACAAGTTTGCATATTAAGTAATCATGAGTTAGATTGAGGAAACAAAACGATAACACCTAAAAACTCCATCACCATACTCGAAAAAAGCATCCCATATTGATTCCCAAAGTAAGGAGGACCGAGTTAGTCACCTGTGTGCATGCTTGTTATGCCAATCCTGATCACCACATCTTACCAGGGATATCCCACTTTCAGCAACCAATGAAGAGTACCTCTAATAAAAGGAAGGAGCGTCATAAGCATGCGCGGAAGAACACCAAGGGATGTTTTCAAAATAATTCAAGTCATACATCATTTGGGATTTCATTTTCGCAACAGTAAATGTTAAGTTTTTACCACAAAATTACGCATCTTACAAACGGTAATAACTCAACGAGATTTTAACACAAGACCACGCGTTTGGAGAGATACCACGAAAACGAACGCACTTTGCCACCTTTGTTAAGGGACCACACCAAATCCGGGAGAAGATCCTCCCTAACAGATTTCATCTTTGGATCTATTCGCCAGCTCATAGGGAATGGGGGTGGAGAGATCTCTAATGCGTGCTTTTCGTAAGTATACGAATGCGTCAGAGTAATATAAAAGATTGTCGAATCCACAAAGACCAAGTGTCAATCTATCGTTATCTATTGTTATGGTGTTTATCAAAGGCAATCGAAATAGGTGTTTTTAGAGTGTGAAATGAAAAGTAAAGTATTGAATAAAGTTCAATTAATAAAGACAGGGTCGAATGCAATTCACATAATCAATTAATAATCCAAGTACTTGCTAATAGAACTACTTATGGGCAGTGTTTCCTACTTTGAAAAGAACTAATTTAACAGGAACTGTCGCTTTCGCGTATTCAGAACCGAGTTGTACTCCCGAATCAAAGCCTCTTATTGTCCCTTAAAGGCACGCATTACGTTAGATTAGTAAACCTATTTTTAAGAAATATAGTATCTTGACTAAGTTGAAAAGTATTTTAACCTGGATTTCTTAACCAAAAGAGGTTCTCACGAACCAGACTCTAAACTTATAAACGCGTCCGAAAATAGTTTTAAAATCTCCTATCTTCTTAAATTAAGACTCATAATAAACTAAACAAAGCGCTTTCGCTGTTTTTGAAATAGTTAAAAACAATTAAGTTTAAAAGACATTGGACGACTTTCGATCTTACCCAACGGAAATTAAGTGTGGGAAAACTTAAGTTGAAAGTTAAAATAGCCCTTAAGTGTTTCTACGAACAATTGTACGGATTATCGATTCAATTATGATCCTTACATTCTAACCTTATAGATTTAGTTAGACATGGTAAAGTAAAAGTGCATTAAAATAAATAAAAGTAGTGCGAGTGCGGAAAGTAAATAAAAGTAGTGCGAGTGCGAGAAATAAATAAAAGTAGTGCGAGTGCGAGAAATAAATAAAGTAAAGTGAGTGCGAGAAATAAATAAAAGTAAAGGGAGTGCGAGAAATAAATAAAAGTAAAGCGAGTGCGAGAAACAAAAAAAGTAAAGCGAGTGCGAGAAATAAATAAGATAAAGGCAAAGTAATAGAAACCTGCTCCAATCGGAGGGTTGAATAAAATGCAAAGCGGAAATGAAAATGGCGGCAGGGTTAACTTCCTTTCAAAGTGCTCCAAACTCGATTACAGACTCGATCACAGACTTGATTACACAATTATGGTAACACCCCAATGCGAAGCGATTACCACTTTAAAATACTGAATATATGCCTATGTGAAGCAAAGTTGCTCTAAGTTTGCCTCTGTTCTAAGTTTGGATGCTTAAAAAAGTGATTTTGAGTTTCTATTTATAAGCAAGTAAAAAGATGGAAATGACAAGGATGCCTTCAACTTGAAAATGGGAGGGAAAACTTTTCCTCTTGTGGTGCCCGCCACAAGGCCATGGCGCCCGCCACAAGGCCAATCTGAGGCGCCTTAGTGGAAGTAGTGGGGAACGTGGCAGTTGAGGGAAGTTGAGCTAGGACACGTCATGACAGGGTCTATGGCGCCAGCCATGATGGAAGCCACAAGTACAAAATGCTGAATTTTAGGGTTTTTAGCTCTTTTTCACTCCATTTCTCGATCGGGGCTCCGATTAAAGTAAAAACCTGAAAACAAAGAAAAACATAGTAATAACACAACAAAATGACAATAAAACTACTAAAATGCATGCGAAATCGGAGTCGAAAATACGGTGAATTTCAGTGTTATCAAACTCTCCCACACTTAAACCTTTGCTTGTCCTCAAGCAAAAACATTAAAAAGTTCATAAAAGAAAAACTGGTGTAAACGAGTGCTTCAGGTTAAAAAAGTTCTAAGTTTAAGTCGGGATGCAGTGATAGGTACTAACTGAGTGAACTAAGGGTATCATGATGACACTAATCCGCAAATACGGACATAAACTTCATTCCTATATTAATCAACCCATATTATCCCACAATACCTAGGCTTGCCTCTTCATCTCTTTTCGTGTCCTTTTCATTCAGGCGCAATCACATTAAGCCCGTTATCCGTACATGCTTCATAGCAGAGTGTCCTGTTAGTGATTATGACCTAAACATGGGGTTTCTGGCATATAAATTTGTGTAAACCCTTTTATTGGACCCAACTGTAGTTGTGGGGGATCGGATTGTAATCCGCCCTACCGAGTTCAGTGCCAGATACCTCTGAACCAACTAACAGCGGGTAAGTTTTTCTTTTTTCTTTTTCTTTTTCTTTTTATTTTTTGTGGAAATTTTTTACGATTCTTTGGTTTAAATGACTTTGTTAGGGTCATCTATACCGGAGTTGCCTTTTTGCTTTCTTTTATTTTATTTTATTTTTTTGTTTTTGTTTTGTTTTGCTGGATCATTCACTTATTTGCATCGGTCCCCTACGTAGAGGATGCGTAGGCCGGAGCTGACTGCTGAGATAAACTACTGAGGACTTATACTGAAATGATGATTAAGGCCATGGTATATGGGGTTTCAGTAATAATTCCTATATTTATGAAGCTTATGGTGCTAAAACAGATACTGATGTTTCGCAAAGTTCTCCAAAGGTATCTTTAAAACCCGAAAACTTTCGGAATAACACTGTTTTCTTTTGCAAAAAAATTTCGGTGGTCTAAAGGTATGGGGAGGTTAGACTGTACTAAAGATACACTATATTTGGTGACTCGTCAGACTCATGCATTATCTAAGATACTTAAACTAAAAAGTAAAATAAACAACTAAAAGGAAATAAAAATAAACAAACTATCTAAAAACAGTAAAGAAAAAGACGAGAAAAGCAATAAAGAAAAGACGATAGAGTCTCCTCCCACACCTAAATCGAACATTGTCCCCAATGTTTCGAAATAAGATGAGGGAAGAGTTACCTGACAACCTAATGCTGACCACTAGTGCCCTCGCCATCCTGAGGTGGATGACGGGATCGAGAACGACGACTGATCGCGACTTTATGAGTCGATTTGGGGTACTAACTGCAAGTGCACAGTTCTATCGCGTAGTTTTAAAAGATATCGATCCCATAGGGACTTATGAATCGATATACCGTTTTCTAAGGTTACTTCGTAAAGCTAAGGCGGGTGATACTTAGATTGTTTGGGGAAAAGTAAAGCTAAAATAAGATCTAGGTTAAATATTAAATAAGCGGATATCGGTATGTAGTTCGTCGTAATTAGGGAATCAAATCTTCGTTGGTTTCTTGGTTTTAAAATAAATCTTTTTAGTAGACACTATTGATTAAAAGTCTTATCTCAAACTCTTGCTCTATTGAATAGACCATGATTTTATATTAACGTAGCTGTCACTTATTAGTTAAGTTCAAAATCACTTTTTGAAAACAACAGATTCTATAGAAACTCTTTTTAAGAAAATACTAACCATTTAAACACCCTCGTCTCAAACTCTAGCTCTATTGACTTAGATTATATAATTAAACTTAAATACTTAACTCTCGTCCTCACATTTAACCTTTAAAAATACTTTTTGAAAAAGATTAGAATTTAATTAACTCTAAAAATTGCTTTCGCCCTGATTTAGAACTAATGTCCAATTTACACTGTCCAGTTAAAAACTCAAACTTTCGTTCTATTGATTTTAACTTCTTGATGTCTTTTACTCTCGTATAAAAACTTTGGGATTAATGCTGTAAATTGAGGCCATAAAAAAAGTGACTTTATATTTAAATGAAATTAAACCAACTTAGTTTTGATTCCTTCATTCTGCTTACTTTACATACCGATATCTAATTTAATTAGCCGGACATGCTAAACAGGTCTAAACAATCATCATGCTTAAATAAAAACATCTCAGGCAAACAATATAAATAAACAGCAAAGCAGAGCATATATAAATTAAAACAATAAATTAAAGAACCTAAATAATTAATAGCAATCTTGAACACTCCACCACAGACCGGTTGGATTTGTTCGTGAACTCTTCAATCAGACAGGAAAATAAAAGCGAAGGAATAAAATGCTATGATCTAATGTAAGGTTAGATCCAGTAAAAGATACACAATAGTTTCCGGTGTAGAAACTATTGTGTGAAAAATTAATTAAGTGCTTCAAAGATTGACTGGAAAAGAAAATAAAAATTGCAAATAAAAATGGAAAGCTGTAGAAAAGTAATACTATAAAATATGCTTGCACGGCGGAAAGAGACGGAGAGCTTCAGGGTTGGCTAAAAACAACTATTTATATTAGTCTACTTTGTAACGGTTTCCAAAAATGCCTTCCGTAAGTAGTCTTCACGTTCCAAGAGTCAAGCGGAAGAATAGGCTTCAACGTGCCTCTGTTGCGCTTCAGAAGCCAAAAATATAGGAGAGGGGTGTGACATTCGTCACACCATGTGTTACGCTCGTAACACAAGGTAGTAGGGCGTGACGCTCGTCACACCTTGTGTGGCGGTCGTCACAGCTTCAGCGCTCCTGGCTTGTGATTGTGGGCTGGGCTTTAGTGGAATTTGCTTCTCATTATCTTTTTGCACCCCTTTTCTTCCTTTTTCACTTATGCTTCAAATAAATTACCTGAGACAAATAGAAGGAAAAATACCAAGTAATATCGAATAAACTGAAATAAATCGAAACAAATAATAATATAATTTAATTAAATCGAGTCCAAAAATGTGATATTATTTCATGTTATCAACGACAGTCTCTCTGATCCATCCTCGCCTACAAGGCATCCTGAGCGGTCCTCACCTCTCGAAGGTTACCCAAAATGGAACCCTGAGTGTTTTCTATGAATGCAATATGTTGCTGGTAGTATTGTTGCTGACGGGCTTGCGTATTTGTAATCGTTTGCAGGGACTGTAAAACAGTGTCATAGGACCTGTCTGTCCTCCGCTGCGATTCTTGCATGAAGCTGATGTTATTCGCTAGTTGTTTTTGGATGATAGAGAGTAGGTCGTCACGCCTTTGCTCTCTAGCCATGTGGTCACGCCACATCTCCTCTGCAATATAAAAGCCAGGAGTGGTACCTGTAGAAGAAGAAGATGGTGCGGTGTGTAGTGGTGAAGGATGATGGGGGGACACATGAGGTACGAGAGATCTCTCTCTCCGATCATATTCATCGTCAGTGTCATGTCCTGTCTCATCAGGAATGTTAGGAGGAAGAGGACCCAAAATGGGTGGAGCATCTAAAGCGTAGGTCCAGTTCCTTTCATCTCGTACATCTGTACGTCTAGTGCATGGTGAAACAATGGATGGGATAGCTACCCATGCACCATAAGCCCATAGCCTCCTTCTCTCCTCAACCGGCACAATTTAATGCCTCTCATAAATTTTAGGTTAATTGTGCGAGGAGGTAAGGGGTCTAGGGTAGCTATCTCATTGTTCAGGTTAAGCGCCCGAGCAATATACGTAATCAATCCTCCAAAAGAAATCGGTCCCACTTTATTTAAAGTTAAAGTCATATGAGCAAGCATGAACAGGACCCAAAATGGGTGGAGCATCTAAAGCGTAGGTCCGCTCTACCAAGTTCAGCACTAGATACCTGCTGAACCAACTCATAATGGATCTTTCGTATTATGCTTTTGTATGATCTGCAACCTTTAGATTAAATGATCTGGTAAGGATCACCTAACTTAATTAGTGCATTTCCAGATATATATATATATATATATATATATATATATATATATATATATAATATATATATATATATATATATATATATATATATATATATATATATATATATATATATTTTTGTTATTTTGGGAATCATTCACTTATATTCATCGGCTCTCCACGTAGTTTGCTATTAAGATGGTGCTGACTTCTTGTATAAACTACTCGGGGTTACTATAAAACTAAAAGTTCAAGGGATTGGTATAATAAGTACTTTTCCTGATCTAACATGTTGAGGTTTGTTTAGAGCGTTGGGGCGGTAATAATTTTTTTGTCTTAATTTTACTCAAGTTTTGTAAAATAAGCAACCTTTATACTTATTGAGTGTATTAAATTTTTGTTATGGCTCAAGAAAATTAAGGGGAATAGATAATAAGACTTTTTCACACTAGGGACTTAACTTATAATAAATATATATTATAATTTTTTTTTTATATATAAGATCAAAAAGGAAAGGAAAACAATGAAAGGGAAAATAACATACTTGAGAAGGGAAGGTTGAAAGAACAAGGTTTTCCCTCCCACACTTAAATGAAACATTGTCCCCAATGTTTCAAAGAAAACAAAAGAAATAGAAAAAGAAAAAGAAACTAAAGTCAATGCTGCCTGCCGCCTCTTGTTCTTGGACCTGGTGAACATTGACGTACTTTTAGGTCGTCAAACCTGCTGAGCAACTCAGTGAACCGCTGGTCTGTTATTGCATTCCTCGCTTCCTGTTGTTGTTGCATCTGGCGCATCATTTGCATCATTTCGAGATTCTGAACTTGCATACCATCAATAGCATCCAGGATGTCGTCGTTGGTTACTGGCCTTCTTCGTCGACGACGTCGTGAGGATGGACCAGCTGCATTATCGGAAGGGTTGAGCGGGATTGATTGTTGTGCAGGAATCTGATCACCTTGCTCCATTTCTTCAAACTCGTCTGGAGGCGATTTTGCGTATGAAGGCTCGGTAGCTTCGGGAGCAGTCAGATCGTAGATGAAGCGGTTGGGGTTGGTGACATCTGTGAGGGCAATGTTGGGCGAGACAACGCTTGGAACTTCTTGGTTGTTTACCATAAGATAGTACCCTCCTCCTACCCTACTTTTGATTAGGCGGCTGGAGCGATAGTAACTGGTATCCATAAATAGGGGAGGAAAAGATTCTAAATTTTGGAGTCGGTCCCCTAGATTTAAGCCAAGTGCTATTGTGGTTATTAATCCTCCAATCACAAAAGGTTGGCGGCCTCTAGCACATAGGGTGCGGAAATGATGAAATAAGAAAGAAGCAGCATTTACCTTTGTATCCCTTGCAAAGACGCAGTGGAGGAAGAATAATTCCTTCGCGTTGACTTTGCTGTTGTTGGGTCGACCAAAAATAGTGTTTTGCAGGATGCGGATAAAGTACCGGATGGTTGGGTTATGTATATGCGAAGCAAGCAGTACATCCCAGTTGTTGGTTTCCACACCGGATATTTTTCTAAAGAGGTCGAAGGCGTTTATGTGCCACTGGGAGTTCAGAGGTATTCTTGGGTGGACTTGACCTTCTACAGGGAATTGTAGCATGGTACTCAATTGGTTCTGGGATAGGGAGTACTCGGTGTTGAACATGCGGAAGGTTGCGGTACCGGTTAAGTACTCGTCTTCACCGGTAGGAGTGTTGTATGAATAAGAACTTAAAAATTCCAAGGTGAGAGATGGGTAGGTAGGTTGATTGTGTGTGCAAAGAAAGGTTAAATCAACAAGGCGGAGCATCCATTGTATACCTTGAAGTAATCCCAATTCTTGTAAACAAGTTGAATCAGGATACCTGGTGGATACGACACCTCGCTGTTGGAAACGCTCGAACTGCTCCCTTTGATAATTATCATCTTCGGATCGGAAGATGATATTTTCGAATTCTTGGTTTCCCGCCATACTGATAACTGGGTTGAAAAAAGTAAAAGGAAAGAAAATGAAATGTATTTTATAGAATGGTTTGTGGTGTATGAAGAAAGGTATGGTGGGTATTTATAGGAAAAAAATTTGGAAGTTGGAAAGGGAGTGGGTGAAAAATAAATAAATGTGGGTAAATGTGAGTAAATGGATGAATGAATGGGGAAGTTAAAAAGTGGGGTGGTGCAACGGTCGTGTCTCCAACAGTTACTAACGTTCACCTAGTCTGAAGGTGTCACGCTCGTGACAGGGGTGTTACGGGCGTCACAGGCACTTGGTGTGACGACCGTGATGGCGTGTGTGACGCTCGTCACACAGTAAGTTGCAACGGTCACTGCTTGCGTTCTTCAAAATTTGTTTTTACTATATTTTATTTTTGTTATTTTGTTTTGCTTCTGTTTATTTTATTCTGCTATTGTGATACTTTTAAATTGCCTTGCATGCTATTCTATTACCATAATATATGTATTTCTTTAACAGGCATAGTAATTATTAGCATATAGTGGATGTCATTATTTGTAATTATAGAAATTGCATAGATCAAAATAAAGTAAGTCAATAATGCAATAGCTTCATAAAATAATCATAATGTAACATTGGAAGACAAAAACAAACATGCGAAAGAAAAACAAATACTAATATTAAATATAATGTGAAACAAAATTAATAAATAGCCTAAACTAAAACTAAGTAACTAAGAAAAACAACTTCTAGCCACTTGCATGATCTCTGGCTGGAGGAGCAAAGGAGTTAACACGGTTAAGCAACTCGTGGAACTGATTTGTCATACTGCTCATGTATCCCAGAAATTCTTGTCCCATGTTAGCTAGCTCTTCTCTGAGGGCGTCTTGTTCTGACATCAAGGCTTGAATGACGGTGTTATAATTATCTCCGGGCATATGATGTCTAGGATCGGGTATTGCCGACTCTTCGGTTGGTATAGGTTGAGGAGGAGGGTCAATATCATAATAACCAGATGGTGTCTGAGGGTCAGACTCAGCATAAGGAATCTGGTCGTCACAAATCTCATAGTCCTGGATGGATTCAGTAGATCTAGCAGGAGAGGGTATTTCGTTCAGATTGTAGAGCCAGTTATTGCGGTTATGAACACTAGTCCTCGGACTAGGCAAGGTGAATAGGCAAAGAACTTGGTTGTTAATTATAAGCTCAAACTCTTCAGGCCCGAGGTTTGCTATAAACATAGTGTTGAAGAGGAAGGGTATACTCATAGTCGCAATGCCACAGAAAGGGCTTAGGTCAAGCATAGGTTGAAGTAATCCGATAGCATTACCAATCATGGTTATCAATCCGCCTATTTGAATTGGTGCTCGTTCATCTTGGATAAGGCGGTCAAAGTTCGCCAACATAAAAGTGGCACCATTCACAGGACGATTCTGGGAAGTACAAAACATGATGAAGAGTTCATCACGTGATACTGTAGTAATATTTGACTTCTTCTCAAAAAGGGTGTGGGCCAGGATCTTATGGAAATAACGAAAGGCCGCGTTATGTATGTTTCCAGAGAGAAACTCATGTTCCTCGGGGTCGTCATTTTCAGTCAAGCTTCCCCAAAAATGTTCAAGTTCTCTATATTCAAAAAGGTCTTCTAGGTTCACTGTGAATGTATCAAAAGATGTAGGGAAACCTAAAAGGTTGGTAAAGTCTTGAATATTAAATTGATACTCCATGTTGAACATTCTGAACTGAATGAAACCTCTGCTTATTCCTTTTCCATGGCTGGGTAGATAGATCAGGGAGCTAAGGAATTCTAGCGTTAGTCTCCGGTAAGTGACAAATTGTCTTCGGATAGGAGTGGTTTCCCACCCTATTTGACTCAGCAAATACAAGACACTCTCTCTTAGTCCAAGGGCAGTCATTGCCCAATCATCAGCATACAAACTAGAGAAAAGAAAAACAAGAGTTTTAGTCAGGATTTGGCCAAATGCCGAAAGAAGAAAGAATTTTTTTATAAATTAAGATAAATTAAGAATGAATACTAAATAAAATTTAAAACAATAATTAAAGAAGAAATAAAAATAAAAATATTTGTGGGTTGTCTCCCACTAAGCGCTTTGTTTAATGTCGCAAGCTCGACATAAAAACTATCAAATATAATCTATAAATTCTGGAGGCATTACGTCTAAGTGCAGGACTTGCGAATCTTCATTGTTCTCTGCATAGTGATAATGTTTTAGACGCTGCCCGTTTACGATAAATGGTTCCATAGATTTGTCTTTAATTTCCACTGCTCCACTGGGAAAGACATTGGTGATTTGGAAAGGGCCTGACCATCTAGATCGTAGTTTTCCCGGGAATAACTTAAGCCTAGAGTTGAATAAAAGGACTATATCGCCTTGTTTGAAGATTTTTCTGGATATACGTTTGTCATGCCATTTCTCCGTTCTTTCTTTGTAGATTCTGGCATTTTCGTAGGCGTCTAATCGAAGTTCCTCTAATTCGTTTATGTCAAGAATTCGCTTTTCACCAGCGGACTTATAGTTTAAATTTAGATTTTTAATAGCCCAGTAGGCCTTATGTTCTAATTCTACCGGGAGGTGGCAAGATTTCCCATAAACAAGCTTAAATGGGGTTGTCCCTATGGGAGTTTTGTAAGCGGTTCGATATGCCCATAAAGCTTCGGGTAGTTTCGATGACCAGTCCTTCCTTGAGGTGGCGACTGTTTTTTCCAATATTTGTTTGATTTCTCTGTTAAACACCTCCACTTGTCCACTGGTTTGAGGATGGTAAGGTGTCGCTACTCTATGTCTTACACCATACTTAAGCAGTAGTTTTTCGAGTATCTTAGATATGAAATGCGATCCACCATCAATGACTACTATTCTTGGGACACCAAATCTTGGAAATATTATATTCTTAAAGAGTCTAGTTACTACTCGTGTGTCGTTTGTTGGAGAAGCTATAGCTTCAATCCATTTTGATACATAGTCAACCGCTACGAGTATGTACTTGTTACCGAAAGAAGGTGGAAAAGGTCCCATGAAATCTATTCCCCACACGTCGAAAATCTCTACTTCCAAAATGCCCTTTTGTGGCATCTCGTCATGTCTAGATATGTTTCCTGTGCGTTGACATCTATCACATTTCTTGATAGCCGCAAGCACATCCCTCCATATGTTTGGCCAATAAAGACCGGCTTGTAGGATTTTGGAGCAGGTCTTGGATGTACTTGCATGTCCATCATAAGGGGCGGAGTGACAGTGTTGGATTATATTTTCTATCTCTTCTTCAGGTATACACCGACGGAAAATACCATCGGGGCCTCTTTTGAAAAGTAAAGGGTCATCCCAGTAATAATGTTTTATGTCATGGAAGAATCGCTTCTTCTGTTGGTAAGATAAATTAGGTGGAACTATTCTGGCAGCTAAATAATTGAAGAAGTCAGCATACCATGGTGTAACACATATAGCTAAGGTGGTCTCTACCTGTTTATCAGCTTTATTTTCTTCCAAAGTAGCTATAAGTTTATCATACGAGAAATCATCGTTGATCGATGTTCTTTCCGGTTCCAAGTTTTCGAGTCTAGAGAGGTGATCTGCTACTACGTTTTCAGTTCCTTTCTTATCTTTAATTTCTAGATCGAATTCTTGTAGCAACAAGATCCACCTTAGGAGTCTAGGTTTAGCATCTTTTTTTGTTAAGAGGTACTTAATGGCGGCGTGGTCAGTGTAAACGATTATTTTAGCTCCGACCAAGTAAGAACGAAATTTGTCTAGTGCAAACACTACTGCTAGAAGTTCTTTCTCGGTTGTGGCGTAATTCATTTGTGCTTCATCTAGAGTTCTACTTGCGTAATATATGACGTGAAGCTTTTTATCCTTTTGTTGTCCTAAAACAGCGCCTACGGCGTAATCACTTGCGTCACACATTATTTCGAATGGTTCATTCCAATCAGGGGTCTGCATTATGGGTGCGGAGATCAATGCTTGTTTAAGCGTTTGAAATGCTTCTAAACATTTATTGTCAAAGATGAATTCAACATCTTTCATTAATAATCTGGTTAAAGGTTTAGTTATTTTAGAGAAATCTTTAATGAATCGTCGGTAAAAACCGGCGTGTCCTAAGAAGCTTCGTACTTCTCTCACAGTTTTCGGAGGTTGAAGGTTTTCGATTACCTCTATTTTGGCTTTGTCTATTTCAATTCCTCTATTTGATATGATGTGTCCTAAAACAATTCCTTCTTGTACCATAAAGTGACATTTTTCCCAATTAAGTACTAGGTTTACTTTTACACATCGTTCTAGAACTCTTTCTAGGTTTTCAAGACATTCTTCAAAGCTTTGTCCGCATACGGAAAAATCATCCATAAATACTTCCATGATGTTTTCGAGAAAATCGGCGAATATTGCCATCATGCACCTTTGGAAGGTTGAGGGAGCATTGCACATGCCAAACGGCATTCATCGATAGGCGAAGGTACCAAAAGGACATGTGAATGTTGTCTTTTCTTGGTCATCAGGATGAATTGGTATTTGAAAGAAGCCTGAGTAACCGTCTAGATAGCAGAAATGAGAATGTTTTGCTAATTTTTCTAACATCTGGTCTATGAATGGTAAAGGGAAATGATCTTTTCGGGTTGCTTTGTTTAGTTTCCTATAGTCAATGCACATTCTCCATCCCGATTCGATTCGTTTAGTTATAGTTTCTCCTTTTTCATTTTCAATAACTGTTATACCTCCTTTCTTTGGTACTACGTGTACAGGACTAACCCATTTGCTATCAGATATAGGATATATGATACCTGCCTCTAATAACTTTGTTACTTCCTTCTTCACTACCTCACTCAGGATCGGGTGTAGTCTCCTCTGATGTTCCCTAGAAGTTTTACAGTCTTCTTCTAGCATGATGTGGTGCATACAAATAGAAGGACTTATTCCTTTAAGATCGGTGATGTTGTATCCTAGTGCAGTTGGATAATTTCTTAAGATATGTAGGAGTTTTTCGGTTTCGAGTTTTCCTAGGTCTGCATTAACTATCATTGGTCGTTCAAGCTCTAAGTCTAGGAATTCATATCTCAGATTTTTGGGAAGTGTTTTCAGGTCGAGGGTTGGTTTCTTAAGGCATTGCGTAGGATCCAGTGTTATTGCTAAACATTGGTTAAGTTTGTCTTCTACACGATAGTCAGACAGTTTGTCATTCTCTAACTCTGTTTCTTTTATGCATTCATCGATGATATCCATGAAGTAACATGTGTCTTCTATTGTAGGTGCTTTCAAAAATTTGGAAAGAATGAACTCAATTTTCTCTTCTCCTACTTCGAAAGTGAGTCGTCCTCGTTTTACGTCTATGATCGCACCAGCGGTTGCTAAGAATGGTCTTCCCAATATAATGGGTGTAACTTCATCTTCTCTAATGTCCATAATTATAAAATCGGTTGAAATGTAGAATTGTCCTATGCGCACGGGAACGTTTTCAAGAATTCCTACAGGATATCTAACGGAACGATCTGCTAGTTGCACAAACATTTTAGTTGGTCTTAATTCTCCCATTTCCAGTTTCTTGCATATGGATAAAGGCATAACACTGATACCGGCTCCTAAATCGCATAAGGCTTTATCTATGACAAATTTTCCTATGTGACAGGGTATAGAGAAACTACCAGGATCCTTAAGTTTTGGAGGCATATTCTGGATTATGGCGCTACATTCAGCAGTGAGTGTAATGGTTTCGCTATCTTCAAGTTTCCTTTTATTAGAAAGAATTTCTTTTAAGAACTTAGCATATGAGGGCATCTACGTAATAGCTTCTGTAAATGGTATTGTGACGTTTAATTGTTTCAGTAGGTCAACAAATTTTTTAAATTGGCCCGCATCTTTGGTTTTAATAAGCCTTTGAGGGTAAGGGATAGGTGGTTTATAAGGCGGTGGAGGTACATAAGGTTCTCTCTTTTCTACGGTTGTAGCGGTGTATTCGTCACTTTATGATTTATTGGTTAAATCAAAAGCAAAGCATACAAAGAATCGAGTCGCCACCGCAGTTTTATTTATCCAAAGGAATGGCTAAAAAGCGAACAAAAGCCTAAGAAGTTTTACACATAGAAAACTAATGAAAGACCAGAGATCTGGATAAGGGGTTAATTACGCGATGGGAAGGTGTTAGGCACCCAAAACGTCCTAGGTACTCCTAGGAAGCCCTTTTCACAACTTGGTGTATGAAATGTTATTTGTTTATGAAATATTTATTGTGCAAACATGGTTGAAGGGATGAGAAAAGAATATACAAGTTATTATTTTTGTGTTTGAACGGATGAACCCGTTGCCTACGTACCTTTCCATGGAAGGTAAGGATCAAAACGCCGTAGTTCGGCTAAAAGATTTCCAAAACATGGGTGAATTCATTTTTAAAATAAAAGCCCTAAGGTCTTTCGTTATCCATTGGAGAAAACTCAACCTATACAACCACAAGTCCACCATGTGAGAAAAGCTTCAACTTGCGAGTGAGGGGTTAACCCTATAATAAGAAAGGAAGTCTTACAATTCAATCACTAAGGACAAAAGGTGAGATTAACATCAACCAACTAGTATAAATCAAACCTATGGCTAATGTATGAAAACTTATCAGGAAGTGGACTTGAGCCACAAAACAATTGAATGAGTGAAATTAGTCAATTAGGATTATTCACAAAAGATGGTCGAAGTATGATTAGAATTCAATTCAAAAGAAGTATTATGAAAATGAAGTTTGAAAATCAAAGGCTTAAGGCCTAGGTTTCTAGTTTGAAAAGAAATGAAAATGTTTGCACAATAGTTTTTCTGGTTTTAAGTCAACATGCAAATGGAGATTTAGAAACAAAAGGGTGAAGGTTAAGGGATGCAAAACTTCTTAGATGTTCACATCTTGAGATCATATGTAGATGACCCAAGTGATTCCTTTGGAAAAGGCAACAAGTGATAACAAATAAACAAAGTATCAGGAAAAGCCAACAAAGATGGATACCGGATGCCAATCGATGGACTTACACCAATCTCACAAAATAAAAGAAACAAGGATACCAGATGCCAATCTATGGACTTATACTAGTCTCACAAAACAAAGAAACAAGGATATCAGATGCCAATATATGTACTTATACTAATCTCCTAAAACAAAACAAAGAAACAAGGATACCAGATGCCAATATATGGACTTATACTAATTTCCTAAAACAAAACAAATGCAATAAGCAAGAGGAAACAAATTGCCAATAAATGGTCTTGCAATTGACTCCTCACAACAAAGTGATCACAAGAAACAACTGCCAATAAATGGACTTACAATTGACTCCTCAATGGACAAACAAAATGTCACAAAGATATGAACAATGATCATGAAATGATATACAATTAATGCTCAATGATGATAACAATGCACAAAGGCACACATAACTATTATGCACACATGGGCAAACAAGCCAACAATCATTCAATTAGCACACACTATACACAATCAATTAGGCTCAAGCAATGTTAGGCT
This sequence comes from Lathyrus oleraceus, assembly GCF_024323335.1. Classification (NCBI taxonomy): domain Eukaryota; kingdom Viridiplantae; phylum Streptophyta; class Magnoliopsida; order Fabales; family Fabaceae; genus Lathyrus; species Lathyrus oleraceus. The sequence continues at coordinate 323,961,244 of NC_066585.1, read as the reverse complement.
TTACAGCCAACTGAAATATGGTATTTTGAGCTCTTAACCTTAACATTGAGAGTTAGGGTGAAACAGATGAAATGGAGATGAGGGGTGTGCCTCATAGCTCTTATCCCTGGTCAGGGAGAGCTTTGATCAATGGAAAGTGTGGGAGTTCAGAAAGTAGGAACTCTTCTCCACAAATGATTGACTCTATAAGATCTTGGGTTATTATTCACAATGCATCAACACATGGTGTGAGCAAGGTGAATGACACACTAAGTAGGAGGAGATGGATTACATATCTCTTTTATCTGCCAATTGCCTCATAAGAGGACTTTACCTGCTTGGCACAAGATTAAACAAGCACAAACATTGCCTCTTAAGGAGGGCTTCAGACAGGTGCCTACCAATAATAGTAGGTCTTCCAAACTACATGAAGAGGAGGGATTATACTTAAGTGGTTAAGCAACCAAGCAAAGCAACGTTCAAATGAACTTAAAGCAACTTAAGTACCTGTGGAAACAACTAAACAAATTAGTTCAACTGTACAGACAAACAGACAACAATTAATATCAAATAGTCAATCCCAAAGTACAAGGCATAAACCATAAGGCAAACTCAAGTGAGTTGTCCTCAACCTACAAAACATCAAGTGTTAACAATCAAAAGCAAATATCAATGTTCAAGTGATGAAGCATCATTAACCATGGCATTTGGATGCTTAAACCTGAAATCAAAGCTCACATGTAAGCAACAAACCACTAGGTCAAAGCCTAGGGTCAAAGGTGAAGAAAAAATTCAAAACAGGAGCTGAAATTTAACACAATGCAACTTCAATCTCATATTAAAATCATCAAGCAAATGCATTTCATGATCAAAAGAAGTCCAAGACTATTTCAAAAATCATATGTGATAATCATGAATGAAAAATTCAAATCAAAACAGAAATGATCCAAATAAATCTGGAAAAAAATCATGCATATTCAAGACATCTAACATGATCAACATACAAAAAATCAGAAGCATCAAAGATCATTTAACATGGAAATCAAATGGCACAAGTTGGACAATCAAAGGTGTGACACAAATTGTCACACCAAGTTAACACATGCATAAAACAAAAATGATAATTGAGAAAAATGTCAAACCAAAACCAAAATGTCCAGCAATGTGTCTAGATTCAACATGCAAAATTTCACATTCATTGGATAGAAAACAAACATTTCACAAAGGGATAAGCAAGGCAAGGTCACAAGTAGACATATGATCACATAACCTAGCACCAAATAAAATCTAGCCATGCACAATTTTGGAAACCATGATCATAAACTAATAGACAAACAGAGGATCAAGATGCAATGAATTGGAGATGAATTGATGCATTTTTCAATTAGTTATGATTTTTCTAAGTTGAGGAAAAAATTGTGATATCAAACATGAACAAACATGAAATAATGGAGGGAAACATGAAAATAGCAAGGCAATTTGAAAAAGCGTCTCAGCCAGGAATTGAACTCGGTGAGGATTTGAATTAGCGTGTGCCTGGTGCATGAAAAGCACCGTTTCATTAAATTATATGGCATCTGAATCAACAGTCAATGTTGAGTGGCACGGGTCAAAGCAATATGGACCTATCAAAATGCAAACCAGGCAATTACATGGACTAATACATGGCAAACCCTAGGACACGCATGCAAAAATCAGAGAACCGTAGCTAATCATGAAAACCATAGCTAATTCATAGCAGGTTCGTAGCAAATCTGGAAATGCATATGATCTTCATCTTCTTCCTCGCGAAGAAGATGAACAGTACATGAAGTTCATGCACTTTTCAGAAAAAATTCCAGAAATCAAAACCAAATACATTCAAGATAAGCATGAATCGAGCATGAATCATCATAATTTAGGAGAATCGAGCAAGATAACATTCATACATGAAACTTGAATTAACCCTAACTCAAACAATAAGGCACCAAATCACACGATTCAAAGCTCAGAATTACCAGGAGAACAAGATCTACAATAATATAGCAATGAATTTCAAAATTAAAAGGTTCGAATTATGACCTCTTGAAGTGTAGAACCTTTGAAATTCCACGATCCACAGCTTGTACTGGTTCAAATCTACTCCACAATGCTTGAAATGAAGTTTGATGAAGCAATTGAAGCTTGAATGGTGCTAGATCTAGCTCAAAACAGAAATGCCATTTCCAACTTCATGAACTTCCACCACTTGATTCATGCACGAATTCACTAATTCAACACTTGATCTGCACAGAATCAAAGCTAGGCAACAAGTATATGAAGTAAAATTGCAAGGTTCTTCGGAAAATATTTGAATTAAGAATGAGAGAAAATTTTTGAGTGAGAGAGAAATTGGATCTTGAAATGTGAAAAAATGATTAACCTCCCTCAATTCTGTTAGGGTTTAGGTATTTATATGAAGCCCTAATCACTTTGTTAATCCATAATTAGCTTGGTTAATGATAATAAGGTGTTTTGACAAAAATCAAAATTTACATGGTGCATGTACCATTTACATGTGAACAGTTCCAATTGCTTCATCATTTTCACTTAAAATCATTTTTTAAACTCAATGGCAATGGTAGAAAGTCCATACAATGCACCATTTTTGAATTTTGCAATTTCCCTCCAAAAAAGCCATGGATTAACTAGTGATTATGTGATGATATAACATGTAATGTGATGCATGTTTTGGAAATTAGAGGTTAAGAGGAGAATATTGCAAAAAGAACCACTTATTTTGGAGCTTTGAATCAAAAGATATGGCCATTTGAAGTCCCATGCATACTTGGCAATGATTTGATCATATCTCCTCAACCACACATCATAAATCCATGATCTTGGACATTTTGGGAATGGGAGAGAAAGATCTACAACTTTCATGTTCAACAAAATTTCATTTGAAGCTTTTTTGATGATGTAAGATTGAGTTGAAGTTGGTCCAAAACCCTTCCATTTTTGGAAATTTCAAATTATGGGTCACTTTCTATTTTGGGAAATTTTTGACTGGACCTCAAATTCTTCAATGTGAGTATTTGAAATGTCAAGTGAGACTTGTTTGAACATGAATGAAGTATTCCCAATCACTTCCCACCTCCAAATCCACAGTTGACTTTGCAGTTGACTTTCTAGGTCTTCAGATGACCTGAAAATGTTATGATGAGATTCAAGCCTCTACCACTTGGGATTTTGGTTCAAAATGACATCATAGCTCATATGAACTCTTGATAATGATCATGGGGTCCAAATCTCAAGAATAACCACCATTTATTGCTCAATGAATGCCTTTCATTGCTTTGACCTGTTATGGCTTCATCTGCAAGACAAAGGTTAGATGACATATTTTTGTACTTTTTGGTTAGTGATTAAAAGAAAAGCAATGACATACAAATGCAAGCAATTCTTGGTGACCAAAAATCACTCTCAAAAAGACAACCCACCCACAGGGAAGGAAGCAAGGTGTCCAATGATCCTTGAGGCAATGCAATGTTATGATATGATGCCATGAGGGATCTTAGGGACAAAATTGGGGTCTTATAGATGCCCCTATTTAAGGTCATTCTAGCCGGAGAAGTGAAGGTTAAAATCTTCATCTTGACGCGGTAGAATGGGCTTAAATAACAGTAATGAGACAAATTTTGGTCCCTAAGAGACCTCATGATGCAAATGTATGCATGTAAAACAAACAAAACTTTGTGGGGAATATGGGTCCACAAAGAAAAGACGATCCATCGGAGTAATACACTCACCAGGAAGAGAGACTCTAACAAGACTCTCATGGGGATAAGAAAAAGAAAAGAATGCGTGAGCAGGACACGATTCTAAGTTAGGGGAAACAAGAACTAGCACTACGCCAAAAACTGGAATAGACAGCGCCCCTTAGAGGGCGCTTTATTACAAAAGCGCCCTCTAAAGTGAAGCGAAAAATAATGGGCAATAGACAACGCACTTTAGAGGGCACTTTTGTAACAAAGCGCCCTCTAAGGTGAAGCGAAAAAATAAGGAGGAGATAGAGGGACAACAATACATGGCGCTTTTTAGAAAGCGCCCTCTAAGGTTACCCTTAGAGGGCGCTTTTAATAAAGCGCTGTTATAAGTCCATGTGCATTTCCAGCTTATAAAGCGCTTCTGGAAAGCCTTAGAGAGCGCTTTCATTAGCGCCCTCTTAGGCCCCCTTTAGAGGGCGCTTTTTTTCCACAAGCGCCCTCTAAGGTGAAACGAAAAAATAAGGAGGAGATAGAGGGACAACAATACATGGCGCTTTTTAGAAAGCCCCCTCTAAGGTTACCCTTAGAGGGCGCTTTTAATAAAGCGCTGTTATAAGTCCACGTGTATTTCCAACTTATAAAGCGCTTCTGGAAAGCCTTAGAGAGCGCTTTCATAAGCGCCCTCTTAGGCCCCCTTTAGAGGGCACTTTTTTTTCCACAAGCGCCCTCTAATGTCCCCTTTAGTAAACATTAAAATTATAACATACTGCGCATTTTGTTATTTCACTATCTGTTATTAGCGTTCTTTTTCACGTTAGGGTTCTGAGGCGTTTTCCTTCCACCTCTGTTAGATCTACATGCGCGTTTCCTCCTTCTACCAATCAAAGGTACACGCTTTTCCCAATTACTGTTTTATGTTATTGCTTTGACTGTGCTTTGCCCAATTTCTGTTTTACCTTATTACTGCGCGTTTCCTCCTTCTACGTTTGTTTCGACCATGATAGCGGATGCAATAGGAAATTGACGGTTGGTTTTTAGTGACCATGATAGCGGATGCAATGGGTTATACGACCTATGAACATATTATTTTCTGTCAACACCAGTATCATTAGAAACCTAGGTCCGAATGTGTTTGAACTCTTCTGAAATTGTTTTTTGTTTATTCTAATTAGTCATCGATAATACATGGATGTCTTCCAATCGATTGTCGAGAGAGTACGAGAATGGGGTATCAGAATTCGTTAAGTTTGCCGTTGCGCACACCGAAGACCCCAGTAGAATGATATGTCCTTGCTTGGGTTGTTGTTATGGGAAACGGGTTGACGCAGTTCAGTTGACATCGCATCTAATGAGGCATGGAATTGATCGAAGTTATACATGTTGGAATTTGCATGGTGAGAAAAGTAACGATAATGTTGAACCGGGGGATAGTACGACCTATGCCTCAAACTATAGTGGCACAGATACATACGATTGTGATCGAGTTGAAGAGATTGCAGAAGCACTTGAAGGAGATCTTAAGGATTGTCCCGAAATGTTTGAGAGGTTGGTAAGTGATGCAGAGAAACCTTTGTATGATGGTTGCACTAAATTCACAAGATTGTCTGCGGTATTAAAGTTGTACAACTTAAAGGCGGGCAATGGGTGGTCGGATAAAAGTTTCACAGAGTTATTAGACCTTTTGAAAGATATGCTTCCTGAGGATAATGTTCTTCCCAATCGAACATATGAGACCAAAAAGATGTTGTGCTCTATTGGCATGAGCTATGATAGATACATGCATGTCCAAACGATTGCGTTTTGTTTCGAAATGAGTATGCATCGTTAAATGAGTGTCCTAAATGCGGTGTCTCGCGATATAAGAACAAGTTGTCTCCAGCAAAAGTCTTATGGTATTTTCCTGTTATTCCGAGATTTAGACGCATGTTTCGTAGTGAAACCGATTCAAGACACTTGACCTGGCATGCAGATGAAAGACTTAAAGATGGAAAGTATCGACATCCGGCAGATTCACCACAGTGGTTGAAAATTGATAATGATTATCCTAAATTTGGAGAAGAATCAAGAAACCTTCGCTTGGCATTATCTACTGATGGAATGAACCCACACGGTATCCAGAGTATCTCACACAGTACATGGCCTGTGATTATTATGATTTATAACCTACCTCCATGGCTATGTATGAAGCGTAAGTACATGATGTTGTCTATGTTGATTTCTGGACCTAAACAACCAGGGAATGACATAGACGTGTACTTGAAGCCCTTAATCGAAGATTTAAAGATTTTGTGGGAGACAAGTGTGGAGGTTTATGATGGATATAGGAAAGAAAGTTTCAACTTGAGGGCGATGTTGTTTGGCACAATTAATGATTTTCCAGCATACGGAAATCTATCAGGGTATAGCATAAAAGGTCAATGTGCGTGTCCTATTTGTGAAGATAAAACAGATTGGAAGCGCTTGGAGTTTGGTCAGAAGAATGTCTTTCTCGGTCATCGGAGATTCTTAAATTCAAATCATCACTACCGTGGATGGAGAAAGGCGTTCAATGGAGAGACAGAACAAGGCAGAGCTCCACCTATATTGACGGGTGATCAAATTTTTGAAAAGGTGAAAGATTTGGATACTCAGTTTGGCAAGCCTTTTGCCCACACACTTGTCAAAAGTGGGTGGAAGAAGAGGTCAGTTTTTTTTGAATTGCCGTATTGGAAGTCCTTGTATGTGAGACATTTTCTTGATGTTATGCATATTGAAAAAAATGTATTTGAAAGTGTTATTGGCACGTTACTCAATATACAAGGAAAGTCTAAGGATGGCCTTAAGGCATGAAAGGACTTGATAGCGATGGGAATAAGAACTGAATTAGGACCCTTGAAGAAAGGAAAACGAACATATCTACCTCCTGCTGCTTATACTCTATCTAGAAAGGAGAAAAAAACATTGTGTAAGTTTCTAAGTGAAGTTAAAGTTCCAGAAGGGTACTCTTCAGATATTAGAAGACTTGTGTCTATGAAAGACCTCAAGTTAAAGAGTTTAAAGACCCATGATTGCCATGTTATAATGGAACATTTTCTCCCAATAGGTATACGTTCTATTCTTCTAGAAAAAGTAAGAAGCTCTATAACTAAGTTGTGTTCTTTCTTCAAGTCAATTTGCAGTAAGGTGATCAATCCTGCGATCTTACCAATGTTGCAAAAAGAAATCGTTATTACTTTGTGTGAGCTTGAAATGTTTTTTCCTCCATCATTTTTTGACATAATGGTACATCTAGTTGTTCATCTTGTGAAAGAGACACAATTGTGTGGACCAGCTTATATGAGATGGATGTACCCTGTTGAACGTTATATGAAAATATTAAAAGGGTACGTGAAGAACCGAAGTCGACCAGAAGGTTGTATGGTTGAAAGATACATTGTTGAAGAAGCGATTGAGTTTTGTACTGAATATTTGTCTAATGTTCAGTCAATCGGACTCCCCAAGTCTCAGCTTGTCGAAAAGAAAGAAGGAAAAAATCTAATTGGAAATAAAATCGTGGCAGTATCAAGGGTCGAACGGGATCAAGTGCATTTGTATGTTCTGCACAATGAGAATGAGGTTGAGCCGTATGTTGAAATTCACAAGGATGTTCTCCGAGGTTTAAATTCCAATAGAAATGAAAATTGGATAGTACGAGAGCACAATCGATGTTTTATACCTTGGTTTAAGGATCATACTTATTCAAAGTATTATTCAGATCCCGCTTCAATAACAGAAAGGTTGAGATGCTTAGCATATGGTCCAAGTTTCCATGTTTTTTCTTATAGCGCATACGCGATTAATGGATACACATTTTATACCAAAGAACAAGATGATAAAAGTACCATGCAGAATAGTGGTGTCACCGTGGTAGCTGAATCAATGCACATATCAAGTGTGAAGGACTTAAACCCCAAATTTGCAAATCTGTCGTATTTTGGTGTTATCGAGCGCATTTGGGTGTTTGATTATGAGAAGTTTCAGATTCCTATATTTGGTTGCAAGTGGGTTGAAAATAATAACGGCATTCGAATGGATAAGTCAGGATTTTTGCAAGTGGATCTTAATAGGGTGGGATACAAAGATGAGTCTTTTATTCTAGCCTCTCAAGCTAGACAAGTGTTCTATGTCAATGATCCGAAAAGTACGAAATGGTCTATAGTTCTTTTTTCCAACAAAGTAATTGATGAAAACACTGGAGATCAAGGTGATATTGATGTTGAGATTGAATCGTTTACCATAAATGATCAAGATGAGAATATTATATCAAATGATTCATATATTAGAAATGATCATAATGAGGGTATTTGGATCAATCCAACCGTCCGTGTTGTTAAGAGACATGTAGAACATATTCCAACCAAGAAAAGAAAGAGAACTTAGTGAAAAAGGTACAGGTCAAATGATTTTAATTGTTTTCTTTATTACAGGTAAAATGACTTTGATGATTTTAATTGTTTTTACATTTGTCATCTGATTTTAATTGTTTTCTTTATTACAGGTAAATCAAACGAGGATTGACTGTTATGAAGTCAATCATTCGTGCAAGAGACAAGGGTGTAAAATTTGAAGTACATTGGAGTGCTGAAGACCAACTAATTGAGGGTGGGTATCTACCTAAAGTTACTTTAGTAGTGGTCCAAAAGAGACATCACACCCGTCTCTTTCCTGTCAACCCCAAAGAGACCGATAGAAGTGGAAATATTATGCCAGGTTTTTTCAATATATTTCTCAACTCAGCTGGTATATATTATCATTTGAATTGATCACTTTTTGCTGATTTTGTTGTTCTAAATTGTCAAAGGAACCGTGGTAGACACCAGCATTTGTCACCCTAGGGAATTTGATTTTTACCTTAACAGCCATGCAGGAATTTAGGTAATATTAGCTATGTCATTTAACTTTATGCCATTGTTTACTATTTGTTGCTCAATCGCCTTTTGACAGTTCTGTGTTATTTGCATTTGGACGTGTTCTTTTTGCACGGGACTACTTATGCTGCCATCTGTTGTTTTGGTTGAGCCTTATTTTGTATGGATGTGCGATAGAACTACTAGACAGCTTTTGGATATACAGAACATGTTTGCCACCATGGGTGGATGAGCGTTTTTGTTTAGTATTGGTTAGAACTACTAGACAGCTTTTGGATACAGTGGTCACTGGGTGTTGGTTGCTATGTTTTATTCTCTTAATTGTAGTACTTTGAGAATATGTTGTTGTATATTGTTGATCAAAGAATCATTTATTAATGTTGTATATATGGAGGATTAATGTTGTATATAAATGGATTCATGTTGTATATATCAATGGATTAATGGTGTATAACATTGGATTAAAGGATGAAATCAATATGAATTTTACACTTTTGCAGCACGCGAACAGGTTACCAATTAAATATATATCCACTGTTTTTCAAACAAATTTTTTTAAAATAACTAACACTTTAGAGGGCGCTTTGTCCGGAAAGCGCCCTCTAAACACTTTACATTGACAACTTTAGAGGGCGCTTTTTCCTGAAAGCGCCCTCTAAACACTTTACGTTGACAACTTTAGAGGGCGCTTTTTCCTGAAAGCGCCCTCTAAACACTTTACACTGACAACTTTAGAGGGCGCTTTTTCCAGAAAGCGCCCTCTAAACACTTTACACTGACAACTTTAGAGGGCGCTTTTTCCAGAAAGCGCCCTCTAAGGTGTCCCTTTATGGACCACTCCAAAGGGCGCTTTTTTCTTAAAGCGCACTATAATGGGGCCACTTTAGACAGCGCTTTCTCCAGGAGAACAAAGCGCTGTCTTTACCTATGCCAGCGCCAGATTAGAGGGCGCTTGAAAGCGTTGTTATAGGCCAAAATAAGCGCCCTCTTTTCCCTTATTTGGCGTAGTGTAGACACAGCGTGAGCAGGAAACTACTGGACTGGAGACCTCAATGGGGAGTAAAGGACTCAAACTGGGGAAAAAAGGATTCCAAAGAAAGACACATCAATTGGAAAGACTCAAGCTGACTCAAACTATCCACACAGGATACCTCGGATGAAAATCCGGACTCGGAATGGGGAAAAGATTCACACAGAACCTCCCTGCCGGGGAAACTGCATATATTGGGGAAAACACCAATACAGCAAAAGGGTAAAATCACAACAGAAACTTCGCCGGGGAATGTCTAACAAAAGACTCTCCTAGGGAAGCAACAAAGAATGAGGTGTTACCGGTTACTGGGTAACAAGCTCAGGAAGAATGAATATCTAAGACCGGTATAAGGGTGAGAGATATCAATCAACCAAACATCTGAGAAAGACCTGAAAAAGGTACATCAACTCAGGAATATCTGACTCCACAGGGGACCAAGGTCATAATAGGGAGCAGAAAGGAAGGAACACCAGGGATACCGGTTACTGGGTATATAATAGGTGACCGACCAAAGCGTGAATTGGTATATATGCCAAAACACTCATCATCCGAAAGGAGGGCCTGAAAAAGAAAATCGACTTACAGGATGGACATTCGACTCCGCCATGGGAAAACGAATCTTACTCAGCTGGGGAGAAAACCCAAAGAGCGCATGAGATATAATATCCATTACCGTCAGAACGTGGATAGTATACCTGCATGGAAGGAACACCAGGGATACCGGTTACTGGGTATATAATAGGTGACCGACCGAAAAGAGAGACAATCGTTACCAACAACAACAGGGTAAACGAAAGATAACTCACAAGGGATAAATTGCAAGCATCCGGCAATTATCCAAGAGACATACCACCGATTACTGGGAGATACGTTCAAAAAAACAGGAGAAATGAATATTCGATTCCACAAAAGAATACGAATCTTACTCGATTGGGGAAACACAACAGGCTTCGACTGAAGAGTGCATGAGATATATTATCCATTACCATCAAAACATGGATAACATACTCACATGGAAGATTATCCACAACCGGCTACTGGGTCAATAAAGGATAAATCAACCGAAAAGAAAGGCATCGGGATACCAAAACTAGGTATATAAAGATGACCAATCAAAGGGAGCAACAATCATTACCAATCAAACGGGTAAATGAAAGAGGACTCACTGGGGACGAATTGAAAAAAAATCAATGATCCGGGGAACAAATCACTGGCAAACGGTGAAAGGACCCGCTGAGGATAAAATTGCTAGCATACGGCAATTATCCATAAAAGACTTGCTGGGAAATACAAGTGCTTACTCAAGAGCAACTACCCAGAACAGAGGGAATATCAACATCGAATACTGGATGAAGATAACCACAAAGAGTAACCACCATCGGTTAGGATGAACAACAAGGTTAACTCTGCAAAGGGGAGAACAAAGGGTTTACGACTACCGAATACGGGGTAGAAGACCAAAGACTCTGGCTGAGGAAACAAGAGGTTTACCGCTACCGACTACTGGGTAGAAAACCAAAGACTCAGCTGAGGATAAGGTGAAAAAATTTCCGAATACTGAGCAATTATCCAACTATTCCCCAAGGAAGCACAGACTCCGCTAGGGAGACAACAACAACATAGGATTTACAACTACCGAATACTGGGTAGAAGACCGCAAAATCCTCCATCAACCAGAATGAACCACAAAGGTTACCTCTGCTAGTGGATAAAAGTAGGATTTATAACTATCGAATACATGGTAGAAAACCAACAACTCTATTGAGGAACAAAAGGTATATAACCACAAATTCCGCCAAGAGGAAAAAAGGAACATATGACTTACAACTACCGGTTACTAGGTAGAGGCCCAAACTCCGCTGGGGATAAAAAGAACTATTGCCGGTTACTGGGCAATTCATCCAATTATTCCACAGGGAAGCGCAAGAGACAGTTGAAAAATGCCAATTCAGGATCAAACTAAAAAGGCAAACTGAATCAAGACTCGTCCTAATGAGGATATAACTCAATAGGAAGATCCATCCCAATATATGTGTTGGGAGGAAAAGGAAACAACCGTCATCCACGAGGATATATCTCAGTGGGGAATTGCAGAAGGAAAGACAACCACTTTCTGCTTATGGGGCTGACTCTATATTGAGAGATTAAACACCCGACATCTGCTTTGGGAGATCTACTGGAGAGATCTATATCACCAATAGCAGGGAACAACAAACAAAAGATATATGGCAAAAAATGCAATATGAATATCTAAATGTTGAAAAATATGCATGAATATGCGTGATTTATGCTTGATGAATGCTGACAAAACAGACATTTCTAACACAAACAGGGTCCAGGAATCAAACGCCCGGTACTACACTTCTAGAGGAAAATCCAAGAAAACCAACTGGACAGCCAATCTGCTGGAGATCTGAATGCTAAAAAGCAAAGATTTGCTGGGAAAAAAATCAGAGATATCAACGAAATCACAAAATCTCCGAGTGATGGATCATCAGTCTCAACTAGGAGCAAAGGGGCTCATTGCACAGGAGAAAACTGCCACAAAAGCAACTCCAAACAAAATTCCACTGGGAGAGAAAGGATCACACAAGTAGATTCTGCTACACAAGCCACTCTACTAGGGATCAACACATCAGGAAATCACCAAGTCTAAGGATGATAGATCACCAACCAATCCAACTAGGGAACAGAAGTTCACAACAAGCAGAAACTGCCACAAAGCAACTCTGTTGATGATACCAACTCTGTTGGGGATACTGTAGGGAAATCACGAAACTTCTGCAGGGAAACATCACAGACACAATCCACCATACCACAAATCTACTGGGGAATTATCTGAGGAAGAGAAGGAGAACTGGGGATCAACCACCAAATGTTGAACCTTCCAAGAGGAAACCACCAACTGCTGAGGAGGAAATAATCACTGCTCTGCTGATCCACAGCTTGTACTGGTTCAAATCTACTCCACAATGCTTGAAATGAAGTTTGATGAAGCAATTGAAGCTTGAATGGTGCTAGATCTAGCTCAAAACAGAAATGCCATTTCCAACTTCATGAACTTCCACCACTTGATTCATGCACGAATTCACCAATTCAACACTTGATCTGCACAGAATCAAAGCTAGGCAACAAGTATATGAAGTAAAATTGCAAGGTTCTTTGGAAAAGATTTGAATTAAGAATGAGAGAAAAAATTTGAGTGAGAGAGAAATTGGATCTTGAAATGTGAAAAAATGATTAACCTCCCTCAATTCTGTTAGGGTTTAGGTATTTATATGAAGCCCTAATCACTTTGTTAATCCATAATTAGCTTGGTTAATGATAATAAGGTGTTTTGCCAAAAATCAAAATTTACATGGTGCATGTACCATTTACACGTGAACAGTACCAATTGCTTCATTATTTTCACTTAAAATCATTTTTTAAACTCAATGGCAATGGTAGAAAGTCCATACAATGCACCATTTTTGAATTTTGCAATTTCCCTCCAAAAAAGCCATGGATTAACAAGTGATTATGTGATGAGATAACATGTAATGTGATGCATGATTTGGAAATTAGAGGTCAAGAGGATAATATTGCAAAAAGAACCACTTATTTTGGTGCTTTGAATCAAAAGATATGGCCATTTGAAGTCCCATGCATACTTGGCAATGATTTGATCATATCTCCTCAACCATACATCACAAATGAGACTTGTTTGAACATGAATGAAGTATTCCCAATCACTTCCCACCTCCAAATCCACAGTTGACTTTGCAGTTGACCTTCTAGGTCTTTAGATGACCTGAAAATGTTATGATGGGATTCAAGCCTCTACCACTTGGGATTTTGCTTCAAAATGACATCATAGCTCATATGAACTCTTGATAATGATAATGGGGTCCAAATCTCAAGAATAACCACCATCTATTGCTCAATGAATGCCTTTCATTGCTTTGACCTGTTATGGCTTCATCTGCAAGACAAAGGTTAGATGACATATTTTTGTACTTTTTGGTAAGTGATTAAAAGAAAATCAATGACATACAAATGCAAGCAATGCTTGGTGACCAAGAATCACTCTCAAAAAGACAACCCACCCACAGGGAAGGAAGCAAGGTGTCCAATGATCCTTGAGGCAATGCAATGTTATGATATGATGCCATGAGGGATCTTAGGGACAAAATTGGGGTCTTACAACGGTTTCCTTATTAGTCTCTTCCTTTTCCTTAGGTTTACTTTCTTCCTCAATTGACTTTTTAGAGTTTTGGTTTTCAATTCTTGGATCTATTGGTCCTTCCACTTCCGTTCCACTTCTTAATATGATTGCATGAGCGTGGCTTTTCAGGTTAGGTTGGGGTTGTCCAAGAAATGTACCAGTTGGGGCAGCAGTAGGCGTTTGTTGTTGAGCTACTTGTGATATTTGTGTTTCCAGCATTTTGTTATGGGTAGCCAGGGCATCTACTTTACTTGCTAGTTGTTTAATTTGTTCGTTAGTGTGTACATTCTGGTTTAAGAAGTCCTTATTGGTTTGCTGTTGAGAAGTTATGAAGTTCTCCATCATGATTTCCAAGTTGGATTTCCTAGGAACGTGATTGTTAGGTGTAGATGGGGTCGGCTTTTGATATCCCGGAGGTATAGCTGGGGCTTGATTGGGAGCTTGTCCTGGTGCGTATAAAGCATTATTACTCTTATATGAAAAATTAGGATGGTTCTTCCAGTTAGAGTTATAGGTATGCGAGTAGGAATTTCCTTGAGCATAATTCACTTGTTCTGCTTGGATTCCTATTAGGAGTTGACAATCAGCAGGAGTGTGACCTTGGATTCCACAAACTTTGCAATTTTGAGTTGCGGCAACCACGATGGCTGGAGGTGATACATTTAAACTTTCAATTTTCTGGGCCAGAGCATCCACTTTTGCATTAACATGATCAAGGCTACTTATCTCGTACATGCCACTTTTCGTGTGAGGTTTCTCTACCATTGTTCGGTCGCTTCCCCACTGATAATGGTTTTGGGCCATACTTTTGATAAGTTGATAAGCATCGGCATAAGGTTTATCCATAAGTGCACCACCTACGGCGGCGTCTATTGTTAACCTTGTGTTGTACAAGAGACCATTATAGAAGGTATGAATTACTAACTAGTCCTCTAAACCATGGTGTGGACAAAGTCTCATCATGTCTTTGTATCTTTCCCATGCTTCGAAAAGAGACTCGTTATCTTTCTGTTTAAATCCATTAATCTGGGCTCTCAACATAGATGTTTTGCTTGGAGGAAAATATCGGGCAAGAAAGACTTTCTTCAACTCGTTCCCTGTGGTGACTGAGTTGGAAGGAAGAGATTGAAGCCATATTTTAACTTTATCTCTTAGCGAGAAAGGAAAAAGACGAAGTCGAATTGCCTCTGAAGTGACACCATTAGCTTTAACAGTATCAGCGTATTGGATAAATACTGATAAATGAAGGTTTGGATCCTCGGTGGGATTTCCAGAGAATTGATTTTAGTGCACTGCTTGTAGCAGCGAAGGTTTAAGTTCGAAGTTGTTTGCTTCGATTGCGGGTGGAGCAATACTCGAATGCGACACATTTTGAGGTCGGGCACTTCGATAGGAGGGAGATTGTTTGCAGCACGATATTCTCGAATTCGTCGTAAGACTCGGAGATATAGTTCAACATCGTTGATTCGTAAGTAAAATGGCTCGCCTTGTGAGCGAGTGTGTGGCATACAAATCAACGAAAGAAAAGAAAGAAAAATAAAAATTGCCTTAGTCTCTACAGCGTAACAGAAGAGTTACAATATCGACTAAATAAAAGTCCCTGGCAACGGCGCCAAAAACTTGATCACGACTTTATGAGTCGATTTGGGGTACTAACTGCAAGTGCACAGTTCTATCGCGTAGTTTTAAAAGATATCGATCCCACAGGGACTTATGAATCGATATACCGTTTTCTAAGGTTACTTCGTAAAGCTAAGGCGGATGATACTTAGATTGTTTGGGGAAAGGTAAAGCTAAAATAAGATCTAGGTTAAATATTAAATAAGCGGATATCGGTATGTAGTTCGTCTTAATTAGGGAATCAAATCTTCGTTGGTTTCTTGGTTTTAAAATAAATCTTTTCAGTAGACACTATTGATTAAAAGTCTTATCTCAAACTCTTGCTCTGTTGAATAGACCATGACTTTATATTAACGTAGCTGTCACTTATTAGTAAAGTCCAAAATCACTTTTTGAAAACAACAGAATCTATAGAAACTCTTTTTAAGAAAATACTAACCATTTAAACACCCTCGTCTCAAACTCTCGCTCTATTGACTTAGATTATATAATTAAACTTAAATGCTTAACTCTCGTCCTCACATTTAACCTTTAAAAATAATTTTTGAAAAAGATTAGAATTTAATTAACTCTAAAAATTTCTTTCGCCCTGATTTAGATATAATGTCCAATTTACACTGTCCAGTTAAAAACTCAAACTTTCGTTCTATTGATTTTAACTTATTTATGTCTTTTACTCTCGTACAAAAACTTTGGGATTAATGCTGTAAATTGAGGCCATAAAAAGAGTGACTTTATTTTTAAATAAAATTAAACCAACTTAGTTTTGATTCCTTCATTCCGCTTACTTTACATAGCGATATCTAATTTAATTAGCCGGACATGCTAAATAGGTCTAAACAATCATCATGCTTAAATAAAAACATCTCAGGCAAACAATATAAATAAATAGCAAAGCAGAGCATATATAAATTAAAACAATAAATTAAAGAACCTGAATAATTAATAGCAATCTTGAACACTCCACCACAGACCGGTTGGATTTGTTCTTGAACTCTTCAATCGGACAGGAAAATAAAAGCGAAGGAATCCAATACTATGATCTAACATAAGGTTAGATCCAGTAAAAGATACACAATAGTTTCCGGTGTAGAAACTATTGTGTGAAAAATTAATTAAGTGCTTGAAAGATTGACTGGAAAATAAAATAAAAATTGCAAATAAAAATGGAAAGCTGTAGAAAAGTAATACTGTAAAATATGCTTGCACGGCGGAAAGAGACGGAGAGCTTCAGGGTTGGCTAAAAACAACTATTTATATTAGTCTACTTTGTAACGGTTTCCAAAAATGCCTTCCGTAAGTAGTCTTCACGTTCCAAGAGTCAAGCGGAAGAAAAGGCTTCAACGTGCCTCTGTTGCGCTTCAGAAGCCAAAAATATAGGAGATGGGTGTGACGTTCTTCACACCATGTGTGACGCTCGTAACACAAGGTAGTACGGCGTGACGCTCGTCACACCTTGTGTGGCGGTCGTCACAGCTTCAGCTCTCATGGCTTGTGATTGTGGGCTGGGCTTTAGTGGAATTTGCTTCTCATTATCTTTTTGCACCCACTTTTCTTCCTTTTTCACTTATGCTTCAAATAAATTACCTGAGACAAATAGAGGGAAAAATACCAAGTAATATCGAATAAAATGGAATAAATTGAAACAAATAATAATATAATTTAATTAAATCGAGTCCAAAAATGTGATATTATTTCATGTTATCAACGATGGTCTCTCTGATCCATCCTCGCCTGCAAGGCATCCTGAGCGGTCCTCGCCTCTCGAAGGTTACCCAAAATGGAACCCTGAGTGTTTTCTATGAGTGCAATATGTTGCTGGTGGTATTGTTGCTGACGGGCTTGCGTATTTGTAATCATTTGCAGGGACTGTAAAACAGTGTCATAGGACCTGTCTGTCCTCCGCTGCGATTCTTGCATGAAGCTCATGTTATTCGCCAACTGTTGTTGGATGGTAGAGAGTAGGTCGTCACGCCTTTGCTCTCTAGCCATGTGGTCACGCCACATCTCCTCTGCAATATAAAAGCCAGGAGTGGTACCTGCAGAAGAAGAAGATGGTGCGGTGTGTAGTGGTGAAGGATGATGGGGGGACACATGAGGTACGGGAGATCTCTCTCTCCGATCATATTCATCATCAGTGTCATGTCCCGCCTCATCAAAAATGTTAGGAGGAAGAGGACCCAAAATGGGTGGAGCATCTAAAGCGTAGGTCCAGTTCCTTTCATCTCGTACATCTGTACGTCTAGTGCATGGTAAAACAACGGATGGGATAGCTACGCCATGCACCATAAGCCCATAGCCTCCTTCTCTCCTCAACCGACACTATTTCATGCCTCTCAGAAATTTTAGGTTAATTGTGCGAGGAGGTAAGGGGTCTAGGGTAGCTATCTCATTGTTCAGGTTAAGCGCCCGAGCAATATACGTAATCAATCCTCCAAAAGAAATCGGTCCCACTTTATTTAAAGTTAAAGTCATATGAGCAAGCATGAACATGACCGAATTAATTCGTCTATTTGTGAAGCTTCCTTGCAAAAATAGAAGCTCTCTAGCATTAACCTTATTTGGATTCTCCCGGCCAAAAATAGTACATGCCAACAGATATCTAAAAACTCTGATGGCCGAGTTATGGATAGTCGAGGCAAGAACTCCTTCAAAAGAGTTTATGGAAGTGTTTGATAATCGCTCCCAGAAGGAAAATACCTTGACTGACCAATCCGAATCCAAAGGTGCCTCACAAATAGCACCGTCCCCATGAGGGATTCCTAACAAGCCTGCTAGTTCGTTGGTACTGAATTCATATTCAACAGCAAACATTCTAAATCTGACAGTACCAACTGTGCTAGCAGTGTTAGGATTGACAATATAGATTAAAGAACTCAAAAATTCGATTGTCAATCTCTCATAGTGTAGTGGTGTATTCGTCGTATATGATCTATTGATTAAATCATAAGCAAAGCATACAATGAATTTGAGTCGCCACCGCACTTTTATTTATCCAAAGGACTGGCTAAAAAGCGAACAAAAGCCTAAGAAGTTTTACGCGTAGAAAACTAATAAAAAGATCAGAGAGTCTGGGTAAGGGGTAAATTACGCAATGGGAAGGTGTTAGGCACCCACTACGTCCTAGGTACTCCTAGGGAGCCCTTTTCACACTTGTTGTACTAAATTGTTATTTGTTATGACATAAGTATTGTGCAAACATGATTGGGATGATGAGAAAAGAATGTACAATTTTTATTGTTTTTGTGTTCGAACGGATGAACCCGTTGCCTACGTACCTTCCATCAAAGGTAAGGATCAAAACGCCGTAGTTCGGCTAAAAGATTTCAAAAAGTTTGTGAGTTCAATTTTAAACAATAGCACTGAGGCTTTTCATTATCAATGGAAGAAAACTCGACCAAGACCAACATCCACCATGCGAGGATAGCTTCGACGTACTAGAGGGGTTAACCCTGTTTTCAGTACGGAAGTCTTATAGTCGAATCACTAAGGATAGGGTGAGGTCTACATCAACCACAATGATAATTGAAACCTATGGCTAATGTGGGAAAACTTAGCAAGAATGGACAAAGCCACAAAACAATTGAACGGGTGAAGTTAATTGATTATGAGTATTCATGAAAGAAGGGTCAAAGTATGATTAAGATTGATTCAAAAGAAGTATTATGAAATGGAGTTTGAAAAAAGTCAAGGACTTGGGTCCAGGTTTTTAATTTGAAAGCATGAAGACGTTTGCATAATATTTATCTCAAGTTTTGAAAGTAATGTGTGAAAAGGTTTAGGACCAAATGGGATGAATGGATGAGGATGGAATGTAAAACTTCCTAGAAGGTTCACCTCTTGAAATCATATAGAAGATGACTCAAGTGTGTCCTTTGGAATAGGCAATGAGCAATAACAAAATAAGCAAACAAGTGATACCGGATGCCACTCAATGGTCTTACTCCAATCTCACAAACAAAAGCGGATACCGGATACCAATAGATGGATTTACACCAATCTTCTAAACAAAGAAACAAGGATATCGGAAGCCAATAGATGGACTTATTCCAATATCCAACATATGATCATAGGAAAACAAATGCCAACTTGCAGGGACTTACAATTGCATTCTCACATACAACAAACAAATGCATCAAGCAAAGAGAAGATGAGTGGCCAATGAGATGGTCTTATACTCACTTCCATATCATAAGAACAAATGACCAATGAATGGTCTTACAATTGTCCTCAATGGGAAAACAACAAAGATATGTCACAGAGACAAATGAAATGATCATGCACTAATGAGCAATTAATGATGATAAATGCATAAAGCATACAAGCAAACATGTGTATATGAAGTAAGCATTCAATCAATTAAAGTCATTCAGCACACACTATAACCAAGCATTAGGCTCACACAAAAGGGTTAGGCATTGAAGCCAACTGGAATAGGGTTAATGGTGCTCTTAACCTTGACATTGAGAGCCAAGGTGAAGCAAATGAAAGGATATGAGGGGTGTGCCTCATTGCTCTTATCCCTGGTCAGGGAGAGCATTTGAATATCAGAAGGTGTGGGAGTTCAGAAGGTAGGAACTCTCTCCACAGATTATTGACTCGATAGATCTTGGGCTTTTACTCACTATGCATCAACACATGTGGTGTGAGCAAGGTGAGTGACACACAGAATAGTAGGAGATAGGTTGCATATCTCTTTGGTTCTACCAATTTCCTTATTCAAAGGACTTTTCCTGCTTGGGACAAATGTAAACACACACAAACATTGCCTCTTAAGGAGGACTTCAGACAGTTGCCTGGCCAAATAACAGGCCGGGTCTTCCAGACTACATGAAGATAAGAAATTATACCTCAATGCAAATTGCTATTAAGCAAAGCAAAGCAAGTTCTTAAAGAACTAAGCAACTAATGGTACCTGAAACCAGTCAAACAGAATCAGTACACAACTAAAAGTCAAACCAAATAAGATAGGGATCAATAGTCAACACAATCAGTTAAATGTGCAATGCACGAAACTCAAAGCATGTGATCCAAGCAACCTACAAAAACAAACAAGTTAGTTTATGATAATCAATCAAGCTCAATCAATTTGTATTGATCTCTTTGAAGCATTTGTTGCTTAACCTGAAACAACAAACTTAAACATGAGCAACATGACCACTAGGACAAGCCTAGGGTCAAAAAGAGATAAGAAAATCAAAACAGCAAGTGAAATCCATCCAAAATCAAGTTCAAACAATTAAGAGACAAACTCAATTGGTTTCATGTTCATATCATTCATCATTATCATTTCATAAGCAAAATAGGTCAAAGCATGGCATATAGAAGCTCAAAGAAGTCAACAGAATGATTCAAGTCAAATCCAATCACAAACATTTCAATAAAATTCTCAAATAATTCATGATCAAACATCATCCATAATATGATAAGCATACCAAATTTCAGCTTATTTGTATCAAAGGAAGTAGGTCAATGAAAATCAGAAAGTCAAAGCAAGTTCAAGCAAGCTCAAAGAAGTCAACCAAACATGCACCAACTTCAATAAATCATAAAACAGTGACAACATATGAGAAATGAATGGGATCAAAACCATGACAAACTTTAAGATGTCTACAATTGACATGTCAAATTCCAAGTCCATCCAATTAAGCATGAGAATTTCACAAATCAAATAAGAATATGTGTCACAAAAAAGTCAACAAATGACCAAACAGGGGAAAAAATTCCAATCAAATAGGAAATGCCATCAATAATTCTAGAAAAAATCACATATAAACTAGACATCCATAAGTACATTCATGTAAACATTCAAACCAATTTGAGTTCATTAAGCATGGTAATTAAAATCATGAAGTTGGACATGAATGGTGTGACACAAATTGTCACACCCCTATTCAAAAAATCATAACTCACCAACCAGCAATGATAAATTTACAAACTCTACACCAAAATCACCATGAACATGTCTAGTTTAAGCACAAAAAATTTGGGAAGCATTGGATTAAGTATCACCATTTCACAAGCAATTTGGCAAGGCATACATAAAATGGACACATATGACAAACCCTAGCATATTTTAAAATCCACACATGCAAAAAATCTGGAAAAATCATCATAAAACACTAGAGATCAAGAGAAGCAATCCACAAAATATCCCATCAAAATTGGATTAAAATTGAAGAACTTATGATTTTTCTAAGTTGGCCATGCAAAATGAAATAAATAATGAAATAAGAAATGATTTAAATAAATATTAAACACGGCAGTGGCATTATTGTAATATCCCGGTCCCTTAAGTGAAACGATGCGTTTCACTTAAGGATGTGTCCACACCTGATTCACGCATGGCAATGGAACAGTGAATCTCATGCAAAAACAAAAATCCAGCAACCAAACACGAGTTTATCGGATCAAAACAGATTCTCGGTTTTCAGAACTAGGGTTTATATGCTACAGTGATACGTTCATCAGCATGAAGAACAAATCTCCCAGAATTTGGCAATGAACATACCATTCAAACCAGCAAATAATGTACATCAACATTCCAACAATCATTTTCACTAAATCATGCTGAAATAAAAGAATCGAGCAAAGTAAAGTTTAAACATCAAATTTCATTTCAACACAACTCTCTTAATACTCAACCATTTGCCACGATTTAAAGCTCAAAATAATCAGCATGGTAAGATCTTTCTAAAGCATAGCATGATTTTGAAAATGGTGTGATTCGAAATCTTACCTAGCTTGAAGAACAGTGATGATTTGGTGGTTCTTTGGCTGTCTATGCACGAAACAGATGTTCAATAATGCTCCAGATGATGAATGAATGAGTTTTGAAAGTTCAGTTGTCTTGATTCTAGCTCCAAATTCGAGCTGCCGTGGAAATGGTTCAATGGAACAGTAGCGGATTCCTTGCTTACAGTTGTGATATGATACTTGTTAAAGCTTCCAAAAGGATGGCATATGATGAAACAATCAACCCAAGCTCGAGCTCTTTGAAGATTTTCAGCAAAAAGTTCAAATGAAGAAATGAGTGTTTTGAGAGCAAATGAATTTTTGATCTGTTTTGCAAAGTGTGGCTAAGGTTTTCTATCAGAAAATGAACAATATATACTCTGTTTAGTGTGGCATGACCTTGGTTAGTGGAGTGGTAATCCAAATTTGGTTAATGGAGTGTTTTGGTTAATTGATGAATTTCACTTAAGTTGCATGTGCATGGAACTACAGTGCGAAATATGGGCCTAAACCATCTCCAAACTTGATTTCTGAACATTTCCAATTGGTAAAATGCATTGGCAATGGTTAATTTGAAAATCACTTTTTCCACCTCCCTCATTTTTAATTCAAGCCACTTGAAAAAGGCCATTTTGATTGGTTGATTTTTGGTGAATTGTGATGAAGGATTTGGATAGAGCACATCAAATATAACTTGTAGCAAAAAACCTCACTCAATTTGGCCAAATGGTTTGGAAGATATACCACTTTGAAGTTCAAAAATTCTTGAGAATGATTTGATCATAACTTGCCAACCATACATGAGAAATGAGTGTTCTTGGACTTTTTGGAAATGGGAGAACAAGATCTTAAACTTTCATGTTGGGAAAAAATTCATTTGAAGCTTGTATTATGATGTAATTTTGGGGAGCAAGACTTTCCATTTTTGGCAAATTCCATTTACAGGTCAACTTACTATTTTTGGAAATTTCTTGTCTGACTTCAAATTCTTCAATGATGATGTTTGACATGTTATATGAGGCTTATTTGGACATGAATGAGACCTCTCAAACCAATTCCCACCATCAAATCACTGATTAAATGCACAGTTGACCACAGTTGACTTTGCTAGGGTTTTGGTTGACTGAACCATGTTCTGATGAATTCCAAACCCTAATCACTTGAGATCTTGATTCCAAATGATGTCACAACTCATATGAACTCTTGATGAATGATCATGGTGCCCAAATTCTTCAAGAATGGCCACCATCCATTGCTCAATGAATGATTTTGACTGTTTGACTGTTGATTGCTTCAGCTGCAAGTAACAAGGTTAGATGATAATATTTTTATACTTTTGGTTAGTAAACAAATGAAAAGCAATGATATACAAATTCAATACATGCTTGGTGATCAAGAACCACACTCACAAGATAACCCACCCACTAGGAGGGAAGCAAAGGCATGCAATGATCCTTGAGGCCATGGTATGATATGATATGGGCCATGAGGGATCTTAGGGCCAAAATTGGGGTCTTACACATAGGTAGGTTCTTTGTTTGAAAAGAAATTATGCAAACCTAAATTATCTAATAAATGAAATATGCTATGATAGATACCTAAAGTGTAGAGACAGTTTTTGTCAACATACCTTGTCGGGAGGATCTCCCGATTTTGCAATCGTTCGATGATTTCCCTTTGCCTATCTCCCGGTTTCCCTCCTCGAAGAGTGAATCCATTAAACTCCATTGTGTAGCTCTGGAAACGTGACGAAGAAGATGAAATGGAATGTGAAAAGGTTGGATTTTTACGAAATCCGATGGATGAAAATGAAAATGGAAATCGGGATAATGATTTGTATGGTGTGGGATTAGAAAGGTGTGAACTTTTTGTGGGTTCAAGGACGTTTTTGTAAGGTGAAAAAAATGGGTTTGGAAGGTTGTAAGGTGTGAAAATGGTGAAGAAAGGGAGTCTGCCCCGACCTTTTACAGACGTTGTGGCGGGCGCCACAGGGTCTATGGCGGGCGCCACAAGGCAAAATCTGGTTGGGCCGGATTTTGGTCCTTTGGCTTGGGTTTCTCTTTGTCTTTTGGCTTAAGGGGTCCGGATAGCATTTGTCTTGTAATTTTCCTAGTATCATTGGCTTGCATAATTTTATAAAAGTAAAAATAAAAATAAAAATAAAAATAAAACAAAATTTAAATATTAGATATAACAAATAAATAAACAACTAAAATAAAAAAATAAAAATAAAACAAACATAAGACATATATAAATAAAAGTAGAAATATCAATGTATAGACATAATTTATATAATATTCCAAATGTGATGATATAAAATGAGTTATGTAAATACGAGAAATATAAAAAAGAGATAAAATAAGATGAAATGGTGAGATCATATAGTAGGGATGTCGTCTTCCTGAGTGGATCCACGGAGCATGGCTACCTCCTGCCTGAGCTCTGCACTCTCCTGATATAAATAGTCGACTTCAGTAGCATGGGTGAGATCAGACACTCCCATCTGTAAAGTGAGGTTAGCCACTTCCTGTCTAAGCTCTGCAATCTCTCTACGACACTCTACAATCTTGGTGCGGATGTCTGAGGTCTGCAATGATAGATTGTTAGAGAAAACAGTGATCCTTGGAGAAGGTGGTGTAGGCGTGTACTCAACAATGGGTGGTGATCTCGGCTCCTCGACGGTCTCTCCCTGGACCTCCAGAGCATAACTCCAATTCGCTGGGTCATGCACACTAGTCATCATAGGATCTGACAGTGTGAAATAATGAATAGCCTCGCTGTCGACTAGCAGTCGGAACTGACATGGGTGGAAAGAGGCTTTCCTCATCAACCCTCTGGTCAAACAGAAGTCGACGTCCATGGTAATGTACCCACAGTAGGTCCGAAGATGTAACAGCTTGCGAGATAGACCTAAAGCGACATCAATCTGTGTAATGATCTCTCCCACATGGATGACTCCTTCGGTAGATCTGGAGACACCGCTAAGACCACATAACAAAAAGTTCCCACACGCTACTGGGCGAGACTAGGATGCACAAAATAGTACGAAGATCTCCTCTTCACTCAGTAATGTCTCAGCATCCGGTCTTCCTAGGAAGGAATGTGCCAATATCATCTAGAAGTATCTAAAGGAGGGGTTATGTATAACATGAGATAGCGGCGTAGACGGATCCTAGCTTGCGCCACCTAATATATCACTACAAAACTTCTCCACCTCCTTACCCAGAAAATATCCCATAGGTGTCTCCGGGATAGCATCAGGAGTGGTCTGGAAACCCAAAAAGTCGCCGAACTCTTTCTGGATGAAAGAGTACTCAACTCCAAAGAGCCTGAAATACGCATACCCATCTGGTCCAGAGTATGGGTCATAGTCGAATGAACTCAGGAACTCCAATGTCAGGTTCCTGTAGGTGTTACTCAAGTCGTCAGCAAACTCGTCCCAGTGGAGCTGGTGGCTAAGGAATCGGATACTCGGCTCGATACCCAGTGCTTCCATACAGTGCTGATCAGGATAACGTGTGGGTGCCATAGGGCGCTGATACAGAGCGATGTAGCACTCTTTCTAAGAATTATCTCTATAGGCCACGTGCATATCATCGAAATCCTGTATCCTGTAAAAGTTAGGAAATTGATCCTGAAAATGCAAACCATTCAAATTTTTAGTCTCGGCGAAAAATAAAAATAAAATAAAATAAAATAAAATAAATGAGAAAAAGTAAAATGAAAAAAACCATGGGTTGCCTCCCACGCAGCGCTTGTTTAACGTCATTAGCTTGACGATTAGAATTTATACCCCTGTAGTAGTAGGAATTGGTGGATCAATCAGAGTGTGGCTTGAGTAGTATGCTGGAATGTCTCCTCCTTCGTAGAGCTTCAGTCTTTGTCCATTTACAACGAATGGACTACAGCTTTCGTTCTTGATTTCTACGGCTCCGGATCTCAGAATCTTGGATACTTCGAAAGGACCAGTCCATCTTGAACGTAGCTTTCCAGGTAAGAGTCGTAACCTAGAGTTGAAAAGGAGAACAGGATCGCCTATGTTGAAGTTTTTCTTTACTATTCTTTTGTCGTGATAGGCTTTTGTTCTCTCTTTGTATATTTTTGCATTCTCGTAGGCAGATTGCCTAAGTTCTTCTAGTTTATGAATGTCAAGGGTACGCTTTTCTCTAGCGGCTAGGTAGTCTAAATTCAAAGTTTTAATGGCTCAATAGGCCTTGTGCTCTAATTCGAACGGTAAGTGACAGGATTTTCCATAAACTAGTTGGTAAGGAGTTGTTCCTATAGGGGTTTTGAAAGCGGTTATATAGGACCATAATGCTTCTTGAAGCTTCTGAGACCAGTCTCTCCTAAAAATAGAAACAGTTTTCTCTAGGATTTGTTTTATCTCCCTATTAGATACTTCTACTTGGCCACTAGTTTGTGGATGGTATGGTGTTGCTACTCTATGCCTAACTCCATATTTTCTTAAAAGTTTGTCAAATATTCTCGATATAAAGTGTGATCCTCCATCGCTTATGACTAAACGTGGTGTTCCAAATCTAGGGAATATATAGTTTTTAAATAGTTCGATTACTACCCTAGTGTCGTTTGTGGGTGCAGCTATAGCTTCAATCCACTTAGACACATAGTCCACAGCTACTAAGATATACCTGTTTCCTAAGGATGGTGGGAAAGGTCCCATGAAATCTATACCCCATACGTCGAAGAGTTCTACTTCCTGAATGTTTCTTAGAGGCATTTCATCGCGCCTTGAAGTGTTTCCAGTGCGTTGGCATCTATCACATTTGACAATGCAAGCATAAGCATCACGCCACATGGTAGGCCATAATAGGCCATCTTGAAGAATCTTGGCGTATGTCTTAGAGGTGCTCGTATGTCCACCATAGGGTGCGGAATGACAATGCTCGATAATACTATTTACCTCTTCTTCCGGAATGCAACAGAGAAAAATGCCATCTTTACCCCTTTTGAAAAGGAGCGGTTCGTCCCAATAAAAGTTTCTCACATCGTGGAAGAATTTCTTCTTGTGGTGGTAGTCAAGATCAGGGGGTACTATATCAGCAGCTAGAGAATTAATGAAGTCTGCATACCAGAGTACGTTACTTATTGCTAAGGAATTTTGGAAGTGCTCATCAGGGCTTAGGTTATCATCTTCAATGGTTTCTAGTTTAGCTATCAGTCTATCATAGGCGAAATCATCATTTATTGGTACTAAATCAGGTTTTAGATGTTCTAGCCTAGAAAGATGATCGGCTACAACATTTTCAGTGCCTTTTTTATCTCTTATATCCAAATCAAACTCTTGTAGTAATAGAATACATCGGAGTAACCTGGGCTTGGCATCTTTTTTACTTAATAGGTAACGAATGGCAGCATGATCGGTGTAAACTATATTTTTTGCTCCTACTATATAAGATCTAAATTTGTCTATAGAGAAGACTACAGCGAGTAATTCTTTTTTAGTTGTTGCGTACTTAAGTTGGGCAGCATCTAGGGTCCTACTGGAATAATAAATGGCATGTAACTTTTTATCTTTCCTTTGTCCTAGAACGGCTCCAACTGCATAATCACTAGCATCGCACATTATCTCAAAAGGTTCTGACCAATCAGGTGGTTTCATGATAGGTGCGGATACTAACGCTTGCTTTAAAAGATTAAATGCGTCATTACATTTTTCATCGAAAATGAATTCAGCATCTTTCATTAAAAGTCCAGTTAAAGGTTTAGTTATTTCGGAGAAGTCCTTAATAAAACGCCGGTAGAATCTAGCGTGTCCAAGAAAGCTTCGGACTTCTCTGATGGTTTTTGGTGGTTTTAGGTTTTCTATAACTTCTATTTTAGCTCTATCTACCTCTATACCTTTTTCGGAAAC
This sequence comes from Lathyrus oleraceus, assembly GCF_024323335.1. Taxonomy (NCBI): domain Eukaryota; kingdom Viridiplantae; phylum Streptophyta; class Magnoliopsida; order Fabales; family Fabaceae; genus Lathyrus; species Lathyrus oleraceus. Next base: position 323,933,190 of record NC_066585.1, on the reverse strand, counting down.
TATATGTCCTAAAACTATTCCTTCGGTCACCATGAAGTGACACTTTTCCCAATTTAGCACGAGGTTCACCTCCACGCATCTCTCCAGGATTTTCTCAAGGTTAGCAAGACAATTGTGGAAATCAAATCTGCAAACCGAGAAATCATCCATAAACACTTCCATGATACCATCTAGGTAATCTGCAATGATGGACATTGTCGTTATCCGAACAATACGGTGTGCGAAAAGACAACCGGCGAGAAAGAAATGACAGAAGAGTCGCCACCGTGCGTTATTTATCCCAAAGGAGGGAAAGGAAACGCTCGAAGTAAACCTGAAGAGAGGAAAGGAAAAGACAAGGTCTCGCAACCAAATCTTGGGTTCGGGAGTCGATTATGCGAAGGGAAGGTATTAGCACCCCTACGCATCCGTAGTACTCTACGGGATCCACTCTTGTTGTTCTTGTCTAAAGGGTGTATGTTTATCTAATGTACTATTTACTAAAAGAAAGGGTCAAAGAAAATGACTCGCACAGATATCGCATCCATTGCATACGTATCTCATCTGAATATGAGAATCAGAGTCTTCGTAGCTCGGCTACCTAGGGGTTCAGGATAAGTGTGCTCGCTAAGACATCGCGTCTTAGGCCTACGTATCTCTTCGGGAATGAGAATCAGAGCAAAACGTAGTTCAAACTAACTACGGGAACAAGGGTCTCGATTGCAACTAGGGCAAGAGAAAGGGAATGTCTCGATCGCAACGAGGGCGAGAGAAAGGATCGCAACGAGGGCGAAAGCAATCAGGGATTAGTTGTTAGTTGTCAGTCAAACTCGGCAAGACATCGCATCTTGTGCCTACGTATCTCATCTGAACATGAGAATCAGAGTTGTCGTAGTTTGGCTACACGCACACCAAACAACAAACACACAAGCAGGCAAATATGGAACCCGAACGCCACTCGATGGTCTTACATCGGCTTCCGAACCAAACACACCCACACTGGAACCCAGATGCCACTCAATGGACTTACACCGGCTTCCAAGCACACAACAAGAACAAACAAACAACAAACAAATTGCTAAGGAGTCGGGAACTCGAGCCTAGCAATCGTCTGACAAACACACACAAAAAAGAAAAAAGTGCCCGGAGAGGTCTCGCACGACCACCTGCCTACGTACCTCGTCTGGAACGAGGATCAGGGCGACGTAGTTACCCTACATAGGGGTTGCCATCTGAACATGGACTTACAAAGGAGGACACCAGTTGTGTCAAAGGAGAGTGGGCGATGTGTTCACGTCCTAGCAGTAGGTGTCGCAGCTCGCTGAATCGAGTCTTAGGCAGTTACCTCTTTGCAATAGAACAGACTACATGCCACAAGATCGGAGACGCACGGAAGGTCTAAAAGTGGGGAAGCTCTGCCCTAGATTTGTCATGCAATGTGTACTTAAGTGTTTAGGATTTACAAATGGGGATATCTACCTAATGTTAGCAAGCAAAGAATATGGGAATCTCACCTATGTTATCATACAAAGGGTTCCATCAAATAGGTGCTACCTAATCGGAACAAGAATTGACGAGTGGAGCAAGGAGAAATGTTAGGGATAAAGGTTTGATTGGTTGGATGTGCTTTGAGTGATGGCAAGAACCAGGATTGGCGAGATATACATCTCGAATCCTAGCCTCAGGAGTGCATGGTATACACCATGTTCCATTTCCATCTTTATTTGCAAAAGTGTTTAATAGATAATTAAGTGTTTTGAATTTGATCGAGAAATGGTTTGGAGAAACCGCATTGACAATTTTAGGCGATGGCGAGAGTTAAGATTGGCGAGGCATACGTCTCGAATCTTAACCTCAGGAGTGCATGGTATACACCATGTTCCATTTCCACCTTTATTGAAAAAAAAGTGTTAAATAAGAGTTAGGTATTTTGAGTTTTTGTTGTGAAAATGACTTGACCTAGATCAAGTATTGATGGATGTTTGAGAAAGATTTGGATGAGTGCGAGAGCTAGGATTGGCGAGATATACATCTCGAATCCTAGTCTCAGGAGTGCGTGGTATACACCACGTTCCACTTCCATCTTTATTAAAAAAAAGTCTTGACTATGAATTAAGTTTTTTTGGATTTTTGATTATGAAAAATGGCTTGACATTGGATCAAGCATTTGATGAATGTTTGAAAGAACTGGAATAGAATAGGATAGGAGAAATGAATTGATTTGTTTATTGAGAAGACACTCGACGTTGGATCGAGTCATTATTTTTGATCTTTTGGAAATGATTGATTTTATTCTTGTGTTAGTAGCTAACTAAACAGTCAAGCAATAAAGAAATGAAAAGCAGTAAAATTATTACACATCGGGGGAGTGGGGTACATTCTGTCAAATGGGGATTCAAAGTATTGGAATGATTAAATCGGGTCCAAACAATAAATAATGCAATGTATGAGTGTAAGTGCAAAGGAACTGTCTCATTGTAAGAAGGCCCAAGAGTAAGCCATGTGAAGAAAATAACACAACAAATCATATCTACAACACACTTAAAAATTAAATCGAAAAAAAGGTAAAATCGGGATTTGTACGGATGAAAATTGAGGGACACATAAAACCTAAATAATGTGCTCAAAGCCGGTATGCGCATGTTGACAATAATTGAAATGTCATATGCGATTAACCGAAACGCGGCGAAATACTATCAATATATCGATAAAAATAATCATGGATGAACAACATGGAAATCGTTGAATCCATAGATTAAAATCGATGTTTAACATTAAAATCAACAAGTGTTTTTAAAAAAGAGAAAAAATAAAAATAAAAGGTTTAAAATAATAAAAAGTGGTAAAATGAAAAAAAATGTTGCAAACCAAGAATCGAACCCAGAACCTAATATTTACCAAAGCACCTCTTTACCAACTCAACCAGACAGACATCCTTGTTATGAAATCTCATGCGCTAATAGATAACATAAAAATGAACCAAACTCTTAAATAAAGCACAAAGTTGAAAAACAGTAGCAAGTTCTTATAAACATTTTCATCTTCATCCAGCGACATTTTCTTTCCATTTTGAAACAGCATTTTTAACAGCAAGATAACATCACAATCAAACATGGTGACGGTATTGCTAAATCAAACATGGAGTTCAAGGCATAATCGAAACATGGAAATAAAGCTCGGAAAGGATACTAACCGGTTGCGGCGAGCTCGACCGACGAATGTGAGTAAGCGTTGCCTTCAATTCTCTCCTTTTCTTTTCTGAATGGTAGCCGCCAATCCTCTCCAAAACTAGGGTTTTTCAGCTCCCCCCCCCCCTATGAACAGTGGCATCTCTTTTATAGTCACACTACAAGGGTCTTTTGAATTGGCCGCTGAGACCAAAGGGATGTCAAACTTGGAAGTGCTTTTGGTGTCGCCAGTTTGTCTACCCTGTTTTGGTGCTTATTCTGAAAAAGGTACATGTACCTTGTACTTTCCCTTGAAAATATTTTGATTCCCTTTTATTGATGCATATTTTCACTGCCGGTAAAAAGCTATTCACTGCTGCGAATTCACTTGAACATAATATGTGTTGTTTGATGCTTGCAGGAAGGAGGTGGGGAAGTATGATGAGCTTGGTCTACCCAAAAATGATGAGGATAGCTTACTAGTCCCAAGAAGCCGAAACCAATATAACACCAACCTGTAAGTTACCAGAACAAACACAAATGGTCCTACTTCGGTAGCTTACCTGCTGCCACAGCTTTCCTGATGCCATAATGTTCCTGATTGGAGCCTCCCTAATGTGTTACTCGATAGTGGCATATTTCTTGTGCATAGAAACTGTTGGCGCGACATATTTGATGCTGTCAGTCAAACTCGCCGCTTGGTTTATATCACGGGATGGTCAGCATAAAAGGTTGATAAGAGATGCAGGTTATGCAACAGATTATACACTGGGTGATCTTCTGAGACCGAAGACATCGTCCATGTACATAGCACAGAAGATCTTGAATGGTTATCCAAGTAGAAGCAAAATGTCGGCATATGCTTCTGAGTTGAATTGCCTCCATTCCTACTCGTTGGATATCTTCCTCATTCTCATCATAAAATCCTCATTTATATTGATCTTCTGTTTCATATGCTCAAAGCCATGCTGGATTCTTCAAGGGAGTAACAACAGCTTTCACATTCAAGTAGTTCTTAATACTGTATTCTCCTTTTTCTCTGCCTTGTCCACTCATCTTATATCCACCAAAAGGAATTGCAGCATCATATGTATTAAAGCAGTTTACCCAAACTGTTCCAATTTTCAGTGCTCTTGTCAAAGTATTAGCAGTGTTTAAGTTTTCTGTGAAGATCCCTGCTGCAAGACCATAGTTTGAATTATTTGCTCTTTGAATTACCTCTTCAGTGTTCTTGAATTTCAATATGGATTGTACTGGACCAAATATCTCTTCCTTTGCAATCAGCATGTCATCCTGAACATTTGAGAAGACAGTAGGCTGAACATAGAAGCCCTTGCTGCCATGCCTTTCTCCTCCAGTTTCAAGTGTAGCCCCAGTTTCAACACCAGATCTAATATTACCTCAATATTTTCTCAAATTGCTTTGCATCAATCTGAGGACCTTGTTCTATTCCTGACTTGAATGGATCTCCAACAGAACGGTACAAAGCGTGGATCTTAGCTTTCTCGACAAACTCGTCATACACACGTTCATGTACAAATGTACGAGACCCAGCACAACAACATTGTCCTTGATTGAAGAATAGGGAAAAATGTGCTAGCTCAAACAGCCTTATCTACGTCAGCATCTTCGCATACAATAAACGGAGATTTCCCACCAAGCTCCAAAGTTACTTGTTTAAGATTGCTTTGAGCTGCCAGTTGAAGGATAACCTTTCCAGTAGCAGTCGAACCAGTGAATGCAACCTTATCGACATCCATGTGACTAGCAAGAGCAGCACCTGCAGTTGGACCAAAACCAGATACTATATTCAACACACCAGGAGGAAGTCCAGCCTCATGAAATAGTCTCGTTGTATACAACGTAGACAGTGGTGTCTACTCAGCCGTTTTCAGAACGACAGTGTTACCGCATGCCAATGCCGGTCCTACCTTCCAACCAAACATGAGAAGAGGGAAGTTCCATGGAATGATCTGACCAGCAACACCAATCGGTTCATGCAAGGTCTGCACGTGATAGGAACCGTCAGCTGGAACTGTGAGACCATGAATCTTATCTGCCCAACCAGCATAATACCGAATTAGGCGAACCAACATTGGAATTTCCACTTGACGAGACTGTTCATATGGCTTCCCATTATCCTAAGTCTCAAGTGCTGCAATATCATCGTTATGCTTTTCAATCAGATCAGCAGCTCACAACATTATCTTTTGCCTTTCATAGGCTGTCATCCTAGGCCACGACCCAAAATCGAATGCTTTACGCGCAGCTGCAACAGCCCTATCAATATCTTCAGAGTGACCCTCAGCAACATGAGTAATCACTTCCCCTGTCCTTGGATCCAATGTTGGAAATGCTTTACCAGAAGCAGCAATTGGAACATCAAACTGAGAAATCTGATACCCTTTTGGAAGATTCGGGATAGAAATACTGTTTCCTATCAAACTTGGAGTTAAAAGCCAAATTGCAATTAAGAGCAAGTCCCAATTTGACAGCAAACTCAATAACCTTAGAGTTCAAAACAGGCAAAGCACCCGGCAAACCCATACAAACCGGACAAATGCTACTGTTGGGAAATGATCCATAATTGTAAGGACAATTACAAAAGGCTTTGGTAAGTGCAGAAAGCTGAACATGAGTTTCAATACCAATGACAGCTTCATAGTCTTTCGGAATTTTATCAAGTTTTTTCGATTGAGTACTAGCTGGGACTTTGGTTTGTGCAGGTTAGGCGTTGCAGCAGGTTGGTATAGCAGGATTTGTGGTGGTTTGTTGGCATAATGCCAACTGGTTTGGATACGGTGTTTCTTGATGGTTTGGACATGATTGAGCAGGACAGGATCCATTGGCGTTTGATGGAATTAGGCCATCTCCGTTGTTAACACCTTCAGAGCTACAAAGCTGACCCAGGCTGTTATTTGAGCATAGAGGATTCCCACGAAGCAAGACTGTGACATTTGGAGGAAGATCAATACTGCCCGATACGGTTGTGAATTGATTATTTTCCAACTCCAAGATAAATCTTTTTGTTCCATTTAAAGTCTTATTCTGCCAAATTGTAGAAGGAACACTGCCAATCAATGAATTGTTTGCAAGAGACAATTTCTGAAGATTTGGAAGATTAGAAAATGAGGACGGAATGGTTCCCGTAAGTCCGTTGTTTGATAAATCAATGGTTGTGATGTTTTTGTGAAAGATCGGAAGGAATTGATTCGTTCAACTGATTGGAACCAAGGTCGAGATAAAGAAGGCGTGGTATTCGGCTTAAGTCGGGAATTGGTCCTTTCAAGTTGCAATTCTTAAGGCTCAACTTCAACAATTTTGACATGTTGCTATAAGTATCTGGAATGCTATTTCCTTCGAAGTTATTATTGTCAAGTTGAAGTATAAGCAGGCTTGGAAGTTTGGACAGCTCAGGAGGAAGATATCCTGATAAATTGTTGTTGTCAAGAAGGAAGTGAACAAACTTTGGTAATCGCCAGAGTTCTGGTGGGATTTGATCAGGAATGAATCGCATTGCTGCAGGATGACTCTTGGCAGTCATAATTGAAAGTTCTCGTACTGCAGAAAGCTGTAAATCTGGATTTCCTGAAGGAGTTAATTCACCAAATAACTTAACATTGAATATATGGACATCAAATGGTCTATATGTAACCAGTATATAGTCTTGGTACACCTCCATCACAATTGGTTTCGCTAGCAATGGTTTTCGACAGAGCAATGAGCTTTGATCAAGGTGATATCTTGGGTAAAAGAGCAATTCATACATTTTGGAAGAATCAATATAGTTGCAGACAACAACAATCTTTCCCAGCCATAGCAAGCCCTTACACTGAATCTTTTGTTCCTGTGTAACATCTCCAAATACTCTCCATCTTTTCAATCGTATATCATACAATATCAAACCATGGAGACCAGCGACTGCTAAGTACATTCCATCCTGACTAGCTGCCACATGTTGAACAGGCCAGTTTTGGGAAATATAAGAAACTGGAAGCTTGAGATGCAGCATTTTAAGCTCGTCAATCTCTTCTAACTGCACAATGAGCAACCGGTCTTCCCCATAAATCACATGCCGGATGTATGCAGTTCCGGAAACACCTCTGTTAAGACAGCATTTTCCAAAAGAGAATGAAAGAATTCTCTCTGAAGATCTCTCCTCAATAACATAAAGTCTATACCCATGTTCACCCCACTGCACCAGTGAGGTACCACCTATCAATGGCTCATGCTTACAATCACAGTTTGGCTTAGCAACTGGAGAAGATACAGAACTTAAACCTATCTGTCGGATTGTTGACATCAAGCGGCACCCAGAAACTGACCAAACTGTAAGCCCCCTTAATTTCCACCCAACTGCAAAAGCAGAGTTATCAGGTGTCCATGCAATGCAACTAACAGGGCCAGTGTCATCCATTGAATATCCCCAGTCATACAAAGAAACTGTGCGTATAAGCATTAATGACTCAGCCAAATCATACAACTCCACAATTCCTCTTCTGGTACCAACAGCCAGAATATCCTGCTCAAAAGCTACTGAAGCACATACAGCGTCCCCACAAGCCAACCTCTTTTCTGCTTTAATATAGTCAACTTGCTTTAAACCTTTCTTACTAATGGAACATGAGACAAGGTGCCCATCAGAATACAAGACAAATAGTAACCTCAAAGAAAGGCAAAGCTCCAGCTGTTTGATTTCAGAATTTTTTGGAATAATGTGATTGGGCATAGGAACCTTTAGGAGGTCTTTAGGCGAAACACCATTCTCTAAAGAATGTGGAAATTGAGAATTATCAAAGCTACCAGAAGGATTTGGATCAAATTGAAAAGCTCCATAGAACTCCCCCTTCCAAGATATACTGTACAATGTTCCATCAGAAAGTCCAAGCAGCATATGTTTGCTATCACTAACAATATTTCTCAACGACAAATCCTTTGCTGCAAAAGGAACTTGCTCAGTAAGAAGAAGAGATATAGTTGCTAGGGACAAAGCAGAAGGTTGTTTCCCACCAATGTGTATTTTTGTATGGAATCAAATGTAATGAAATAAAATTGAAATGGATTAACAAAATGGTTTGAAGTTGGTTTCACAATTGGTTTATCTTATGACTTGAATGTTTGACTTTTGAAAAAAATAACTTGACTGATAATGCACATGAACAAGGCCATGAAATGAGACCATAAGGTCGGGGTTTTGACATAGTATCCATGAACCAATAACCTGACTAGCAAGTGGCTTGAAACACAAGAAGCTTGATCGTTCAGATGACCAAGACCATAGATGTATCCACAATCACAACACCATGACCTTGGATCAAAACCAATCCTCATATAAAACGAACATAAGGTTAGGCCAAGCATGCCAAACAAACATAAAAAATTCAGGACCAAAATCGGGGTATGACAGACATCATGCAGCGTTGGAAAGTGGTTGGGGCATTACAGAGGCCGAATGGCACTCGTCTGTAGGCAAAAGTTCCATAATGGCATGTGAAATTCTGGCGTAGTCAGTTTTCAGATGTTCAACTTCAAGTCATGACATCTGATCCAACATTGTAACTAATACAGCAAGACAGTTATTAAGTCCTATACTAATACGCACCCTTTCACTGATGTCACGACATCTCCTTCTATGTCACCCTAGAATGGAGGAATACCTAGTTCTGTGCATCAGGTAGAAAGACTCGGTAGAGATCAATCATAGCACTCACTTCTGTTGTTTTCCTACACAGTGATCAGCACGATGTCTCAATAGTGATTTGGACATCTTCTGTTACATTGTTCCAGTTTGTTGACCATGTACTTGTATTTCCTAACATAAAGGTTGAACAAGTCAAACTAATTTCCACTTATTAAGGAGCTAAAAAATATACTATTTGCTAGGTTCATTAATTATAGATTAGTTGTTGGTTTCCTGGATTTTAGCTCAGCTGTTGGATTCCTAAAGAATAGCCTGAGACAATTACTGAAACAGAAAAACTAAACAACCTACAATTTAGCATATGCTGTCAGGAACGAATGTCACAACATTCAGTTAGACATCCAGAACATAAACTTGATAAGCAGACTGAAATACCAACTGTGTTATGGCAAAATGATTAAAACATGCAGGAGGAAAACAAACACAGGAAATTGTTAACCCAGTTCGGTGCAACATCACCTACATCTGGGGGCTACCAAGCCAGGAAGAAGATCCACTATCAGCAGTATTAATTCAGAGTTAAACTCCCCCATTTACAACTCTTCACTTAATCCCTACCCAATGCAATCTATACCTAGGAACTCCTAGATAGAAACCTCCAATTTCCATTCCTATCACTACAAATACAATGTAATGTTAAAACTACTTGAACTTGCTTCACAGCTTCATTCAAGACCATAATCACTCTTGCCTACAGGCTTTGAGTTACAAATACTCTCAGCTTTGAACACTGAGAAACACATGGTAACCTTCCCACAGATTGGGAGGTTTACCTCACACACACCCCTAAATTTTCATTCTATGAGGCTTACAAAAACTAGGTTACAATATGCTATTTATAACCTAATCACCCAACTGGATTTGGGCCTTCAGAAATCGCAGCAGACTTATTCTTTGTTGTTACAACTTCAGCAGAAAATTTCTGCTACAAATAAGGTCTTCAAGTTCCTAAAATCTCTCCATATATATCTCCATATTTAGAGCCTATATATATTCTGATTGAGTCTTCAAGACCTCCACAAGGGAGTTAGGATATTCACCAAATATCCTCACTAATCCCAGAATATATACTGAATTAATTAATTCAGTTTTCTACACATGTGCGATGTCACAGACATGATGTCGTGACATCGTACATGACATGTTGGTCCAGATGTTGAACTTCTTCAACCCAACATATTAAAACCACAGAGATGATTACATTATTTGTTTTACAAAATTAATGCCAATCCTAAGGTATTAACAATCTCCCCCTTTGGCAAATTTTAGCTAAAACAAATAAGCCTCTGTCATTATCTCCACCACCACAAACACCAAAGTTGGTGTACATGAGGAAGTAGAGGTACAAGGCGCAGCTGCATCACAACCCTTCCCCTCAACAGGAGGGCTTCCTGAAGAATATGTAATGCTAAGTACATAGACAATGTAACTCAGATCACAAGACACAACTGTCTTCTGAACTCAGATCACAAGACACAAGTGATATATCCAGTTGGTGGCTTTTGTGCCTGAAGCCAACTTCTGTTTGCTACCACAACCACAGTTTGCTTGCTTCTGGTACATTCTCAGGACCCTATTTCTCTCCCCCTTTGTAGCTAAACATTTACAAATGAGCCCTTCACAAAACCAGATCCACGCACAGTTTGCCCAAACCTTGACATACCCCATGGTTTAGAGGGAATGGAATGTATCTCTTGAGAGAAGAGGAGTGCTGATACATCCTTTAAATAGTCCAGCCCGTGCTTAGGAATTAACGGTGGGAATAAATGCTTGGTCAAGATTCATTAATATTTGCTGAGAAACAGTCAGAGAATCACCAACAAAATCTCAGGCTATCTTTGAATACCTTTTATAGCTCTTGACTGTTTCTTTTTCGAAACAGTAGTTCCAGTGCATGGAGACTATTCCATATATGCAGTCAGACACGTTGCATTCGATGTCTTGACATTCCACACGACTTTACCCTGTATTCTGCCTGTATTCTTCCTATCATCATTTCCTAGGACCATGTTCGTACCTCCTGTAGTATCTTGACATCTGGCACCACTACAGCCAAAATCCCACACTTCAGCAGATGGTTACTCCCCCTGTACCACACAGCTGTAGCACTCAGGCTTATAGACACATCACCTCCATATTTCCAAATGAATGTAGGATTCAGAAGGAAATAATAGTATTGTCCAAAGCAATGTCATGACATCCGGTCAGACATTCTTGTGCTCACTCAGCATTGACATGCACCACACCATCCCAATTACTAACAGGTGCCATACCTTGTTATCTGAAAACACATTTACCACTAGCTTGATGATTACTTACAGCTCAAGGACAGAACTCCCCCTGTCATGAACAACCAACTCTCCTCTAGAAACTTGGTGATCACCCCTGAACTTATCCAACACCCCAAGGTTGGACCTTGACATACTTCTTGATTCAAAGAGAACTCAGACCACTTGATGAATGGAAAACATAAGACGCATCTTCATGTCTTCAAGAGCACCCCCTCTGTTCAAACCCTTTGGGCTGAACACATCCACACTCTGTGTCAGTCTCTCTTCTAACCAGAACAGAGCACCACTTAACAAAATGTTCTAACATTAGTTGGGACATCCTTCACAACATAACAAAGAACACCATCTGATAGTGTTCAGATATCACTGAGTCACCAGCTTGATCCAGAAGAACCCAACCATAAATTGGGACATATACACCCTCATCCCATTACTAGAGATAATCTTCCATAGATAGCTCAGAACTCCTACAATAAGCTCCAAAAGATGAATAGAAAACACCTCCTTTTGTCTTCAACTTACTACTTTTCTGCTCAAAAGTAATTTGTCTCAGACTTTCCTCAAGAGTAATCAGCTGCCATCTGTTGATTATCTTGATTCTTCGAACTCACTTCTGAGATGGACCAACTGTCACTGGTTGATTACCTCCTTCATGAATCCTCATATGAAAAAGTCAAATGCCACTTATTGACCTCTCCACGTTTATCAGACTTCTCACAAAGATATTCTGACCTTCCAAGTGAGACTTGAACTTCAAGCTACATGTTGAACAAAGCTTAGATTTTCTAAGACATGAACATGTAACATCCTCTCCATCCAGCAACTCCAAAGAACTGCAACGAGGACGATCTTTTTGAAGTATCCAATCTACAACTCTGTAGACCCTTCTATCTCAAGTTAATGTGCCGCTTCACCAACTAAGACTCTGATGTTGAACCAAATGTCACAACATTGTGTTTTGACATCTAGCAGTTGAATTCAGTTCCTTCTTCTGCCACTTGAAAGAACTTCCTCCCTTCACAGAACAAGAGTTCAATGCTCTCATAGACTTGATTGTGGAACCAAGTTTGAGTAAACACCCTCCATCCTGCAGCTTTGCAGTTAAGTCATCCAAGCTCACACCTTGATGAATCCCTGCTTCTTTTCCAAAGACATCAGACACTCTGATGTATGAGTCTTCAGAAGGACCAGTTGGAAACTAACCCTTCAGCTATGCCAAGGATTCCACTTCCTAAAGCAAGGCTGTTTCCATGATGTCAAGAATGCTGTCACTTGTTCTTGACTCCACAGTGTGCATTAGCCAATGCACTTCCTTACCTAGATCAGAAATAAACCGATCCAAGTAACCACCAACAAGACTATGATGTCTTCTTCTTCTTGTACACAGCAAGGCTGAACATGTTTCTTGCCAGGAATCCTTTTCACACTCTTTTGCTGCCACCAAAGAGATAGATGATAACCCAATGTACTATCCTTCCTGTGATTCTTCACAGGGTCTTGAAGAAGAGATGTTCCAACATCTTTAAGAACATCAGTTATCTGGAGCTCCAAGGATAATCAATTAAATACTTGTACTTGTCACAAGTAGACATTGATCTTCAATCCTTTCCCAATTATCCTTTCAGATACTTCCACCATAAGAATACTTTGAAAGTATTCTTCTTGTGTCAACATCTTCTGCTTGCAAGCACCTCAACAGTCTTGAGACTCTTTCTATATTAGATTCACCCTTAGGAATGAGAGAGATGAATCCTTCCTTGCAAATGTGTCACATAATAACCAGAACCCATGTGACACAGGTCAACAGCCAACCAGACCCTAGGCTGACCAAACTTGAGGAGGTTAACCAAAACCCCCCTTCAAATTAACAATCATGGAGACTCCACACCAATATCCATGCATTGTACACAAATGTCTCAACCTGACATACATCATCCCTACCAGTGGTAACTAACTCTTTGAGTTATACCTATGCATACTCCAATCTCACCAATTAGACTCCAGCTGACCATAAGTACTAGTGAGACAAACAGCACCAGTCAATAGTAGATATGCATTGCCAGAGCATACTACCTCAACCAACCTCTGAATCTTTAAATTCTCACTCCTTTAAAGAACTGCCACTTCTGAGCGAGGTGTTTGAATAACAAGACTCATGGTTCCAAACCTCTTAAATAAAATAGAAATCAGGTTACCCCATTATTGACTTCTAACATCCATAGAACTTGTCTTCCAACACACCATAGTGCTCCAGAGAACAGCTATCCAGTCCTGATCAATCTACAGGAGTAGGACAAGCAGCAGGAAATTGCACCATGTCACATCTTAGACAGCTCCACTTCTAGAGATCGAACCTCTACATGTGACCTTCTTGAGCATACACACAGTTGACTCTACCCTTGTCAACTTAGCACACACAGATGTCTCCTCTTCCAGGTCAGGAGTAGGTTCCAAACGAAAGTATCCCGTTGTTTGACACCTAAAAACATCTGCTCTTCAACCAGTAGCTGCATACTTGTTGAAACACATGTTCTAACATCACATAGAACATTAGTTCCACCTCCTTGGAACAAACTTTCCTTGAAATTCTTCAAGGTCTTCATATACATTACCCAAAAGATTAAAAGAATCAGTGATAATTTGATTCTTACCATCCTGAAGTGATAGCGTCATGATGAGTGGACTAGATGAGACTCAAGTATTTTTGACATCTTCAGCAGATTATGATGAAATCTTGAATACAACAGTCTTTCATCCACATGAGGGGAAACTACATCAGAGTTTGAGTTTTGCCAGGTATTATGCAGCGGAAATAATACAACTCAACCTATGAATACACACTTCACCAGATCAGCCTCCAAGCACATACCAAGGTTGAATATGATTCAATACTGACACAGTTGTCCCATACAAAGGCCAATTGCCAACCTCAATAGACAGATACACATAGTTCCTGTCATGAATAGTCTATCCACCTACTTCAAGGGACCATTCAGGGAAGTCAGTACTCACATAACTCCTTGCAAGATACCAGAAAGTATCACCCATGGATCTCATCCAGAAACAGAACAGGATGCCTGCTCTGATACCATTTGAAATTCTGGCGTAGTCAGTTTTCAGATGTTCTACTTCAAGTCATGACATCTGATCCAACATTGTAACTAATACAGCAAGACAATTATTAAGTCCTGTACTAATACGCACCCTTTCACTGATGTCACGGCATCTCCTTCTATGTCACCCTAGAATGGAGGAACACCTAGTTCTGTGCATCAGGTAGAAAGGTTGTTCCAGTACGATGTCTCAATAGTGATTTCCTACTCACTTCTGTTGTCTCAATAGTGATTTGGACATCTTCTGTTACATTGTTCCAGTTTGTTGACCATGTACTTGTATTTCCTAACATAAAGGTTGAACAAGTCAAACTAATTTCCAATTATTAAGGAGCTAAAAAATATACTATTTGTTAGGTTCATTAATTATAGATTAGTTGTTGGTTTCCTGGATTTTAGCTCAGCTGTTGGATTCCTGAAGAATAGCCTGAGACAATTACTGAAACAGAAAAACTAAACAACCTACAATTTAGTGTGTCACAACATTCAGTGTGACATCCAGAACATAAACTTGATAAGCAGACTGGAATACCAGTTGTGTTATGGCAGAAGGATTAAAACATGCAGGAGGAAAACAAACACAGGAAATTGTTAACCCAGTTCGGTGCAACATCACCTACATTTGGGGGCTACCAAGCCAGGAAGAAGATCCACTATCAGCAGTATTAATTCAGAGTTAAACTCCCCCATTTACAACTCTTCACTTAATCCCTACCCAATGCAATCTATACCTAGGAACTCCTAGATAGAAACCTCCAGTTTCCATTCCTATCACTACAAATACAATGTAATGTTAAAACTACTTAAACTTGCTTCACAGCTTCATTCAAGACCATAATCACTCTTGCCTACAGGCTTTGAGTTACAAATACTCTCAGCTTTGAACACTGAGAAACACATGGTAACCTTCCCACAGATTGGGAGGTTTACCTCACACACACCCCTAAATTTTCATTCTATGAGGCTTACAAAAGCTAGGTTACAATATGCTATTTATAACCTAATCACCCAACTAGATTTGGGCCTTCAGAAATCGCATCAGACTTGTTCTTTGCTGTTACAACTTCAGCAGAAAATTTCTGCTACAAATAAGGTCTTCAAGTTCCTAAAATATCTCCATATATATCTCCATATTTAGAGCCTATATATATTCTGATTGAGTCTTCAAGACCTCCACAAGGGAGTTAGGATATTCATCAAATATCCTCACTAATCCCTGAATATATACTGAATTAATTAATTCAGTTTTCTACACATGTGCGATGTCACAGACATGATGTCGTGACATCGTACATGACATGTTGGTCCAGATGTTGAACTTCTTCAATCCAACATATTAAAACAACAGAGATGATTACATTATTTGTTTTACAAAATTAATGCCAATCCTAAGGTATTAACAGCATGTAAAGGTAGTTTTTTCTTGATCTTCGGGATGGATAGGTATTTGGAAGAATCCCAAGTGTCGCATCGCGAAAAACAAACAGTGGGAAAAGACACAGAGCCGCCACCGTGCGTTATTTATCCCAAAGGAGGGAAAGGAAACGCTCGAAGTAAACCTGGAAAGGAAGGAAATGATCTTACGACCAAAGATTGCTAGGTACGTGTAGCGGTGTATTCGTCACTTTATGATTTATTGATTAAATCAAAAGCAAAGCATACAAAGAAATCGAGTCGCCACCGCACTTTTATTTATCCGAAGGAATGGCTAAAAAGCAAACAAAAGCCTAAGAAGTTTTACACATAGAAAACTAATGAAAGGTCAGAGATCTGGGTAAGGGGTTAATTACGCAATGGGAAGGTGTTAGGCACCCAAAACGTCCTAGGTACTCCTAGGGAGCCCTTTTCACACTTGTTGTACGAAATGTTATTTGTTTTTGAAATATTTATTGTGCAAACATGGATTGAAGGGATGAGAAAAGAATATACAAGTTATTATTTTTGTGTTTGAACGGATGAACCCGTTGCCTACGTACCTTTCCATGGAAGGCAAGGATTAAAACACGGTAGTTCGGCTAAAAGATTTCCAAAAAAAGTAAGTGAATTGATTTTAAAACAAAAGCCCTAAGGTCTTTCATTATCAACGGGAGAAAACTCAACCAGAACCAACAATCCACCATGCGAGGATAGCTTCAACATACTAGTGAGGGGTTAACCCTATAATAAGTATGGAAGACTTACAATCAACTCACTAAGGATACGGTGAGATTAACATCAACCACTATGATAATTGAAACCTATGGCTAATGTATAAAAACTTATCAAGAATGGACAAAGCCATAAAACAATTGAATGAGTGAAATTAATTGATTATGAGTATTCACAAAAATATGGTCAAAGTATGATTAGGATTCAATTCAAAAAGAAGTATAATCAAAAGTGAAGTTTGAAAATCAAGGGCTTAAGGCCCAGGTTTCTAATTTGAAAAGAAAGGAAGAGGTTTGCACAATATTTTCAGGTTTGAAGTCAACATGCAAATGGGAGGTTTAGAACAAAAAGGGTGTGAGGGTTAAGGGATGTAAAACTTCTTAGATGTTCACCTCTCGAGATAATATGTAGATGATCCAAGTGGTTCCTTTGGAATAGGCAACAAAGCACATAATAGATAAACAAAGCACAGGTAAAGCCAACAAAGACGGATACCGGATGCCAATCAGTGGACTTATTCCAATCTCCTAAAACAAGGAATGATACCGGATGCCAATCAATGGACTTACACCAATCTCACAAAACAAAGATGGATACCAGATACCAGTCAATGGATTTACATCAATCTCCCAAAGCAAAACAAAACATGGATATCAGATGCCAATCAATTGGATTTATACCAATCTCCAAAGAATGATCATAGGAAACAACTGCCAATAAATGGACTTACAATTGACTCCTCACATACAACAAACTAAACAAGATGCAATAAGCAAGAGGAAACAAGTTGCCAATAAATGGTCTTACACTCGACTCCAAGGAAATAGGATGCCAATAAATGGTTTTAGTCCCAACTCCTACCAAATCGTAGGAAACAATGGCCAATAAATGGACTTACAATTGACTCCTCAATGGACAAACAAAGATGTCACAAAGATATGAGTAAAGGTCATGAAATGATGAACAATTAATGATGATAAATGCACAAATGCACACATAAGCAGATATGCACACATGAATCAAGTAAGCAAACAAACAAGCCAATTAGCACACACTATATACAATCAATTAGGCTCAAGCAAGGTTAGGCTTTACAGCCAACTGGAATGGGGTATTTGAGCTCTTAACCCTAACATTGAGAGTTAGAGTGAAGCAGATGAAATGGAGATGAGGGGTGTGCCTCATAGCTCTTATCCCTGGTCAGGGAGAGCTGTAAACAATAGAAAGTGTGGGAGTTCAGAAAGTAGGAACTCTTCTCCACAAATGATTTGACTCTATAAGATCTTGGGTTAGTATTCACAATGCATCAACACATTGTGTGAGCAAGGTGAATGATACACAGACTAGCAGGAGATGGATTACACATCTCTTTTATCTGCCAATTGCCTTATAAAAGGACTTTTCCTGCTTGGCACAAAAAGTAAACAATAACAAGCATTGCCTCTTAAGGAGGACTTCAGACAGGTGCCTACCAATAACAGTAGGTCTTCCAGACTACATGAAGAAGAAGAATTATACCTAAGTGGTTAAGCAACCAAGCAAAACAAAGTTCACAATGAACTTAAGCAACTTATGTACCTGAAAACAACTAAACAAATCAGTTCAACTGTACAGACAAACAGATAAACAATCAATAAGCAACCAACAATCCCAATGTACAAAATGTGTAAGCCAAAACTCAACTCAAATGAGTTAACATCAACCTACAAAACACACAAAGATTAGTAATCAAAGGCAAACATCAATGCTCAAGTGGTGAAGCATCATTAACCATGGAACTTGGATGTTCAACCTGAACTCAAAGCTCAAAGATAAGCAACAAACCACTAGGTCAAAGCCTAGGGCCAAAGATGGAGAAAAAATTTAAAACAGAGGCTGAAATTTAACATGAATCAACTTCAAACACATCTTGAAACATTCCAAAAGGTCTCACATCAATATCATATACCAAAAGCATTTCATGATCAATTGAAGTTCAAGGCAATTTTAAAGCTCAAATGTGATCAACCAGAGTGAAAAATCTCAATTAAATCAGAAATGAGTCAAATATTTCCAACAAAAATCATGAGCAATCACAACATTCATAACATGCATCATACAAAAAATCAGGGCAATTGGAGATCATTTGGCATGGCAAACACATCATATAAGTTGTACCAGCAAAGGTGTGACACAAATTGTCACACCAACTTAACATGATCATAAGCAGAAATGACAATTGATAAAAATACCAAATCAACACCAAAATGGCAAGCAAAGTGTCTAGTTTCATCATGCAAAATTTCAGAATCATTGGATCAATGATGAGCATTTCACAAAGGTATAAGCATGGCAAGGTCAAATATGGACATGTGTTCAAACATTCTAGCACAAAAAATTATCCAGCCAAGCACAACTTGTAAAATCATGATGATAAAAAACTAGAGAGAATCAGGATCACAATGCAAAAAAACTGGTAATTTTTGGATTAATTTTCAAATAGTTATGAATTTTTTAAGATGAGAAAAATTAAAAAAATGATATGAAGCATGTAGCATGGCGAAGGAGGGAAAAGAGAAAAAAAAAGCATGGCATTTGAATCATTTGCTACAGCCAAGAATCGAACTAGGCATGAGTTCAAATATGCGCGCCAAGCATGGATGAAACGCTGCGTTTCATTTATTGACCTGGCCTGGTCAATGCTGGCGTGGCTTAGTCAAACGAACGAGGGCGAATGGAATTGCCAAGCGTGCAGTGCGTGGCAGATACATGTACCAATCAGATGTGAACCCTAGGCTAACACATGCACATGCAGAAATCTATTTCCAAATGGATCAAAAACGTGGCCTTAGGCAGGATCTTCATCTTCTTCCTCGTGAAGAAGATGAACAGTGAATGTTCATACGAGCTCAAGAACCAAATCTCCAGAAATCAAGATTAAAGACATCATCATGTAGCATTTTCATCATAGATCACAAATTAATAAACAACTAGACCTAATTCCACATGTTAAGAGAGAATCGAGCAAAGAAATTTTCATGCATGAAACATTAATCAGCCCTAACTAACTCAAAAGTGCATGGAATTTCATGATTCAAAGCTCAGAGTTACCAGCAAACCTAGATCTACAACAATATCACAATAATTTTGAGAATTAGAGAGATCGATTCATGACCTCTTGAAGTGCAGATCCGTTGAATCGTGTTATCCAGGCCTTGTGATGCTTTACAGTTTCTCTACAATGATTATTGAGGTGATTGATGATGAATTGGAAGCTCAACAACACTTGAATTCCACAGAATTTGAAATCACCATTGATGCTCCCATCTTCGAGTATGCTTCAAAGCAGCACTGTTTCTCTTGGTTCCACGTTCAATTCCACTCAAGAACACTTCAGGATTAAGAATCAAGCAATGGAAATGGCTTGGATGTGAAGAATTTTGAAGAAAGTTTGAGAGAAAAAATTTGGAGAAATTTTGATCTAGATCTGAAAGTTGTTGTTAATGCTTAAAACAGTTAGGTTTTAGTTTATACATGCAATGCTAATCATGATCTAATCAAGTTTAGCTCAAATGCAAATGAAATTAGCAAGTTATGGAGTGTAAGTGCAAATTCGGTTTTCACCTTATGCATGAAATGCATGTGTGAACAGTGCACGAATTTTCTTTATTTTCACATAAAATCCAATTTTGGAGCCAATGGTGATAGCAAAATATTCAAACAATGCACCAAATTTGAATTTTAAGATTTCCCTCCAAAAAACCAATGAATTACCAAATGATTATATGATGAAAATTCATGTAATGTGATGCATGATTTGGAAATTAGAGGTCAAGAGAAGAATGTAGCAAAAAGAACCACTCATTTTGGAGCTTTGGTTGAAAAGTTATGCTCATTTGAATCTTCATGCATACTTTACCATGTTTTGATCATATCTCCTTAACCACACATGAGAAATCCATGATTTTGGACTTTTTGGAAATGGGAGAGAAAGATCTACAACTTTCATGTTCAACAAAATTTCATTTGAAGCTTCTTTGATGATGTAAGATGAAGTTGAAGTTGGCCAAAACCTTTCCATTTTTGGAAAAATCAAATTATAGGTCACTTGCTATTTTTGGAAAGTTTTGACTGGACCTCAAATTCTTCAATGTTGATGTTTGAAATGTCAAATGAGACTTGTTTGAACATGAATGAGGTATTTCTAATCACTTCCCACCCTCAAATCCACAGTTGACTTGGCAGTTGACTTTCTAGGTCTTCAGATGACCTGAAAATGTTATGATGAAATTCAAGCCTCTACCACTTGGGATTTTGCTTCAAAATGACATCATAGCTCCTATAAGCTCTTATGAATGATCATGGGGTCCAAATCTCAAGAATGAGCACCATCTATTGCTCAAAGAATGCCTTTGACTGCCTTGACCTGTTATTGCTTCATCTGCAAGACAAAGGTTAGATGACATATTTTTGTACTTTTGGTTAGTGGTAAAAAGAAAAGCAATGATATACAAATGCAAAACAAGCTTGGTGATCAAGAATCACACTCAAAAAACAACCCACCCACAGGGAAGGAAGCAAGGTGCACAATGATCCTTGAGGCAATGCAATGATATGATATGATGCCATGAGGGATCTTAGGGACAAAATTGGGGTCTTACAGATACCCCTATTTAAGGTCATTCTAGCCGGAGAAGTGAAGTTTAGAAATCTTCATCTCGACGCGGTATAATGGGCTTAAATAACAATAATGAGACAAATTTTGGTCCCTAAGAGACCTCATGATGGTGTATGCATGCAAAACAAACAACCTATGTGGGGAATATGGGTCCACAAAGAAGAAAAGACGATCCATCAGAGTGATACACTCACCAAGAACCGAGACTCTAACAGGACTCTCATGGGGATAAGAAAAAGAATGCGTGAGCAGGACACGACTCTGAATTGAGGAAAACAAGAACTAGACACTGCTTTAGCAAGACACGACTGGACTGGAGACCTCACTGGGGAGAAAAGACTCAAACTGGGGAAAAGAAAGAATTCCAAAGGAAGACACATCCATTGGAAAGACTCAAGCTGACTCAAACTATCCACGAAGGATACCTCGGATGAAAATCCGGACTCGGACTGGGGAAAAGATTCACAAAGAACCTCCCTGCCGGGGAAAATTGCATATTTTGGGGAAAACGCCAATACAGCAAAAGATAAAATCACTACAGAAAATCCCACCGGGGAATGTCTAACAAAGACTCTCTTGGGGAAGCAACAGAGAATGAGGTGTTACCGGTATAAGGGCAACAAGCTCAAAGAGACATGTGATCTAAACACCGGTATAAGGGTGAGAGAACAACAAGCTCCGAAAGAATGAATATCTAAGACCGGTATAAAGGTGAGAGATATCAATCAACCAAACATCTGAGAAAGACCTGAAAAAGGTACATCAACTCAGGAAAATCTGACTCCACAGGGGACCGAGGTCATAATAGGGAGTAGACAGGAAGGAACACCAGGGATACCGGTTACTGGGTATATAATAGGTGACCGACCAAAGCGTGAATTGGTATATATGCCAAAACACTCATCATCCGAAAGGAGGGCTTGAAAAAGCAAATCGACTTACAGGATGGACATTCGACTCCGCAACGGGAAAACGAATCTTACTCAGTTGGGAAAAAACCAATGAGCGCATGATATATAATATCCATTACCGTCAGAACGTGGATAGTATACTCGCATGAGATATATCATCTATTACCGTCAGAACGTAGATAATATACTCGCATGGAAGGAAACACCAGGGATACCGGAACTAGGTATATAATAGGCGACCTGCCGAAAAGAGAGACATTCGTTACCAACAAAACAGGGTAAACGAAAGACAACTCACAAGGGATAAATTGCAAGCATCCGACAATTATCCAAGAAACAAACAAATATTCGATTTCGCAAAAAAGGAACACGAATCTTACTCGACTGGGGAAACACAACAGGCTTCGACTGAAGAGTGCATAAGATATATTATCCATTACCGTCAGAACATGGATAACATACTCGCATGGAAGATTATCCACAACCGGTTACTGGGTTAACAAAGGATAAATCAACCGAAAAGAAAGGCATCGGGATACCAAAACTAGGTATATAATGATGACCAATCAAAGGGAGCAACAATCATTACCAAGCAAACAGGTAAATGAAAGAGGACTCACAGGGGATACATTGATACAAAATCAATGATCCGGGGAACAAATCACTGGCATACGATGAAAGGACCCAATGGCGACTTCAAAGGGGATAAAATTGCGAGCATACGGCAATTATCCACAGAAGACTTGCTGGGAAATACAAGTGCTTACTCAAGAGCAATTACCGAGAAGAGAGGAAGGAATATCAAAATCGAATATTGGATAATGATAACCACCACGAGTAACCGTCATCGGTTAGGATGAACAACAAGGTTAACTCTGCAAAGGGGAGAACAAAGGATTTACAACTACCGAATACGGGGTAGAAGACCAAAAATTCTGGCTGAGGAAGCAAGAGGTTTACCGCTACCGACTACTGGGTAGAAAACCAAAGACTCAGTTGAGGATAAAAATACTAGCATACGGCAATTATCCACAAGAAAGCACAGACTCCGTTGGGGAGAAAAACCAACAAAATAGGATTTAGAACTACCGAATACGGGGTAGAAGACCACAAAATCCACCATCAGCCAGAATGAACCACAAAGGTTACCTCTGCAGGGGACAAAAAGAGTAGGATTTATAACTACCGAATATATGGTAGAAAACCATCAATTCTCTGCGTGGGGAGTCAAAGAATCACAACTCCGCACGGGAAACAAAATAGGGTTTATAACAAACCACCAACTGCTGAGGAGCAAGAAAGAAATAGGAGTTACGACTACCGAATACTGGGTAGAAAACCAACCAACTCCTGCTGAGGAATAAAAGGTGTATAACCACAAATTCCGTCAAGAGGGAAAAAGGAACATAGGACTTACAACTACCGGAATAAGGGTAGAGGCCTAAAAAGATTCCGCTGGGAACAAGATGAACTATTGCCGGTTACTGGGCAATTCATTCATTTATTCCACAGGGAAGCACAAGAGACAGTTGAAAAAAGGCCAATTCAGGATCAATCCAAAAAGGCAGACTGAATCAAGACTCGTCCTACTGAGGATATAACTCAATAGGAAGGTCCATCCCAATATATGTGTTGGGAGGAAACGGAAAAAACTGTCATCCACGAGGATATATCTCAGTGGGGAATTGCAGAAGGAAAGACAGACACTTTCTTCTTATGGGGCTAACTCTATATTGAAAGATTTAAACACCCGACATCTGCTTGGGGAGATCTATAAAGGAGATCCATATCACTAATAGCGGGGAAAAACAAACAAAAGATATATGGCAAAAATGCAATATGAATATCTGAATGTTTATGAGTATGCATGAATATGCGTGATTTACGTTTGATGAATGCTGACAAAACAGACATTGCTAACACAAACTGGCCCAGGAATCAAACGCCCGGTACTACATTTCCAGAGGGAAAACCAAAGAAATCCAACTGGAAAGCCAATCTGCTGGAGATCTGAATGCTAAAAAAGCAAAGATCTGCGGGGAAACAGAAGATCACAGATATCAAAGAAATCACAAAATCTCTGAGTGATGGATCAACAATCAGCCCAACTAGGGAACAAAAGTTCACAACCGGCAAGAACTGCCACAAAGACAAATCTGTTGGGGAAGGGGAGAAATCCCGATATCTCTGCAGGAGATCCTCAGTATCAACTGGGAAACAAGAGTTCAGTGCACAAGCGAGAACTGCGACGAAAGCAACTCCAAATAACTCCGCTGGGGAACAATCCACTGAGGGAGAATAGAGCACACAAGTAGAATCTAACTGCACAAGCAACTCTACTGGGGAAACTGCCAGCCACTCCATTGGGGATAAACCCACTGAGGGAAAATAGATCACACAAGTAGATTATGCCACAAGCCACTCTATTGGGGATCAAAAGCAAAAGGAAATCAACCAAATCTACGGATGATAGATCGCCACCCAACCATCTCTGCTGAGGATATCGACTCTAGCGGGGATTCTGTGGGGAAATCACGCAGATACGATCCACCATATCACAAATCTACTGGTGACTGCACTGGGAAGGAGGAGGAGAACTGGGGATCAACCACCAAATGCTGAACCTTCCAAGAGGAAACCAACAACTGCTGAGGAAGAAATAATCACTGCTCTGCTGAAGGGATAAGAGGTGAAAACCTCAACAAGCACTCTGAAGGGGAGATATAACATAAATGCAGTACATCATACCAACAACTCCGCTGGCGACTGCGCTGAGGAAACTGAGGAAGTATCGGGATGTCAACCCACCAACCACTGAATCTTCCAAAAGGAAAGCAACCATGCTGAGGAGAGACTACTGCTGGAGAAGAAAAACTGAGTCTTCAACAAGCACTCTGCTTAGGGAACAAAAATCTCCATAGAAGCTCTGCTCAGGGAACAACCCCAACAACAATCTAGAGAAAGAGGAAACAACCATGCCAGGAATATGAACAAATGTCTTACCTGTTGGAAATCATGCCACCCTTGGGAGAGCACTGAGAAATTCTTAAGTATCCTTTCATCATTGTGAATATTCACTTTGTTTAAAACAAAATTTGAAAAATTTTATTTGTTTAAAACAATGACATTTTATCAATTAAAACATGCAAAACATTTGTTGAATTGAAACAAATAAGAGTGCAAATAATTGGATAAAAGCTCAAATTCATTTGATGGAATGGTAGCCTGCAAATGGCAAGACTCCATAGATCTGTACAAATTTGAAATCAGTGATATATATTGGAAGAGGGCTACGTTGAACATAATGATCCTTTCTTGACCAATTGGAATCTCGATGTATTCGAAGCCTCAGTCGACGACGAATCAAGAATTTCTGACGAACAGACGGTTGCGGAACAGAAAGTCTCGTCAGGATGCAGTTACATGCCACATCCCTAATTTTTGCCTAGATTGCCCCAGGGTGAGGTACTCAATCTAGCGGGATGCAAATATATTTTTTTTTTCTAAGTCTCTAATTTTTGCCTGGATCGCCCTTTCGGGTTTTCCACCGAGACGCTTATTTTTGCCTAAGCCGCCCTTTCGGGTTTTCAACTTAGCGAGCTATTCTGTTTTTATTTTCATATACTTTTTTTTAGGCAAAGTATTTCTTGACTGCATCTGAATTCACAAGACGAGTGAAATCCTCCCCATCCATTGTTGTAAGCATCAAAGCACCGCCTGAAAAGGCTCTCTTAACAACATATGGACCCTCATAGTTTGGAGTCCACTTGCCCTTGGAATCGGGCACGAAAGACAAGAATTTCTTGAGCACGAGGTCACCTTCTCGGAACACACGAGGCTTGACCTTCTTATCGAATGCTTTCTTCATTCTTTGTTGATATAACTGACCATGACACATGGCAGTTAATCTCTTCTCTTCAATCAAATTCAACTGGTCGTAACGACTCTGAATCCATTCAGCATCAGTCAACTTGGCTTCCATCAAGACTCGCATTGATGGGATCTCCACCTCTACTGGGAGAACAACTTCCATGCCGTAAACAAGAGAAAAATGGGTTGCCCCTGTTGAAGTGCGTACAGATGTACGATAACCATGCAAAGCAAATGGCAGCATCTCATGCCAATCTTTGTACGTAACTGTCATCTTCTGGATAATCTTCTTGATATTCTTATTAGCAGCTTCAACAGCCCCATTCATCTTGAGTCTTTAGGGAGAAGAATTATGGTGTGCAATCTTGAACTCAGCGCACAAATCTTCCATCATCTTATTATTCAGATTAGATCCATTATCAGTAATGATATTATCTGGCACACCATAACTACAAATAAGATGATTCTTGATAAACTTCACGACCACCTGCCTGGTCACATTCGCGTACCACGCGGCTTCAACCCATTTGGTGAAGTAATCAATTGCTACGAGAATAAACCTGTGTCCGTTGGACGCTTTCGGTTCAATCATGCCGATCATGTCAATTCCCCACATAGAGAAAGGCCATGGTGATGAAATCACATTCAGAAGTGTCGGAGGAATATGAATCTTATCCGCATAAATCTGACACTTGTGGCATTTCTTCACATACTTGCAGCAGTCAGACTCCATTGTCAGCCAATAGTAGTCTGCTCTCAACATCCTTCTAGCCATGGCATGTCCATTGGAATGAGTACCAAATGAACCCTCATGGACCTCAGTCATCAACAGGTTTGCTTCGTGTCTATCCACGCATCTGAGCAAAACCATGTCAAAATTTCTCTTATACAGCACTTCACCACTGAGGTAGAAACTGCCTGACAACCTTCTCAAAGTTTTCCTGTCTTTCATAGATGCCCCAGGCGGGTAGACCTGGTTCTGGAGGAAATTCTTGATATCAAAATACCAAGGCTTGTCATCATTCACTTCTTCAACTGCAAATACGTGAGTTGATCTATACAAGCGCATCACAGTGATATTGGGGACTTCATTCCAATATTTGACTACTATCATCAAAGCAAGCGTAGCAAGCGCATCTGCCATCCGATTATCCTCTCGAGGAATATGGTGAAAGTCAACTTCTGTAAAGAACGTCGAAATCCTTCTCGCATAATCTCTGTACGGAATAAGACCAGGCTGATTCGTCTCCCATTCACCCTTGATCTGATTGACAACCAGGGCCTAATCACCATACACATCAAGATGCTTGATTCTCAAATCAATACATTCTTCTAATCCCATAATGCAAGCTTCGTACTCAGCCATATTATTCGTGCATTTGAAAGTTAGGCTTGCTGTAAATGGAATATGTGTACCATGAGGAGTAATGATTACTGCCCCAATTCCATTTCGATACTGATTCACAGCGCCATCAAACACCATCGTCCATCTGGAACCAGGTTCCGGACCTTCATCAAGTGTAGGCTCATCACAATCTTTCATTTTCAAATATAGAATCTCCTCATCTGGGTAGTCGTACTGAATAGACTGATGATCTTCAATCAGCTGGTGCGCTAAATGGTCAGCCAAGATACTACCTTTAATAGCTTTCTGAGCTCGATACTCGATATCATACTCAGATAACAATATCTGCCAACGGGCATTCCTCCTAGTTAAAGCAGGCTTCTCGAAGATATACTTGATTGGATCCATTCTGGATATCAACCAAGATGTATGATTTATCATGTACTGGCGCAAACGCTTAGCATCCCAAGCCAAAGCACAACACGTCTTCTCAAGCATTGAGTATCGAGAGTCACAATCAGTAAACTTCTTACTGAGATAGTAGATAGCAGATTCTTTCTTCCCTGATTCGTCTTGCTGACCGAGTACACAACCCATCGAGTCTTCAAGAACAGTCAAATACATGATCAGAGGTCTTCCTTCTACAGGCGGAGACAAGATCAGAGGTTCAGACAGATACTCTTTGATACTGTCAAAAGCTTTCTGGCAATCCTCGGTCCAATCATGAGACTGATCTTTCCGGAGGAGCTTGAATATCGACGCACATGTGGCAGTCATGTGGGATATAAATCTGGAAATGTAATTCAAGCGGCCAAGAAAACCTCGGACTTGCTTCTCAGTTTTGGGTGCAGGCATCTCTTGTATTTCTTTGACCTTTGCAGGATCAACCTCAATACCTCTCTCGCTGACAACAAAACCCAACAACTTGTCGGAACGGACTCCAAATGTACATTTGTTCGGATTCAGGCGAAGCCTAAACTTCCTCAAACGCTGAAAAGCTTCAACAAATGCTCAACATGTTCAACTTCCGTTCGGGACTTAGCAATCATATCATCAACATAGACCTCTATCTCCTTGTGCATCATATCATGAAACAAGGTAGTCATAGCTCGTTGATACGTGGCTCCGGCGTTCTTCAGACCGAAGGGCATCACTCGATAACAGAATGTTCCCTAAGGTGTGATGAATGTTGTCTTCTCCATATCCTCGGGTGCCATCTTGATTTGATTATATCTGGAAAATCCGTCCATAAAGAAAAAGACTTTGAATTTAGCTGTATTGTCTACCAACATATCAATGTGTGGTAGAGGGAAATCATCTTTAGGACTAGCCTTATTCAAATCTCTGTAATCAACCCACATACGGACTTTTCCGTCTTTCTTAGACACAGGCACAATATTGGCCACCCATAGAGGATATGTAGAAGTCACCAGAATCCCTGCATCAATTTGCTTCTGAACTTCCTCTTTGATCTTCACTGCCATATCAGGATGAGTTCTTCTGAGCTTCTGCTTCACAGGCACGCACTCAGGCTTCAAAGGCAGGAAATGTTGCACAATATCTGTATCTAAACCCGGCATGTCTTTATACGACCAAGCAAAGATATCGGAATATTCTCGTAGCAGACTGATCAACCCCTTCTTGACAGACTCTCCAAGGAGTGCCCCAATCTTCACCATTCGAACACAATCTTCAGACCCCAAGTTGACTATTTCCAGATCTTCGAGATGCGGCTGAATGATCTTCTTCTCGTTCTCAAGGAGACGGGTAATCTCATCAGGAATTCCTTCAACATCATCTTCCTCTGCCTCGAATACAGGGAATTCAAAATTGGGAGATGGCGTTGGATCATTATGTTCAATGGGTTTTAGAATCAACCTGCAAAATGATTTTGGATAATAAAAACTTCAGAATTTAAACAAGCAAACCATTATGCAGATGAAAAAGATTGCTTTTATTCTTGTTTTTAGGGTTTTTTGTGATCACTGATTTCATGCAAAAGCAAAAAGTGAAAACAAATGGAAAAACAAATGTTTAACAATGCATTAATTGAATGAAATATCATTGTATAAATGCTTTGCCAACAATGTCATCACTTCTCCTTTTGGCATGGGAGAAGGGTTTTGAACAAAGTGAACAAATTACGCTGACTTATGAATGACCGTAGGAACATCCACAGTGACCCAATTATGGCAGACACCACCAGGGATAACAAAGTTGCTCAAATCCTCTGTATCCTCTTCCAAGATAGCAGCAACTTCCTCGGCCTGGTCAGCATGGATGAAACCTCCACTCTTGACCAACCCTTGCTCATTGAATGCCCCAGAAGAATAGCCAGTGCCAGCCCGGGACTTATTGTCTTCAAGCTCAATCATCTTCCCCAAACCAGCAACTGCACCACATTCAATGGCCAGTTTCGTATCACGATAGGAAGCAAATGAAGGAGACTTCTTCTCAATTGGCTCAGCAATAGACAAAGCTTGGAAAGGAGTTCCAACTTCATCCTCAGCATCAATATATGAGAAAGAAGACAAATGGCTAACCGGGAGAGCCTTTTCTCCCCCTACCACAACCAGTTTCTTGTTCTTAACGAATTTCAGCTTCTGGTGTAGGGTGGATGTCACGACGCCAGCCTCGTGAATCCATGGTCTACCAAGGAGACAGCTATAAGATGGGTGGATATCCATAACCTGGAAGGTAACCTGGAAATCACTTGGTCCAATCTTGATTGGGAGATCAACTTCCCCAATCACAGTCTTACGCGACCCATCGAAAGCTTTCACAACAACACCACTCTGCCTCATGGGAGGCCCCTGATATGACAATCTCGAAAGAGTGGTCTTTGGCAGTACATTCAAAGATGACCCAGTGTCCACCAACATGTTGGACATGGCATCAGTCTTGCAATTCATAGATATATGTAAAGCCATGTTGTGGTCTCTTCCCTCCTCAAGGAGATCAGCGTCACAAAAACTCAAAGTGTTGCAAGCAGTAATGTTTGCAACAATACTATCAAACTGTTCAATAGTGACATCATGATCAACATAAGCCAGATCCAAAACTTTCTGCAGAGCCTCCCTATGGGGTTCTGAATTCAGAAGCAAAGATAGCACGGAGATCTTGGACGGCGTTTGTAGAAGCTGGTCTACAACGTTGTACTCACTCTTCTTGATGAGCCTCAGCATCTCATCACATTCTTCATTAACATTACCACTAGGGACAACAGAAGAAGCAGGAGTCTTTTGTACAGAGGAGGGTTTGGCAACAGGTGCCGGATTCGGAACATTCATCGCAGTTCCAACCGGACGCTCAGCAGAATTAGAAACAACATGAGGCTTTGGGGGTGCAGAAAACACATGACCACTACGGGTCAACCCGCTCACATCAGCAATATTAACAACAGAGGTAGAAGGCAACGACACTTCTTTCCCATCTTCAACAGCAATTGGATTATATCGGAAGGGAATTGCTCTATCCGAAGCATAAGGCACATGGCCTGCAAGCTTGATCACCAACGAAGGAGAGACCTTCAGCTTGCTACCATCATAACAGATGACAACAGGCTCGGGCAATTTGAACACAAGAGAAATCACATTTACTTCTGGTTCATCTTCATCAACATTTCTGTTATGAAGAATCTCAATGGTACCTTCATCCAACAGCTCTTTTAACTCTCTTCGCACCTGGCGGTAACCCAATCTATTGATGGAGCAGACGCGGAATTTGTCATGGTCATGCTCCATATAACTGTACTCATACAGCAGACGATGCAACTTGACCAATGACTGTCGAATATGGCTTACATATTTGACTTTGTATTTGCCAGGGCAACCCTGGACCATGTTAACCGACTTCCCATGCTCGGGCAATGGGTTCTTCGTAACATTGGGGCCTGAGTCCTCGAAGCTCAGAATACCGCACCGCATAAGGTCTTGAACCTTAGTCTTCAATGGATAGCAATTTTCAATATTATGACCGGGAGCACCGGAGTGATAAACACAATGTTGATCTGGCTTGTACCACCACTACGGGTTAGCAGGCACAGCCGGAGGCTCTCTGGGAGTAACCAGTTTCTGCTCCAATAAAGAGGGATATAGCTCAGCATATGACATAGGAATAGGATCGAAAGTGATCTTCTTCCTATCATAATTCAAATTAGCCTGATTATTGGTGCTGCCACGAGGCTGGTAAGCCTGTTGCTGTGGGCGATGTTGCTGTTGATACTGAGGTTTTTGCTGATTATGCTGCTGATGATTGTATCTGAAGACATGTGCTATATGAGCCACCTGATGCTGACTGCTGGCATGACGCACAGGCTTCCTCTTAGAAGAGGGTCTTCTTGGTTTAGCATGAGATTGCACAGCATGTGCCTCCCCCTCTTTCTTCTTAAACGCCCCATATCGTTTAGAAGAGCCTTCATCTTTAGACAGACGTCCTTCACGGATTCCTTCCTCCAATCGCATCCCCATGTTCACCATTTCGGTGAAATCAGAGGGAGCACTCGCAACCATCCACTCATAATAAAATGAACTAAGAGTTTTCAAAAAGATCTTAGTCATCTCCTTCTCTTCCAGCGGAGGAGTAATCTGAGTTGCTAACTCTCGCCACCTCTGGGCGTATTCTTTAAATGTCTCTTTATCCTTCTGAGACATGGCTCTGAGTTGATCACGGTCAGGAGCCATATCAACATTATATTTGTACTGCTTGACAAAGGCTTCGCCAAGATCATTGAAGGATCGAATGTTTGCACTATCAAGGATCATATACCAACGAAGAGCTGCACCAGACAAACTGTCCTGAAAATAATGAATCAGAAGTTGATCATTATCAGTTTGAGTAGACATTTTCCTGGCGTACATGACCAGGTGGATGAGAGGGCAGGTGTTCCCCTTATACTTCTCAAAGACAGGGACTTTGAATTTGACTGGTATCTTAACACCGGGAACCAAGCATAATTCAGCAGCAGACTTGCCGAACAGATCCTTCCCTCGGAGGGTCTTCAATTCCTTATGGAGCTCGAGGAATTGGTCGTTCATAGCTTCCATCTTTTCATTAACATCTGGGCCCTCAGACGGCTCGAAATGATAGATGGTGTCGTCTACCCTAGGAGTGGTATGCATGACAGGAGGAGGCATTGCAAGGACCGGGCTAGATGCCGGCATGGAAGAAAAAGTAGGAGCTGGAATATCTGGCATAAAACCTGGAGGCATACCCCACGGAAACCCGGCTGGCATGGCTGGCACGAAATGGGCACTGGCGGCTGGCACAGTTGACACAACCACTTCTGATATAACAGTCCTCTGGGGAGGAGTTGCAGGAGGTGGAGATGGTTGATTATGTGCAACTAGAAACTGCTCCATC
The DNA here is from genome assembly GCF_024323335.1 of Lathyrus oleraceus. NCBI lineage: Eukaryota > Viridiplantae > Streptophyta > Magnoliopsida > Fabales > Fabaceae > Lathyrus > Lathyrus oleraceus. The sequence continues at coordinate 323,900,647 of NC_066585.1, read as the reverse complement.
AGAGCGCTCAATCTGGCGACCTCTTCCTTCAGCTCTCGGTTCTCTTGTTCCAACTGATCCATCACTCTTGCAGAATTGTCTCGAGTGTAGTACCGGTGAGTCAGCTTGTGTTCAAAATAAATGAAGAGCACAGAGTTAGGCCACAGACAAGAAGACCAGAACAACACCTGCTTATGCAAAATGATGCATGCAATGCTTGTGCATATGCTTTGTTTTTATTTTCAAGGAACCTTTAGGGTATTATTTGCAAATTTTTGAATATTTAAGCATTTTAATCGCATATGGAAAATATCTCATCAAATATATTTGAAACAAAGAATTATAGCATTGTTAATTATTACAAAAGATAAGGAAAATAAACATCCTATGGATCCCTAGAAGCTCGAGATGGTGGAAGATGAGATGCACAAAGCTTCTTGATCTCTCTCTCATAGGTCGCTTCCATATCTGCTTTCTCTTTAACAAGTCGATCGTACTTCCTCTTCCAGAACTTGGAAGACTGAGGAAGCAGAGAAGTACATGCATCATTCGGATCATCTATCACCTGGTGTTCAAGAAACTCGATCAGAGCGTCTTTCTCCTTGAGTTGTTGAAGAAACTCTTCTCTTTCACGGATCCAGGCACGTGAAAGGTCTTCTTCTCTCAACTCCTCTACGCCTTGGTTAGGGAGGGTGGAAGGCCCAACCACAACCAACGGTGTAGGTCTCGGATAATCATATGGCATAAGATACTCTGATGCTCTCTGTCTGACCCAAGAAGTATACGGCTCCAAAGCAATGCAGTTCTTTGGACCCAACTCATTTCTACCCTTCTTGTGAATATTGCGCCAAGCACGAACCATCCTGGCTTTCAGGCCTTGGGGATCTTTACCCTCCTGAAAGAACACACCTTCTAACAAAATGTTATAGGGTTTATCCTTTAGGGGGAACCCAAGCTGACGACGTGCTAATATAGGGTTGTAGCTGATCCTGCCACATGTACCAAGAAGAGGCACATTAGGGAATTTACCACAATAGTCAATGATCTGAACTATATCATACACGCGATCATACCAAGAGATATCATCATTAGTGAGAAACATAAGTCTTGTAGACCACCGTAGACATCCCTTGTTCTCCTTGAAAGCGACCGTCTGCGGCAAGTGCGAAATAAACCACTTGTACAACAGAGGCAAACAGCACACAATAACTCCTCCACCCTTCGCATTCCTCAGATGCAAAGAGAAATAGGCATCACCCAACAGAGTCGGAACGGGATTAAGAACCGAGAAGATCTTAATGGCGTTCACATCCACAAATTTGTCGATGTTGGGGAATAATACCAATCCATAGATGAGCAGCACAAATAAAGCCTCAAAGGCATCCTCACTCATGGCCTTCCCATAAACGGTAGCTTGAGCGATGAGGAACTCAGAAGGAAGACCTTGAATTCCACCTTTGGTCGTCATATGAGCTTTAATCAGGGATTCATCTATGTGCAACAAGTCTGCGATCTCTCGAGCAATCGGAATACTCTCTAAGCCACTGAACGACACCTGATCCAGAATAGGAATACCCACAAGATGAGCATACTCCTCCAAGGTAGGCAACAGCTGAAAGTCGGGGAAAGAGAAGCAGTGATACAGAGGATCATAGAACTGCGCCAGAGTATTCATCGACCCTTCATCAACTTGAGTAGTCAACAGAGGCAGAAGCTTCCCATAACGAGCTTTGAAACCCAAGGGATCTAGTACATAAGATGTCAGATTCCTTAACTCTTTCACACCGGGCTGTCTAAAGCTGTACTTCTTTGTATGCCTTTTTGGTCTTTCCATGACTGAAAATTTTGCAAATAAACCCTTTAAGTTCCTTGAAAATTTTCTGATTCTGATGACATGAATGCAGATGAATGCATGAATGCATGAATGCAGCAATCACACTCAAGGATGAAGCAAAACACACCAGACAAAGGTCATGGGAAAGCTCATAGTATCCTTAATATCAATCATCCATTTTGGTGGATTATGGTTTTCACCTTATCAACACCCAAGTTCCATTGATATTAACGATACATGAACCGGCTCAAACATCTTTAATATCAATCATCCGTTTTGGTGGATTAGGGTTTACACCTTATCAACACCCATGTTCCATTGATATTAACGTTGTCTGAACGACTCAACCATGAATCACGGGTTTGTTGAGAGTCATGAGCATGGAGTCTCGGTTAAGAACCACCCAAAGGGAGTGTACTAGGGTTTAAACCTGCCGAACATGTTCTACCAGAGGTTCCCATAATCATCGTCCCATCTTTCGAATATTATCGGAGGAACGAATACTTGTATTCCAAAAATATTCTCAAGAGAGACTCTTATGAGTGTAGTATCGCATAACAATCGCATCAGACATACATCTGAACGACCTCCGCACTACGTCCTAAAAATAGGCCAAGATGGGCTTGGTAAACTAAGGTCCTTGGCTTCTACGGCACATGATTGAAAGAATAATGCCTAACTACAAATGACTTGTGTGACATTGTTAATCCAACATGACCTCCACCAAGTGAATGGACTCGCAAGTCAACTTGCTAAGGAATACTCCACACAAGTCGACAAGACTATGCCATTCTCCTATCCTAAGATGCACTCGAGTTCGGGTATAGAACTCATCTCACAGAGATCACCAAACAAATAGCAGTTGTATATCAAGCAATTCAAACATTACAATCAATACAGTAATCCCAAATTGTACAAAAATATGTCATATAACAAATAAACAATATCACACAACAAGGGTGAAAAGTAGGCAATACCACCAAGGACAATTAAAAATTCCCCAGCAGAGTCGCCACTTTTCTGTAGCGGTGTATTCGTCACTTTATGATTTATTGATTAAATCAAAAGCAAAGCATACAAAGAAATCGAGTCGCCACCGCACTTTTATTTATCCGAAGGAATGGCTAAAAAGCGAACAAAAGCCTAAGAAGTTTTACACATAGAAAACTAATGAAAGGTCAGAGATCTGGGTAAGGGGTTAATTACGCAATGGGAAGGTGTTAGGCACTCAAAACGTCCTAGGTACTCCTAGGGAGCCCTTTTCACACTTGTTGTACGAAATGTTATTTGTTTATGAAATATTTATTGTGCAAACATGGATTGAAGGGATGAGAAAAGAATATACAAGTTATTATTTTTGTGTTTGAACGGATGAACCCGTTGCCTACGTACCTTTCCATGGAAGGCAAAGATCAAAACGCCGTAGTTCGGATAAAAGATTTCCAAAAAAGTAAGTGAATTGATTTTAAAACAAAAGCCCTAAGGTCTTTCATTATCAACGGGAGAAAACTCAACCAGAACCAACAATCCACCATGCGAGGATAGCTTCAACATACTAGTGAGGGGTTAACCCTATAATAAGTATGGAAGACTTACAATCAACTCACTAAGGATACGGTGAGATTAACATCAACCACTATGATAATTGAAACCTATGGCTAATGTATGAAAACTTATCAAGAATGGACAAAGCCACAAAACAATTGAATGAGTGAAATTAATTGATTATGAGTATTCACAAAAATATGGTCAAAGTATGATTAGGATTCAATTCAAAAAGAAGTATAATCAAAAGTGAAGTTTGAAAATCAAGGGCTTAAGGCCCAGGTTTCTAATTTGAAAAGAAAGGAAGAGGTTTTCACAATATTTTCAGGTTTGAAGTCAACATGCAAATGGGAGGTTTAGAACAAAAAGGGTGTGAGGGTTAAGGGATGTAAAACTTCTTAGATGTTCACCTCTCGAGATCATATGTAGATGATCCAAGTGGTTCCTTTGGAATAGTTGTCGCTTCCTGCGAAAAAACAACCGGCGAGCTAAAACAAAAACAACACAGAGCCGCCACTGCGCGTTATTTATCCCAAGATAGGGAAAGGAAACGCTCAGAGAAACCTGGAAAAAGCATGGCCTCGCGACCAAAGAGAAAGGGTAAGGGAGTCGGTTACGCAAGGGGAAGGTATTAGCACCCCTCACGTCCGTCGTACTCGACGGGATCCACGTTCTAAAATAAAGAATAGGTTGCTAAAACATCACACACACACACAGGGAACGCAGGTGGGGTTAAGAGAAAGGAGCTCGATAGGACATCGCATCCTATGCCTACATATCTCGTCTGGAACGAGAATCAGAGCCACTGTAGTTCGGCTTACGCACGCTAAACAACACAAGACACACAAACAATCAAGGGTGGCAAACATGGAGCCCGACAACCACTTGATGGAATTACGTCAGCATCCGAACCAAAACACACTCAAAAGGGCAAACGTGGAGCCCGACAGCCAATCACTGGGCTTACGTCAGCATCCGAACCCAAAAAACACCAAACACTGGAACCCAGATGCCACTTGATGGACTTACACCGGCCTCCAAGCACACAACAAGCACAAACAAACAAACAACACCTTGCTAAGGAGTCGGGGACTTGAGCTTAGCATTTGCCAAACAACACACACAAAAAAGAAAAAAGCGCCCGGAGAGGTCTCGCACGACCTCCTGCCTACATACCTCGTCTGGAACAAGGATCAGGGCGATGTAGTTCCCCTGAAAGGGACTGAAACTCTAACCAGAGACAAAGGGGAGACACACTACCAGGGAGTTGTACTCGAGCCTAGTGTTATCATGCATCATTGCCCTATGTTCAGGTTTCTACCTACTTGCACAAATGCAAGCTAATCCTATCCAGGAAAGAAGCAAGCATACAAGCAATTCAAGCATTTCAAACAAGCATGTCAAACAGATATTCACAAAGCACACACTATAACCAATCAAGTGGGCTCACACAATGGGTTTAACTGCCGAAGCAATTTATCTGTACATGGGTATTATTCGCTCTTAACCTTGCCATTGAGGGGCTAGGGTGAAGCAGATGCAAGGTGAAGTGAAGATTAGACTTCACAGCTCTTATCCCTGGCCAGGGAGAGCTTCAGACAAAGGAGCGTGGGTTCAGAAAGATGGAACCCTTCTACGCTCAAAGACTCTGACTCAACTGTACAAAGTACAAGATCTTGGGTTTGTGCCCCAATGCATCAACACACAGCAGTGTGAGCAGAGGGACGACTCAACAGAATAGTGGGGGATAGATTGCATATCCCTTGGCTTCCACCAATTGCCTCATAGAGGTCTTTACCTGCTTGGGCACAAAAAGTAAACAACCACAAACATTGCCTCTTAAGGAGGACTTCAGACATTTGCCCGGCCAAGTAACAGGCCCGGTCTCCCAGACTACATGAAGTCAAGAGATCCTACCTCAATTGGTTTACACAACCAAGCAGCAGCAAGCAAGTTCTTAAAGAACTATAAGCAACTAAATGTACCTGAAAACAATCAAGTATCATCAGTACTCAGACAGACAATCAATAACCAGCAAATGTTAATCAGTCAGACTATACAGATTAATGCACACAAAGGCAAGCTGTAAGGTCAAGCTCAAGCTTCACAACCTACAAAACAAATTCAAATTAGTTCAAAGCATCCAACAATATCAATTTGATTGACTTGAATCATTATCCTTAAGCTTTTTGCATTTCATCCTGAAAAGTCAATCCAAATGTGAGAAACAAGACCACTAGGCCAAGCCTAGGGTCCAAAAGGGAGAAAAAATTCTAAAAAGCAAGTGATTCTCAACCAAAATCATCTTCATGCAAATAGAAAGCAAATGCAATTGGTCCCATGCTCATATCATTTACCATTATCATTTCATGCACAATTTGGTACAAACTAGGTCAAATGGATCCTCAAATGTCCAAACAGAATAACTTCAATCAAAAGCATATCAAAACAATTCCAAAAATCCTCAAATAATTCACACCTAAACAGGACATATTCTAGGTATAGCATGTAAATTTTCAGCTCAATTGGACAAAAGGAACTAGGTCAATGAAAATCAAGAAATCCAGACACAATTATTCAAGCCAATTCAAGGCATCAACACATGCATTCACTTCAAAAATTCATAAGTCAATGAAATCAATTAAGAAATGAATGGGACCAAAACAGTGATGTCCTACAATGTGTCTATAATCAACATACCAAATTTCACATTCATCCAAAACCATATGAGAATTTCACACAAGATATACAAACATGTGTCATACAAGCTTGCACAATGAGCTAACAGAGAAGAAAAATATCAATCAAATTGAAAATGCCATAGAAAATCCAGAAAAAATTCACATAACATCTCAACATATCAATAATCATCCATGCAAAATTTCAATCCATTCCAACAATCATAAGCCAGGCAAAAGAATTCATGAAGTTAACCTAGCTAGGTGTGACACAAATTGTCACACCTAGATTCAAAATATCATAACTCAATCATCAGGTATCCAAAAATCACAAACTTTATATGTAAATCACCATCAACATGTCTTGAATGAGCTCAAAAAATTTCATGAATTTTATTTAATGTATGAGCATTTCACAATGAAAATGGCAACATGTATACAATTGTGTCACAAGTCAAAGATCCATAGGCCAGGTCAACATTTCACCATGCACAACTTTTGAAACCATGCCTATAAAAAACTAGAGAGAATTTGGGAGCTATCAAAAAAATCCTCATAATTTTTGGACTTGTAAATATTTTTTTATGAATTTTCTAAGATTAAATGAATTGTTAAATAATTATTTAAGTGTGTTATTTTAATTAAAATGTTTTATTAAGCTTCAGTGGCATTTTCGTTATTTATCCTAGCCTGTCCCAAATTCATTAATGCGTTGTCACCTTCCGGTTGGTCTAAACCGGCGCCAAACAACATTTGAAAATGGCATCGCGTTTCAGTGGATCAAATGCAACTTTTCTCCAAAAATTCATCATCTTCAACGCTGTTCTTCGCGCTTCCAATGTCCAGAATTCGACATGAAATTTTCTTCACCAAAACGCATAAACCTTACATCATTCTCTTCATCTCTCAATGCACATCCAAGATATGCTAATGGTTTTTATTAATTTCTACTGTACATCACGAATCAAGCGCTTAAAGGAATGAACACAAAACTACAATTCGACATATCTCTCACCTCACTCAATCATTTTGCAAACCACGAGTTTCACGCTAACCTATGATGAACGATCTACACAATGCATATAACAATTTAAAGAATCATGAGATTCGAATTTCAAGTACCTTGCAATGGCAGTAGTGATTCTTGTGATATTTGCGCGTGTTTCCTCAAAATAGATCAAGCTTGATGATAAGGAAGGTGAATGTAGTGCTTAGCTTGGCTTGGATTTGCTTCTAGTGCAAGAAATCTTCAAATGCCATGGTTGAGCATTACTTGGACAGTCGAGATTGGTGAGGCTTTTGATGATGCTTTCCCAAAACAGTTGAAGAAGGAGATGAATGAAGAAGGAAGCAAAAAGAATTTCACAAATTGATGAAGAAATAAAGAAGTTCCAATGAATCTTGTTCTTGAAGCTTCTTGAGAAATCTTGAGAATTGGAGGGAAAATTGGTTGCAATTTCTTGTGAAATGTGATTCTCATCAAGAGTTAGTTACAATTAGGATTATATACTTCCATCTAATCAAGCTCTAATCATCCAATTAACCAAATGTAATGTGATTAGCAAAATGCAATTTTCTTAAGCAAGGGCAATTATGTCTTTTCACTATGGGGCTCATGACAGCTGTATGACAGCTCACACATTCTCTAAATATCAGTTATGATGTGTTGCAACTTGTCCCATGGTCATTGGTTGTGTAATTTTGATTTTCACTATGCCATACCATGAAATGCATTTTTCAAGTGAAGTTCAAAAGTGACTTGGTCAAATATTGCACCTTGGATGTTTATGACCATTCAAACCATCTCTAATTTGCATTTGTGAGGTGTTACAAAAATCCCCATTCCAAAATTCTCATTATTTCTCAACTTGGACCATTTTGCCCCTGGATTTTTAACTATACACTTGAAAATTGACTTTTTCCATTGACCATTTTTGATGAATTCCAATTATGCACCATGAAAGTACATGTCAAATGGAGTTTGCACATAAAAAGATCACTCAATTTGGACACTCCATGTGGAAGTTATGCCACTTTGATTATGGGTCATTTTTGAAATTGAATGGACCATAACTTGCCAACCATACATGGGATTTTCATGTTCTTGGACTTTTTGGAAAGGTGAGAACAAGATCTACAACTTTCATGTTGAACAAATTTTCATTTGAAGCTTCCTTGGACATGTAATTTTGAGGTCAAAAACTTTCCATTTTTGGAAACTTCCATTACAAGTCACTTTCTATTTTTGGCAATTTTTGTCCTGACTTGATTTTCTTCATTCTTAAGCTTTGAAATGTCAAATAACACTTGTTCCAACATGAATGAAGTGTATCCAACTCATTTCTACCTCCAAATCCATTAAATCATGCACAGTTGACCACAGTTGACTTTTTCAACTAATAGATGAATTTGGCAATGCATAGATCAATCTGAGCTCCAATCTTCTGATGAAATGGCCCAAGGGTGAAACCCTAGCCTCAATAATATCCATATAATCATGAAATGATCCTCATCTCCATGGTAGACCCCATCTCCTGATCATGCCCTGATTGGCCCAATGCAACTGATCAGGGTTGACCAGTGGTCAAAACCCTAATCTCAAGGAATATGCTCCCACACTTGATGAAATCAAACCATGATGATGATGATGAATCATTGTAATCAAGATGAAGACCAATATCCTTTGAGAATCATGAAACCCTAATTTGGACCTCCACATCCTCAGATGATTAATGACCAGTCCAATAAAACCCTAGCTTGCACTTTGACTTCCTCATCTTCTGACCAAGACTTGGGAGGATGACTTGCACAATGTAACCACACGATATGCAATATGCAATGCCTAATGACCTAAAAATGAAATGTAATATGTTAATGCTAGTCCCAAGAGAGGAGGGCAAATTTTGAGGTGTTACAGCTGCCCCTATTCAATCCACTGTGAACCTGTCGATATGAACAGCCTCGGCTTTCAGATGATCATGGTGAAGAGTGATTGAATACCAAGAACAGACGAACAATTTGCACTCTGATGGGAAAATAATTAACAACGTCTGTTTGAATCGGCGAAGAAACAATCTCGAAACAAAAATCCGTCTGGTACGGAGAAAGTCGGCCTGATCACCGAAATGAACAACGTCTACCAGGATACCAAAATAAATGGTAACACAGGGATAACCATGGTCTGAACACCACACTTCCATTGGGGATTATCATTTTTTCCCTTTTTTCTTTCTTTTTTTCTTTTTTCTCTTGAACCCCGGAACTTTCCTTTTCTTGGTCTGAAAACCACTTCGGTCTGAACACCGGAAACTTGGCCTGAATGCTACATCGGTCTGAACCCCGGAAACTTGGCCTGAATGCCACATCGGTCTGAATACCGGAAACTTGGCCTGACTGCCACAAGCTGCATCGATCTAAATGTCGGAAGCTTCTTCGATCTGAAAATCGGAACATTGGCCTGAACGCCACTTCGGTCTGCTTACCGCCTCGGTCTGAACACCGGAAAAAGTACTTCAACCTGATCGTCGGAAACTTCTTCGATCTGGAAATCGGAAATTTGGCCTGAACGCCACATCGGCCTGAATACCGGAAAATTTTTGGATTATCGTTCCCATCTTCGCTCGACAGAAACTTTGATGCAACATCACCTCCCAAACGGTCACCACAGCTTGAGACTAGCTTGTGCTTGCAATATGATGCATGATTAATTTTTCTGCGTAATGCTCCATAGTTATGGAAATGCTACGTGATTATTTATTTTTCTATGCAATATGCCATGCTATCTCTACATGATGAATGCATAAAAAACATCATCCCCCTCAAGGGACTCTTCTGGGGAACTCGAGATGCTCTGTTGAGGAACTCGTCACTGCTCCGATTCCCACCCTGCTGGGGAATAGCACCGCTGTTGGGAAAATGCAACCCTGGTTGGGGACGAGCCTCCTTTGCACCCAATCTACTCGAGAAACTGCTGGGGATAAACACCACCAACGCTTTGTGGGGATACAATAGCCTTTGACTTGCTGGGGATATCAATCCTGACTCTGCTTCGGGAAACCCTCACAGATACCTGACGACTTCACTGGGGAAATGCTCACAGATACTCCGCTGGGGAAATAGCAATCTCCAGGCCCATTGACTGGGGAAACCTCAATCTATCACTTGCTGGGGATAACCATCCTGACCCTGCTAGGGAAACGAATGCCACTCCGCCGGGGACAACCCATGCAATCCATAGGTAGAGTCAACTCAGCTGGGGATGCAAAAATCCGTCCGCTACGGGAACTTGTCCAATCCACTGGTAGGATGAACACTGCTGGAGATATATTTCATTGAAACCCGCTCCACTCGGGGAATAGCAACCTTCTGGCCTGGCTGCTGAGGAAACACCATTGTAAACCTGCCGGGATAACCATCTTGACTCGGCTGGAGAAGTCAACAGACCTTGGATCTGCTGGGGAATTAGTCCTCATAACTCTGCTCGGGGACCTAGCTGGGAAATTAGAAAAGTAGGCACAGAACACCCGTCGACTCGTCGAACCACAGTATCCACCTCCCAGTCTCATATCAGCTTCCCACTTTTGAGAATTCCCAGACTCGTCTGGACCTTTTCTGCTCCATCATCTTGTATTCCCAATCGCTCGGCGCTCGACGAGAAACGTAATCCTGGGATTTATACAGAAATTTCAATTTTCCGACTTTGAAGAGTCTTCTTGATTAATTTCAAAGGTCGTCGGACGTCCCTCGTCGTCTCTCCATCATCCATCCGTCTCTGGTCAGACTCTGCGGGGAATTTCTACAAACTTTCAAATCCTCTGATTTTGAAGAGTCTTCTTGATTACCATCAAGGATCGTCGTACGTCTCAACGTCTTCGTCATTCTTTCATTCATTCATTCCTGAGCGAACTCTCTGGGGATCTATTTCTTGTCAAAGCTTCCACATCACAACCCGCAAATGAGTGAAAATATCTAACAGTTCTTGCAAAACAGATCGTTAGATAAACCCGTGCCCCAGGCGTGTCAAGATTTCAACACTTGGGTCACTCAACCTTCCAAATAAGATTCCAAGTTTTCAATCTTATAAACATGCATTGGAAGGAACCTGTATGTATTAAAATGCAAGATTCTTTATCAAAAATATCTGGATATTTTTGCAATCAAAGCGGTAATGAAAACAAAAACAAAATTATTTGACTGAATATGCATTTTATTGATTGAAAAGTGTGGCTCAAATTGAGCAATACAAAAGGAAGCAATTCCTGAGAAGAGGTAATTGCACTCAAAAGGAAAAATCTATCCTAATGGCAATGTGAAACCCGTGTTCTCATCGAGTTCCAACTCGGTTACACCCCATATGTCCTCAGACTCTCCGTGCTTTCTGCCTTCTGAACAAGACGATTCCAACTAATCCCTACCGGGTATTATCCATGATGCTTTAACCAAAGCGCAAACGATCATGCCAGACGCAGTTATTCGTTTCAATCCCTCTTTTGCCTGGACCGCCCTTTCGGATTTTCAGTCCACCGGGATACCCTTTCTTGCCCAAGTCGCCTTTTTCAGGTTTTCGACTTGCCGGGTGTACAATTTGTCATTTTATCCCTAATTTTTGCCCGAACCTTTCTTCTGTTTTTGGTTCGCCGGGATGCCCATTTTTGCCTGGACTGTTTTATTCTTTTCGTCCAGCGGGTCAATTATACGAAGTATTTTTTAACTGCGTCCGCATTCACAGGGGATGGAAAATCTTCGCCATCCATGGTCGTTAACAACAAGGCTCCGCTAGAGAAAACCTTCTTGACCACGAATGGACCTTCATAATTCGGCGTCCATTTGCCCCTTCGATCGTTCTGAGGAGGAAGGATCCTTTTCAGCACCATATCACCTACGTGATACACCCGAGGTCGTACCCTCTTGTCAAAAGCATGCTTCATCCGTTGCTGGTATAACTGCCCATGACAGATGGCTGCTAGCCTCTTTTCCTCGATCAGGCTCAACTCTTCATACCGGGTCCTTACCCATTCAGCCTCTTGCAACTTCACGTCCATCAGGACTCTCAAAGAGGGAATCTGAACTTCAACAGGTAACACAGCCTCCATTCCATATACCAATGAGAAAGGAGTCGCCCCAGTAGATGTACGTACCGACGTTCGATACCCATGCAATGCAAACGGCAACATCTCATGCCAGTCTTTGTAAGTTACCACCATTTTCTGCACAATCTTCTTTATATTCTTGTTGGCCGCCTCAACCGCCCCATTCATCTTCGGACGATAGGGAGAAGAATTGTGATGCTCAATCTTGAATTCCCGGCACAGCTCTGCCATCATCTTATTGTTCAAATTAGATCCATTATCAGTAATGATTCTCTCGGGAACCCCATATCTGCAAATGATGTCTCTCTTGAGAAATCTGGCTACGACCTGCTTCGTCACATTCGTATAAGAGGCTGCTTCCACCCACTTGGTGAAGTAATCAATAGCCACCAATATGAGCCGATGCCCATTCGAAGCTGTAGGCTCAATCTATCCGATCATATCAATGCCCCACATAGCAAACGGCCATGGAGACGACATTAAACTCAACGGATTCGGAGGCACGTGCACCTTGTCAGCATAAATCTGGCATTTATGACACTTCCGCACGAAATTAAAACATTGAGCCTCCATTGTCATCCAGTAATAACCTGTTATCAGCAGCTTCTTTACCATTGCATTCCCACTGGCATGGGTACCGAACGATCCCTCGTGAACCTCTTTCATCAATTGGCTTGCTTCTTTATCATCAACACATCTGAGAAAAACCCAATCAAAATTCCTCTTGTACAGAACCCCATCCTTATTCAGGTAAAACACCATGGCTAACCTCCGCAGAGTCTTTCGATCCTTCTTCGATGCTCCCTCAGGATATTCCTGCGTCTCAAGATAGCGTTTGATATCGAAATACCACGGCTTCTCATCATCAAGCGCTGTATCGACAGCAAACACATAAGCCGGTCTATCCAGACGTCCAACCTCCACACTGGGGAACTGATTCCACCTCTGCACTTTAATCAAGGCAACCAGAGTAGCCAAAGCATCTGCCAAAGGATTCTCCTCTCTAGGCACATGATGCATCTTCACCTTGGTGAAAAACGTCAACAATCTCCTCGTATAATCTCGATACAGAACCAAATGAGATTGATGCGTATACCATTTTCCGTTAACCTGATTTATCACCAGAGCTGAATCTCCATATATGACGAGGTTCTTGATCCTCAAATCAATCGCCTCTTCAATCCCCAGTATGCAAGCTTCATATTCAGCTACGTTGTTGGTGCACTCAAATGTTAGCCGGGAAGCAAAAGGAATATGGGATCCTTTCGGCGTAACCAAAACAGCACCAACACCGCTACCATTCACGTTAACGGCCCCATCAAACATCAGAATCCATTCGGATTCAGGGTCAGGCCCCTCCTCCGGGATTGGTTCCTCGCAATCTTTCGATTTGAGAAACATGATGTCCTCATCAGGGAATTCAAACTTCATCGGTTGATAATCATCAATAGGTTGCTGGGCGAGGTAATCAGACAATACACTCCCCTTGATCGCCTTCTGAGAGGTATACTGTATATCATATTCTGTCAAAATCATTTGCCACCTCGCAACCCGTCCGGTCAATGCTGGCTTCTCAAAAATGTACTTGATTGGATCCATCTTGGAAATCAATAAAGTGGTATGAACCAACATGTACTGCCTTAGTCGGCGAGCAGCCCAGACCAAAGCACAACAAGTTTTCTCGAGCAGTGAATATCTTGTTTCACAGTCGGTAAACTTTTTGCTAAGGTAGTATATGGCATGCTCTTTTCGACCAGACTCGTCATGCTGCCCCAATACACACCCCATAGACCCCTCGAGGACTGTTAGGTACAGAATTAACGGTCTTCCCTCCACAGGAGACATCAGAATCGGAGGTTCCTGCAAATACTCTTTTATTTTTTCAAATGCCGCTTGGCAATCATGATTCCACCTGACCGTTTGATCTTTTCTCAACAACTTGAAAATTGGTTCGCACGTGGCTGTTAGATGAGATATGAACCGTGAAATGTAGTTCAATCTACCTAAGAAACCACGAACCTCTTTCTCTGTTCTCGGTTCAGGCATTTCTTTTATTGCTTTTACTTTCGCAGGATCAACCTCGATTCCTTTCTCGCTCACAATAAACCCCAGCAATTTACCGGACCGCACTCCGAACGTGCACTTGTTCGGATTCAACCTCAGTCTGAACTGTCTCAGCCGGTCGAACAACTTGGCCAGATCTACCAAATGCCCCTCTTCTGTCTGGGACTTTGCTATCATGTCATCAACATAGCATTCAATTTCATGATGAATCATATCATGAAACAAAGTCACCATGGCCCTCTAATAAGTAGCACCGGCGTTCTTGAGACCAAATGGCATCACCTTATAACAAAAAGTGCCCCACGGTGTGATGAACGTTGTTTTCTCCATATCATCTGGCGACATTTTGATTTGATTATAGCCAGAAAAGCCATCCATGAAGGAAAACACCGAGAATTGAGCTGTATTATCTACCAACACGTCAATGTGAGGTAGCGGAAAATCATCCTTCGGACTAGCTCTGTTCAGATCTCGATAGTCCACACACATTCTCACCTTTCCATCTTTCTTCGGGATCGGCACGATGTTCGCGACCCATGGAGGATAATTTGTGACAGCAAGGAAACCAGCATCCCACTGCTTCTGCACTTCTTCTTTGATTTTCATTGCCATGTCAGGTCGAGTTCTGCGCAACTTCTGCTTCACTGGAGGACAATCCGCTCTCAACGGTAGCTTATGCACAACGATATCGGTATCCAACCCTGGCATATCTTGATAAGACCAGGCAAAGATGTCGACATACTCTTTCAACAACACTACCAATCTGTTCTTGACACTTTCCTCCAAAGCAGCCCCGATTTTCACCTCTTTCTTAACCTCGTCGGTACCCAGATTCACCACCTCAATCTGTTCTTCATGCGGATGAATCACCTTCTCCTCTTGTTTCAACAACCTGGCTAATTCCCCTGGCAGTTCACAATCTTCTTCGTCTTCTTCTTCAGCAAGATAGATCGGATTGTCGAAGTCATATGAGGGTGTAACAGGATTGTTATCAATGAGATCCGGAGAAGAATCGCATCTGCATGAATGTTGATTCATGCATTGCTTTAGAACCGGTGTGAGAAATTGAAAAAGAAAAAATGAAAACATTGTCATTTTTATTTGCTTTTATTTTTAAACTGCAAAAATAAATGAAAAACAGGGAACACCGCTTTTAACTGAAAAAACATCCTTTATTAATGATGCAAAAATCTTGCAAATTTAAACATGAGGTGGACCTTACAATGGACCATTACGTGTCGGGCAACACGTAAGGCTTTCATGCATATAAAATGAACACAAGAAAAATATTACTCTTCGAGGAGAGTGACCTGGATGATCTCTTCAGCCTTCCAGTTCTGGATTCCCATCCCTGGTGCGCACGGCTTTATCCATTGGTCAATGTTGCAGTCACTATCAGCATCTTCACCCATCATACAGATGTGATCCGGATCCAGCATTCCGGCACTCGTGAAGGTTACTGACGTACGACGTCCTCTGCCTTGTCCTGAGCCTCGGCCCGGCTGATATCCAACCCCAAATCTATCCTTCTTCTCAGGGATCTCCATCATTCTGCCCCAACCAGGAGCCTCTCCACTTTTAACCACCTCGGCGGCCTGCTTATACGAAGCTATGGACGGTTTCTCTTCCTCCTGTTTAGCAAACAGAGCATTCTCCACCTTAACGGTTTCGAAAGCCTGACTGGGTGTCTCCCAGATCTCACCATCCATCTCCACATATTTAAACGAGGACAGGTGGCTGACAAATATGTCCTCTTCTCCACAAACAATAACAACTTGACCTTCCCAGATGTACTTCAGTTTCTGGTGCAAAGTCGAGGTGACTGCCCCAGCAGCATGGATCCATGGCCTACCCAACAGGCAACTGTATGCCGGCTGAATATCCATGACATAAAAAGTTGACTTAAACACCTCAGGCCCAATCTTCACTGGCAATTCAACCTCCCCAAACACGGCCCTCTTTGACCCATCAAAAGCCCGCACTATCAAATCTGTAGGAGTGAGAATCAGCCCATCACAATTCAGCTTTGCCAAGGCCTTCTTTGGCAACACATTCAAGGAGGAGCCGGTATCAACCAACACATGCGAAAGCACGGCTCCTTTGCATTCCATGGCAATGTGTAGTGCCCTATTGTGATTCCTTCCATCCACTATCAGGTCCATATCTGTGAAACCCAACCCATGGCTGGCATGAACATTAGATACCACAGTTTCCAATTGGTTGATTGTGATCTCTTGAGGAACATAGGCCTTCTTCAATATTTTCAACAAAGCCTCCCTATGCCCCTCAGAGCTCAACAGCAACGAAAGAATCGAGATTTTGGAAGGAGTCTGCTGCAGATGGTCCACAAATTTATACTCTGACTTCTTGATAATTCTCAGAAATTCTTCAGCATCATCATCAAGTTTATCATCCGACCCTACACGCGCCGGTGTCACCACAGGAGTATCATTACCAACCACAGCCTTTCCTTTTGCCCTGGCTAAAGCCTCGGCCTTTTCTTTTTTACCCTTTTCTTCTTCTCCCCTCCTCAACGTATCAGGAGCAAATAACCTTCCACTACGAGTGAAACCGCTGGGATCGGCATTATCCACCTTTGAAATAGTGGTTTCACTTGCAGATTGCTCTTCTACTTTCTCCCCATTGCAATAAACCTCCCCACCATAATGCCATGGCACGGCATCATCTTTGTCGTAGGGAATTGGTCCAGGTACCGTGATGGTAACTGGAGCCTCTTCAACAAGATTCGACAAATCCACCGGATCGAAATAGATTGTTATGGTGGAGACCTCCTCTTTTTCCGAACCAGCCTTCTCAATCACAACACTCCCATCATCCATTAGACCCTGAACAGTCTTCCTCAACAGTGAACACCCATTCTGAACAACACGGCATTCGACACAATCAACGCCACAGCCCGGGTTGACCTCATTCAACAGCAACTGTCTCTTCACCTCAGCCAAAGGTGTCCTCAACTGATCCACAGTAGACAGCCCAACTCGGTTTTCTGCAGAAATGGCATTCACCCCCCTTTGACCATACGCGGGCATGGGATTGGCATTAACATTGGGAGATGGTGCAAAGTTGATCGCCTTCGAATCCACCAGGTCTTGGACTACGTGCTTAAAAGCTTTGCAGTCCTCTACATTGTGTCCGGGAGCACCCGAATGGAATTCGCATTTCGCGTTCTCATTATAACTAGCTGGCCTTTGATCAGGTCTCAAAGGTGCCAGCGTCCTCAACTGTACCAGCCCAAGGTCTAGCAATTTCTTCAGCAAAAAAGAATAAGTCACCGGAGGCCTGTCAAACTGCCTATCATTCATCCGGCCCCTGACTTGGTACCCGGCCCTCTGCTGCCTCTGTTGAAAAGGTTGTCTTTGTTGTGGTTGCTGCTGTTGCGATTGTGCAGGCTGAGACTCAGCAGGAATGGTTACCGCAGCATTGTGCTGGAAGTAACGGTCCCTACTAGGTCCTCGTTGTGAGTACACGGCACTGGTATCACCCTCTTTTTTCCTCTGACCGCCATTACCGAATGGTTTCTTTGTCCCTGAAGAAGAAGAAGACGCAGTACCCTGGATCTTACCAAGCTTCAACCAGCTCTCTATTCGTTCCCCAGCCACCACATTATCAGAAAAGTTGGTGACAGGACATCCAACCATTCTTTCCGCAAAGGCCCCCTGCAGGGTTCCCATGAACAGGTCCGACGTTTCTCTATCAACCAGAGGAGGTTGCACTCTTGCAGCCAATTCTCTCCACCGCTGAGCATACTCCTTAAATCCTTCATTGTTTTTCTGAGACATACCCTGCAGCTGGGTACGACTCGGAGCCATGTCAGCGTTGAACTGATACTGTTTGAAGAAAGCATCCCCAAGATCCTGCCAGTTTTTAATGTCCGAGGATTTCAACTTGGTATACCATTCCAGGGAACCTCCGGACAGGCTGTCCTGGAAAAAATACATCCACAGTTTCTGATCCATTGTATATGCAGAAATTTTACGGACAAAGGCCTGAAGATGCGTTTCAGGACAAGAACTCCCATTATATCGGTCAAATGTGGGTGCCTTAAACTTCTGTGGGATCACAATCCCCTAAACAAGCCCCATATTAGACATGTTCACCACTCCGGGAGTGGCATAGCTCTCCAACATTTTAATCTTTTCAGCCAGCAGCTGAATCTCCTTGTTCTGAGGTGGAGCACTATAGGGGACAAACGGTTCATTCTGCATGGAGAATTGGTCAGCCTCCCTGTCTTCCTCCTGGTCTTCATCAAACTCGTAGAACGGAGGCAAAAGATTGTCCTTCAAATTCTGACTCGGCCCAGGTTGACCAGCAGCACCACCGAAACCACCGGCATTATTCACAATACCAACAGTTGTTCTCTTTCCACCATCTCGAGACCCCAGCCCCTGGTTGGAGACTCCATCCAGGTTAACCCCGCTGTTTGCTGCAGAAGCCCGCTCGAGCTTTTCAACTTTGTCTGCTAGAGCCTTCTGACCAACTGCAAAGCCTTGCATGATGTTGATCAGCTCGTTCATTTTGTCTTTCAACTCGAGAAGATCTGTACTGGGAAGCTCCATGAGTCTGGGAGTATTGCGTCTGGTATAATATCTGTGAGGGCGTGTTGAGTGCAAAGGTACCGTTCTTCGAGCACGAGCAATGATTCCTGAAACAATCAAACATATTAGCAACAGATACCTGCAAAATAAAACACAGGTTATTATGATCAATGCATGAATGCAGTGTCTATCCATATGAAGAACACTTTGTCTCTCGATCCTGGCGTCATCGAGACAAATAATAATCCAGCATCAATATTCTGATATTCAGCATTTGATTTCATCGTGCAGATCGGAGATATGTAACTTAGCATGATACCTCCGACCACGTGTGTGCTTGTGTGAATGCATACGGTAAAGCAAATAAAGCTTGAAGATCGATCACTGAATGAATGAAAAATAACCATTACATAACCAAAAGTGCACAAACAGTGCCATAGTCATACATCAAGCCAGAAAACATTCAAATACAATCCTCCAGAATCAGGAAAGAAATACAAGCAAGTGGATTCTATCAACAAGCCTGACGGTAATCCACACAAATGAAAGATCTAGCTGGATGCGGGTCCCACAGATGGCCCTATCTCATCTTCCATCTTCGCGAACTCTGCGGCGAACCTGAGCTCGGTGTTCTCGTGCTGCAATCTCCCCACTTCCTTCTGATGAATCTTCATCTGCCTGAAGTAGTGGTCTCTCTCAGCCATATAATGATCCCTCTCGGCAATGATCTTCAGATTCTCTGCTTCCTTGACCTTCAGCTTGGCCTCCCACTCAGCAATGAGACTTCTGACTCTGTCATCCCTCTGACCTTTCACCAAGATTTGCCTTCTCTTCTCATCTTCAATAACCTTTGAAGCTCTAGCCAATCTTTCTTTGGTGATGTCATGCTCCCTGTTGGACGATGCTAAGGCTTGACTAATCTTCCCATAATAGGCAGTATCCATCTCAAAACTCTTTGCTTCCAAGGCATGTCGTTTGTCTTGATCTTCCATCTTCACTTTGATCTCCTGATTGGCTATCTGAAACCGAGCAACACTTCTCTCCAATTCAGCTTTCTCTGCAAGTAACTGATCTCTGGCCCTCTTCATCTCAAGGAATTCTTCCATGCTGACAGAAGAACTTGGACCCTCAATCATAGGACACACAGGATCACCTCCAGGAAATGGTAGAAATGTAACCTCAATTCTCTTTCGCAACCAATCGTCAAATAGAGGAAAATACCGGCAGTTGACTTTGCCAAACGGAACCTTACCCTTCCTCTGAATGTTGCGCCATGCCCCAGACACCTGCATCAACTTGGCTTGATTACCCTCCACAGGAAAATAAAAGGACTCCTGAGTCTCACACTCAAGGGGAGGAACCTCCACAGCGAACCCCATCTGTCTCCTAAGAAGTGTCGGGTTGTAATTAATGCAACCCTGAACTCCTATAAGAGGCACATTGGGTAGACTCCCACAACTGTATATAAAATCCCGTCCAGCCAAACCATTATGAGTCCATGCTATATCGTCAGCCCGCAAACCCATCAACCTGAATGACCACTTAACAGTGGGATCAATATGAGCAAAAGCACCTCGAGAAGGCAAATACCCCATAAACCACCTGAAGAGCAACTGGGCACAGCACCTGATCAAACCCCCACGCAGCTTCTCATTCCGATTATGGACCGAGTAATAGACGTCTCCGACCAGAGTAGGAATAGGGTTTCTCTGTATGAATAATATAATAGCATTATGGTCCACAAAGTTCTTCTGATTAGGAAACAGCACAATCCCATAAATGCTTACAGCAATCAAAGCACAAACCGTCTTCCAATCACCCACAGCAGCATGTTCCTTGGCCTTAAATTCCAAGAAACCCAAGTGAAAACCTGGTAATTTTCCTTTCTCCTTTAAACCCTCCTTGGTCACTTCCGGACTCAAATAAAGAGCGCGGGAAATCCCAAGGACGTCAGGCTCTCCTCTAATAGCACAGAAAGGAATCTGATCTCGAATCGGGATACCCAGGATGCTAGCATAGTCCTCCATCAGAGGTCCCAACAGGTAATCTGGAAACACGAAGCATCTCAGCCTCGGGTCATAGAACTGGAGAAGGGTATGAATGGCGCTTCTGTCACTGTCACTGAGTCTGAAAACCATCATCAGGATACTACCGTATGCCTCTCTGAACATCCCCACGTGGTCGGGTGTAATCAATGCTATCATACCCCTTAACTCGTCAATCTCAGGGTTAAAGAAACTGTAAGCAACATCACGCTTCAAACCGGGTCTCATATCTGAGCAGAAAGTCTCTCAACCAGGATCTCGATCAAAAATGTCCCTGCATATGGGTAAACATGTGTTAGATGTAATTAATGCAAGATGGTATGATGCTGATGAATGAATGCAATGCGTTGCCATCCTCCAAGTCATCTGATCATCTGCACTGAAGCCTGTTTTCTGAACTGACCATAACCATCTGAGGGAACAAGTAACCACAAATCTGACTCGGGGGTTCCGAAATAAACGGAAGACAGATACATCATCATCATCATCAGTCTCTGAGCAGACACTCACAACCATCTGAATCGGCCCGGGGAATCCTGAAATAAACGGATCCCCACTGATAAATATCTCGGCCCGGGGAATCCTGAAATAAACGGATCCCCACTGATAAATCACGGACAGCACTCCGGCGTCACGACAATAAATGACCATAAATCCGACTCATAAATAAGACCCACGGAACAAATAGTCACCATCTGATTATGCATCTGAAAGAATCACCCTCCCCTCACAGGTAAATTCTAAACAGGTCATCCTAAGGCGGACAATAGTCTCGACAATCGGGCAGAGATACTCAATGGGTTTGCCCTTTCGGGTGTGCCATTGCAGCTCTCCTGAGATCGTCTAAACCAAAGATCCGGGAAATGATCGGTCACCAGAGTCAATAGTTCAGATGAAGTAACTATGCCAAAGTGGGGTACCCCACAGAGGAAAGCACTATCAACTGAACCTCGTCCAGCTTGTGGTATGTCACGTTACAACAATATGCTGATACAGCAAATGAGGAACGTGAGACCACACTAATCCTAGGTGTATACTCGGGCCTGGGTTTTAGCCCCACTCAGAACACCCACCCCCAACAGAGGAACCACCTGCACAGAGGACGGCAACATGATAGTATGATGCATGCAAATATTTAATGCAAATATATACACTGGTTAGAATAATAAATGCAATAAGTAAAGCAAAACAAGCAACCTAAACTATCCTAAAACGCTAGGAAGGACTCGCTTAGGGACGATGGACCAGCACAGGTCTACATCAAGGGTTTCCCCAGTAGAGTCGCCAGCTGTCGCGTCCTGCGAAAAAACAACCGGCGAGCTAAAACAAAAACAACACAGAGCCGCCACTGCGCGTTATTTATCCCAAGATAGGGAAAGGAAACGCTCAGAGAAACCTGGAAAAAGCATGGCCTCGCGACCAAAGAGAAAGGGTAAGGGAGTCGGTTACGCAAGGGGAAGGTATTAGCACCCCTCACGTCCGTCGTACTCGACGGGGATCCACGTTCTAAAATAAAGAATAGGTTGCTAAAACATCACACACACACACAGGGAACGCAGGTGGGGTTAAGAGAAAGGAGCTCGATAGGACATCGCATCCTATGCCTACATATCTCGTCTGGAACGAGAATCAGAGCCACTGTAGTTCGACTTACGCACGCCAAACAACACAAGACACACAAACAATCAAGGGTGGCAAACATGGAGCCCGACAACCACTTGATGGAATTACGTCAGCATCCGAACCAAAACACACTCAAAAGGGCAAACGTGGAGCCCGACAGCCAATCACTGGGCTTACGTCAGCATCCAAACCCAAAAACACCAAACACTGGAACCCAGATGCCACTGGATGGACTTACACCGGCTTCCAAGCACACAACAAGCACAAACAAACAAACAACACCTTGCTAAGGAGTCGGGGACTCGAGCCTAGCATTTGCCAAACAACACACACAAAAAAGAAAAAAAAGCGCCCGGAGAGGTCTCGCACGACCTCCTGCCTACATACCTCATCTGGAACAAGGATCAGGGCGATGTAGTTCCCCTGAAAGGGACTGAAACTCTAACCAGAGACAAAGGGGAGACACACTACCAGGGAGCTGTACTCGAGCCTAGTGTTATCATGCATCATTGCCCTATGTTCAGGTTTCTACCTACTTGCACAAATGCAAGCTAATCCTATCCAGGAAAGAAGCAAGCATACAAGCAATTCAAGCATTTCAAACAAGCATGTCAAACAGATATTCACAAAGCACACACTATAACCAATCAAGTGGGCTCACATAATGGGTTTAACTGCCGAAGCAATTTATCTGTACATGGGTATTATTCGCTCTTAACCTTACCATTGAGGGGCTAAGGTGAAGCAGATGCAAGGTGAAGTGAAGATTAGACTTCACAGCTCTTATCCCTGGCCAGGGAGAGCTTCAGACAAAGGAGCGTGGGTTCAGAAAGATGGAACCCTTCTACGCTCAAAGACTCTGACTCAACTGTACAAAGTACAAGATCTTGGGTTTGTGCCCCAATGCATCAACACACAGCAGTGTGAGCAGAGGGACGACTCAACAGAATAGTGGGGGATAGATTGCATATCCCTTGGCTTCCACCAATTGCCTCATAGAGGTCTTTACCTGCTTGGGCACAAAAAGTAAACAACCACAAACATTGCCTCTTAAGGAGGACTTCAGACATTTGCCCGGCCAAGTAACAGGCCCGGTCTCCCAGACTACATGAAGTCAAGAGATCCTACCTCAATTGGTTTACACAACCAAGCAGCAGCAAGCAAGTTCTTAAAGAACTATAAGCAACTAAATGTACCTGAAAACAATCAAGTATCATCAGTACTCAGACAGACAATCAATAACCAGCAAATGTTAATCAGTCAGACTATACAGATTAATGCACACAAAGGCAAGCTATAGGCTCAAGCTCAAGCTTCACAACCTACAAAACAAATTCAAATTAGTTCAAAGCATCCAACAATATCAATTTGATTGACTTGAATCATTCTCCTTAAGCTTTTTGCATTTCATCCTGAAAAGTCAATCCAAATGTGAGAAACAAGACCACTAGGCCAAGCCTAGGGTCCAAAAGGGAGAAAAAATTCTAAACAGCAAGTGATTCTCAACAAAAATCATCTTCATGCAAATAGAAAGAAAATGCAATTGGTCCCATGCTCATATCATTTACCATTATCATTTCATGCACAATTTGGTACAAACTAGGTCAAATGGAACCTCAAATGTCCAAACAGAATAACTTCAATCAAAAGCATATCAAAACAATTCCAAAAATCCTCAAATAATTCACACCTAAACAGGACATATTCTAGGTATAGCATGTCAATTTTCAGCTCAATTGGACAAAAGGAACTAGGTCAATGAAAATCAAGAAATCCAGACACAATTATTCAAGCCAATTCAAGGCATCAACACATGCATTCATTTCAAAAATTCATAAGTCAATGAAATCAATTAAGAAATGAATGAGACCAAAACAGTGATGTCCTACAATGTGTCTATAATCAACATACCAAATTTCACATTCATCCAAAACTATATGAGAATTTCACACAAGATATACAAACATGTGTCATACAAGCTTGCACAATGAGCTAACAGAGAAGAAAAATATCAATCAAATTGAAAATGCCGTAGAAAAATCCAGAAAAAATTCACATAACATCTCAACATATCAATAATCATCCATGAAAAATTTCAATCCATTCCAACAATCAAAAGCCAGGCAAAAGAATTCATGAAGTTGACCTAGCTAGGTGTGACACAAATTGTCACACCTAGATTCAAAAAATCATAACTCAATCATCAGGTATCCAAAAATCACAAACTTTATATGTAAATCACCATCAACATGTCTAGAATGAGCTCAAAACATTTCATGAATTTCTTTTAATGTATGAGCATTTCACAATGAAAATGGCAACATGTATACAATTGTGTCACAAGTCAAAGATCCATAGGCCAGGTCAACATTTCACCATGCACAACTTTTGAAACCATGCCTATAAAAAACTAGAGAGAATTTGGGAGCTATCAAAAAAATCCTCATAATTTTTGGACTTGTAAATATTTTTTTATGAATTTTCTAAGATTAAATGAATTTTTAAATAATTATTTAAGTGTGTTATTTTAATTAAAATGTTTTATTAAGCTTCAGTGGCATTTTCGTTATTTATCCTAGCCTGTCCCAAATTCATTAATGTGTTGTCACCTTCCGGTTGGTCTAAACCAGCGCCAAACAACATTTGAAAATGGCATCGCGTTTCAGTGGATCAAATGCAACTTTTCTCCAGAAATTCATCATCTTCAACGCTGTTCTTCGCGCTTCCAATGTCCAGAATTCGACACGAAATTTTCTTCACCAAAACGCATAAACCTTACATCATTCTCTTCATCTCTCAATGCACATCCAGGATATGCTAATGGTTTTTATTAATTTCTACTGTACATCACGAATCGAGCGCTTAAAGGAATGAACACAAAACTACAATTCGACATATCTCTCACCTCACTCAATCATTTTGCAAACCACGAGTTTCACGCTAACCTATGATGAACGATCTACACAATGCATATAACAATTTAAAGAATCATGAGATTCGAATTTCAAGTACCTTGCAATGGCAGTAGTGATTCTTGTGATATTTGCGCGTGTTTCCTCAAAACAGATCAAGCTGGATGATAAGGAAGGTGAATGTAGTGCTTAGCTTGGCTCGGATTTGCTTCTAGTGCAAGAAATCTTCAAATTCCATGGTTGAGCATTACTTGGACAGTCGAGATTGGTGAGGCTTTTGATGATGCTTTCCCAAAACAGTTGAAGAAGGAGATGAATGAAGAAGGAAGCAAAAAGAATTTCACAAATTGATGAAGAAATGAAGAAGTTCCAATGAATCTTGTTCTTGAAGCTTCTTGAGAAATCTTGAGAATTGGAGGGAAAATTGGTTGCAATTTCTTGTGAAATGTGATTCTCATCAAGAGTTAGTTACAATTAGGATTATATACTTCCATCTAATCAAGCTCTAATCATCCAATTAACCAAATGCAATGTGATTAGCAAAATGCAATTTTCTTAAGCAAGGGCAATTATGTCTTTTCACTATGGGGCTCATGACAGCTGTATGACAGCTCACACATTCTCTAAATATCAGTTATAATGTGTTGCAACTTGTCCCATGGTCATTGGTTGTGTAATTTTGATTTTCACTATGCCATACCATGAAATGCATTTTTCAAGTGAAGTTCAAAAGTGACTTGGTCAAATATTGCACCTTGGATGTTTATGACCATTCAAACCATCTCTAATTTGCATTTGTGAGGTGTTACAAAAATCCCCATTCCAAAATTCTCATTATTTCTCAACTTGGACCATTTTGCCCCTGGATTTTTAACTATACACTTGAAAATTGACTTTTTGCATTGACCATTTTTGATGAATTCCAATTATGCACCATGAAAGTACATGTCAAATGGAGTTTTCACATAAAAAGATCACTCAATTTGGACACTCCATGTGGAAGTTATGCCACTTTGATTATGGGTCATTTTTGAAATTGAATGGACCATAACTTGCCAACCATACATGGGATTTTCATGTTCTTGGACTTTTTGGAAAGGTGAGAACAAGATCTACAACTTTCATGTTGAACAAATTTTCATTTGAAGCTTCCTTGGACATGTAATTTTGAGGTCAAAAACTTTCCATTTTTGGAAACTTCCATTACAAGTCACTTTCTATTTTTGGCAATTTTTGTCCTGACTTGATTTTCTTCATTCTTAAGCTTTGAAATGTCAAATAACACTTGTTCCAACATGAATGAAGTGTATCCAACTCATTTCTACCTCCAAATCCATTAAATCATGCACAGTTGACCACAGTTGACTTTTTTAACTGATAGATGAATTTGGCAATGCATAGATCAATCTGAGCTCCAATCTTCTGATGAAATGGCCCAAGGGTGAAACCCTAGCCTCAATAATCTCCATATAATCATGAAATGATCCTCATCTCCATGGTAGACCCCATCTCCTGATCATGCCCTGATTGGCCCAATGCAACTGATCAGGGTTGACCAGTGGTCAAAACCCTAATCTCAAGGAATATGCTCCCACACTTGATGAAATCAAACCATGATTATGATGATGAATCATTTTAATCAAGATGAAGACCAATATCCTTTGAGAATCATGAAACCCTAATTTGGACCTCCACATCCTCAGATGATTAATGACCAGTCCAATAAAACCCTAGCTTGCACTTTGACTTCCTCATCTTCTGACCAAGACTTGGGAGGATGACTTGCACAATGTAACCACATGATATGCAATATGCAATTCCCAATGACCTAAAAATGAAATGTAATATGTTAATGCTAGTCCCAAGAGATGAGGGCAAATTTTGAGGTGTTACAATAGGCAACAAAGCACATAACAGATAAACAAAGCACAGGCAAAGCCAACAAAGACGGATACCAGATGCCAATCAATGGACTTATTCCAATCTCCTAAAACAAGGAATGATATCGGATTCCAATCAATGGACTTACACTAATCTTACAAAACAAAACATGGATATCAGATGCCAATCAACTGGACTTATACCAATCTCCAAAGAATGATCATAGGAAACAACTGCCAATAAATGGACTTACAATTGACTCCTCACATACAACAAACTAAACAAGATGCAATAAGCAGGAGGAAACAAGTTGCCAATAAATGGTCTTACACTCGACTCCAAGGAAATAGGATGCCAATAAATGGTCTTAGTCCCAACTCCTACCAAATCATAGGAAACAATGGCCAATAAATGGACTTACAATTGACTCCTCAATGGACAAACAAAGATGTCACAAAGATATGAGCAAAGGTCATGAAATGATGAACAATTAATGATGATAAATGCACAAAGGCACACATAAGCATATATGCACACATGAATCAAGTAAGCAAACAAACAAGCCAATTAGCACACACTATATACAATCAATTAGGTTCAAGCAAGGTTAGGCTTTACAGCCAACTGGAATGGGGTATTTGAGCTCTTAACCCTAACATTGAGAGTTAGAGTGAAGCAGATGAAATGGAGATGAGGGGTGTGCCTCATAGCTCTTATCCCTGGCCAGGGAGAGCTTTAAACAATAGAAAGTGTGGGAGTTCAGAAAGTAGGAACTCTTCTCCACAAATGATTTGACTCTATAAGATCTTGGGTTAGTATTCACAATGCATCAACACATTGTGTGAGCAAGGTGAATGACACACTGACTAGCAGGAGATGGATTACACATCTCTTTTATCTGCCAATTGCCTTATAAAAGGACCTTTCCTGCTTGGCACAAAAAGTAAACAATCACAAGCATTGCCTCTTAAGGAGGATTTCAGACAGGTGCCTACCAATAACAGTAGGTCTTCCAGACTACATGAAGAAGAAGAATTATACCTAAGTGGTTAAGCAACCAAGCAAAACAAAGTTCACAATGAGCTTAAGCAACTTATGTACCTGAAAACAACTAAACAAATCAGTTCAACTGTACAGACAAACAGATAAACAGTCACTAAGCAACCAACAATCCCAATGTACAAAATGTGTAAGCCAAAAGTCAACTCAAATGAGTTAACATCAATCTACAAAACACACAAAGATTAGTAATCAAAGGCAAACATCAATGCTCAAGTGGTGAAGCATCATTAACCATGGAACTTGGATGTTCAACCTGAAATCAAAGCTCAAAGATAAGCAACAAACCACTAGGTCAAAGCCTAGGGTCAAAGATGGAGAAAAAATTTAAAACAGAGGCTGAAATTTAACATGAATCAACTTCAAACATATCTTGAAACATTCCAAAAGGTCTCACATCAATATCATATACCAAAAGCATTTCATGATCAATTGAAGTTCAAGGCAATTTTAAAGCTCAAATGTGATCAACCAGAATGAAAAATCTCAATTAAATCAGAAATGAGTCAAATAACTCCAACAAAAATCATGAGCAATCACAACATTCGTAACATGCATCATACAAAAAATCAGGGCAATTGGAGATCATTTGGCATGGCAAACACATCATATAAATTGAACCAGCAAAGGTGTGACACAAATTGTCACACCAACTTAACATTATCATAAGCAGAAATGACAATTGATAAAAATACCAAATCAACACCAAAATGTCAAGCAAAGTTTCTAGTTTCATCATGCAAAATTTCAGAATCATTGGATCAATGATGAGCATTTCACAAAGGTATAAGCATGGCAAGGTCAAATATGGACATGTGTTCAAACATTCTAGCACAAAAAATTATCCAGCCAAGCACAACTTGTAAAATCATGATGATAAAAAACTAGAGAGAATCAGGATCACAATGCAAAAAACCTGGTAATTTTTGGATTAATTTTCAAATAGTTATGAATTTTTTAAGATGAGAAAAATTAAAAAAAATGATATGAAGCATGTAGCATGGCGAAGGAGGGAAAAGAGAAAAAAAAGCATGGCATTTGAATCATTTGCTACAGCCAAGAATCGAACTAGGCATGAGTTCAAATGTGCGCGCCAAGCCTGGATGAAACGCTGCGTTTCATTTATTGACCTGGCCTGGTCAATGTTGGCGTGGCTTAGTCAAACGAACGAGGGCGAATGAAATTGCCAAGCGTGCAGTGCGTGGCAGATACATGTACCAATCAGATGTGAACCCTAGGCTAACACATGCACATGCAGAAATCTGTTTCCAAATGGATCAAAAACGTGGCCTTAGGCAGGATCTTCATCTTCTTCCTCGTGAAGAAGATGAACAGTGAATGTTCATACGAGCTCAAGAACAAAATCTCCAAAAATCAAGATTAAAGACATCATCATGTAGCATTTTCATCATAGATCACAAATCAATAAACAACTAGACCTAATTCCACATGTTAAGAGAGAATCGAGCAAAGAAATTTTCATGCATGAAACTTTAATCAGCCCTAACTAACTCAAAAGTGCATGGAATTTCATGATTCAAAGCTCAGAGTTACCAGCAAACCTAGATCTACAACAATATCACAATAATTTTGAGAATTAGAGAGATCGATTCATGACCTCTTGAAGTGCAGATCCGTTGAATCGTGTTATCCAGGCCTTGTGATGCTTTACAGTTTCTCTACAATGATTATTGAGGTGATTGATGATGAATTGGAAGCTCAACAACACTTGAATTCCATAGAATTTAAAATCACCATTGATGCTCCCATCTTCGAGTATGCTTCAAAGCAGCACTGTTTCTCTTGGTTCCACGTTCAATTCCACTAAAGAACACTTCCGGATTAAGAATCAAGCAATGGAAATGGCTTGCATGTGAATAATTTTGAAGAAAGTTTGAGAGAAAAAATTTGGAGAAATTTTGATCTAGATCTGAAAGTTGTTGTTAATGCTGAAAACAGTTAGGTTTTAGTTTATATATGCAATGCTAATCATGCTCTAATCAAGTTTAGCTCAAATGCAAATGAAATTAGCAAGTTATGGAGTGTAAGTGCAAATTGGTTTTTCACCTTATGCATGAAATGCATGTGTGAACAGTGCACGAATTTTCTTTATTTTCACTTAAAATCCAATTTTGGAGCCAATGGTGATAGCAAAATATTCAAACAATGCACCAAATTTGAATTTTAAGATTTCCCTCCAAAAAACGAATGAATTACCAAATGATTATATGATGAAAATTCATGTAATGTGATGCATGATTTGGAAATTAGAGGTCAAGAGAAGAATGTAGCAAAAAGAACCACTCATTTTGGAGCTTTGGTTGAAAAGTTATGCTCATTTGAATCTTCATGCATACTTTGCCATGTTTTGATCATATCTCCTTAACCACACATGAGAAATCCATGATCTTGGACTTTTTGGAAATGGGAGAGAAATATCTACAACTTTCATGTTCAACAAAATTTCATTTGAAGCTTCTTTGATGATGTAAGATGAAGTTGAAGTTGGTCCAAAACCTTTCCATTTTTGGAAAAATCAAATTATAGGTCACTTGCTATTTTTGGAAAGTTTTGACTGGACCTCAAATTCTTCAATGTTGATGTTTGAAATGTCAAATGAGACTTGTTTGAACATGAATGAGGTATTTCTAATCACTTCCCACCTCCAAATCCACAGTTGACTTGGCAGTTGACTTTCTAGGTCTTCAAATGACCTGAAAATATTCTGATGAAATTCAAGCCTCTACCACTTGGGATTTTTCTTCAAAATGACATCATAGCTCCTATAAGCTCTTGTGAATGATCATGGGGTCCAAATCTCAAGAATGACCACCATCTATTGCTCAAAGAATGCCTTTGACTGCCTTGACCTGTTATTGCTTCATCTGCAAGACAAAGATTAGATGACATATTTTTGTACTTTTGGTTAGTGGTAAAAAGAAAAGCAATGATATACAAATGCAAAACAAGCTTGGTGATCAAGAATCACACTCAAAAAACAACCTACCCACAGGGAAGGTAGCAAGGTGCACAATGATCCTTGAAGCAATGTAATGATATGATATGATGCCATGAGGGATCTTAGGGACTAAATTGGGGTCTTACAGTACGAAAGTCGATTATGCAAGGGGAAGGTATTAGCACCCCCTCACGTCCGTCGTACTTGACGGGATCCACGCTCAAAAGAAAAGAAAAAGGTTGCTAACAAAACTGCTCAAAACTGCACAAACTGGAATAATAAAACAAACGAAAGAAGACGGAGAAAGCGGACTCGGCAGGATGTCGCATCCTAGCCTACGCAGCCTGTCAGAAACAAACATCAGAGTCGACGTAGTTCGGGGAAATGGGGAACATGCTCGCTAGGACATCGCATCCTATGCATACGTATCTTCTCTAACCAGATAAAGAATCAGAGCACTCGTAGCTCGGCTAACGCACGCCAAAACAAAACATCGAACAGAGACGCTGAGACGTCAAAAGAAACACACAACAGGAAACGGAATGCCAATAAATGGACTTACATCCAACTCTAAACAAACAAACACAAACAGGAAATGGAATGCCAATAGATGGACTTATATCCGACTCCGAATAACAAACACAAACAACAAGAGGGTTGACAAACACACACAAAAAGACAAAGAAAAGGGTTTTCTCGGAGAGATCTCGCTCAATCTTCTGCCTACGTATCTCATCTGGTATGAGAATCAGGGCGACATAGTTCCCCTTAACAGGGGAGAAATTCTCTCCTAACCAGAGACTAGGGAGATACAAACTAATAGGGAGACTATGACTCGAGCCTAAAAGTTGTCATGCAAACGATCCCTAAGTTGAGGTCTCTAATCAGAACCTAACTCACACAGGAAGCAAGTCAGCTCAAACATCAAATAAACATTAATCACAGGTGAACATCACACTCTATATGCAACCAAGAGGCTCATACAAGTGGTTGGGCTTTAGTCAAGAGGGGTCATATCAACCTCGACAAACAAGCCAACACTGTAGGGGTATGATGAAGCTCTTAACCACTGACATTGACCATCAGGGTGAGCAGATCAAAATGGTAATGAGGATAAGACCTCATAGCTCTTAACCTTGGCCTGGGTGAGCTTCAAATCAATGAAAACATGGGGATCCAGAAAGAGGGATCCTACTCCACTTGACAGACTCTATATACAAAGATTTTGGGTTATGTTCAAGAGCATCAACACGTAGTGCGAGCATAATGAACGACTCAACGATGAATAGGGGATTGATTGGTAATCCCTTCTATCTGTCAATTGCCTCTTCACTTAGGAGGACTTAACAAGTAACATGCCTCAACAAGGAGGTCTTTAGCACAAATGTAAACAAACATTGTCATAGCCTCTTAAGGAGGACTTCAGCCAAATGCAGGCCAAAAGAAACGACAGGGCTTCCAGACTACATGGAGTACAAGAGTGGATACCTAGGTGGTGTAGCAACCACATTCCAAAGCAAAGCTCAAGCAAGAGTTAAAGGAAACTAATGTACATGTACAAAAGTCAAACAGTCAATATCATATTCAGAAAACCAAACAGACAATAAACAGTGGTACTTTTCAATATCTACACAAGGCAAGTCACAAGTGCAAGTATTCAAGTGATTCCATCACACTCAATGAACCTACAACACAACAAAGGTTAGTAATCAAAGCAACTTGCATCTCAAGTAATGAGACCAAACCAAACATTAGTGCTAAGTGCTCAATACCTGAAATACAAAACACAAGTGGTGAGTACAAACCACTAGTACCAAAACTAGGGTCAAAGGAAAGTCAAATATTCAAAACAGAAATCAATATTTCACATGAAGCACATTCAATCAAACAAAAACATGTCCTAAAAAGGATCAAACTCAATTCATAAAGCAAAGCCATCAATTGATCAAGGTATAGAAAAGGCAAGCAAAGTGCACACAATTAGACATCAAAGATAGACAATCCACATTAAAACAGAAAAGCATTCAATGATCATGAAATTTTTTATGTGAACTTATCATGTTATGAACAAGCATCATGCAAAAAATCAGATTCAAAAGAGCTCAAATGGAATGTGAATGAAAATGCACAAGGGTAACATCAAATATGTGACACAAATTGTCACACCATATGTTCATGTGTCCAAAACATTGATGAAAAATGATAAAAATCTCAAACCAAAGCCAGAAAGTCACATCACATGTTAGGATTAAGCATGTCAAATTTCAAAGCAATTGGATAAAACATGAGCATTTCACAATCAAATAAATGCAACATATTAATATGGCATCATGTTCAAGTAAGCAAGCCCAATCAAAAATCCAGCCACAAGCAATTCATGAAATTAATGCTAAAAAATAATAGACATCACAACAAGAATGTGGAAAAAAGTTTGGATTAATTTGGACAATCCTACTATTTTTACGAATTTTAGAAGTTGATGAAATAATGTGAAAAAAATAATGAAATAATGTGGAAAATGAAATGAATGACAATTGGAAAGTGCATCAGGCAAGGATTGAACTCAGGTGAAGCAGGTCAAAGGCGCTCATCATGAAAATCAATTGTAAAATCAAAAACATCACTCGCAGGGAATCGAACCGAGGTTGATGAAGGTCAATGTGCTCCAAAGGAAAAACAATTGGAAATTAGAAAAAAAGCAAGCGCTCAGGTTCCAACTGAGGTCTGTTAGGTCACATGCGCGCTCAAAATGAAATTAAAAGAAATAATTGCTATGCGTAGGAATCGAACTGTGGTTTGGACGGTCACATGCGCGCTAACAGGAAACCCTAAGCGCTGAACCAGACGGTCGGAATAGTGATTCCGGTCGTCTGCTCCGGTGGATTCACGGCAGAGGCGATGAACAAATATCCCAGAATTGGACAAACCATACATCGTTGGAAAGGTCTTGTTACCAGGAGTAAGAATATCATAATTATTTCACCTAAAACTCCATGGATTGAGCGAATCGAACGAAAACATTTTGAGCACACAAACTTAAATTGAGCATATCTCACTCATTATCCAGCCAAATTCAAAACTATTTATATCAGCATCATCAGCAAGACAAAATCTACAAGATCATATACATGAAAAGGCAATACAAGAGATGCGAATTTCACCTGGTTTGAGATGACAGTTGATGGATTTGCGCGTTCAAGGATCCAAAATGTCCAGATCTACTTCCTCAATCTTGCTATGAAGCTCAATGCATGAATTGACACTTGAATTCACCTAGATCCAGCTCATTTTCAAGTTTCCATGTTCAGGTTCAAGCTTTGAATATGCACAATTCTTGACCAAATTCCTCAATCTAGTCCTTGATTCCTACTCAATAATGCTCAATGAACTAGATTATGCAAGAAAATTGATGAGTTATGTGAAGAAATTTCAAGTTCGAAGTGAGAGAATTTTTGGAGGGAAAATGGAATTCTAGATCTAGAATGTGTTGTTATGGCAAATGCAGTTAGGATTAGGCTTATATATGATGTGTTAATGATGCTGTAATTATAATTAAGCAATGGCTAATTGAAAATTAATGAGAAATGAGGTGTAATGCAAATTTGGCAAATGTGAGGTGGCAAGGCAAATATGCACGTGAACAGTGCCATGCAAGGTTCATCTTCACTTAAAAACATCCAATGAACATGATGGAATAATCAAATGGCTTGTATGATTCACCAATTTTGAATTACCAACTTTCCCTCCAAAATGCACTTGAATGGACATTTGATCATGTGAGCTCTTTTCATGCAATGCAATGGTTGATTTGGAATCTCTTGGTAACAAGGAGCATTTTGCAAAAAGAGTGGTTCAATTTGGAGTTTTGGATCAAAAGTTATGCTATGTTGAACTTCCATGTACACTTGGTGATCATTTGGCCATAACTTCTCAACCATTCATCACATTATCATGATATTGGACTTTTTGAAAAGGGGAGAGAAAGACCTTCAACTTTCATGTTCACCAAATATCCATTTGAAGCTTCTTTTATGTTGGAAAGTCAAGTTGAATGTGGTCCAAAAACTTGCCATTTTTGGAAACTTTCAATTACAGGTCACTTTCTATTTTTGGAAACTTTTGATTTGACTTCAAAATCTTCAAGGTAGTTGTTTGACATGATGAATGAACCTCTTTTGAACATGAATGAGGTGTCTCAACTCATCTCCCCACCTCATAGCCCTCAGTTGACTGTTCAGTTGACTTGTATGGTCCTCAAATGACCTGAAAATGCACTGATGAACTTGGGTCTCTACCACTTGGTAAAGTTGCTTCAAAATGAACCTTGGCTCATATAAGCTCTTCAAAATAATCATGTGGCCTTCATCTTAAGGAAAGACTTGCTCTTTTGCACTGAAGATTCTCTTGATGCCAATTCTTACTGCCATGGTGCAATGCAAATTGGAATGATAAATACCTAAAAAAATGAAATGAATGCATGAATGGGGAGGGCAAATTTGAGGTGCTACAGTTGCCCATATTCAATCAACTGAGGACCTGAATGGATGAAAGCAACAACTATCAGACTTTCAAGGTAAACAGGGATTGAATACCAAAAGAATCGTAAAATTTTCACTCTGCAGGTGACGAAGTGAAGAAAGCGAGGCCATTCACCGATGGCGGCTTCAAGGCAGGACTTGATATTTTCCGATGTCAAGGAAAGCGAGGCCATTTACTGAAGGCGGCTTTACTGGGGAGGAAAAAAGATGTTTAAGACTGGAACAAGACCAGACGTTTACTGACGACTCTATTGAGGAATTGATATTTATCAAAGAAAGGATAGATGACCAGACATTTACCGATGACTGGGAAGAAAGAAACCACGACCAGACATTTACCAATGAATGGGAAGAAAGAAACCACGACCACACATCTACCGATGAATGGGAAGAAAGAAACCACGACCACACATCTACCGATGAATGGGAAGAAAGAAACCACGACCAGACATCTACCGATGAATGGGAAGAAAGAAACCACAACCAGACATCTACCGATGAATGGGGAGAAAGAAACCACGACCAGACTTCTACCGATGAATGGGAAGAAAGAAACCACGACCAGACATCTACTGATGAATGGGAAGAAAGAAACCACGACCAGACATCTACTGATGAATGGGAAGATAGAAACCACGACCAGACATATACCGATGAATGGGAAGAAATAAACCACGACCAGACATCTACCGATGAATGGGAAGGAAGAAACCACGACCAGACATCTACCGATAAATGGGAAGAAAGAAACCACGACCAGACATCTACCGATGAATGGGAAGAAAGAAACCAGGACTAGACATCTACCGATGAATGGGAAGAAAGAAACCACGACTAGACATCTACCGATGAATGGGAAGAAATAAACCACGACCAGACATCTACCGATGAATGGGAAGAAAGAAACCACGACCAGACATCTATCGATGAATGGGAAGAAAGAAACCACAACCAGACATCTACCGATGAATTGGAAGGAACTCGATGTTTACCGATATCGAAAGATGATGTTTACCGACACCAAAGAAAGACTGACATTACAGGGATCAACACGACACTTACCGGTATCGCAAGGATGACATCTACATATGTCGAAACAAGGCAGACACTTGCCGGGGACTACACTGGGGAGTCAAGCTTTCCTTTCACGGACGGGTGAGGAAATAAACCTCTCTGGGGATTGTCAATTCTGAATGCTGTCAAGAGCAACTGCTGCAAATGTGTGACACTGATGTTGAAAAATGATCCGCCTCTGCTGGGGATATGATCTAATCTGGCTTAACACATGTATGCATATGTTTGAGTATTCTATGGCGTAATGCTCCATACTGAATGGAAATTCTACGCGATTTGAGGATGCAAATGCAAGTGATGATCACTATATGCAAGATGCAAAGGGAGGAAAACTCCTGCAGGGAAAACAAACGATCGCTTTGCTGAGTACCCGATTCTGATTCGATCTTCCAACTCTGTGGGTACACATAATAATTTTGCTACGGATACTTACTGATTTGACATTCTCGGAACGACAGAGAAACCAACTCAACTGGGGAGCCACTTGTTGGGAAAAAACCAACCATTCAATCATGCTGGGGAATAGCACTGCTGCTGGGGGAAAGTATAATCCTCACTGGGGACGACCTCCACTGAACCCGATCTGCTTGGGGATTTCGCTGGGGAGAAACTATCAACGCTCACCTCCGTTGGGGAAAAAGCAACCCTCAGACTTGCTGGGGAAATAACACTCTCAACCCTGCTAGGGGAAACAGCAAACTTCAGGCCTGGCTGCTGAGGAACCACCGATCTCGAACCCGTTGGGGAGACAAGTTCTGGACTTGACTTAGACGACCCAACTTCTTACACTACTGGACAGTGTCGAAACACCTTTGAACAAACTGTGGCTCATCTGCTCTAGCCAGCAAATAAAGATAGTAACCTGCAAAACAACAAGACATACATGCCCCAGGGGATCGTATGGACAAAATACACTCAAGCGTACTCGACATTCAAAATGATTTTCAAATGTTTTATCTTTCCGCACGTCATTGTCTAACATTCATGTTTTTAGATGCAATGTTTATCAAAAATTCAGACGTTTTTGAAAACAAAGCAGTAAAGAAAAAACAAGAGAGCAATTTGACTGAATAACGACTTTTATTGATTGAAAATGGCCTATAAAGGCAAAATACATCAGGAAGCAATTCCTAGGAAGCGGTAATTGCGCCAAAAAAGGAAATAAACTATCCTATTGGCAATGTGAACACGGCGTTCCACTATTTTCCAATTCTGTTATGACCCGTATATCCTCAATTTCCCCAAATTCCCTGCTTTCTGAGAAAAATGATTGGACCGATCACATCCTTCAAGATGGTAGATACTGAGGCGCGATGAAGTACAGATAACTCAGATTGTAGTCTTTGCTTTAATCCCTCTTTTGCCTGGATCGCCTTTTCAGGTCTTCAATCCACCGGGATACCCATTTTTGCCTAAGTCGCCTTTGCAGGTTTTCGAGTTACCGGGTGTACATATTTTTTATTCTTTATCCCTAACTTTTGCCCGAACCTTTTTTCTTTTTTTTTGTTCACCGGGATGCCCTTTTTTGCCTGGACTCTTTTATTCTTTTTGTCCAACGGGTCAATTTATGCGAAGTATTTTTTGACTACATCTGAATTCACAGGGGATGGAAAATCTTCACCATCCATAGTTGTAAGCATCAAGGCTCCACCAGAAAAGACCTTCTTAACAACATATGGACCTTCATAATTCGGAGTCCACTTGCCCCTGTTATCTGTACCGGGAGGAAGGATCCTCTTCAAAACCAAATCACCTGTCTGATAGCTTCGAGGACGCACTTTCTGATCAAAGGCCTTCTTCATCCTTCTCTGATATAGTTGCCCATGGCACACAGCTGCTAATCGCTTCTCCTCGATAAGGCTTAACTCGTTGAACCTTGTCCGAACCCATTCAGCTTTGTCTAACTTGACATCCAACAGGACTCTTAGAGAAGGAATCTCCACTTCAACAGGTAGGACTGCCTCCATACCATACACAAGGGAGTAAGGGGTTACCCCGGTCGACGTACGTACTAAGGTACGGTACCCATGTAAAGCGAAGGGCAACATCTCATGCCAATCCTTGTACGTAATGACCATCTTTTGCACAATCTTCTTAATGTTCTTGTTTTCCGCCTCTACAGCACCATTCATCTTTGGTCTGTAAGGAGAAGAATTATGGTGTTCGATCTTAAAGTCTTTGCAAAGCTCTTTCATCATCTTGTTATTGAGATTCGAACCATTATCAGTGATGATTCTCTCAGGAACCCCATACCGATAGATAATCTCCTTCTTAATGATTCGGGCAACCACTTGCTTGGTAACATTGGCATAGGAAGCTGCTTCTACCCACTTGGTGAAGTAATCAATCGCGACTAGGATGAAGCGATGTCCATTAGAAGCAGTAGGTTCAATCTTCCATATCATATCGATACCCCACATCGCGAATGGCTAAGGGGAATTCATAACATTCAGAGGGCTTGGTGGTACATGCAATTTATCTACATAGATCTGACATTTGTGGAACTTTCGAGCGTATTTGAAACAATCGGATTCCATGGTTATCCAGTAATAACCGACTCTTAACAACTTCTTGGACATTGCATGACCACCAGCATGGGTACCGAAAGATCCCTTGTGTACTTCCTGCATTAACATGTCTGCTTCGTGTCTATCCACGCATCTGAGCAGAACCATGTCAAAGTTCCTCTTGTACAACACATCATCTTGGTTCTAGTAAAAGCTTCCAGCTAGCCTTCTCAATGTCTTCTTGTCATTCTTTGACGCTCCTTCAGGATACTCCTGGATTTTGAGGAAATTCTTAATATCATAGAACCACGGCTTCTCATCAATAACAGACTCGGCTGCAAAAACATATGCAGGCCTCTCGAGTCGATTCACAGCAACGTGTGGCACATGATTATGCCAATGGACTTTAATCATGGTAGACCATGTGTCTAATGCTTCAGCCATTTGATTTTCATCTCGGGGTACATGATACAACTTCACTGTCTTGAAGAAAGTCAGGATCCTTCTGGTGTAGTCTCGATAAGGAATCAAATGCGGCTGATGAGTATTCCAGTCTCCATTGACTTGGTTAATCACAAGAGAAAAATCTCCATAAATGTCCAGAGTTTTGATCCTTAGATCGATGGCTTCTTCAATCCCCATGATACTAGCCTCGTACTCAGCTTCGTTGTTAGTCACTTCAAAAGTCAATCTGGCAGAACAAGGTAAGTGTGCACCTTTAGGATTGATAAGTACTGTCCCAACACCATTTCCATTCACATTTACCGCCCCATCAAACATCAGTGTCCACTTGTCATCGGGATCCGGTCCTTCCTCGACAAGAGGCTCTTCACAATCTTTCATCTTTAAGTACATGATGTCTTCATCAGGGAATTCAAACATCATCGACTGATAGTCATCAATTGGTTGCTCGACAAGGTAATCAGATAGAATACTACCTTTGATGGCCTTTTGCGACGTGTACTGGATATCATACTCCGTTAGAATCATCTGCCAACGAGCCACTCGACCAGTAAGAGCTGACTTTTCAAAGATATACTTCACTGGGTCCATCTTAGAAATCAACAAGGTAGTATGGTTCGACATATACTGTCTTAGTCGGCGAGCATCCCATGCCAAAGCGCAGCAAGTTTTCTCGAGCTGCGAATATCTTATTTCACAGTCGGTAAACTTTTTGCTAAGGTAGTATATTGCATGCTCTTTTCGACCAGACTCGTCATGCTGTCCCAATACACACCCCATCGAATTCTCTGTTACTGAAAGGTACATTATCAGAGGCCTCCCGGGAACTGGAGGTATAAGAATTGGAGGTTTCTACAAGTATTCGTTTATCTTATCAAAAGCTTTTTGACAATCATCATTCCACCTGATTGCTTGATCTTTTCTTAGCAATTTGAATATCGGTTCACACGTGGCTGTTAGGTGAGATACGAACTGAGCAATATAGTTCAACCTCCCTAAAAACCCACGAACCTACTTTTCCGTTCTTGGTTCAGGCATTTCTTGAATAACTTTTACTTTTTCTAGGTCAACCTCAATCCCTTTCTCACTGACAATGAAACCTAACAGCTTTTCGGATCTCACTCCAAACGTACACTTGTTTGGATTCAGCCTCAGTTTGAACTTTCTCAGTCTTTCAAACAACTTTTGCAAGTTCACCAAGTGCTCCTCTTCTGTCTGAGAATTCGCAATCATATCATCCACGTACACTTCAATTTCTTTGTGCATCATGTCATGAAAGAGAGTCGTCATAGCCCTCTGATAGGTAGCACCGACATTCTTCAGCCCAAATGGCATCACCTTATAACAGAACGTGCCCCAAGGTGTAATGAATGTCGTCTTTTCCATGTCTTCTAGCGCCATCTTGATCTGATTATAGCCAGAAAATCCATCCATGAAAGAGAAAACCGAGGATTGAGCAGTGTTATCAACCAATACATCAATGTGAGGTAATGGGAAGTCATCTTTCGGACTAGCTCTGTTTAAATCTCGGTAATCGACACATATCCTGACTTTACCATCCTTCTTCGGCACATGTACGATGTTGGCCACCCAAGGGGGATAACTGGTAACTGCC
Source organism: Lathyrus oleraceus (assembly GCF_024323335.1). Lineage (NCBI taxonomy): Eukaryota > Viridiplantae > Streptophyta > Magnoliopsida > Fabales > Fabaceae > Lathyrus > Lathyrus oleraceus. The sequence goes on along the minus strand of NC_066585.1, from coordinate 323,859,227 downwards.
AGAAAACTCGCATCCAACTGTTTCTGAACCTCCTCTTTGATCTTGACAGCCATATCAGGACTAGTTCTGCGAAGCTTCTGCTTTACCGAAGGACAATCTTCTCTGAGAGGTAGCCTGTGCACCACAATATCTATATCCAAACCAGGCATATCTTGATACGACCATGAGAATACCTCCACATATTCTCGCAACATTTCAATCAGCCCTCTCTTGACCTTTCCCTCTAAAGCAGCCCCTATCTTGATCTCTTTCTTGGCGTCCTCAGTACCAAGATTAATGACTTCCAACTCTTCCTGATGAGGTTGATTGACCCTTTCCTCCTGTTTCAATAGTGTAACCAATTCTTTGGGGGGTTCACAATCTTCTTCACTCTCCTCTTCGGCTTGGTAAATGGGATTATCAAAATCATACTGAGCCATAACATAACTGTTCTTAATGGATTCCGCGAGATCGATTCTGCACGAACGATGTTTAATGCTTTATTTTAGAAAAGAGTTCAAGAAAGTCACAAAAACAAAAAACATTGCCATTTTTATTGTTTTGAAAATGAAAATAAAAACAGAAAGACAGTGAGCACAAGTTTGATTGCAAAACGTCCTTTATTAATGATAATCATTGAAAATTCAAAACATGATGTGGCCCTACAATGAACTACTACGCCCCAAGCAGAGCATAGGGTTTTTGTGCAAAATGAAAACAAAAGAAAATTACTCTGTCTGAAGAGTAACTTGGACTATTTCTTCGGCAGTCCAGTTGTTGACCTTCTCCCCTGGAGCACACGGGCGCACCCAGTTGTCCATATCACAATCATTGTCGCCGTCTTCATCGCCTATTGCAAATACATCACCGTGATTCATCAATCCAGCGCTGGTGAAGGTACACGGCCCTTTCTAATTCTGAACACCTTGCTCTGATGACTGAAGAGGTTGATAACCAATGCCAAATTTGTCTTCTTTTACGGGAATATCAATCATCTTGCCCCAGCTTTCCGCGTTACCTGACTTAATGTCCTCTAGAGCTTGCTTATAGGACGCAATTGAGGCACTTGGCTTCTTCTGCTCAACAAAAGCCACCTTCTCGATATCAACAGTCTCAAAAGCTTGGCATAGAGTTTCGTGAATTTCACCATCCATTTCCACATATTTGAAAGAGGATAAATGGCTCACAAGAATGTCCTCTTCGCCACACACAGTCACAACCTGACCATTCCACACATACTTCAGCTTTTGATGGAGAGTTGACGAAACTGCTCCAGCCCCATGTATCTAGGGACGCCCCAACAGACAACTATATGCTGGTTGAATATCCGTCACATATAAGACAATATTAAACACTTCCGGGCCGATCTTCACAGGCAACGTGACTTCACCAAAAACTGACCGCTTGGATCCATCAAAAGCACGGACAATGAGATCACTCGGTGTGAGAATAACCCCTTCAACATCCCGCTTAATCAAAACCTTCTTGGGCAACACATTCAAAGAAGAGCTGGTATCAACCAATACATGCGACAACACCGCGCCTTTGCATTCCATCGTGATATGCAGGGCTCTATTGTGATTGCGACCCTCAGGTGTCAAATCTAGATCTGTGAATCCCAGACCATGTCGCGTGCTAACATTTGCAATAACACCCTCGAGCTGGTTAACCAAAATCTCTTGAGGCACGTAAGCCATATTCAACATTTTCAACAAGGCGTTACGATGTGCCTCAGAACACATTAACAGAGAGAGAATAGAGATTTTTGACGGTGTCTGGTTCAGCTGATCCACAATCTTGTAATCACTTTTCTTGATGATTTTCATAAATTCCTCCACGTCTTTTTCAAAAGAACCCTCAGGCACCTCCTTCCGCACTGGTTCTTCCTCACCCACAACTTGTTTTCCTTTTGCTTTAGCAAGGGCCTCAACATTGTTATCTTTCGGGATCTGTGGTGCAAACAAACGACCACTTCTCGTAAAGCCTCCGGGTTCTCCCATATTATCCACAGCCGAACCAACTGTTACGGGAGTTTTATCTGATAAACCAATCGTCACTTGAGCCTGATTTACCGGTCTGGTCTGATTTTCTGATCTTCTATTACTACGGAAAGCATTGTCATACTGCCACGGAATTGCCCTACCATTCTCAAAAAGTCTTCCACCAGAAGCAGAAATGGTGGTAGGAGCACCAACAGTCACCGAAGAAGATATGGTCCCGGGAGTACCAGCAGCCACAAGCACATTAACAGTTCTCGAAGCACGTCTGGGACCTTCTGATGGCGTGAAGTAAATGGTAACAGTTGATACCTCTCCACGATCTTTCACTATCCGACCAAACTGTAAGCAACCTTCATCCATCAATCCCTGGATACCTCTTTTCAACTTCACACAGCCATTTTCATCATTATCACAATCTGAACAAGTCTCATCACAACCCGGGAACACTCCCCCTTTCAGCAGACGTTCCTTTACCACAAACAACGAAGTCTGAACATCATCAACATCGACTACCAAGTCCAAAGCTTCCTCATCTTCCACACTGTTCACCCTGGGCCCACCATGCTGAGGCATAGGACTATTCACCACATTTGGGACAGGAGCAAAGTTAATCATCTTGGCATCAATCAAGTCCTGAACTTTATGATGAAAAGCCCGACAATTCTCAATGTGATGCCCGGGTGCACCAGAATGAAAGTCACAACGGACATTAGCATCATACCCAGCAGGAATCCTTGTTAACGGCGCCATAGTGCGAAGTTCAACAAACTTCAACCTGAGCAGTTCAGGAAGCAATTCAGCATAAGTCATTGGCAACGGGTCAAAATGACGTTCTGGGATTCTCTGTCTTGGCTGAAATTGGCGTTGCTGTTGTTATTGTGGTTGTCCTCTTTGTTGTTGTTGGGGTTGAGTTGCTGGAATAGTCACAATAACAACTTGACAATATTGTCCTCTGTTCATATTTCTCCGATGGTGTACAACATTTCACCCTCTCTCCTTCTGGGTGCCCCCGAAAATGGTTTCTTAGAACTCGAAGAGCTTGAAGAACCAGGGTCCTGGGTCTTTCCCGCTTTGATAAGACTTTTAGTTCTTTCTCCGCAGATTATAACATCTGAAAAGCTACCAAACGGGCAACTTCCCATACGGTCCATGAACACACCTTACAGGGTTCCAATAAACATGTCAGTCAATTCTCTCTCCAACATCGGAGGTTGCACTCTTGCAGCTAATTCACGCCACCTCTAGGCGTATTCCTTGAAGCTCTCACCAGTCTTCTGAAACAAACTCTGCAACTGGGTTCTTCTCGGAGCCATGTTTATATTGTGCTTGTACTGCCTCAGAAAAGCTTCACCCAAATCTCTCCAGCTTCTAACAGATTCTCTTTTCAGGTCCATGTACCAGTCCAAAGACGCTCCAGACAAGCTGTCTTGGAAAAAGTACATCCACATCTTTTCATCATCAGTATATGCAAATATCTTCCTGTAATAAGCCTGCACATGAGTTCGAGGACAAGAAGTGACATTGTATTTATCAAAAGATGGCGCTTTGAATTTGTAAGGGATCCTCAATCCATCAACCAGACCCATGTTGGTAACATCAAAGCCCAAGGAGTTCTGACACTCCATGGCGCGAATCTTCTCAGCAAGGGCATCAACCTTTCTATCCCTCACTTCCGTCCTTCCTACTTCATCATCATCACTGAGGACAGTGAACATATCTTCCTGTCTGTCAACCAAATATGCAGGATGGCGGGCTGGAGCACGAGCCGCTCGAGCATTAGCAGCTTCTGCAACGATGGGTGTCCATTGACTCTAATACCCCTCAATTCATCACCCACAGCATAGTTATTGATAGGGGTGGTGGCAGAAGCGGTGTCATTGATAGGGACTCCTTCCGACGAATTTCGACTGACAGGTGGAATCACAACATCTTGTCTTTGGGCCAAGGCTCGAAAGTATAAATTCTATTTTCTCGTCACCTATCTCAAATGTCAACTTTCCTCTCTTGACATCTATTATGGCTCCTGCAGTCGATAAGAATGGCCTACCTAGAAGGATTGGTATATCATTGTCCTCTTTGATATCCATGACAATAAAATCAGTAGGGATAAATAACTGACCTATCCTAACAGGAACATCTTCTAAGATACCTATCGGATACTTAACAGATCTATCGGCTAACTGAAGTAATATCTTAGTGGGCTGTAATTCTCCTAAGTTTAACCTCTCACAAACTGCTAAAGGCATTAGGCTCACACTAACTCCTAAGTCTAGAAAAGATTTTTTGATGACATGATTACCCAAAAGGCAAGGAATGGAGAAATTTCCAGGATCTTTATCTTTCTTAGCTAACTTTTCCTCGGAAATAGAATTACATTCCAAAGGCTTCGGATCGTCTAGTCTACGTTTGTTGGTAAGGATGTCTTTGAGAAACTTTGCATAGGAAGGTATTTGGGTGATGGCTTATGTGAAAGGGATTTCTACATGAAGGTTTTCTATAACTTTAATAAATTTTTGATATTGTTTATTGATCTGAGCTTGTTTGAGTCTTTGCGGATATTGTATAGGTGGTTTGTATGGCGGGGGTGGTACGTAAGTTTTATCTTTAGGTTCTTCTCTTTTTTCTTGACCTTCCTAGTTTTCAGATTCCTTTGGTTCCTTTACTTTATCCGGGGGTTTGGTATATTCCTTGGAACTTTCGGGTTCACTCAATCTAGGTTTTGGTGGCTCATCATAAGCGTTCCCACTTCGTAGGGTAATGGCATTGGCTTGTCCTCTCGGATTTTGTTGAGGTTGTCCAGGGAATTGTCCTCCAGGTGTTGGCTGAGGGGCTTGGTTTAAAGCTACCTGAGAGATCTGGGTTTCAAGCATCTTGGTATGAGTAACTATTTGGTCAACCTTGGTTCCTAACTGAGTAATCAATTCGTTAACATGAATGTTTTGGTTCATGAACTCCTTGTTTTGTTGGGTTTGAGCGGTGATAAAAATTTTCATAATTTTTTCAAGGCTCAGCTTTGGTGGCATAGGTTGCATAGGTTGATTTGATCTTGGGGCTTGATAACTAGGTCTCGGGATATCATTATTTTGGATAGGGTTATTGTTTTTATAGGAGAAGTTCGGGTGATTCCTCCATCCAGGGTTATAGGTATTCGAGTATGGGTTCCCTTGGGTGTAGTTCACTTGCTCAAAGTGGGTTTCGTTTAATAGACTGCATTCTGCAGATTGGTGTGCTTTGGTTCCACATATCTCATAATCCGACGAGACTGCAGCTACATAATTTGGGTTTTGAGCCATATCTTCGATGAGGGTACTAGCTTCAGGATAAGGTTTGTTAATCAGAGCACCGCTTGCGGCAACGTCGATGGTCATCTTGGTGTTATAGTGAAGTCCATTATAGAAGGTTTGAATGATTAACCAATTTTCTAAACCATGATGTGGGCATGCTCGTAACAACTCTATATATCTCTCCCAAGCTTCGAACAGTGATTCTCCTTGGTTTTGGGTAAATCTAGTTATATGGTTTCGAAGAACGGCGGTCTTACTTGGGGGAAAATATCTAGCAAGAAATACTCTTCTAAGGCTATCCCAAGTCGTAATGGAATTGGGTGGAAGGGAATCTAACCATGATAGGGCTTTATCTCTGAGGGAAAAAGGGAATAATCTTAAACGTATTGCCTCAGGAGAAGCTCCATTGGTTTTAAACGTGTCTGCTAATTGAAGAAATATTTTTAAATGTTGGTTTGGGTTCTCAGTAGCGAGACCTGCGAATTGTCTTTGTTGCACTAGTTGCAACAAGGATGGTTTAAGTTCAAAATTATTAGCTGGGATGGTTGGGTTTACTATACTAGAACTAGGTTCTTCGTTGGATGGTTGAGCGAAATCCTTAAGAGGTCTTTGGTTTTTATCTTCGGCCATAGCTCTCTTAATTCTATGAAAGAATAAATGTGCGCGAGCGTAACATTCAGGTTCTGCCAAAGGGTATACTAAGCTTAAACTTCCGGTGCTGCGAGTTCTTCGCATTGACCGGCGGGAAATAGCCTAAGTCTAAACGATATAACAACAGGAAAATGAAATTTGATGAAATTGAACCCCGACAACGGCGCCAAAAACTTGATGCGTGCTTTTTCGCAAGTATACGAACGCGTCAGAGTAATATAAAAGATTGTCGAATCCACAGAGACCAAGTGTCAATCTATCGTTATCTATTGTTATGGTGTTTATCAAATGCAATCGAAATAGGTTTTTTTAGAGTGTGCAATGAAAAGTAAAGTATTGAATAAAGTTCAATTAATAAAGACAGGGTCGAATGCAATTCACATAATCAATTAATAATCCAAGTACTTGCTAATAGAACTACTTATGGGCAGTGTTTCCTACTTTGAAAAGAACTAATTTAACAGGAACTGTCGCTTTCGCGTATTCAGAACCGAGTTGCACTCCCTAATCAAACCCTCTTATTGTCACTTATAAAAAGGCGCGCATTGCGTTAGAGTAGTAAACCTATTTTTAAGAAATATAGTATCTTGACTAAGTTTAAAAGTATTTTAACCTAAATTTCTTAACCAAAAGAGGTTATCACGAACCAGACTCTAAACTTATAAACGCGTCCGAAAATTGTTTTAACATCTCTTTTCTTCTTAAATTAAGACTCCTAATAAACTAAACAAAGCGCTTTCGCTGTTTTTGAAATAGTTAAAAACAATTAAGTTTAAAAAGACGTTGGACGGCTTTCGATCTTACCCAACGGAAATTAAGTGCGGGAAAACTTAAGTTGAAAGTTAAAATAGCCCTTAAGTGTTTCTACGAACAATTGTATGGATTATCGGTTCAATTACGATCCTTACATTCTAACCTTATAGATTTAGTTAGGCATGGTAAAGTAAAAGTGCATTAAAATAAATAAAAGTAGTGCGAGTGCGGAAAGCAAATAAAAGTAGTGCGAGTGCGAGAAATAAATAAAAGTAGTGCAAGTGCGAGAAATAAATAAAAGTAAAGCGAGTGTGAGAAATAAATAAAAGTAAAGCGAGTGTGAGAAATAAATAAAATTAAAGCGAGTGCGAGAAATAAATAAGATAAAGGAAAAGTAATAAAAACCTGCTCCAATCGGAGGGTTGAATAAAACGCAAAGCGGAAACGAAAATGGCGGCAGGATTAACTTCCTTCCAAAGTGCTCCAAACTCGATTACAGACTCGATCACAGACTTGATTACACAATTGTGGTAACACCCCAATGCAAAGCGATTACCACTTTAAAATACTGAATATATGCCTAAATGAAGCAAAGTTGCTCTGAGTTTGCCTCTGTTCTAAGTTTGGATGCTTAAAAAAATGATTTCGAGTTTCTATTTATAAGCAATTAAAAAAGATGGAAATGACAAGGATGTCCTTCAACTTGAAAATGGGAGGGAAGACTTTTCCTCTTGTGGCGCCCGCCACAAGGCCATGGCGCCCGCCACCAGACCAAACTGAGGCGCCTTAGTGGAAGTAGTGGGGAACGTGGCAGTTGAGGGAAGTTGAGCTAGGACACGTCATGGCAGGGTCTATGGCGCCAGCCATGGTGGAAGCCACAAGTACAAAATGCTGAATTTTAGGGTTTTTAGCTCTTTTTCACTCCTTTTCTCGATCGGGGCTCCGATTAAAGTAAAAACCTGAAAACAAAGAAAAACATAGTAATAACACAACAAAATGACAATAAAAATACTAAAATGCATGCGAAATCGGAGTCGAAAATACGGTGAATTTCTGTGTTATCAACCTCATACAAATCTCTATAAAAAGGGGTTTCTAGTCATTTAGAAAGGATCTCCTTTGCTAGTGTCGTTACTCTACTGAGATTTTACCCAAACTTGATCACCAAAGCTAGAAACATCTAAAGTGTACTCAAAGCTCATCATCAGAACTTTGAGTAAACTGAGCTAAGCCACTGCTAAACCTAGACACACCAGATTGGTAAAGAAAAATGGAGAGGGAGAATAAGCAAAGAAGACGAAAAGTTCAGAAGGAAGAAAAGGAGAAGAAAGCAACATACCTCGAGGTTGGGTTACGTCGCTGGTAACTTCGTCGGAAACTCCATTTTCCAGCGAGCTTTACGTCGCTTGATTTTTCATTCATATAAATGTTGTTTCTTCATATAAATGATGCATCATGCCATTAGGAATCATTTATTGTTTTGGTCGATAATGAATCGCTAGATTTCATTTGCACATGTTTGGATCTATAACGTATTTGTTTGCTATTTCCGATTTAGGGTTTAGATTATAAAGCAAATTTTGATTGGAATGATACAATGAAATTTTGTGGGTTTGCATTTATGGATTCAAAAGTGAAGGGTTTGAAGATGATGTCTTTTTGGCTATGGCGTCCGCGTTAGAAAGAAGGTGCGGAGAGGGAAAGATGATTAACGTAGGAGAGAGTGAGAGAGAGTTATATGGATTTCCTATTTCTGTAAATACCAAAGACTTAGTTGTGTTTTATTTCTTCTTAAAATTTATTTAAAATTTGTTAAATGTCATATTTGGAAATGATTGATGAATCAGATTCCCCAGAATATCCTCTCGCCACATTAAATGCCTACTAGCTGTTACAGTGTTATGAGATTCCCCATATGTTTGGTCGGCCTTAGACGATTCAAACACTAGCGGCTGTACAACTTCCCTTTAGAACTTTTCAACTTCCGTGGCTTTACTGATTGTTATGGACAGATGATTTAGTGGGCTTAAGGCCCATTCCTTTGTTTGTTTTATGTATTACGTTAGCAAATTGTTTGATGTGGGAAGTCATGGGCCTTAGGGCCCCTTTCGAGTCCCTCCCAATCCAAACATTTGTTGGGTCCATGCAGTATGATGTTTAAGGTTCTACTCCCTGTTTTCCTTCCACACACCCAACTTGTATTTTATTCACTTTTTATTTTATTCGAAGTTCTATTTAAACATTTGAATAAAATAATAAATAATAGTAGTAAAATATTTATCAACATGAGTTTGATTACTATCGTTAATCCATATTTTATTTATGTTTTTAGTTAGATTATTATAATAAATTAAATAGATGATAATTGTTAAGGTAAATAAATAATTCGTATTCTTAAGATGAATCTAGCCTTAGTCAACACCAAGTAACCCCTCTTGAAACCTTTTAAATTCTATAAAATCGAATTCAAAATATCTAATTAATATACTCCTTCAAACTTTTAAATTAGATTTTGTATGAAAAGGAGAATAGTAAGCATCCGTTTCACTATCTCTCGATTGTTCGAATAATTGGTGTTCGCCATATTGCTCGGATTTTCGTCATTCAATTAAAACCATAAAACAAACTTATAAACTCAAGTCGCTTTCCCAAATTAATAAAAATTTCTAAAGACTTTATTTCTATAAATTGATTTTGGATGAAAAGGAGAATAGTGAGCATCCGCTTCACTATCTCTCGATTGTTTGAATAATTGGCGTTCGCCATATTGCTCAAATTTTCGTCATTCAATTAAAACCCTAAAAACTTACAAATGAAAATCATCTTCCTAAATCAATGTAATACTTAAAAATATATGATGTTTTATAAACTTTGGATGAAAAAGAGTATAGTAAGTGTTCGCTTCACTATTTCTCAAGTACTCGGACGATTGCGCACGCCATATTGCTCGAATTCTTGTCATCCGATTAAAACCTTAATCGTAGACATTCGAAATTATTTTCCTATATAAAATATAACTTCTAAAAGATTTTATTTCCATAAAATAAATTTTGGAGGATAAAAGAATGGGAGGCATTCGCCTCACTATTTCTCGAATAATTGAATAATTGGCGCTCGCCATATTGTTCGATTTTCTTTCGAATTTCGATTAAGATACTCTAATTAAACTTGGATAAGGGAATGGGTTCCGCACGCCTCATTGTTCCTTGAATACGCAAGTGTGAGGCGCACGCCTCACTACCATGTACATTCAATTTCCGCAAACAAGCTTTCAATAATAATTTAAACGAAAAGGGGGTAGAAGGCGTTCGCTTTATTATTCGTCGAAAGAATTGAACGATTGGTGTGTACCATATTGCTCAGTATTTTGTCGTTATTTAAAAATACCTTAAACATACTAAACCTAATTTCTCACCCCCGTGCGATCAAAACACAATAAAAAAACATCTAACGTATCAATTCAACTTGTTACCCCCGTGTGACCGAAATTCTTTTAAAAAAGAACATTGTTTAATCTTTTTTAATGCGCACAACAAACTAGTGCTTAAGCCTCTTTCGAGAGTAGACAATCCAACGTTTAGCCTTTAGAGCATGAACTAAACAATCGTTCATTAAAAAAACACCAACCAACTATAGTTCCCCGAACTAAAAATGCTTTGATTTCCTTATTGCACCATAAGGATACGTAGGCACGAGATTGCGAGATCTTGGCTAGCATAATAATAAAAAATCCTCCCTTTTCCCCCTTCTGAGGTTTCCATCCACCTCCAACTTTCAATATTTTATTAACTCGAAGAAAACAAACAACATTAGCTAACATTCAAATCATAAATTAAACGAAAAGGTTCCCGTTGAGTACAACAGACGTGAAGGGTGCTAGTACATTCCCCTTGCGTAATCGACTCCCGAACCTGAATATGGTTGCGACGACCATTATTATTTTTTCAAAGATTTTATCGATATTTTCCTATTCCTTCATTGGGATAAATATAGTTCGGTGGCGACTTTGTTCGAACTAATGTTTTTCGCGACCATCGCGAGGGATCGTATTTTTCGAGATGCGACAGATGGCGACTCTACTGGGTACCCTTTGCTCCAAGCAAGAGAGAGTCAAGCCTAACTTAGTTCAATTTTTTATGAATGTTAAATTACTGGTTTTCTTCATTATTTTCTTCTGTATATCTTGATGTATTATTTATGCCATGTAACTTGCTCTGCTATTATATTGGGTAATCTATGGTATTTGGCACATGTTGTGAGATAAGCTTCATACCCAAGCTTTGAGAAGAACTTAGAACCCGAAGTTGTGTATTATTGAACCAAGGGGTATACACCTCGTTAGGACAGTACAATGACCCCACCTAGAGTAGATCTGTTTGGAATTTCCACAATAATATGACTAGCCCATTATTGTGAAGATACTTTGAACATGGTCCATGACTCTAGGAACCTCATCTTAAACCGAAGTCCATCTCCATGATTGGCGATTGTGTAGTATTGAAACAAAGGGTCTACACCCTGTTCGAATAATACGAAGATCCCACTTAGAGTAGATTGATTCAGAACTTCCATTTCGATGTGGCTAGCTCATTATTGCGATGGAAAATTTGAATTTGACCCATGACTCTAAGTTCTTGTCTTGAAAATGGGCGACCCTAGGAGCAATCCTTTGTGTGTGGGGTAAAGGACATAGAAGCGCCGTATAAGTTGAACCTTGTGATATATGTGAAACCTGGATCCCTATCATTGTACACACATCATATTGCATTTATTATGAGCATAACAAAATCATTTACACACTTTCTATTTTCAGGAAATTTCAAAATTTTCAGTTAATTAGACATTCAAGAACAGATGGAGCCAGGAATGAGAAAAACATTACAAATCAAGGCCAAAGTACCGTGTATGAACGGGTTCATTGCATTCAGAGATGGGTTGACTAATATCCGTCGAGACGCATTCACACTCAAATATGGGAAGATTTTACACTTGTTGTTTGTACTAGTATAAAAGGACGTTATTACCGCACTAGCCCAGTTTTACGATCCACCACTCAGAAGCTTCCTCTTTAGAGATTTCCAGTTGGCCCCGACTTTGGAAGAATTCGGAAAAATATTAGACTCTCCTAAGCAGAAGAAGGCACCTTATAGGGGATTGGGTCAAATCCCAAAACCCAAAGAGCTGGCAGAAGTATTAGACATTCTAGTTGAAGACGTAACCCCTAACATCAAAATTTGGGGGAAGGTACAAGGAATTCCTCAAGAATACTTGGAGAAGACTGCTCAAAGATTTTCCAAAGCCCAGAACTAGGAAGCCCATGATACTATTATGGGTTTACTCATTTTTGGATTGGTGTTATTTCCTAATATGGAGAAGTTGGTGGACGTAGCAGCTATTAGTATGTTTTGGGCCGTCAAGGTTAAGAACGAAGATCCAGTTCCCGCACTCCTGGCAGATGTGTATCACACCTTACACTTACGCTTCGAGAATAAGGGAGGATTGGTGTTATGTTGCATACCGCTCCTTTACCAATGGTTTGTCTCTCATGTGTTCAAAGATATTGATATGATCCAGGGGATGGATGGATATGAGTGGTCTCAAAATCTGGTAGGGCTCACTGAAAATGCCATTACTTGGTATCCTCATGGTTTGAATGTGGGAGATACAATTACTAGTTGTGGAGAATTTCCAAATGTACCTTTAATAGGGTCAAAAGGATGCATTAACTACAATCCGGTTCTAGCAGTGAGACAGTTGGATTATCCTATCACATACAAGCTAGATGACTAGTTGTTAGAAGGTTTTGTGTTCCATGACATGAAGGGTTATCCAAGCCTTGGAAAAAGATCTCTTCAGAGGACAAGATAAAGGAAATGGTGTCGTAGGGGATAGAGAACCTTATTATCAATGGGTCACAAAGAGAAGTCAAGAGATCAAGCTACCATTCATCCTCGATCCTCCTACTCAACCTCCACCACTAGAGCCTACCCCTGTCTCCATTAAGGAGGTGGAAGCATTGAAAGCTACTATAGCCAGACTCGGGCGAGAAAATGAAGAGCTACATATCAGCTTCTAGCATGTCTCAAATGAAAAAAATGAGATGAAGTGGGAACTAGAGAGGATAAAGGCTTGGCTAGAAGTAATTGAGGAAAAGGTCGAGAAGGAAGAACACAAGAGAAAGAAGGTGAAAGTAGGCATAAAACAAGCTGACCTCTACTTATAAACTATCAAAGAGCAGTTAAAACAGGTTGAGAAAGAATGCCAAAAGAATAAGTGATGGTGGCTACGAGCAACAGAAGAAAAGAGAGAAGTTAGAGAGGCATTAGAGGATAAGATACATGATCTCACTATCTCTCTTCACAATGCTAAGACCTAAGTCGAGCACGAGCACCGACTTAAGGAAAGAGCCCTTGAAGCTTCTCGAGTCACACCTACAACTTGGACCGAGAAATATCAGGAAGCAAAGGATGCTAGAGAATATGCTTAACAGAAGAAAAGAGAGAAGTTAGAGAGGCATTAGAGGCTAAGATACATGATCTCACTATCTCTCTTCACAATGCTAAGACCTAAGCTGAGCACGAGCGCCGACTTAAGGAAAAAGCCCTTGAAGCTTCTCAAGTCACACCTACGACTTGGATCGAGAAATACCAAGAAGCAAAGGATGCTAGAGAATATGCTCAACATTGGACAAATAGACTAGAAGCACTCCATCAAGACAGTGTGATATGGCTAAAGGAAAGAGAGAAAGTCATCGAGGATTATGATACATTCAGAAAGACTATTGATATCTTACAAAAGGACAAAGATGGGTACCGTACAAAGCTCAACAGTTTGGTGGAATTTTGCAATTGGATGGCCCAAGAGATGCCTTGAAGGTTGAGAGAGGAAGTGGAGGGATTGGACCAATACGACACACATCCCGTTATGATCGGTTTTGTTATGATGTGCGAGGGAATGGTGAAGAGGTTCAAATCTGAATTAGAAGAACTCATAACCCGGAAGACTACTGTGTGATTTTTCCATTTTCCTTGTATCCAGTTTATGCTTTTGCAAGAGTTTAGTGTTTGAGTTGTATTGGTATGGGCGGTTATGCCTTTGTATTCCGTACTTTGACCAACTAAATGAATGAGGATGATCCTTGGTTTTATTTCCTGACTTCATATTTCTTCGAATGCTTAATAAGACTACAACCATTATGAAAAAATTCCCTGGAAATAAATAAAAAAAGGACATTTTTTTATTTGCATGCATCTACCCCATCACATATTTCATTACAAAAAACTTACCCAACCTTTTTACCTCTATCCAGTAACGCTGACTAATCAACACCGATACGAGACGTGAAACAACTATAAGATAACATTGGAGCAAGTTGAGGCTAATCAAGATACCATGAGGACAAACATCACTTCCATACAAGAAAAGATGGATCAACTACTAGAGATAATGCTACCAATCCCCCAGAGAGAGAGGGTTGCAGATGCAAAAGTCGGAACGAGGAAGAACGATAGTCACATTGGCACGTCAGGATTGGTCAATCAAGACGAAAGCTTCACTCACTCCAAGAAGAGCTTGGTTCATATACATGTAGGAAACAAAGGAGATGGGGATCGTGCAGAGCCTTCTGATGCATCTTCTCAATACAGGTTTGAGATGGGATATGACCCGTACGACGCTTTTTATGTGCCCGATGAACCAAAGTCTAAGGTTCTTCCAGATCCCGCTGTAGAAAGGCTTCGCGCCTTAGAGAAGAAGATCAAAGCTATAGAAGGGAATAATATCTCTGGTTCCGAGGCCATGAACATGCAATTGGTGTCAAATTTGGTCATCTCGGCTAAGTTTAAAACTCCTGATTTTTAGAAATACAAAGGCCAGACTTGCCCGAGAAGTCATCTGGTGATGTACTTCAGAAAAATGGCTTCCCATACTAAGAATGACAAGCTGCTTATACACTATTTCCAAGACATTTTAAGTGGAGCATCCCTAAGATGGTACATGAGCTTAGAGCAAGGGCGAATCCAGAGTTGGGAAGACATGGCTGACGCATTCCTCCGTCAATACAAATACAACCTGGATATGGCACCAGAAAGAATGCAACTACAAGGGATGGCCATGAAAGAAAAAAAGTCATTTAAAGAATACGCCCAATGATGGAGAGAGTTGGCTGCTCATGTTGAACCACCGTTGTCAGAAAAAGAAATGACCGGGATATTTGTAGGCATGCTGAAGGACCCTTTCTTTGATAGATTGGTGAGTAGTGCAGCGTCAGACTTTGCGCATCTAGTAGCAATTGGAGATCGCTTAGAAAAGGTCTTAAGGGATGGAAAAATCCTAGGAGTTGTAGCAACCCCCAATACACCGAAAAAGTATTCTGTCGGCTTCCAGAAGAGAAGAGAAGGTGACACAAATGCTATATCTAGGGGTTACAAGGGGAAGCAATAGGCTTCCTATGGCCAAGTCGCCGATGTGGTGCCCATACTCTACCAGCTACCAACACAACAACAACAAGTTTATCAACAACAACCTCCACAACAACGTCAACAACAGAATACCGTTCCGCAAAGACAATTCAAGCCAAGGACTCCACGAAGGCAGCTTGACCGTTTACCTGTGCCTTATAGCAAAATATTCCCATACTTACAAAAGGAGGGGATTTTGACTTTAATAGAACTAAAGTCAGCCATTTTTCCATATCCACCCGGATATGATGCTAACGCCCATTATGAGTTTCATATGGGACTGCCCGGCCATACCCTGGAAAATTGTTTGCATTCTAGAATCGGGTACAAGACCTAATTGAAGCTAAGGTCGTTACCTTCACTCTGAGACGTCCGAACATGAACACCAATCCCATGCCAAAACATGGAGGTGCATCAGTTAATGCCATTTAGGAGAGTGATAAAGGTGAACTGATCGATAAAGTTGAAGAAATTCAAACTCTTATCGCCATGATAGGTACACAACTGTTGAAGAGTGGTCTGATCCCGGTGGAGTTGGTTGATGAAGAAAATAGTAAAGATTTGAATAAGTTTATCCAAAGAATGTTGGATCAAGGATAATTACAGATTGAGCGCCGTGTCAAAGGCATGGAAGAGAAAGAAATAGCGGTGGTTGACATTCCGTACGATGTAGTCAATATGGAAATCCTTATAACCCCGTTGGTGATAGAATTTCCAGCATCCTTCGCATATGAGGAAAAAAAGGCAATACCTTGGATATATCAGCCCAAAGCTTTTAAGCAGGGGCAGGAAGACCGACCTTGGGTTTTTAATGAACCAAATGTCAACTCAGTAATAGGACCAACTGGAATGAGGCGAAGTGGATGAGTGTTTGCACTGAGGGATATTGATACTTCTACCAAGGCTAAAGGGAAGGAATTTGCTACTCCTGTCCAAATCCCCGTCCCTAATCTAGAAATGCAAGAAATGCATCTATCACCCAAAGCTGCAGTCACCCGTGAGGAAGCAGATGTATTTCTGAGGATAATAAACAAGAGCGATTAAAAAGTAGTGGACCAATTGAATCAAACACCTTGAGGATGTCCATGTTGACCTTACTGCTCAGCTTAGAAGCACATAGAAACTCATTGATGAAGGTGCTAACCTCCATGCATATCATAAAGGACATAGCGGTGGAGTAATTTGATGACGTGATAACTTGTGTGAATATTGGAAACTTCTTGGGGTTTAATGATGATGGGTTTCCAGTTGAAGGGGAGAATCATAACAAAGCTTTACACATCTCCTTAAGATGCATATACACCATATTGTAAAGAGTGTTAGTAGACATAGGTTCCTCGTTGAATGTTATGCCAATAACTACTTTGGTAAAACTACCATTGGAAGGAATGAATATGAAACCCAACACTCTGATAGTAAAAGTGTTTGATGTCTCAAGACGAGCAGTAATAGGGGAGGTTGACTTACCCATTAAGATTGTCCCGACCATCTTCACTATTACTGTAGCGGTGTATTCGTCGCTATATGATTTATCGATTAAACCATAAGCAAAGCATACAATGAAATTTCGAGTCGCCACCGCACTTTTATTTATCCAAAGGACTGGCTAAAAAGCGAACAAAAGCCTAAGAAGTTTTACACGTAGAAAACTAATAAAAAGATCAGAGAGTCTGGGTAAGGGGTAAATTACGCAATGGGAAGGTGTTAGGCACCCACTACGTCCTAGGTACTCCTAGGGAGCCCTTTTCACACTTGTTGTATTAAATTGTTATTTGTTATGACATAAACATTGTGCAAACATGATTGGGATGGTGAGAAAAGAATATACAATTTTTATTATTGGGGGTTTGAACGGATGAACCCGTTGCCTACGTACCTTCCATCAAAGGTAAGGATCAAAACGCCGTAGTTCGGCTAAAAGATTTCCAAAAGTTGGTGGATTCAATTTTAAACACAAGCACTGAGGCTTTTCATTATCAATGGGAGAAAACTCGACCAAGACCAACATCCACCATGTGAGGATAGCTTCGACGCACTAGAGGGGTTAACCCTGTTTTCAGTACGGAAGTCTTACTGTCGACTCACTAAGGATAGGCAAGATTTACATCAACCACAATGATAATTGAAACCTATGGCTAATGTGAAAAGATTAACAATGGACAGAGCCAAAACAAGTGAATGAGTGAAGTTAATTGATTGTGATTATGAAAGTAGAGTCAAAGTATGATTAAGATTGATTCAAAAGAAGTGTTATGAAATGGAGTTTGAAAAAAAGTCAAGGACTTGGGTCCAGAGTTTTTAGTTTGAAAACATGAAGAAGTTTGCACAATATCTATGTCAAGTTTGAAAGTAATGTGTGAAAAGGTTTAGGACATAATGGGGATGAATGGGTGAGTATGGATTGTAAAACTTCTTAGAAGGTTCACCTCTTGAAATCATATAGAAGATGATTCAAGTGTCTCCTTTGGAATGGGCAATTAATAATAACAAGCAAACAAAGCAAAAGAAAAGCGGATACCGGATGCCAATCACTGGTCTTATACCAATCTCCTAAAACAGAACGGGATATCAGAGGCCACTCAATGGTCTTACACTAATCTCCTCAATAAAGAAATAAAAGGCGGATACTGGATACCAATAGATGGATTTACACCAATCTCCTAAAACAGAACTGGATATCAGAGGCCACTCTATGGACTTACACTAATCTCCTCAAAAGAAAAACAAAGATGAAATATGGAAGTCAACTGCCAATCTATCTGGACTTAGGCTAACTCCACAGATGCTCATAGGAATACCAATGCCACATTACAGGGACTTACAATGGATCCTCACATACAAGAACAAAAGCAACATATGATCACAGGAAAGCAAATGCCAACTTACAGGGACTTATAATTGCAACCTCACATACAATCAGACAAACCAAATTATGATCACAGGAAAGCAAATGCCAACTTACAGGGACTTATAATTGCAACCTCACATACAATCAAACAAACCAGATTATGATCACAGGAAAGCAAATGCCAACTTACAGGGACTTATAATTGCAACCTCACATACAATCAAACAACAGAAGATATGAGGGACCAATGAGGTCTTACACTCTATCCTTCCATATCATAGGAGCATCAGCCAATATATGGACTTACAAATGTCCTCAATGGGTAAACAACAAAGGTATGTCACACAGACAAATGAGATGATCATGCACTAATGAGCAATTAATGATGATAAATGCATAAAGCATACAAGCAGATATGTGCATATGAAGCAAACAATCAATCAATGAGAATCAAACAGCACACTCTATATCCAAACAAGGAGGCTCATACAAGAGGGTTAAGGCACTGAGGCCAACTGGAATAGGGTCAAAGATTGCTCTTAACCTTGCCATTGAGAGGCTAAGGTGAAGCAGATGAAAGGAGATGAGGGGTGTGCCTCATTGCTCTTATCCCTGATCAGGGAGAGCATCAAATAATAGAAGGTATGGGAGTTCAGAAAGTAGGAGCTCTTTCCACATTAGACTCTATAGATCTTGGGTTTGGATCTCAATGCTACAACCATGTAATGGGAGCAAGGAGAAGACTCACTGAATAGTAGGGGATAGGTTGCTTATCCCTTTGATCTACCAATTGCCTTACTTGAAGGACTTTTCCTGCTTGGGACAAAATTAAACACACACAAGCATTGCCTCTTAAGGAGGACTTCAGACAGTTTGCCCGGCCAAATAACAGGCCGGGTCTCCAGACTACATGAAGAAAAAGGAATTATACCTCAAAAGAAAATTGCTAAATAGCAAAGCAAAGCAAGTTCAAAGAACTTAAGCAACTAAGGGTACCTGAAATAGTCAAACAAATCAGTACACAGTTCAACAATTAAAGCAAAAGGAAAGGAATCAACAGTCAACACAGAGGGACCAATGTACAAAGCACAAGACTCAAATTAATATGAGTCAAGCCACCTACAAAACAAGGATTAGTTCATGATATATAATCAAACTCAATTAATTGGCAATGGTTTCTTTGAGGCATTATTGCTTAACCTGAAACAAATGAACTCAAACATAAGCCAAGAGACCACTAGGGCAAGCCTAGGGTCAAAAATGAATGATAAAAGCCAAAACAGCAAGCAATATCCAATCACAATCAAATTCAAACATTTAAGGAACAAACCCAATTGGTTTCAAGCTCATATCATGCATCATCATCATTTCATAGATAAAAGAAGGCAAAATATGGCAAAAGAGAGCACATAGAAGTCAACAGAAATACTTGGCTCAAACCCAAACATAATCAATTCCAAAAATCATAAAATAATTCATGCTCAATAACAATCCACATGATGACATGCATATAAAATTTCAGCTCATTTGGATCATGGGAAGATGGTCAATTAAAATTAGGAAGTCAAAACAATTTCAAGCATGCACAAAGAAGTCAAACATACATGTATCAATTTCAAAAAATCATAACTCAATGCCAACAGATGAGAAATGGATGGGATCAACACCAATGCAAAGCTTAAGATGTCTAGTATGCACATGTAAAATTTCATGATCATCCAATAAAGTATGAGAATTTCCCAAATGAAATGGCAAGATGTATCACACAAAGTCAACATTTGACTAGGCAGGGAAGAAAAATCTCAAACAAATAGGAAATGGCATAATTAATTCCAGGAAAATTCACAAGTCAACTAGACACATAAGAGAAGGTTCATGCAAAATTTCACATTAATTGGAGGTCAGGAAGCATGTCAACAAAAATCATGAAATTGCATATCATTGGTGTGACACAAATTGTCACACCCTACTTCAAAAATTCATATCTTAACAACCACATATGATAAATTCAAGAACTCTACATCCAAACAAACATGAATGAGTGTAGATTAACCACAAAAAATTTCAGGGGCATTGGATACATCATCACAATTTCACAAAAGAAATGGCAAAAGGTACAAAATGTGCATACATGTCAAGAAACCTAATACCATTAAAAATCCAGCCAGTCAAAAAATTAATAAAAATCATGATAAAATACTAGACATTCATGTGAATATGATGGAAAAAATTTCATGAAATTTGGAATTGAAATGAGTGAATTGTGAATTTTGTAAGTTGAGTAACAATTTGGAATAAAAGAATAACATGAACATGGCTTAACAAGTCAACAAGTTGACCGAGTGGCATTTTTGCAATTCTCACACTCACTAACCAAAACGGTGCGTACAGGGGCGAGGCAGGGAAATGTTCTCATTGGTTGTCACCAATGGAACAGTAACAGGGCAAACTGAAAGTTCAAACAACAGCCAATCGCATATGAGTTCTGGGTTCAATGCCCTTAGGGTTTTAGCAACAGCATTTCAGCTTCATGCAACCAATCATCATAAAAAAACGAAATTCAAACAGCATCACACAAACAGCATGGCAGTGATATAGTGAACTTCATGCAACATCATACAGCAAACAAACAAACATGGTTTCATGAATTCTGGGTTCTTCTAGGGTTTTTAAAAACAGCAGGGCAACATCATCTTGTTCATTCAGATCATCATAAAACAAAATCAACCAGAACCTCATAAACAACATGGCAATTAACATTCATGCAACATCAAACAACAATAAACCAAACACGATTCTGGGAAAATCTGGAAAATGGTTCTAGGGTTTCAACAGCCACAGCATAACTTCATCACTTACAATCAATCATGAAAATCAAAGTGCCCAGATCATGAAATTAAGCATGGCAAACGACACAACAAACATCCAGCATGCATATTCCAAACGTCATTTGCATTGAAACCATCTAGTTAACATGAATCGAGCAAAAATTATCATGAACAACAAATTTCAAATCCAGATATCTCATGCATTTCTCAACTATTTTACATGATTCAAGTTGCATTACAACCAGCAAAGCAAGATTTACCAGAAACATGGCATGGATTAGAGAAAAGGGAGAATCGAAATCTTACTTGGTTGTGAAGAAAATCGAGAAACAGTGGTTGTTTTGGAGATGCAAGCTCAAACAGGTGAAGATTATGGTTTATATTGATGGATGCTCGAAGAAGCTTGGCTCAGTGATGCTTGGAAATGTTCAAATCAAGTTTCACCATTGTTGTGCTCTTTGAAAAAACAGAACTCGAGGCTGCTATTACAGTTGGTGTTTTTTGCTTGAAAAGAGCTCCAAATGATGGCTAGGTGAAGAAACCAACAAGAGTTGCTCGAATGCTTTGGAGTTTTTGAGCAGAAATAGCAAAAATGTGAAAATGGTGATTTGAGAGAATGAGAGAATTCTGTTGTGTTAGAGGCTGCAGCTAGGTTTAGAATGACAGAAAATGTCCCTTATATTTGCTGTTTAACATTGTTAATGAAGGTGCTAAGCTTGGTTAACTCAAATGAAGTGAATTTGCATTTTGCTAATTTTTGACATATGCACATGGAGGTGTATGGTTCTGGCCGAGTTTGGGCCTTGAACATGTTTCAAATACCATTCCAAACAAATCCCAAATGGCCAAATTGTTTAAAAATCCCTCATTTAAAAAGTCAACTTTTTGCACCACTTGAAATTAATGAAGTCAAGTCCAAAAATGGCATTTTGCATGGTAAGATTTTGGTACATGATGAATGCATTTTTGGAAAGAGGGGAACAAATAGAGCTTGTAGGAAATTGGCCAAATGGTTCACGAGATATGGCCTTTTGAAGTTCACAAATTTTTGAAATTGAATTGATCATATCTTGCCAACCATACATGGGAATTGGGTGTTCTTGGACTTTTTGAAAATGGGAGAACAAGATCTTCAACTTTCATGTTGGGCAAAAATTCATTTGAAGCTTGTATCATGATGCAAGTTGAGGATCAAGAAGTTTCCATTTTTGGCAGTTAAAATTACAGGTCCACTTTCTATTTTGGGAAATTTTCTGTTTGACCTCAAATTCTTCCATGATGAGGTTTGACATGATATATGAGGCTTGTATAGACATGAATGAGCTCCTTCAAATCAATTCTATCCATCAAATCACTGATTAAATCCACAGTTGACCAAGTTTGACTTTTCTAGGGTTTTGGATGACTGAAGCATTTCTGATGAATTCCAAACCCTAATTCCTTGAGAACTTGATTCCAAATGATGTCCCAAGTTATATGAACTCTTGATTATTGATCATGGTGCCCAAATTCTGCAGGAATGGCCACCATCCATTGCTTTGATTGACTTCTGACTGACTTTGACCTAATTGCTGATGATTGCTTCAACTGCAAGCAACCAGGTTAAACTGACAATATTTTTGTACTTTTTGAATGATAAACATATGAAAGGCAAAGATATACAAATGCAAGACATGCTTGGTGATCAAGAATCAACTCACAAGGCAATCTACCCACTAGGAGGGAAACTAGGGCATGCAGTGATCCTTGAGGCCATGATATGATATGATATGGGCCATGAGGGATCTTAGGGCCCAAAATTGGGGTCTTACAGATGCCCCTATTTAAGGTCATTCTAGCCGGAGAAGTTAAGTTTAGAAATCTTCATCTCGACGCGGTAGAATGGGCTTAAATAACAGTAATGAGACAAATTTTGGTCCCTAAGAGACCTCATGATGCAAATGTATGCATGCAAAAGACACAAATTCTGTGGGGAATATGATTCACGCAGAAGAAAAGACGATCCATCGGAGTAATACACTCACCAGGAACAGAGACTCTAACAAGACTTTAGTTAGGGATAGACAAAACTGACACAGCGTGAACAAGACACGACTCTGATTAGAAAAAGAAATCAGATTGGAGACCTTACAAGGGAGTGAAGGACACACTGGGAAAAAGAATTCCAAAGGAAAATAAATCCATTGGAGAGACACAAGCCGACTCCTGGGGGGAAGCAACAAGAAAACTTCCCTGAGGAAGCACCAAAGAAATGAGATGTTATCGGTATGAGGGTAACAAAAACAGGAAGGAACACCAAGGATACCGGATTGTAGGTATGTAACAGGTGACCGACCAAAGACGTGAATTGGCGTGTGTTCCAAGACACTCATCATCCTGAAGAGAGCGAAAGCAAACTTGTTTATAGGATGGATATTTGATTTTGTAAAGAATGCAAATCTTACTCAGTTGGGGAAACAAACAAAGTGTTCGACAAGAGAGTGCATGAGATATATTATCTATAGCCGTCAAAACGTAGATAATGTACTCGCATGGAAAGTTATCCTGAACCGGGTTGTAGGTTGTTTATAGGATAAGATCCGAAATCGTGAATTGGTTTGTGTTCCAAGACACTCATCATCCTGAAGAAAGCTAGAACAGCAGACTTGTTTATAGGATGGACATTCGATTCCACAAGGAATACGAATCTTACTCTGCGGAGAAAACAATCAAAGGATTGACCCAAGAGTGAACGAGATATAATATCCATTACTGTCAGAACGTGGATAGAATACTCACAAAGGAAGATTATCCTGAACCGGGTTGTAGGTTGTTTGTAGGATAAGATCCGAAATCGTGAATTGGTTTGTGTTCCAAAACACTCATCATCCTGAAGAAAGCTAGAACAGCAGACTTGTTTATAGGATGGATGTTCGATTCCACAAGGAATACGAACCTTACTCGACTGGGGACACAAACCCAAAGAGTGCATGAGATATAATATCCATTACCGGCAGACCGTGGATAAGAATACTCGCATGAGATATATTATCTATTACCGTCAGAACGTAGATAATAAACTCGCATGGTAAGAAACACCAGAGATACCGGTTACTGGGTATATAGTAGGTGATCTACCGAAAACGTGAATTGGTATATATGCCAACACACTCATCATCCGAAACACAAACTGGTTAAAGGATGGATATTCGATTCTACAAAGAATACGAATCTTGCTCAGCTGGGGAAAATCAACAAAGGATTCCAACTAAAGAGCGCATGAGATATATTATCCATTACCGGCAGACCGTGAATAATATACTCGAAAGGAAAAGACACCAGAGATACCGAAGTATATAATAGGTGACTAACCAAAAAGAGAGACAATCGATACCAAGCATCCGGGTAAACAAAAGACAACTCGAAGGGATAAATTGCAAGCATCCGGCAATTATCCAACAACAAGAATATTCGACTCCGCGAAGGGAAAGAATGAATCTTACTCGATTGGAGAAACGCAAAAGGCTTCGACTGAAGAGTGCATGAAATATATTATTCATTACCGGCAGACCGTGAATAATATACTTGCATGGAAAATTATCCACAACCGGTTACTGGGTTAATAAAGGATAAATCAACCGAAAAGAAAGGCATCGGGATACCAAACTAGGTATATAGTGATGACCATTCAAAAGGAGCAACAGACATTACCAACAAAAGGGTAAATGAAAGGCGATCTGTTGAGGATAAATTGCAAGCATCCGGCAATTATCCACAGGGACTAGCTGGGGATGCATTGGTATACAACCAATGATCCGGGGAACAAATCACTGACACAAGGTGAAAGGACCCGCTGGGGATAAAATTGCTAGCATACGGCAATTATCCACAAAAGACTTGCTGGGGATATAAGTGCTGATCTGAGCAACTTATCCAAGCAAAGGAAAAAATCAACATCAAGAACTAGATGAAGATAACCACAAGAGAAATTGTCATCGGTTGGGATGAACAACAAAGTTAACTCTGCAAGGAGAGAACAAGGTTTATAACTACCGGTTTGTAGAAAAACCGCAAAGATAGGACTTACGACTGCTGGTTTGTAGGTAGAGGGCCAAAAGAGTGGGGATAACCACAAAATTAGGGTTTACATCTACCGAATACGGGGTAGAAGACCAACAACTCCGCGTGGGGATAGAACAAATCACAAATCCGCACGGGAAACCAAAATAGGGTTTATAACAAACCACAAACTGCTGGAGAGCAGGAAAAATAGGATTTACGACTACCGGTATGAGGGTAGAAGACCAACAACCCTGGCTGAAGAATAAAGGGTGTATAACCACAAATTCTGTCAAGAAAGCCAGGAAAGATAGGACTTATAGCTACCGGTATGAGGGTAGAGGCCCAAAACATTCCGCTGGGGAACAACCCACTGGGAAGCACAAGACATTTGACAAATAGTCAATTCGGGAACAATCCGAAAAGACAGACTGAATCAAGACACGTCCTAATGAGGATATAACTCAAATAGGAACATCCATCCCAATATATGTGTTGGGAGGAAACGGAAGAAACCGTCATCCACGAGGATATATCTCAGTGGGGAACTGCAGAAGGAAAGATAAACATTTTCTGCTTATGGGCTGACTCTATATGGAGAGATTTATAACACCCGACATCTGCTTAGGGAGATCTGTAAAGAGATCTATATCACCCGTCGCAGGGACACGACAAACAAAGGATACATGGCAAGAAATGCGACATGAATATCTGAATGTTTATGAATATGCATGAATATGCGTGATTTATGTTTGATGAATGCTGACAAAACAGACAATTCTAACACAAACAGGTTCAGGAACCAAACGTCCGGTATTATACTTCCAGGGGAAAAACCAGCTGGAGAGCCAATCTGCGGAGATCTTCATGCTGTAAAGCAAAGATCTGCGGGTACTGCTGAAGAAGCAGAGAATCAGAGATATCAGGAAATAACCCAATCAGGGTACAGAAAATCACAACGGGCAAAGCAGCCACCAAGACAAATCTGTAGGGGAACAAGAGAAGTCCCAAAGTATCTGCAAGGGATCCCAGTGTCAACTGAGAAAAAAAAGGTGCGTTGCACAAGCACAAATTGCTGTAGAAGTAACTCCACATAACTCCGCTAGGGGACAACCCACTGAGGGAGAGTGATATCATCCAAATAGAATCTAACTGCATAAGCAACTCTACTGGGGAAAACTGTCGGCTACTCTCTTGGGGAACAACCCACTGAGGGAGGACAGATCAAACAAGTAGATTCTGCAACGAACCACTCTACTTGGGGAGAATACACATAGCAAACTGATCACAACAAGTAGATTCTGCAATATAAGCCACTCTACTGGGGATCACAAACAGTTAGGAAATCAATCCGTTCTCTGGATGCTAGAGCCATCATCTGACCATACTGGGGATTGAAGGAGTATTCAACAGGCAAAACTGCCACAATAAACGCTCTGCAGACTATGCTGAGGAAAAGATGGTTGAAATAACTGGAATATCAACCCAATCAACCATCGAATAGGAAAATAAATCCTGCTCTACTGAAGAGGAACAAACACTCTGATGGAGGGATAGCAGCAATTCCGCAGACGACTTCGCCGGGGAAAAGGTAAAGTACCGGGTATCAAACCACTGACTTACCGAGTCTTCAAAAAGAAAGCAATCATGCTGAGGAAACAGACAATTCCGCTGGCAACTGCACTAGCAAGAGTGATATCAACTCTGCTCGCGAATCCGATGGGGATATCAATCAATGGCTATACTCATGACTGTGCTGAGGAGACAAATAAAGTCTGGGGCATACGACCCACTGGAGAAAGTGACGGGGTACCAGGATGACAAAACCATCAACCGCCGAAACTCACAAGGAAATACCCATGCTGGGAAAACTGCTGCTGGAGAAAACGAAGTCTTCAACAACACTCTGCTTGCGACTATACTGGGGAAAAACCCCAACAACAACTCTGTTTGAGGAACAACCCCAACAAAGGTCTGAAGAAAGAAGATACCACCAAACCAGGAATATGAACAAATGTCTTACCTGTTGAAAATCATGCCACCCTCGGGAGAGCACTGAGATATTCTTGAGTATCTTTTCAATTTTGTGAACGTTCACTTTGTTTAAAACAATATTTTGAAAAATTTTGATTTGTTTAAAACAATGATATTTTATCAATTTAAAACATGCAAAACATTTGTTGAATCGAAACAAATAAGAGTGCAAATAATTGGATAAAAAGCTCAAATTGATTTGATGGAATGGTAGCCTGCAAATGGCAAGACTCCATAGATCTGTACAAATTTGAAATCAGTGATATATATTGGAAGAGGGCTACATTGAACATAATGATCCTTTCTCTACCAATTTGAATCTCGATGTATCCGAAGCTTCGGTTGACGACGAATTGAGAACCTTCTGACGAAATGACGACTATGGAACAGAAAGTCTTGTCAGGATGCAGTTACTTGCCAAATCCCTGATTTTTGCCTAGATTGCCCCAGAGTGAGGTACTCAATCTAGCGGGATGCAAATATTCTTTTTTTTTCAAGTCTCTAATTTTTGCCTGGATTACCCTTGCGGGTTCTCCACCGAGACGCTCATTCTTGCCTATGCCGCCCTTTCGGGTTTTCAACTTAGCGAGGTATTCTGTTTTTTCATTTGCATATACTTTTTTTTCTAGGCAAAGTATCTCTTAACTGCATCTGAATTCACAGGACGAGTGAAATCCTCCCCATCCATTGTTGTAAGCATCAAAGCTCCGCCTGAAAAGGCTCTCTTAACAACATATGGACCCTCATAGTTTGGAGTCCACTTGCCCCTGGAATCGGGCGCGAAAGACAAAACTTTCTTGAGCACAAGGTCACCTTCTCTGAACACACGAGGCTTGACCTTCTTATCGAATGCTTTCTTCATTCTCTGCTGATATAACTGACCATGACACATGGCAGTAAAACGCTTATCTTCAATCAAATTCAATTGGTCATAACGACTCTGAATCCATTCAGCATCAGTCAACTTGGCTTCCATCAAGACTCGCATTGATGGGATCTCCACCTCTACTGGAAGAACGACTTCCATGCCGTAAACAAGAGAGAAAGGGGTTGCCCCTGTTGAAGTGCGTACAGACGTACGATATCCATGCAAAGCAAATGGCAGCATCTCATGCCAATCTTTGTACGTGACAGTCATCTTCTGGATAATCCTCTTGATATTCTTATTAGCAGCTTCAACAACCCCATTCATCTTAGTTCTGTAGGGAGAGGAATTATGGTGTGCAATCTTGAATTCAGCGCACAACTCATCCATCATCTTATTATTCAGATTGGATCCATTATCAGTAATGATCCTCTCTGGCATACCATAACGGCAAATCAGATGGTTCTTGATAAACTTCACAACCACCTGTCTGGTTACATTCGCGTACGAAGCGGCTTCAACCCATTTGGTTAGTAATCAATTGCTACGAGAATAAAACGATGTCCATTGGACGCTTTTGGCTCAATCATGCCAATCATGTCGATCCCCCACATAGAGAAAGGCCATGGTGATGAAATCACATTCAGGAGTGTCGGAGGAATATGAATCTTATCCGCATAAATTTGACACTTGTGACATTTCTTCACATACTTGCAACAGTCAGACTCCATTGTCAGCCAATAGTAGCCTGCTCTCAACATTTTCTTAGCCATGGCATGTCCATTGGAATGAGTACCAAATGAACCCTCATGGACCTCAGTCTTCAACAGGTTTGCTTCGTGTCTATCCACGCATCTGAGCAAAACCATATCGAAATTTCTCTTGTACAGCACTTCACCACTGAGGTAGAAACTGCCTGACAACCTTCTCAAAGTTTTCCTATCTTTCACAGATGCCCCAGGCGGGTAAACCTGGTTCTGGAGGAAATTCTTGATATCAAAATACCAAGGCTTGTCATCTTTCACTTCTTCGATTGCAAATATGTGAGCTGGTCTATCCAAGCGCATCACAGTAATATTGGGGACATCATTCCACCACCTGACTACTATCATGGAAGCAAGCGTAGCAAGGGCATCTGCCATCCGATTATCCTCTCGAGGAATATGATAAAATTCAACTTCTGTGAAGAAAGTTGAAATTCGTCTTGCATAATCTCTGTATGGGATGAGACTTGGCTGATTCGTTTCCCACTCTCCCTTGATCTGATTGACAACCAGGGCTGAATCACCATAAACATCAAGATATTTGATTCTCAAATCAATGCATTCTTCAAGTCCCATAATACAGGCTTCATATTCCGCCATATTGTTCGTGCATTTGAAAGTTAGCCTTGCTGTAAACGGAATGTGTGAACCTTGAGGATTAATGATCACTGCCCCAATTCCATTTCCATATTGATTAACAGCGCCATCAAACACCATCGTCCATCTGGAACCAGGTTCCGGACCTTCATCCAGTGTGGGCTCATCGCAATCTTTCATCTTCAAATACAGGATTTCCTCGTCAGGGAAGTCATACTGAACAGACTGATGATCTTCAATTGGCTGGTGCGCTAGATGGTCAGCCAAGATACTACCTTTGATAGCTTTTTGAGCTCGATACTCAATATCATACTCAGACAACAGCATCTGCCAACGGGCAATCCTCCCAGTTAAAGCAGGCTTCTCGAAAATATACTTAATTGGATCCATTCTGGATATCAACCAAGTTGTATGATTTATCATGTATTGGCGCAACCGCTTGGCAGCCCAGGCCAAAGCACAGCACGTCTTCTCAAGCATAGAGTACCGAGACTCACAATCAGTAAACTTCTTACTGAGGTAGTATATAGCAAACTCCTTCTTCCCTGATTCATCTTGTTGACCGAGTACACAACCCATCGAGTCTTCAAGAACTGTTAAGTACATAATCAGAGGTCTTCCTTCCACAGGCGGAGACAAAATCGGAGGTTCGAACAGATAATCTTTGATACTGTCGAAAGCCTTCTGGCAATCCTCGGTCCAATCATGAGACTGATCTTTCCGGAGGAGCTTGAATATTGGCGCACATGTGGCAGTCATGTGGGATATAAATCTGGAAATGTAGTTCAAGCGGCCAAGAAAACCTCGGACTTGCTTCTCAGTTTTGGGTGCAGGCATCTCTTGTATTGCTTTGACCTTTGCAGGATCAACCTCAATACCTCTTTCGCTTACCATAAAACCCAACAACTTGCCGGAACAGACTCCAAATGTACATTTGTTCGGATTCAGGCGAAGTTTGAACTTCCTCAAACGCTGGAAAAGCTTCAACAAATGCTCAATATGCTCAACTTCCGTTCGGGACTTAGCGATCATATCATCAACATAGACTTCTATCTCCTTGTGCATCATATCATGAAACAAGGTAGTCATAGCTCGTTGATACGTGGCTCCGGCGTTCTTCAAACCGAAGGGCATCACTCGATAACAGAATGTTCCCCAAGGTGTGATGAATGTTGTCTTATCCATATCCTCTGGTGCCATCTTGATTTGATTATAACCGGAAAATCCGTCCATAAAAGACAAGACTTTGAATTTGGCTATATTGTCTACCAACATGTCCATGTGTGGTAGAGGAAAATCATCTTTCGGACTAGCCTTATTCAAATCTCTATAATCAACGCACATACGGACTTTTCCGTCCTTCTTAGGAACAGGCACAATATTGGCCACCCATTGAGGATATGTCGAAGTCACCAGAAACCCCGCATCAATTTGCTTCTGAACTTCCTCTTTGATCTTCACTGCCATATCTGGATGAGTTCCTCTGAGCTTCTGCTTCACAGGCACGCACTCAGGCTTTAAAGGCAGGAAATGTTGCACAATATCTGTATCTAAACCCGGCATGTCTTCATAGGACCAAGCAAAGATATCTGAATATTCTCGTAGCAAGCTGATCAAATCTTCCTTAACAGACTCTTCAAGAAGTGCCCCAATCTTCACTAGGCGAACACAATCCTCAGACCCCAAGTTGACTGTTTCCAAGTCTTCAAGATGCGGCTGAATGATCTTCTCTTCGTGCTCAAGGAGACGGGTGATCTCATCAGGAATTTCTTCAACATCATCTTCCTCTGCCTCAAATACAGGGAATTCAAAATTGGGAGATGGCGTTGGATCATTATGTTCAATGGGTTTTAGGATCAACCTGCATAATGATTTTGGTTAAAGAAAAAACTTCAGAATTTAGACAAGCAAATCATTATGCAGATGAAAAATGTTTGCTTTTATTTTTTTTTTGTTTTTGCTTTTATGGTTTTTTGTGATCACTGATTTCATAAAGAAAAGCAAAAAGTGAAAACAAAGGAAAAACAAATGTTTGACAATGCGAAAATTGAATGAAAACATCATTGTATATATGCTTTGCCAACAATGTCATCACTTCTCCTTTTGGCATGGGAGAAGGGTTTTAAACAAAGTGAACAATTTACTCTGATCTATGGATGACTGTAGGAACATCTACAGCGACCCAATTGTGGCAGACACCACCAGGAATAACAAAATTGTTCAAGTCTTCTGCGTCTTCTTCTTCAATGATAGCAGCAGCTTCCTCTTCTTCAGGTTGATCAGCATGGATGAATCCTCCACTTGTGAACAGACCTTGCTCATTGCATGCCCCAGAACCATAGCCAATGCCAGCCCGGGATCGATTATCTTCAAGTTCAAGCACTTTCCCTAAACCAGCAACTGCACCACATTCAATGGCCAGCTTTGCATCTTTGTAGGAAGTGAATGAAGGAGACTTCTTCTCGATTGGTTCATCAATAGATAAATCTTGGAACTGAGTCCCAACTTCATCCTCTGCGTCAATGTACGAGAAAGAAGACAGATGGCTAACCAGGAGAGCCTTTTCTCCCCCTACTACAACCAGTTTCTTGTTTTTGACAAATTTCAGCTTCTGGTGTAGGGTGGATGTCACGGCGCCAGCCTCGTGAATCCATGGTCTGCCTAAGAGACAGCTATAAGATGGGTGGATATCCATTACTTGGAAAGTAACTTGGAAATCACTTGGTCCTATCTTGATTGGGAGATCAACTTCCCCAATCACGGTCTTGCGCGACCCATCAAAAGCTTTTACAACAACCCCACTCTGCCTCATAGGAGGACCTTGATATGACAATCGAGAGAGTGTGGATTTTGGCAATACATTAAGAGAAGATCCAGTGTCCACCAACACATTGGACATTGCATCAGATTTGCAATTCATGGAGATATGTAAGGCCATGTTGTGGTCTCTTCCCTCCTCAGGGAGATCAGCGTCACAAAAGCTCAAAGTGTTGCAAGCGGTAATGTTTGCAACGATGCTATCAAACTGCTCCAGGGTGACGTCATGATCAACATATGCCAGGTCCAAGACTTTCTGCAGAGACTCCCTATGGGGTTCTGAATTCAGCAATAGAGAAAGAATAGAAATCTTGGATGGCGTGTGTAGAAGCTGGTCTACAATGTTGTACTCACTCTTTCTGATGAGCCTCAGCATCTCATCAGATTCTTCATCAACAATGCCACTTGGGCCAACTGAAGAAACAGGAGTCTTTTGTACGGATGAGGAGGGTTTGGCAACATCAAGTGCCGGATTCTGAACATTCACAGCGGTCCCAACCGGGCGCTCAACAGTATCAGAAATAGTAGCCTTAGCAGGCGCAGAAAATACACGACCACTTCGGGTCAACCCACTGACATCAGCTATAGTGGTCACAGAAGTTGAAGGCAAAGGTACTTCGACCCCATCCTGCACAGCAACAGGATTGTACCGGAATGGCACAGCTCGATCTGATGAATAAGGCACAGGGCCTGCTGGTTTGATGATCAAAGAAGGGGAAGCCTTCGACTCGTTGCTATTATAGCGGATAACAACGGGCTCAGGCAGCTTGAACACTGGTGATATGACATTCACTTCAGGTTCAACTGTATCGACATTGCGATTCTGGAGAATCTCAATGGTACCTTCATTCAACATCTTCTGAAGTTCACGGCGGACCTGATCGCAACCCAAGCGATTGACCGAGCAGACGCGGCACTTATCGTGGTTATGCTCCAAATAGCTGTACTGACACAGCATCTTATGTAAATCAACCAACGACTGCCTGATGTGGCTGACATACTTGACCTTGTACTTCCCAAGGCATTCCTGGATCATGTTCACAGATTTCCCATGCGGCGGCAATGGGTTCTTGGTGACATTTGGGCTTGAGTCCTCGAAACTCAGGATTCCGCTTCTCATAAGGTCTTGCACCTTATTCTTCAGCTGGAAACAATTTTCTATGTCATGACCCGGAGCGCCAGAATGATAGACACAGTGCAGGTCAGGCTTATACCACCACTGTGGGTTGACCGGTATAGCCGGAGGAACCAACTTCCGCTCTATTAGAGAGGGATATAACTCCGCATACGACATAGGAATTGGATCAAAACTGATCTTCTTCCTTTCATAACCCATGTTTGCTTGATTACTCGTATTCCCGCGAGGCTGGTAGGCCTGTTGCTGTGGACGAGATTGTTGTTGTTGGTACTGTGGTTGTTGATATTGCTGTTGATGTTGATACTGTTGAGGTTGATATTGCTGATGTTGAGGAGCATTGTCCTTGAAAACAGGTGCTACGTGAGCCACCTGGTGCTGATGACTGGCATGTCGTGCAGGCTTCCTCTGAACAGAGGGTCTTCTATGTTTCGGCTGAGACTGCACGGCATGCGCTTCTCCTTCTTTCCTCTTAAATGCCCCATACCGCTTAGAGGAAGAACCATCATCCTTAGCCAACCGTCCTTCACGGACACCTTCTTCAAGACGCATCCCCATGTTCACCATCTCGGTGAAATCAGAGGGAGCGCTTGCTACCATCCGCTCATAGTAAAATGAGCCAAGAGTCTTCAGAAAGATCTTGGTCATTTCATTCTCTTCCAGCGGTGGAGTGATTTGAGCTGCCAGCTCACGCCATCTCTGGGCGTACTCCTTGAACGACTCTTTGTCTTTCTGTGACATGGACCTGAGTTGATCTCGGTCAGGCGCCATATCAACATTGTACTTATATTGCTTGACGAAAGCTTCGCCAAGGTCGTTGAAAGATCGGATGTTGACACTGTCCAGGCTCATGTACCATCTGAGCGCGGCACCAGACAGACTGTCTTGAAAATAATGAATCAAGAGTTGATCATTATCAGTCTGTGTTGACATCTTCCTGGCGTACATGACCAGGTGAGCAAGTGGACAGGTGTTCCCCTTATATTTTTCAAAGTCTGGGACCTTGAACTTGATCGGTATCTTCACACCGAGAACTAGGCAGAGTTCGGAAGCAGACTTGCCGAAGAGATCTTTGCCACGGAGAGTCCTCAATTCCTTTCTCAGCTCAAGGAATTGATCGTTCATAGCGTCCATCTTTTCATGAACATCCGAGCCCTCAGATGCCTCAGAGTGATAGATGGTGTCGTCTACCCTAGGCATGGTATGCACGACAGGAGGAGCGGGAACAGGGACCGGGCTAGATGCCGGCATTTGAGCAAATGTAGAAGCTGGCAGATCGGGCATAAAGCCTGGAGGCATCCCCCAAGGAAAACCGGGAGGCATAACATTGGGCGCATGGGTGCTGACTGGCACTGCAGAAGTAGACACTTCAGAAATAACCGTCCTCTGAACAGGAGTTGTGGGCTGTGGAGCAGGCTGATTCTGGGCAGCAAGAAGTTGCTCCATCAAAGCGCCAAGTCTGGCGACCTCTTCCTTTAGTTCTCTGTTCTCTTGTTCCAATTGCTCCATGACCCTTGCAGAGTTGACTCGCGTATAATACCGGTGAGTCAGCTTGTCTTCAAAATAAATGAAGAACAGAGGTTAGAACCAGAAGACCAGAAAAAAGGGGTACCTGTTTATGCAAGAATGATGCATGAAATGCTTGTGCAAATGCTTTGTTCATTTTCAAGGAACCCTTAGGGTATTATTTGCAATATTTTGAATGATTAAAGCATTTTAATTTTCTTGGAAAATATTTCATTCAATACATTGAGACAAAGAAGTACAGCAATTTTTAATTATTACAAAGAGAAAAGGTAAATGACATCCTATGGATCCCTAGAAGCTCGGGATGCTGGAAGACGAGAAGTGCACAACTTCTTGATCTCTCTCTCATAGGCCGCTTCCATGTCAGCTTTCTCCTTAGCAAGTCGATCATACTTCCTCTTCCAGAATTTGGATGACTGAGGAAGCAGAGAAGTCCAAGTGTCGTTCGGATCGTCGATCACTCGGTGCTCGAGAAATTCAATCATAGCATCCTTCTCCTTGAGCTGCTGCAACAATTCCTCTCTTTCGCGGATCCAAGCACGCGAAAGGTCTTCTTCTCTCAACTCCTCTACACGTTGGGTAGGGAGGGTTGAAGGCCCAGCCACATCCAACGGTGTAGGTCTTGGATGATCGTACGGCATCAAGTAGGTGGCAGCTCTCTGTCTGACCCAAGAGGTATAGGGCTCCAAAGCAATGCAGTTCTTCGGACCCAACTCGTTCCTACTCTTCTTGTGAATACTGCGCCAAGCACGGACAAATCTGGCTTTCAGGCCTTGGGGATCTTTACCCTCCTGGAAGAACACACCTTCTAACAGAATGTTATGGGGTTTATCCTTTAGAGGGAAACCAAGCTGACGACGTGCGAGAATAGGATTGTAGCTGATCCCACCACATGTACCAAGAAGAGGCACATTCGGGAATTCACCACAATAATCAATGATCTAGACGGTATCGTACACGCGATCATACCAGGTGATATCATCATTGGTGAGAGACATGAGTCTCTGAGACCACCGTAGACATCCCTTGTTCTCTTTGAAAGCAACTGTCTGCGGCAAGTGCGAAATAAACCACTTGTACAGCAGGGGTAAACAGCAGACAATAACTCCTCCATTCTTCATATTCCTCAAGTGCATGGAGACATAAGCATCACCCAACAAAGTCGGAACTGGATTAAGAACTGAGAAGATCCTAATAGCGTTCATGTCCACGAACTTGTCGAAGTTGGGAAACAGCACCAATCCATAGATGAGCAACACAAATAGAGCCTCAAAGGCATCCTCACTCATGGCCTTCCCATAAAAGGTAGCTTGGGCAATGAGGAACTCGGAAGGAAAACCCTGAACTCCGCCTTTGGTAGTCAGATTAGCTCTAATCAGATCTTCATCTATGTGCAACAAGCTGGAAATCTCTCGAGCAGATGGAATATCCTCTAAGCCACTGAACGGCACTTGATCCAGAATAGGAATCCCAATAAGATGAGAGTATTCTTCCAAAGTCGGCAACAACTGGAAGTCCGGAAATAAGAAGCAATGATGCAAAGAATCATAGAACTGAGCCAGAGTACTCATCAATCCTTCGTCAACTTGAGTGGTGAGTAGAGGTAGAAGCTTCCCATAGCGAGCTTTGAAACCCAAGGGATCTAATAAATATGATGTCAGATTCCTTAACTCTTTTACATCGGGCTGCCTGAAGCTGTACTTCTTTGTATGCCTCTTTGGTCTTTCCATGTCTGAAAATTTTGCAAAATAACCCTTTAAGTTCCTTGAATTTTTTTTTTTTTTCTGATGACATGAATGCGGATGAATGCGTGAATGTATGAATGCAACAAACACACTCAAGGATCAAACAAAGCACGCCAAACAAAGGTCGTGGGAAAGCTCTATGTATCCCTAATATCAATCATCCATTTTGGTGGATTTTAGGTTTTCACCTTATCGACACCCAAGTTCCATTGATATTAACAGTACATGAACCGGTTCAGACATTCTTAATATCAACCAGCCGCTTTGATGGATTTAGGTTTTCACCTTGTCCGGGATCCATTGATATTAACAATGTCTGAACGACTCAACCACGAATCACGAGTTTGTTGAGAGTCACGAGCATGGAGTCTCGGTTAAGAACCACCCAAAGGGAGTGTACTAGGGTTTAAACCTGCCAGACATGTTCTATCAGAGGTTCCCATAATCATCGTTCCATCTCTCGAATATTATCGGAGGAACGAATACTCGTATTCCAAGAATATTCTCAAGAGAAACTCTTATGAGTGTAGTATCGCGTAACAATCGTATCAGAACTGACATCTGAACGACCTCCGCACTACGGTCCTAAAAATAGGCCAAGATGGGTTTGGTAAATTAAGGTCCTTGGCTTCTGCGGCACATGATTGAAAGAATAATGCCTAACCACAAATAACTTGTGTGACATTATTAATTCAACATGACCTCCACCAAGTGAATGGTCTCGCAAGTCAACTGGCTAAGGAATACTCCACACCAGTCAACAAGACTATGCCATTCTCCTATCCTAGAGAACACTCGAGTTCGGGTACAGAACTCATCTCACAGATCACCAAAGCAAACAGCAATTGTATATCAAGCAATT
The DNA here is from genome assembly GCF_024323335.1 of Lathyrus oleraceus. Lineage (NCBI taxonomy): Eukaryota > Viridiplantae > Streptophyta > Magnoliopsida > Fabales > Fabaceae > Lathyrus > Lathyrus oleraceus. The sequence goes on along the minus strand of NC_066585.1, from coordinate 323,822,041 downwards.
CAGACATTACAATCAATACAGTGATCCCAAATTGTACAAAAATATGTCATATAACGGATAATAATATAGCACAACAAGGGTGAAAAGTAGGCAATACCACCAAGGATCGATCTCGTCCCCAGCAGAGTCGCCACTTTTCTGTAGCGGTGTATTCGTCGCTATATGATTTATCGATTAAACCATAAGCAAAGCATACAATGAAATTTCGAGTCGCCACCGCACTTTTATTTATCCAAAGGACTGGCTAAAAAGCGAACAAAAGCCTAAGAAGTTTTACACGTAGAAAACTAATAAAAAGATCAGAGAGTCTGGGTAAGGGGTAAATTACGCAATGGGAAGGTGTTAGGCACCCACTACGTCCTAGGTACTCCTAGGGAGCCCTTTTCACACTTGTTGTATTAAATTGTTATTTGTTATGACATAAACATTGTGCAAACATGATTGGGATGGTGAGAAAAGAATATACAATTTTTATTATTGGGGGTTTGAACGGATGAACCCGCTGCCTACGTACCTTCCATCAAAGGTAAGGATCAAAACGCCGTAGTTCGGCTAAAAGATTTCCAAAAGTTGGTGGATTCAATTTTAAACACAAGCACTGAGGCTTTTCATTATCAATGGGAGAAAACTCGACCAAGACCAACATCCACCATGTGAGGATAGCTTCGACGCACTAGAGGGGTTAACCCTGTTTTCAGTACGGAAGTCTTACTGTCGACTCACTAAGGATAGGCAAGATTTACATCAACCACAATGATAATTGAAACCTATGGCTAATGTGAAAAGATTAACAATGGACAGAGCCAAAACAAGTGAATGAGTGAAGTTAATTGATTGTGATTATGAAAGTAGAGTCAAAGTATGATTAAGATTGATTCAAAAGAAGTGTTATGAAATGGAGTTTGAAAAAAAGTCAAGGACTTGGGTCCAGGTTTTTAGTTTGAAAACATGAAGAAGTTTGCACAATATCTATGTCAAGTTTGAAAGTAATGTGTGAAAAGGTTTAGGACATAATGGGGATGAATGGATGAGTATGGATTGTAAAACTTCTTAGAAGGTTCACCTCTTGAAATCATCTAGAAGATGATTCAAGTGTGTCCTTTGGAATGGGCAATTAATAATAACAAGCAAACAAAGCAAAAGAAAAGCGGATACCAGATGCCAATCACTGGTCTTATACCAATCTCCTAAAACAGAACGGGATATCAGAGGCCACTCAATGGTCTTACACTAATCTCCTCAATAAAGAAATAAAAGGCGGATACTGGATACCAATAGATGGATTTACACCAATCTCCTAAAACAGAACTGGATATCAGAGGCCACTCTATGGACTTACACTAATCTCCTCAAAAGAAAAACAAAGATGAAATATGGAAGTCAACTGCCAATCTATCTGGACTTAGGCTAACTCCACAGATGCTCATAGGAATACCAATGCCACATTACAGGGACTTACAATGGATCCTCACATACAAGAACAAAAGCAACATATGATCACAGGAAAGCAAATGCCAACTTACAGGGACTTATAATTGCAACCTCACATACAATCAGACAAACCAAATTATGATCACAGGAAAGCAAATGCCAACTTACAGGGACTTATAATTGCAACCTCACATACAATCAAACAAACCAGATTATGATCACAGGAAAGCAAATGCCAACTTACAGGGACTTATAATTGCAACCTCACATACAATCAAACAACAGAAGATATGAGGGACCAATGAGGTCTTACACTCTATCCTTCCATATCATAGGAGCATCAGCCAATATATGGACTTACAAATGTCCTCAATGGGTAAACAACAAAGGTATGTCACACAGACAAATGAGATGATCATGCACTAATGAGCAATTAATGATGATAAATGCATAAAGCATACAAGCAGATATGTGCATATGAAGCAAACAATCAATCAATGAGAATCAAACAGCACACTCTATATCCAAACAAGGAGGCTCATACAAGAGGGTTAAGGCACTGAGGCCAACTGGAATAGGGTCAAAGATTGCTCTTAACCTTGCCATTGAGAGGCTAAGGTGAAGCAGATGAAAGGAGATGAGGGTGTGCCTCATTGCTCTTATCCCTGATCAGGGAGAGCATCAAATAATAGAAGGTATGGGAGTTCAGAAAGTAGGAGCTCTTTCCACATTAGACTCTATAGATCTTGGGTTTGGATCTCAATGCTACAACCATGTAATGGGAGCAAGGAGAAGACTCACTGAATAGTAGGGGATAGGTTGCTTATCCCTTTGATCTACCAATTGCCTTACTTGAAGGACTTTTCCTGCTTGGGACAAAATTAAACACACACAAGCATTGCCTCTTAAGGAGGACTTCAGACAGTTTGCCCGGCCAAATAACAGGCCGGGTCTCCAGACTACATGAAGAAAAAGGAATTATACCTCAAAAGAAAATTGCTAAATAGCAAAGCAAAGCAAGTTCAAAGAACTTAAGCAACTAAGGGTACCTGAAATAGTCAAACAAATCAGTACACAGTTCAACAATTAAAGCAAAAGGAAAGGAATCAACAGTCAACACAGAGGGACCAATGTACAAAGCACAAGACTCAAATTAATATGAGTCAAGCCACCTACAAAACAAGGATTAGTTCATGATATATAATCAAACTCAATTAAATTGGCAATGGTTTCTTTGAGGCATTATTGCTTAACCTGAAACAAATGAACTCAAACATAAGCCAAGAGACCACTAGGGCAAGCCTAGGGTCAAAAATGAATGATAAAAGCCAAAACAGCAAGCAATATCCAATCACAATCAAATTCAAACATTTAAGGAACAAACCCAATTGGTTTCAAGCTCATATCATGCATCATCATCATTTCATAGATAAAAGAAGGCAAAACATGGCAAAAGAGAGCACATAGAAGTCAACAGAAATACTTGGCTCAAACCCAAACATAATAAATTCCAAAAATCATAAAATAATTCATGCTCAATAACAATCCACATAATGACATGCATATAAAATTTCAGCTCATTTGGATCATGGGAAGATGGTCAATTAAAATCAGGAAGTCAAAACAATTTCAAGCATGCACAAAGAAGTCAAACATACATGTATCAACTTCAAAAAATCATAACTCAATGCCAACAGATGAGAAATGGATGGGATCAACACCAATGCAAATCTTAAGATGTCTAGTATGCACATGTAAAATTTCATGATCATCCAATAAAGTATGAGAATTTCCCAAATGAAATGGCAAGATGTGTCACACAAAGTCAACATTTGACTAGGCAGGGAAGAAAAATCTCAAACAAATAGGAAATGGCATAATTAATTCCAGGAAAATTCACAAGTCAACTAGACACAAAAGAGAAGGTTCATGCAAAATTTCACATTAATTGGAGGTCAGGAAGCATGTCAACAAAAATCATGAAATTGCATATCATTGGTGTGACACAAATTGTCACACCCTACTTCAAAAATTCATATCTTAACAACCACATATGATAAATTCAAGAACTCTACATCCAAACAAACATGAATGAGTGTAGATTAACCACAAAAAATTTCAGGGGCATTAGATACATCATCACAATTTCACAAAAGAAATGGCAAAAGGTACAAAATGTGCATACATGTCAAGAAACCTAATACCATTAAAAATCCAGCCAGTCAAAAAGTTAATAAAAATCATGATAAAATACTAGACATTCATGTGAATATGATGGAAAAAATTTCATGAAATTTGGAATTGAAATGAGTGAATTGTGAATTTTGTAAGTTGAGTAACAATTTGGAATAAAAGAATAACATGAACATGGCTTAACAAGTCAACAAGTTGACCGAGTGGCATTTTTGCAATTCTCACACTCACTAACCAAAACGGTGCGTACAGGGGCGAGGCAGGGAAATGTTCTCATTGGTTGTCACCAATGGAACAGTAACAGGGCAAACTGAAAGTTCAAACAACAGCCAATCGCATATGAGTTCTGGGTTCAATGCCCTTAGGGTTTTAGCAACAGCATTTCAGCTTCATGCAACCAATCATCATAAAAAAACGAAATTCAAACAGCATCACACAAACAGCATGGCAGTGATATAGTGAACTTCATGCAACATCATACAGCAAACAAACAAACATGGTTTCATGAATTCTGGGTTCTTCTAGGGTTTTTAAAAACAGCAGGGCAACATCATCTTGTTCATTCAGATCATCATAAAACAAAATCAACCAGAACCTCATAAACAACATGGCAATTAACATTCATGCAACATCAAACAACAATAAACCAAACACGATTCTGGGAAAATCTGGAAAATGGTTCTAGGGTTTCAACAGCCACAGCATAACTTCATCACTTACAATCAATCATGAAAATCAAAGTGCCCAGATCATGAAATTAAGCATGGCAAACGATACAACAAACATCCAGCATGCATATTCCAAACGTCATTTGCATTGAAACCATCTAGTTAACATGAATCGAGCAAAAACTATCATGAACAACAAATTTCAAATCCAGATATCTCATGCATTTCTCAACTATTTTACATGATTCAAGTTGCATTACAACCAGCAAAGCAAGATTTACCAGAAACATGGCATGGATTAGAGAAAAGGGAGAATCAAAATCTTACTTGGTTGTGAAGAAAATCGAGAAACAGTGGTTGTGTTGGAGATGCAAGCTCAAACAGGTGAAGATTATGGTTTATATTGATGGATGCTCGAAGAAGCTTGGCTCAGTGATGCTTGGAAATGTTCAAATCAAGTTTCACCATTGTTGTGCTCTTTGAAAAAACAGAACTCGAGGCTGCTATTACAGTTGGTGTTTTTTGCTTGAAAAGAGCTCCAAATGATGGCTAGGTGAAGAAACCAACAAGAGTTGCTCGAATGCTTTGGAGTTTTTGAGCAGAAATAGCAAAAATGTGAAAATGGTGATTTGAGAGAATGAGAGAATTCTGTTGTGTTAGAGGCTGCAGCTAGGTTTAGAATGACAGAAAATGTCCCTTATATTTGCTGTTTAACATTGTTAATGAAGGTGCTAAGCTTGGTTAACTCAAATGAAGTGAATTTGCATTTTGCTAATTTTTGACATATGCACATGGAGGTGTATGGTTCTGGCCGAGTTTGGGCCTTGAACATGTTTCAAATACCATTCCAAACAAATCCCAAATGGCCAAATTGTTTAAAAATCCCTCATTTAAAAAGTCAACTTTTTGCACCACTTGAAATTAATGAAGTCAAGTCCAAAAATGGCATTTTGCATGGTAAGATTTTGGTACATGATGAATGCATTTTTGGAAAGAGGGGAACAAATAGAGCTTGTAGGAAAAAACCCCACCAAAATTGGCCAAATGGTTCACAAGATATGGCCTTTTGAAGTTCACAAATTTTTGAAATTGAATTGATCATATCTTGCCAACCATACATGGGAATTGGGTGTTCTTGGACTTTTTGAAAATGGGAGAACAAGATCTTCAACTTTCATGTTGGGCAAAAATTCATTTGAAGCTTGTATCATGATGCAAGTTGAGGATCAAGAAGTTTCCATTTTTGGCAGTTAAAATTACAGGTCCACTTTCTATTTTGGGAAATTTTCTGTTTGACCTCAAATTCTTCCATGATGAGGTTTGACATGATATATGAGGCTTGTATAGACATGAATGAGCTCCTTCAAATCAATTCTATCCATCAAATCACTGATTAAATCCACAGTTGACCAAGTTTGACTTTTCTAGGGTTTTGGATGACTGAAGCATTTCTGATGAATTCCAAACCCTAATTCCTTGAGAACTTGATTCCAAATGATGTCCCAAGTTATATGAACTCTTGATTATTGATCATGGTGCCCAAATTCTGCAGGAATGGCCACCATCCATTGCTTTGATTGACTTCTGACTGACTTTGACCTAATTGTTGATGATTGCTTCAACTGCAAGCAACAAGGTTAAACTGACAATATTTTTGTACTTTTTGAATGATAAACATATGAAAGGCAAAGATATACAAATGCAAGACATGCTTGGTGATCTAGAATCAACTCACAAGGCAATCTACCCACTAGGAGGGAAACTAGGGCATGCAGTGATCCTTGAGGCCATGATATGATATGATATGGGCCATGAGGGATCTTAGGGCCCAAAATTGGGGTCTTACAATTACATTCTAAGTCATGGACATACACCCCAGATATAGTTGTTTACTTAGAAGACCATGGATTCATTCTACAGGCGCAATCACTTCCACCTTACATCAGAAGCTAAAATTCATCACGAATGACAAGATGATTATGATTGGAGGAGAAGAGGATATCCTGGTTAGCCACTTAACTTCCTTCAGATATATTGAAGTGGACAGCGAAATCATGAGACACCATTCCAGTCCTTGGAAGTGGTGAATGTAATGACCGTTCAGCATACATTTGAGTCACTAAAATCAGAATCATCCATGGCCTCGTGGCAAGGAGCTAAGGCTACTATAGAGAATGGGAATGCTCAAGGCTGGGGCAAGGTGATAGAAGTATGCAAGAAGCGGGACATGTTTGGTTTGGGGTATGAACCATCATTGGATGAAGCCGGTAATCAACATAACAAGGAGAAGATTTCTTCTGTAGAAGAGACATTCACCAGTGCTGGCCATATCTTTGGCAATCAAGTGGCGATGATCAATGTGGAAGCTTATGAAGAGGGGGTGTCTAACTGGATACGACAGGCAGAGCCCGATGAAGAACTGAAGAATTGGAAGGCTGTGGAAATTCCCCAATTTTTTCAAAAGTAATTTTATTATTTTAATCAAAACCCTGTGCTCTGCCCAAGGCATAGTGGCGTGTTGTAGGCCCTCCTTTATCTTATAGAAGTTTGGACAATCATCAATAAAATGGCGATTTGCATTCAAATTTTTGTTCCTTTCCTTTCATTTTTTTATTACAATAAAAACGACATTAATTCTTATGCACACACTTTCTAAATAAATTGCATAAATCATAACATGTAAAGACACCACCGAGACCATTGATAATGACACTACTAGGGTCTGGCATGATTTTAACTGTCCAATTTACCAAGTCGAAGACAAAGTGGGGGAAGATTGTGAACTCCTTGAAGAGTTTGTCAGATTACTCAAACAAGAAGAGAAGGTCATTCAGCCACACCAAAAGGACGTCGAAGTTATCAACCTCGGGACGGAGGAAGACAAGAAACAAGTAAGGGTAGGCGCCACACTTCAAGATGCAGTGAATAAAAGACTGATAGAGCTCCTACACCAGTACGCTGATGTGTTTGCTTGGTCATACCAAGATATGCCCGGGTCAGACACTGACATCTTTACCCACAAGCTCCCCCTCAAACAAGAATGCTTTGTCGTCAAACTAAAGCTAAGAAGAACTTGTCCGGATATGCTCTCAAGATTAGAGAAGAGGTGACAAAGTAGTTTGACACCGATTTCCTAGAGGTCGCTAAGTACCCACAATGGGTTGCCAACATTGTACCGGTACCAAAGAAAGATTGGAAAGTCCGCATGTGCGTTCACTACCGAGACCTAAATAGAGCTAGTCCCAAAGACGATTTCCCATTACCTCACATTGATGTATTGGTGGATAACGCAACTCAGTTCTTCGTATTTTCCTTCATGGATGGCTTCTCTGGGTATAACCAAATTAAAATGGATCCAGAGGACATGGAGAAAGCTACGTTCATTCAGTCTAAAGAACGACGGGGCAACATATCAATGTTCTATGGTGACTCTTTTTTATGACATGATTCATAAAGAGATTGAAGTGTATGTTGATGATATGATTTCCAAATCCCAGATAGAAGAAGAGCACATCACTAGCTTGATCCTAGATTGGCCTATTTTGGTTGCTTCTGGCATTCCCCTGTGGTGTAAATGAACGATTGCTCAATAACAAGTAATTATTCATCTTACCCCCGGCGGAGTCTGTGGTTTTCTACCCTTATACCGGTAGGTGTAAAGCCTATTTCATCCCCTTGTAGAGTGAATCTTTTGTTCATCTTAATCGACGACGGTTGCTTTTCCGTGGTTTTCTATCCAGTATCTGGTAGATGTAATCCCCTCTTTGGCGGTTATCTTTATCCAGTATTCGGTGTCGATATTCCCTCATCTTTTGGATAATTGCTCTGATCAGGAAGTTTATCCCTAGCATGTCATCTTTCATGTACTAATTAACGATAATGATTTTTGCTCCCCTTGATTGGTCATCATTATATACCTAGTTTCGGTATCCCTATGCCATTCTCTTCGGTCGATTCATCCTTTATTAACCCAGTAACCGTTGTGGATAATCTTCCATGCGAATATATTATCCACGTTCTGACGGTAATCGGTAATATATCTCATGCACTCTTTAGTCGAAGCTTTTGTTCTTCCCTAGTCGAGTAAGATTCGTATCCCTTTTATTGGAAGCGAATGTCCATCCTATAATCGAGTTTGCTTTTAGGCCTCTTTTGGATGATGAGTGTCATGGGAATATTCCCCAACTCATGTCTTAGTTGGTCGCCTATTATATGCCCAGTAACTGGTATCCCTGGTGTTCTTTCCTTCTGCTCCCTATTATGACTTTTTGTCCCCTGTGGAGTCAGATTTCCTGAGTTGAAATATACCTTCTAGGTTTTCCTCAAATGATTTGGTTGATTGATATCTCTCACCCTTATACCGGTCTTAGATATTCATTTCTCCCCGAGCGTGTTGTTTTCTCACCCTTATACCGGTGTTTGGATCACGTGTCTTTTTTAGTTTATTACCCAGTAACCGGTAATACCTCATTTGTTTCCTCAACTGAGTCCTCTTTGGACATCCCCCGTCGGAGTCCCTTAGTGGATTTTCTCAGCCTGAGTCCGGGTTTTTATCCAAGGTATTCGTTACGGATAAGCTTTTGGTTGTATTGGCATATTCCCAAATACACGCATCTTTGAGTCAGCTCAAGTCTTTCCATGGATTTATTTCATGGATTCCCTTCGTGTCTCTCAGCAAGTTTCAAGTCGTGACCTGCTCATGCATTTTATCCCCTTACTCCCTTGTAGAATCCATAGAGTCTCTGTCCCATTTATGATTGGGTTACTCCAGTGGATTTTCAGTTGTTCCTGTTCCTTTTCCTTCTTTGTGGACACATACCCCACTGAGTGTTACCTTTTTGCATACACACATTTGCATCATGAGGTCTCTTAGGGACCAAAATTCGTCTCTTTGTTATTATTTAAGCCCATTCTATGTCGTCGAGACAAAGATTTTAACCTTCACTTCTCCGGCTAGAATGACCTTAAATAGGGGCATCTGTAAGACCCCAATTTTGACCCTAAGATCCCTCATGGCATCATAACATTGCATTTGCATTTCCTCAAGGATCATAAGCATCTTGGTTCCCCCTACCTTTGGGTGGGACCTCTTGTGACTGGTTTGAGATCACCTAGCATGCTTGAATTGTATATCATTACTAACCAAAAGCACAAAAATATGTCACTAACATCTCTTGTGTGTAGCTTGAGCAATCACAAGGTCAAAAGCTTCAAGGAGATCCTTTGTGCAATGAAAAGGTCAAAAGAAGAGGAAAGCAAGCATGGTAATGGTTCCCAAAGCTCTCATCCATCAAATATGCCTCCCTAGCATCTCAATTCATCATTTTGATCAAAGCAAGTCAAAGGGTTTGAGGTGTGTTCCCAAAGAAACCCTAATTCATCTGTGCACCATAATGCCTTGCTCTTGAAGCAACATCAGCCCATGATCAAATACAATCAAGGGAAGTTCCTTAATTCATCATTAGATACATATTTGAGCTTATTTGAGTGCCCTCAATCATCAATTCATCAAGATATGAGTCACGGACTTGAGAAGTTGATCAGTCAATTCATCTGACTATTTTGAAATGCACCGAGACCTAACTTTTAATGTGTTGGTGAAATAGAGATGATCCCAAAATAAAAAATGTTCTTAAGGACAATATGAACAACTTTCATGTTCATCAAAAATTAGTTTGAATCTTGGAAGGTCATCTCCCATTCCAAGACATTATAGGTCATTTTAACTCAAACCCTAATTGTGGGTCAACTTCCCAAGAACATAACTCATTCATTTCTTATCATTTTGAGGTGGGATCAAATTCATTGGAAATCTTAGGTTGTATACTTCAAATGTTATATTGAACAAAATTTCAAAATCTCAAAGGAAATACATGTGATAATGCAAAACATTATAGGTCACTTTGGACCAAATGCATTGAAAGTCAAAAAAGTCCAACTTCAAGTTCCCATAACTTTTTCATCAAAAATCCTAATGATGCAAACTTTAAGTCCATTTTGATTGTCTTGAAAATATATACAACTTTGGTGTTGGAGGTTTTTTCATTTGAGGCTTGCATCATCAAAACATAGGGGCTTGAACATTGGCCAAATTTGGAAACCTCACCTTTGCATGTTTTGCACCGTACACTTTAAACTCAAAATTCACTAATTTCCACACTTCAAATGGATTTTTTCCCAACATAACATTTGTTCCTTACATCAAGACCTTTCCAACCATTACTCACATGGTCATGTTTGGATTTGGCAAATGGCATTTTCGAAGAGGAGAAGTTTTAGGCATAATTATGCATAACATGTTGGAATTCATTGCACAAGCCATTGCAGCTCAGAGTACACATCCATTTCAATTTGGTATGATATCAGCTTGCATTTGCACTTGCTTTTGGGCCCTCCATGCACCTGTACATGCCCATGCATGGAGGATCCAATTTCATGCACATGAGTTTGATCACACTTGCCTTGCCTCTCCATCTATAAATAGAAGCATCATTCCATTCAATTTCGATCGATGAATCAACCTGAAATTCTGCTGAATTGAAAACCAAACCTCTCACCAAAGGAACTATTTCATTTTCATTCAAATTTCTCATATCTGAAATTCAACTAAATCTGGTTGAATTTCTAGATCTAAAGTTCCTAGACCTCTCTCTCATAATCCATTGAAGCTCTGTTTGGCCAAAGGAAGCAAGGAAGCAAGCTCAGATCACCACAATTCAAAGGTTCTCTCCAACTGGTTTTTTCTTCGAAACTCACTATTTCTTGATCTATTTGCTTGGATATTGTGTTGGTTGAAGTCCTCTTCATAGAGGCAATTGTTTTGAGTGCTCAATTGTTGAAATCCATGAAGTTCAACATGAACACCATGATTTTCTCTCTCTGATTTCTCTCTCTATGAGGATCTAGAGGAGAAACCAATGGGACAAGGGTGATGTACATCACCCCAGCTTTCCAATGATATGAGGATCGCTTCATTTGGTTAAGTTTTTGTTGTATGCAACTTTGGCCGGAAAACCCAAGCTCACCGGAGAAGATGGTGGCGCTGGCCACCGTCTCCTTGCCAGATCAAATCTGGACCATTGGATTGAGTTCCCCAGATCTAATCCTGGCCTTCGTTTGTTATGACTTATTTTAAATCCTGGTGTTTCGCTTTAACTTGGACGTACGGTGGAAGCGCGCGTTTGGAACGTTTGATCAGCCACGTCAATTAATGAGGCTTGATCAGACGCTCCTTGTTTTTTGGAATTTTCTAATTTTCTGTTTTAATTTCTTTTATTTCCTTTATTTTCAAAAATCCATAACTTCTTTATTTTAAATCCAAAAAATATGGGACCAATTGCATTCTTCTCCAAATAAATTCTAGTTTCTAAATATGAATTTTAATATTTTTTATTTTGTCATTTGATATTTTTTGTGGATTTTCTCTTTTCTGGTTATTTTTAATTCATTTTAAATAGATTTTGTTATTCAATAAATACAAAAGTATTTTCCTAACCTATTTGAATGATGATGGATCTATGAAAAATATTCTCATCAATTTTTTAATTGATTTGAGATTTATTTTGAGATTTTTAAATAGTTTGTCAAACTTTGTTTGACCTTGTTGAACTTGGGATAAATCACTTGGACCTTTCAAGGTTGATTTGAAGTAATTTTGAAGTTTGACCTTCCTTTATTATTTGAATTCAAGTTTATTTTAAATATTAAAATGCTAAAAATATTTTGCTTATTGTTTTGACCTCCAATCTTCATCTCATTTATGGTTTCTCTTTGTTTGACTTTGACTTTCAATGTCATTTGGTCAACACACATGGATTGGTACATTTTATTTCACCTTATGCATTTTAATCTTTCCATTTCATAATCCATTATTCATCTTCTTCTTCTTCTTCTTTCTTTTTGATCAATGAGTTAAAGGTTGATAAGTTAGAATTGATTAAGGAGGCTTAATCTTCCTTGATTCAAATCTAATTCATCTTGATCAATTGATCAAATGAATGGCTTTGCATTAAGGATAGGTTGTTTCCTAAATTATGCAAATGACATAAACCAATACAAGATCAATTCTCTTCTTCTTTTTGGCATGGCAAGTTGTTGGAACTTGGTTCACTAATCAAGACTTCTAACTTGTGTTGTTGCCTACATTATTATTGACCGGCCTCAGATAGTTGTGACTTCTACATAAGTCCAATTACGATCGCTTAACATAGCGCTAAATTTGCCTCATGGCACACTAACTACTAACATTAATCATTAACCATTAACATTTACTTTTTGCACTTTACTTTTATGCAATTTACTATTCTTATACATATTATTCATTTGCTTTTCCCTTTGCTCCCTTGAGCACATGTTTATGCTAATGCCATTTACGTTTTGCTCACTTGAGCATCTAATTGTGAATATATCTTTTATGCTTGTGTTTGTCTGTTTGTTGTGATCCAAATGCTAAGAATTGGACAAAATGGACTTAGATTTTAGGACATTACCCAAGCTAATGGAGTTTGAAGAGCAACTAGGCCTCATGCCTATAGAATGCTTAAATGTCAAAGAGAAACTAGGCCTCATGCCTTTAGAATGCTTAAAGCTTGAAGTTGAACATTGAAAGGACCATATTCTAAACTCCCTCTTGTCCATTCTGTGATTGTTAAAAGAACCTTTTGATGTGTGTGTTTTTGTGTTAGGGATTCCAACATTGAGCCAAATTGAGGAACCATTACCATGAACTTCTAAGGGAGAGGAATCTAAGATGCATTGAGGAGCCATCCAAGAACTAATTTGATTGTTGATTGCTTGAGTTTATGCTTATGTGATTGCTTATTCCAAAGGATGGGAGCTACTTGGATCATCAATATGATCTCAAGAGAGGAACTCCTTGTGTGGTTTTGTTTCTTATCCCTCACTCTTTGTATGTTTAGGACTTTAGCCATTCTTCTTCTTCCCTCCACTCTAACCCAAGCCGAAGCTTTTGTGCAAACATTTAACACTTGTTTTCAACATTAGAAACCTAAGCCTTATGCTTTTGATTTTCAAACTCTCTTTTCATAACACTTATTTTGAATTGAATCTTTAAGTAAACTTTGACCATTTTGTATATACTTTTCATTGGTAAATATAACCCATTCAATGTATTTTTGTGGTTTCAATGGCCACTTTCTTAATCAAAAAATTTCCATAACCATTAGCTATTAGGTTTGAGTTATCTTTGTGGTAGATGTAATACTCACCTATATCCTTAGTGATGGACAATGAGTCTTCCATACTTATTATAGGATTAACCCCTCACTAGCATGTTGAAGCTATCCTCACATGGTGGATTTGTGGTTTTACGTTGAGTTTTCTCCCTTGGATAACAAAAGACCTTAAGGCTTATGGACCAATTAATTCGTCAAGTCATTTTGAGATTTTTACCCCGAACTACGAGGTTTTGATCCTAATCTTTTTTAAGATGGTACGTAGGCAATGGGTTTATCCATCCAAACACAAAATGTAAATAACTTGTATATTCTCTTCCCATCTCTTCAATCATGTTTGCACAAACAAATTTTCACAAAATACCAACCTTACAACGAATGTGAAAAGGGCTCCCTAGGAGTACCTAGGATGTTTTGGGTGCCTAACACCTTCCCATTGCATAATCAACCCTCATACCCAGATCTCTGTCTTTTTTACTAGTTTTTGATTCGATAAAACTATTAGGTTTTTGTTCGCTTTCTAACCATTCCTTTTGATAAATAGACGTGCGGTGGTGACTCGACTTGTATGATTTACCTTGGATTTAGTCAATATCTCTAATGGTAACGAATACCCCGCTACAATGGGGTTGTTGAAGCTGCGAACAAAAATATCAAGAAAATCACCCAAAAGATGGTAGTCATGTATAAAGATTGGGATGAGATGCTTCCTTTCACGTTACATGGTTATCGCACATTAGTACATACTTCAACAAGGGCAACCCCTTATTCCCTGGTATATGGCATAAAAGCAGTCTTCCCTCTGGAAGTGGAGATTTCCTCGATGAGAGTCTCGATGGAGGCTAAGTTAGACGAGGCAAAATGGGTTAAATCAAGGTTCGATGAGCTCAACCTTATTGAGGAGAAACGCTTGAAGGCGTCGTGTCACGGTAAACTCTATCAGAGACGTCTAAATAAGGCATTCGACAAGAAAGTCCGTCCTAAAGTGTTTCAAGAGGGAGATTTGGTGTTGAAGAAGATCTTGCACATTCACAAGGATTCCAGGGGAAAATGGACACCAAATTATGAAGGTCCATTTGTGGTGGTTAGAGCCTTCTCCGGAGGCTCTCTAAACCTAGCAACCATGGACGGCGATGAATTGCCGCTTCCCACCAATGTTGATGCTGTTAAAAAGTACTTTGCCTAAAAAAGTGGAATAATAAAAGCCGCTAAATTGAAAACCTGAAAGGGCAATTTAGGCAAAAAAAATGGCTATCCCGGTGGATCAAAAACCCGAAAGGGCGATCTAGGCAAAAATTAGGGATAAATAAAAATTTATGACACGTTGAGTTGAAAACCTGAAAAGGCGGCTCAGGCAAAAATGGGTGTCCTGGTGGTTCGAAAACCCGAAAGGGCGATCTAGGCAAAATTTAGAGATTAATTCCAAGGCAAAGAATTGTACTTTCAGGCATCTAACATATCCCTCAAAGACAAAGAATCAATCTACCTGACTTTTTCAAAGGCAAATTACTCGGACTGTCAAAGACATGAGGATCATAGCACTGTGGAAACTCAATGGGAACTAAATTTTTATTTCCATTTTATTTCTATGCACAACAATTACCTCATTAAGGAATTGCATCTTTATGTACAATTTCCCATTCAAGGGTCAAATCAATAAAGAGAAATTTTCTCGTCAAAATTTGGGCCCAAATTATTTTGTATTTTATCTGTTTGTTTGCGAAACACCTTTATTTTTTATAAACATCACTCTTAAAGTTTTGGAGAAAATAAAACACGTATTTCAATGAAATGATAAAACTACTTTCAAAATAGTAAAAGGGTGAGACTCATAGACTCCAAGATTGTTCTTGTTTCATAAAGGTGTAAGATCGTTCGCAGATACCTACGTTCGTTCCAATTGCTAATCAACGCCTCTCATAGATGTACTCATTGTATAGCCAAACCCCGACAAGTCTCTAGTGCAATTCTAGCAAAAACATTAATAACTCGTGGTTGAAGTATCGCGTGTTGAAAAGTATGAACCCTGCTGTAACACCTCAAATTTGCACTTACCTTTTGTACATACATTTTCATATTAGGTCATTAACATAACATCGTCCACTGCATAGCATTGCATTGTCCTTTGCCCAAGAGCAAGTCATCAGACAAGATTAGGTCAAGATGATCAAGAGAATCAGTCAGGTAAGCAAGCAAGTGCATTTCTCAAAGAAAGCAAAGCCCTAAGGTTGGTTTATCAAGTTCATGTGATTATGTGATCATTTTGAAGTGGTTTCGCCAAGGATTGGATGATTAAAGCTCAACAGTCAAGCTGAATTTCATCTGAAACCCTAGAAAGTCAACTATGGTCAACTGTGCCTGAATTCATGGATTTGAAGGTGGGAGATGGTTTGAAAGGCTTCATTCATGTCCATACAACTCTCATTTGACATTTCAAAGATCAAGATTGGAGAATTTGAGGTAAGATGAAAAGTTTCCAAAAATAGAAAGTGACCTGTAATTTCAAACTGCCAAAAATGGAAAGGTCTTCTCCTCAAATTTACATAACCATACAAGCTTCAAATGGAATTTTGTCCAACATGAAAGTTGAATATCTTGCTCTCACCTTTCCAAAAAGTCCAAGAACATCCATTTCTCATTTGTGGTTGGCAAGTTATGATCAAATCATTGTCAAGAAAAGTTGAACTTCAAGGAGGCATAACTCTTGAACCAAAAGGCCAATTCATGTGATTCTTTTTTGAGCAAACTCCATTTGACATGCTTTATCATAATCACTCATCACATTTCATCAAAAATCATCACATAAAAAGTCCATTTTTCAAGTGAATCAATTTGATTTTTGGTGGAAAAAAGGTGAATTTGAAAAGTACACATAATTTTCACTCCAAACCAATTGCAATGGCCTTAAACCAGAATTTGTGACTTGCTTCAAGTGGATTTGCACTGTTCCATTGGTTACATATGCATAAGGACATTTTTGCCAAATTGCATAACATGCTTAATTCACTAATCCACTTCATTTTTCCTAATCATGTTTAACAAGTTGGATTAACAGAAGTATAAAGCCTTAATTGTAACAGAATTCTGCATGAACAATTCACAAATCTCAGATCAAAACTCTTTTCATCTCAATTCTCTCAAATTCTCTAAAACTTTTTTTCACTTTTTCATCAAATTTCATCATTCTACTTGTTTTCTTTTGTGTTAATCATCATCTGCAGATGTTATTGAAGAACTGTTGAAGCAAATCATGGCCAAATTCATGCTGGATCTCAATTGTTGAAGCTTGCACATTCACATGGCAGTTGGAGATTTCTTCATAATCGAGCGCTGTTGAGCTGTTTCCTTGCTTGCATTAATCTTCCTATTGATCATTGAGCATCTGTTTCAGCAATTGGAGCCTTGAATCCAACAAAATAAAGATCTACATCTTCAAGAGGTTAGAACTCGAATCCTTCAATTCTTACAATTATCATGTGGCTTTGGTAGATCTTTTGTTGCTGAGCATGATGAACTTTGAATCGTGCATTTTCATTAGATATTAAGGAAGTTATCTTGATTTAAAGTTTGGTTGCTAGAGCTTCTTTTGTTCGATCCTGTTGATATGAGTGAAATTAGAACAAATTAATGCTGGATTAGTGTTGTGCATGATGAGATGATTCGATCCATATAAGTTTCATTGATTTCTGTGATGAAAAGTTCTTGAGCATGATGAACAACATGAATATGATGATGAATGTCCAGTTTTCGTTTCCAGATGATGCATTGATCTTCATTTGCCAGGATTTGCATGTAATTCGTGTTTGTATAGCCATGCACCAGTAGCACGCTGCCACCTCACTTAATGAAACGGTGCGTTTCATTAAGTGAGCGCCACCATTTAAAATTCGCGCGTGTTCGATTCTTATCTACAGCATCCACATGTTTGGCTTTTTAGCATTTTCTCATATATGCATATCATATTTACATGCTTGTTTCACATGTTTTTTATTTTCTTTCACATTGAAAAATTCATAAATCATAAAATACTCATCCAAATTACATGATTCTTTTTGAGGAATGTTCATCATCATGTCTACATTATTTTGACGATTTTTAATAATTTTGTGCACGGTTGGATTTTTAAATTGCTTAGGGTTTGTTCTCATATGTCATTTGTTGCACCTTGTTTACCATTTTGATCATGAAATGATGATGCTTAATTAGAAATTCTTGAAATTTTGTGTGCATAATCTAGACATATCAATGAACATTTTGGAATATGGTTTGTGATTTTTGCATTCCTGGATTGTGAGATATGACATGATCATTAGAGGTGTGACAATTTGTGTCACACCATGTCTTGCTTGACTTCATGATTTTTGTTACCATGCCATATGAACTCAAAATGATCTAAATTTTTGCATGTTGAATCTTCTGGATGTTAAGTTTGAATGTGAATATTTGTGGATTTTTTGAGTGCATTTCCAATTTGATTGAGATTTTCTTCCCTGTTTGACCAATTGTTGACGTCTTGTGAGACATGATTTTATATGATTTGGGAAATTCTTGTGGTTTATTGGATGGACTTGAAATTTGGCATGTGTATTATAGACATCTTGAAGTTTGCCATGGATTTGATTTGGTTCATTTATCTTATGCCAATTTTGTTTTATGCTTGCTTGAAGTGGATGCATGTTTTGGTGCCTTGTATAAGCTTGTTTGAACTTGTGTTGACTTGATGAATTTCATTGACTTGCTTCCCTTGGTCCAAATGAGTTGAAATTTGGTGTGATTGTCATGTTATGAATTCTGTTTGATCATGAATTGTTTGGTGATTTATTGAAATGTTTGTGAGTTGATTTGAATTGAGTCATTCTGTTTGGTCCTTTGAGGTTCTAGATTGCATGTTTTGTACTCTTTGCCTCATGAAATGATATTGATGAATGATATGAATGTGAAAACACTTGGGTTTGATTCTTAATTGATTGATTTTGATTTTGGATAAGTTTCATGTTCTGTTTTGGGTTTTTGATCCCATTTTGACCCTAGTCTTGTACTAGTGGTTTGTGCTCTCACATTTAGGCTTTGTTTCAGGTTAAAAGCACAATTGCTTATGCTTGATGATGTGCACTCAATTGGAGTTGGCTTGTTGCTTGTTTATGACTAACCATTGGTTTGTTTTGTAGGTTTTGAAACTTGAGTTTGTGCCTTGTGGCTTGCACCTTTGTGCATTGACTGTTGTTTGACTGTATAGTTAACTGTTAAACATTGTCTGTTTGCTTTTTGTTTGAGCTGAGTACTGATTATACTGGATTGATTTCAGGTACCTTAGTTGCTATAGTTCCATTGTGAACTTGATTGTGCTTTGCTTGCTAGCTTGAGCACTGAGGTATAATGATCTCTTCTCCATGTAGTCTGGAAGACCTGGCCTGTTACTTGTCCAGGCACCTGTCTGAAGTCCTCCTTAAGAGGCAATGTTTGTGCTTGTTTATTTTTGTGCCCAAGCAGGAAAAGACCTTTTGATAAGGCAATTGGCAGAACACAAGAGATGTGCAATCCATCTCCTGCTATTCTTGTTGAGTCATCCCTCTGCTCACACAACTGGTGTTGATGCATTGGGATATTAACCCAAGATCCTTGTATAGTTGTACAGTTGAGTCAGTGTCATAAGTGTAGAAGGGTTCCCACTTTCTGGACCCACACTTCATTGTCTGAAGCTCTCCCTGGCCAGGGATAAGAGCTGTGAAGTCTCATCTTCACTCACCTTTCATCTGCTTCAGCCTGACTCTGAATGTCAGTGGTTAAGAGCTAACATCACCCCGTACAGTTGGCTTGCTTTGGCAGCCTAACCCTTGTTTGAGCCCCACTTTGTGTGCATATAGTGTGTGCTATTTGTGATTGTTTGCTTTGCTTTGCCTGTGCTTTAGGATAGCTTGATCCATGTGCAAGTTAGCTAGAAACCTTGACTTAGGGATGATTTTGCATGATAACATCTAGGCTCGAGTTAGTCTACCTAGTTGTGTCTCCCTCTGTTATCTGGTTAGGCTAGTCCTTTGTCCCTGCGTAGGGGAACTACGTCGCCCTTATCCTCATACCAGATGAGGTATGTAGGCAGGAGATGAGCAAATCTCTCCGGGCGCCTTTTTTTGTTTTGTCTTTGTGTGTGTCAGAAGATGGATGTAAGCCCAACGATTGGCATTTCGTATCCTCTTGTTGTGTGCTTGGAAGCTGATATAAGTCCAGCGATTGGCATTTGGGTTCCAGTGTGGGTGTGTTTGGTTCGGAAGCTGATGCAAGTCCAGCGATTGGCATTCGGGTTCCATGTTTGCCCGTGTTTGTGTGGTTTTGTTTGGCATGCGTGAGCCGAGCTACGAATGCTTTTATTCTTCTTAGTCCAAGAAGATACGTATGCATAGGATGCGATATCCTAGTGAGCATGTGTTTTCCCAGTCCGAACTACTTCGACTCTGGTGTCTATGCTTGATAGACTAAGTAGGCCCAGGATGCGATATCCTATCGAGTCAGTCTTGTTTGTTTTCTTGTGTCTCTTTCAGCCAGTGTCTGTTTATTTGAGCAGTGTTTTAGCAACCATTTTCCCTTCCTTTTGTGCGTGGATCCCGTCGAGTACGACGGATGCGTAGGTGTGCTAATACCTTCCCTTCGCATAACCGACTCCCGATCCCATTCTCTTTGGGCGCGAGACCATGTCTTCTCCAGGTTTACTCTGAGCGTTTCCTTTCCCTCTTTTGGGATAAATAACGCACGGTGGCGGCTCTGTTGTCTTCGTTTCCCGCCGGTTTTTCGCGTAATGCGACACCTGTAGTGGCCTGGAGCGACCCAAATATATTCCCAAAATTACCCAGTAGGGCATCAAAACTTGACCTCCATTGGTCACCCCGACAACAAAAGTCCACATTGTTGGCATCATCACTAAAGAAAAACGCCTTACAAGGGCAAACAAAAAATTCCTTTATCTTCTAAGAGGGAGAGCCATTCAAAAAGGGGCATATCCCAAATACCCATTTGCATGCCCACATACATCACAAGCACCATGTGCCTCATCATATACATTATCTCCCTATCAAAATAGGAAAATTCATCAAGAAGCAATCATACTAATCATCGGCATACATATCCACAACCTTATACAATTTGTGTTCTCATATGCACAGCCAAATATCCCCCGCAATTGCATGTTCACATACATCGCATGCATAATTTCATACATGATGCTTCCATCCAAAGTGGAACAACATTCAAGAAGCATAACATAATTCAGGACCTGGGATCAATCATATATATCCCAGATTTTCCTCATTTAATTCAACAGGATGACTACCCTGCAGGCGCTCATAGAATTATTTTCTGGCCAGTCATTTTTTCACTTTATTAAATTAAGACATCATTCCTTTTTTATGGAATATCTTAATTCTATCAGATAAGATGTTCTTTTTTTTCGAGACAGAGAATCTCATTTTGCTGTTTGAGATGCTGCTTCATCAAACATGAAGAGTCTCATTCCATTTTTTAGAGATACTGCTCTAGTATCCTCAGAGAGTCTTAGATTTAATCAATACATCATTCCTTTTGTCTGGAATATCTAAATTTTATCAAATAAGATATTGCTTCGACTCGATACGGAGAATATCATTTTTGCTCATTTTTTGTTGTTTGAGATGCTGCTTCATCAAACATGAAGAGTCTCATTCCAATTTTTTTAGAGACACTGCTCTAGTATCCTCGAAGAGTCTTATATTTAATTAATATTTCATTCCTTTTGTCTGGAATATCTTAATTCTATCTGATAATATGTTGCTTCGATTCGATACAGAGAATCTCATTTTTGTTGTTTGAGATGCTGCTTCATCAAACATGAAGAGTATCATCCTATTTTTTTTAGAGATATTGCTCTAGTATCCTCGAAGAGTCTTAGATTTAATTAAGACATCATTCCTTTTGTCAGGAATATCTTAATTCCATCAGATAAGATGCTACTTTGATTCGATACAGAGAATCTCATTTTTGCGGTCTGAGATGCTGCTTCATGAATATGAAGAGCCTCATTCCCATTTTTTAGAGATACTGCTCTAGTATCCTTGAAGAGTCTTAGATTCAATTAAGACATCATTTCTGTTTTCTGGAATATCTTAATTCTATCAAATAAGATGCTGCTTTGACTTGATACACAGAATGTCATTTATGTTGTTTAAGATGCTGCTCCATCAATATGAAGAGTCTCATTCCAATTTTTTTAGAGATACTGCTCTAGTAACCTTATAGAGTCTTAGATTCAATTAAGACATCATTCATTTTGTCTCAAATATCTTGATTCTATCAAATAAGATGATGCTTCGACTCGAGACGGAGAATCTCATTTTTGCTCATTTTTTGCTGTTTGAGATGCTGCTTCATCAAACATCAAGAGTCTCGTTCCATTTTTTTCGAGATACTGCTCTAGTATCCTCGAAGAGTCTTAGATTCAATTAAGACATCATTCCTTTTATCTAGAGTATCAAAATTTTATCAGATAAGATGCTGCTTCGATTCAATACAGAGAATCTCATTTTGATGTTTGAGATGCAGTTTCATCAAACATGAAGAGTCTCATTCCATTTTTTAGAGATACTGCTCTAGTATCCTCGAAGAGTCTTAGATTCAATTAAGACATCATTCCATTTTTCTGGATTATCTAAATTCTATCAGATAAGATGTTGTTTCGATTCGAGACAGAGAATCTCATTTTGCTGTTTGAGATGCTGCTTCATCAAACATGAAGAGTCTCATTCCATCTTTTTAGAGATACTGCTCTAGTATCCTCAGAGATTCTTAGATTTAATTAATACATCATTCCTTTTGTCTGGAGTATCATAATATTATCAGATAAGATGCTGCTTCGATTCAATACAAAGAATCTCATTTTGATGTTTGAGATGCTGCTTCATCAAACATGAAGAGTCTCATTCCATGTTTTAGAGATACTGCTCTAGTATCCTCGAAGAGTCTTAGATTCAATTAAGACATCATTCCTTTTTTCTGGAATATCTTAATTCTATCAGATAAGATGCTGCTTCGATTCGAGATAGAGAATCTATTTTGCTGTTTGAGATGCTGCTTCATCAAACATGAAGAGTCTCATTCCATGTTTTAGAGATAGTGCTCTAGTATCCTCGAAGAGTCTTAGATTCAATTAAGACATGATTCCTTTTTTCTAGATTATCTTAATTCATTCAGATAAGATGTTGTTTCGATTCGAGACAGAAAATCTCATTTTTCTGCTTGAGATGCTGCTTCATCACACATGAAGAGTCTCATTCCATTTCTTTAGAGATACTGCTCTAGTATCCTCAAAGAGTCTTTGATTCAATTAATACATCATTCATTTTGTCGGGAGTATCATAATTCTATCAGATAAGATGCTGCTTCGATTCAATACAAAGAATCTCATTTTGATGTTTGAGATGGTGCTTCATCAAACATGAAGAGTCTCATTCCATTTTTTAGAGATACTGCTCTGGTATCCTCGAAGAGTCTTAGATTAAATTAAGACATCATTCCTTTTTTATGGAAGATCTTAATTCTATCAGATAAGTTGTTGTTTCTATTCGAGACAGAGAATCTCATTTTGCTGTTTGAGATGCTGCTTCATCAAACATGAAGAGTCTCATTCCATTTTTTAGAGATACTGCTCTAGTATCCTCAGAGAGTCTTAGATTTAATCAATGCATCATTCCTTTTGTCTGGAATATCTTAATTTTATCAAATAAGATATTGCTTCGACTCGATACGGAGAATCTCATTTTTGCTCATTTTTTGTTGTTTGAGATGCTGTTTCATCAAACATGAAGAGTCTCATTCCAATTTTTTTAGAGACACTGCTCTAGTATCCTCGAAGAGTCTTATATTCAATTAATATTTCATTCCTTTTGTCTGGAATATCTTAATTCTATCAGATAATATGTTGCTTCGATTCAATTTAGAGAATCTCATTTTTGTTGTTTGAGATGCAGCTTCATCAAACATGAAGAGTATCATCCTATTTTTTTAGAGATATTGCTCTAATATCCTCGAAGAGTATTAGATTTAATTAAGACATAATTCCTTTTGTCAGGAATATCTGAATTCCAGCAGATAAGTTGTTGCTTCGATTCGTTATAGAGAATCTCATTTTTGTTGTTTGAGATGCTGCTTCATGAATATGAAGAGCATCATTCCAATTTTTTAGAGATACTGCTCTAGTATCCTTGAAGAGTCTTAAATTCAATTAAGACATCATTCCTGTTTTCTGGAATATCTTAATTCTATCAAATAAGATGCTGCTTTGACTCGATACACAGAATGTCATTTATGCTGTTTAAGATGCTGCTCCATCAATATGAAGAGTCTCATTCCAATTTTTTTAGAGATACTGCTCTAGTAACCTCATAGAGTCTTAGATTCAATTAAGACATCATTCATTTTGTCTCAAATATCTTGATTCTATCAAATAAGATGATGCTTCGACTCGAGACGGAGAATCTCATTTTTGCTCATTTTTTGCTGTTTGAGATGCTGCTTTATCAAACATCAAGAGTCTCGTTCCATTTTTTTAGAGATACTACTCTAGTATCCTCGAAGAGTCTTAGATTCAATGAAGACATCATTCCTTTTGTCTGGAGTATCATAATTCTATCAGATAAGATGCTGCTTCGATTCAATATAGAGAATCTCATTTTGATGTTTGAGATGCTGCTTCATCAAACATGAAGAGTCTCATTCCATTTTTTAGAGATACTTCTCTAGTATCGTCGAAGAGTCTTAGATTCAATTAAGACATCATTGCTTTTTTCTGGAATATCTAAATTCTATCAGATAAGATGTTGTTTCGATTCGAGACAGAGAATCTCATTTTGCTGTTTGAGATGCTGCTTCATCAAACATGAAGAGTCTCATTCCATTTTTTTAGAGATACTGCTCTAGTATCCTCAGAGAGTCTTAGATTTAATTAATACATCATTACTTTTTTCGAGAATATCTTAATTCTATCAAATAAGATGTTGCTTCGACTCGATACGGAGAATCTCATTTTGGCTCATTTCTTGCTATTTGAGATGCTGCTTCATCAAACATGAAGAGTCTCATTCCATTTTTTAGAGATACTACTCTTGTATCCTCGAAGAGTCTTAAATTTAATTAATATGTCATTCCTTTTGTCTGGAATATCTTAATTCTATCAGATAATATGTTGCTTCGATTCGATACAGAGAATCTCATTTTTGTTGTTTGAGATGCTCCTTCATCAAACATGAAGAGTCTCATCCCTTTCTTTTAGAGATATTGCTCTAGTATCCTCGAAGAGTCTTAGATTCAATTAAGACATCATTCCTTTTGTCTGGAATATCTTAATTCCATCAGATAAGATGTTGCTTCATTCGATACAGAGAATCTCATTTTTGCTGTTTGAGATGCTGCTTCATGAATATGAAGAGTCTCATTCCAATTTTTTAGAGATACTGCTCTAGTATCCTCGAAGTGTCTTAGATTCAATTAAGACATCATTCCTGTTTTCTGGAATATCTTAATTTTATCAAATAAGATGTTGCTTCGACTCGATACAGAGAATCTCATTTATGCTGTTTAAGATGTTGCTCCATCAATATGAAGAGTCTCATTCCAATTTTTTTAGAGATACTACTCTAGTATCCTCATAGAGTCATAGATTCAATTAAGACATCATTCCTTTTGTCTCAAATATCTTGATTGTATCAAATAAGATGATGCTTCGACTCGATACGGAGAATCTCATTTTTGCCCATTTTTTACTATTTGAGATGCTGCTTCATCAAACATCAAGAGTCTTGTTCCATTTTTTTAGAGATATTGCTCTAGTACCCTCGAAGAGTCTTAGATTCAGTTAAGACATTGTAGCGGGGTATTCATTACCATTAGAGATATTGACTAAATCCAAGGTAAATCATACAAGTCGAGTCGCCACCACACTTCTATTTATCCAAAGGAATGGTTAGAAAGCGAACAAAAACCTAAAAGTTTTATCGAATCTAAAACTAGTAAAAATGTCAGAGATCTGGGAAAGGGGGTTGGTTATGCAATGGGAAGGTGTTAGGCACCCAAAACATCCTAGGTACTCCTAGGGAGCCCTTTTCATACTTGTTGTAAGGTTGTTGTTTTATGAAAGATTTGTTTGTGCAAACATGATTGAAGAGATGAGAAGAGAATATACAAATTATTTACATTTTGTGTTTGGATGGATAAACCAATTGCCTACGTACCATCTTAAAAAAGATTAGGATCAAAACCTCGTATTTCGGGGTAAAAATCTCAAAAATGAGTTGGTGAATTGATTGGTCCGAAAGCCTTAAGGTCTTTTATTATCCAAGGGAGAAAACTCAACCTAAAACCACAAATCCACCATGTGAGGATAGCTTCAACATGCTAGTGAGGGGTTAACCCTATAATAAGCATGGAAGACTCATTGTCCATCACTAAGGATATAGGTGAGTATTACATCTACCACAAGGATAACTCAAACCTAATAGCTAAAGGTTATGAAAAAATTTGATTAAGGAAATGGCCATTGAAACCACAAAAGTATTTGAAGGAGTTATATTTACCAATGAAAAGTATATACAAAGTATGGTCAAAGTTGATTTAATGATTCAATTCAAAACAAGTGTTATGAAAAGAAAGTTTGAAAATCAAAAGCATAAGGCTTAGGTTTCTAATGTTGAAAAGAAGTGTTAATGTTTGCACAAAAGTTTTGGCTTGGGTTAGAGTGGAGAGAAGAAGAAGAATGGCTAAAGTCCTAAATATACAAGAGGTAAGGGATAAGAGAACAAAACCACACAAGGAGTTCCTCTCTTGAGATCATATTGATGATTCAAGTAGCTCCCATCCTTTGGAATATGCAAGCAAAATAATAGTAAGCTCAAGCAACAATCGAACAAGCCTCTCAAGAGATCCTCAATACATCTTGTATCTTTCATTTTGGGTGAACATGGCAATGGTTCTTCAATTTGAGCTCTCATAGAATTCCCTAGCATAAAAGCGCACACGCCAAAAGTTCCATGAAGTAAATCAAGAATGGACAAGAGTGAGTTTATAGGTTTGGTCCTTCTAATCCATCTTCAACATTAAGGTCCTTTTACTCCAATTTGCATAGGGAAAGTCCTAGAAACGAAGTTTGTTTGTCCATTTCTTTGCATTTGGTTCACAACAATCAAACAAAACACAAGCACAATAATATATACATAACTATGTGCTCAAGTGAGCAAAGGAAAATTGCATTAACATGAACATGTGCTCAAGTGACCAAAGAGAAAAGCAAATGAATAATAAGTGCAAGAATTGTAAATTGCATAAATGTAAAGTGCAAAAAGTAAATGTTAATGGTTAATGGTTAAGGTTACTAGTTAGTGTGCCATAAGGCAAATTTAGCGCTATGTTAAGCAATCGTAATTGGACTTATGTAGAAGTCACAACTATCTGAGGCCGGTCAATAATAATGTAGGCAACAACACAAGTTAGAAGTCTTGATTAGTGAACCAAGTTCCAACAACTTGCCATGCCAAAAAGAAGAAGAGAATTGATCTTGTATTGGTTTATGTCATTTGCATAATTTAGGAAACAACCTATCCTTAATGCAAAGCCATTCATTTGATCAATTGATCAAGATGAATTAGATTTGAATCAAGGAAGATTAAGCCTCCTTAATCAATTCTAACTTATCAACCTCTAACTCATTGATCAAAAGGAAAAGAAGAAGAAGAAGGAGATGAATAATGGAAAATGAAAATGGAAAGAATAAAGTGCATTAAATGAAATGGAATGTACCAATCAACAAGTGTTGACCAATGACATTGAGGATCATGGTCAAACAATCAAAAACAGAAATGAGATGAAGATTGGAAGTCAAGAAATGAATGAAAGTATTTTTGGCATTTTTAATGTTCAAAATAAAATTGAATTAAAATATTAAAGAAAGGTCAAACTTCAAAATCACTTCAAATCAACCTTGAAAGGTCCAAGTGATTTATCCGAAGTTCACCAAGGACAAACAAAGTTTGACAAGAAATTTCAGCATTTTTAAAATTCAGAAACTATTTTTAATCAATTAAAAATGAAAAAATAACCTAATTGACCTAAAATCTCAAATAAATTAATAAATTGATGAGAATATTTTTCATAGATCCATCATCATTCAAATAGATTGAGAAAATATTTTTGTATTTTTTGAATATCAAAAACTATTTAAAATGAATTAAAAATAACCAGAAAAGAGAAAATTCACAAAAAAATATCAAATGACAAAATTAAAAAAATTAAAAATCATATTTATAAACTAGAATTTAAATGGAGAAGAATGCAATTGGTCCCATATTTTTTGAAATTAAAATGAAGAAGTTATGAATTTTTGAAAATAAAGGAAATAAAAGAAATTAAATCAGAAATTACTAAAATAAAAAAAACAAGGAGCGTCTGATCAAGCCTCATTAATTCACGTGGCTGATCAAACGCTCCACATGCGCGTGGTCATGGTAGTCTCTAGTCAAACGCGTCACACAAGGCATTATTAAAAGTCATAAGATCCAAAGGCTAGGATACAAACTGGAGATCAGATCCAAGGGCTCACAATCCATCTGGAAAAGGGACGGTGGCCAGAGCCACCGTCTTCTCCGGTGAGCATGAAGATTCCGGTGACATTTGCAGGTTTTATAAACTTAATAAAAATGAGTGATCCTCATATCATTGGAAAGCTGGGGTGATGTACATCACCCCTGTAACCTTGGATTGTACTCAAAGTTTCTATGGAGTGAGAAATCAGAGTTGGAAAATCCAGGTACATGAACTGAAATTTATCAAAACATAAAATCAAAGCCACCACTAGCTTGCCTCTTAGGTGAGGACTTCAGAAAACACGATAGCCAAGCAAATAGATCAAGAATTAGTGAGTTTCGAAGAAAAAACCAATTGAGGACCACCTTTGAATTGTGAAGATTTGAGCTGATTTCCTTGCTTCCTTTGGCCAAACAGAAGTTCTATGGATTGGATAATGGAGGTCTAGGAACTTTAGATCTAAAGATTCAACCAGATTTAGTTGAATTTTAGATCTGAAAAATTGAAGAAAATATGAACTAGTTCCTTTGGTAATGGCTGGATTTTGATTTCTGCAGCATTTCAGATGGATTCAGGGTCTCCAATTATGAAGCATATCATGTCTATTTATAGATGGAATTGGATGAGCAAGTGAAATTTCTCGTGTGTATGGCAAGTGGATTCTCCTTGCATGGGCTTGCATGATCGTGTAGAGGGCCCAAATTCAATTGCATTTGCATGCTGATGACCAAACCACTTGAAATGGACGTGCAAATGGCAATGTATAAGCTTGTGTAATGAATTCTCACATGTTATGCATAATTGAGCCTAAAACTTCACCTCTTCGAAAATGCCACTTGAAAAAATAAAACATAGTCATGTGGGTAATGGTTGGAAAGGTCTTGACATAAGGAACAAATGTTATTTTGAGCCAAAACTCACTTGGAGTGTCGAAATTTATGAAAACAGGCCATGAAGTTCATAGTGCAAAACATGCCTTTGAAAATTATGCCAAATTGGTTCAATTTCAAGCCCTTTTGTTTTGATGATGCATGCTCCAAATTGAAAACCTTCCAACATAAACGTTGTATATATTTTCAAGACAATCAAAATGAACTTAAATTTTGCATCATTTGGATTTTTTATGAAGGAGTTATGGGCACTTGAAGTTGGACTTTTTTGACTTTCAATGCATTTGGTCCAAAGTGACCTATAATGTTTTGCATTATCACATGTATTTCCTTTGAGATTTTGAAATTTTGTTCAACATAACATTTGAAGTAGACATCTTACAATTTCCAATGCATTTGATCCCACCTTAAAATCATAAAAGATGAATGTGTTATCTTCTTGGGAAGTTGACCCAAAATTAGGGTTTCAGTCAAAATGACCTATAATGTCTTGGAATGGGAGATGGCCTTCCAAGCTTCAAATGAATTGTCCTTAAGAACATTGTTTATTTTGGGATCATCTCCATTTGACCAACACATAAAAAGTTAGGTCTCAGTGCATTTCAAAATAGTCAGATGAATTGACTAATCAACTTCTCAAGTCCATAACTCATATCTTGATGAATTGATGATTGAGGGATCTCAAATAAGTTCAAATATGTATGAACTGATGAATTATAGAACTTCCCCTGATTTTATTTGATCATGGGCTGAGGTTGCTCATTAGCAAGGCATTGAGGGTTATCAGATTAATTAGGGTTTCTTTGAGGACCAATCCTCAAACCCTTTGCCTTTCCTTGATAAAAATGATGAATTGAGATGCTAGGGAGGCATATTTGATGGATGAGAGATTTGGTAACCATTACCATGCTTGCTTTCATCTTCTCTTGGCCATATCTTTGCACCCATAATCTCCTAGGAGCTTTGGACTTTGTGATTGCTCAAGCTACAAACAAAAGATGTTAGTGACATATTTTTGTGCTTTTGGTTAGTAAACAAAGATGAGAAAAGAAATAATATACAATTCAAGCATGCTTGGTGATCTCAAACCACTCACAAGAGGTCCCACCCAAAGGTAAGAGGAACCAAGATGCTTATGATCCTTGAGGCTTTGCAAATACAATGTTATGATGCCATGGGGGATCTTAGGGCCAAAATTGGGGTCTTACAGATGCCCTTATTTAAGGTCATTCTAGCCGGAGAAGTGAAGGTTAAAATCTTCGTCTCGACGAGGTAGAATGGGCTTAAATAATAACAAAGAGACAAATTTTGGTCCCTAAGAGACCTCATGATGCGAATGTATGTATGCAAATGGTAATACTCTGTGGGGATATGTGTCTACAAAGAGAGAAAAGAACAGGAGTAATTGAGAATCCACTGGAGTAACCCAATCATAAATGGGACAGAGACTCTAGGGACGTAACTGGGGAGCAAAGGGATAAAAACGCGTGAGCAGGACACGACTCAAAGCTTGGGGAGAAAAATTCCACAAGGAGTAAATCAACAAAAATACCCGAGCTGACTCAAAGGCGTGTGTATTGGGGAATATGCCAGTACATCAAAAAGCTTATCCGTAATGGATACTTCGGATAAAATCCGGACTCAAGTGGGGGGTGTCCACAAAAGGACTCAGCTGGGGAAACACCCGAACAAAATTCCTCCGGGGAAGCAACGGGATGAAGTATTACTGGTTACTGGGTAATAAGCTCAAAGAGACATGTGGTCCGAACACCGGTATAAGGGTGAGAGAACAACATGTTCATGGAGAATGAATATCTAAGATCGGTATAAGGGTGAGAGATATCAAACATCCGATATTATCTGAGGAAGACCTACAAAGTTATACCTTAGCTCAGAAAAATCTGACTCCGCAATGGGACAAAGAGTCATAATAGGGAGCAGAGGGAAGGAACACCAGGGATACCGGTTACCGGGCATATAATAGGTGACCAACCAAAAAGTGAATTGGGGAATATTCCCAAGACACTCATCATCCAAAAGAGGGCTAAAAGAAAACTCAATTATAGGATGGACATTCGATTCCAAAAAAAAGGGATACGAATCTTACTCGACTGGGGAAGAGCAAAAGACTTCGACAATAGAATGCATGAGATATATTTTCTATTACCATCAGAACGTAGATAACATACTCGTATGGAAGATTATCCATAACCAGTTACTGGGTTAATAAAGGATAAATTGACCGACAAAGAAAGGCATCGGAATACCGAAACTAGGTATATAATGATGACTATTCAAGGGGAGCAACAATCATTACTGGCAATTGGTACATGAAAGATGACTTGCTGGGGATAAACTGCCTTATCAGAGCAATTATCTAAAAGATGAGGGAATATCAACACCGAATATTGGATGAAGATAACCGTCAAGGAGGGGATTACATCCACCACATCAAGTAGACGGGTAATCTCGTCAGGAATCTCTTCATCATCATCTTCCTCCTCCTCAAATACAGGGAATTCAAAATTGGGAGATGGTGTTGGATCATTATGTTCAATGGGTTTGATCAACATGCATAATGATTTTGGATATAAAGAACTTTTAGAATTCAAACAAGGCAAATAATTATGCAGATGAAAAGATTGATTTTATTCTTATTTTTAGGGTTTTATGTGATCACCAATTTCATGCAAAAAAGCGAAAAGGGAAAATAATTGGAAAAACAAACGTTTAACATGAATTTATTGAATGAAAATATCATTGTATTTATGCGCCAACAATGTCATCACTTCTCCTTCTGGCATGGGAGAAGGGTTTTTAAACACACAGAACATTACTTTGACTTATGGATAACTGTTGGAATATCCACAGCGACCCAATTATTGCAGATCCCTCCAGGGATGATGAAGTTGCAAGAATCCTCTTTCTCTTCTTCCAGAATGGCTGCAATCTCTTCATCCTGACCAGTATGGATGAAACCACCACTTCTGAACAAACCTTGCTTGTTGAAGACCCCTGAAGAAAAGCCTATGCCAGCCCGGGACTTGTTGTCTTCCAGCTTGATCATTTGCCCCAAACCAGTAGTTGCACCATGCTCAATGGCCAACTTCACATCTTTGTAGGAAGCAAATGAGGGAGTTCTCTTCTCAACAGTCTCAGCAATAGATAAAGCTTGGAACAGAGTTCCCACTTCATCCTTAGCATCTATATATGAGAAGGAAGACAAATGGCTAACCAAGAGAGCCCTTTCTCCCCCTACCACCACCAGCTTCTTGTTCTTCACAAATTTCAGTTTACGGTGTAGGGTGAATGTCACGGCGCCAGCCTCGGGAATCTATGGTCTGCCTAGGAGACAGCTATACGATGGGTGAATATCCATGACCTGAAAGATAATCTGAAAATCACTTGGTCCGATTTTGACTAGGAGATCAACTTCTCCAATCACCGTTTTGCGAGACCCATCGAAAGCCTTCACAACTACTCCACTCTGCCTCATGGGAGGCCCTTGATATGACAGTGTCCACCAGCACATTGGACATGGCATCATCCTTGCAATTCATAGATATATGTAATGCCAAGTTGTGGTCTCTTCCCTCCTCGGGGAGATCCGCGTCACAAAAACTCATGTTGTTACAAGTGGTGATGTTTGCAACAATAATGTCAAATTGTTCTATCGTGACGTCGTGATCTATGTACGCCACATCCAACACCTTCTACAGAGCTTCTCGGTGTGGTTTTGAATTCAATAGCAATGATAACACAAATATTTTGGACGACGTTTGTAGAAGCTGGTCTACAATGTTGTACTCGCTCCTTTTGATGAGCCTTAGCATCTCATCACAATATTATTTCGTATTGCCACTCGGGTCAACAGAAATAGGAGTTTTCAACATAGAGGAGGGCTTAACAACAAGTGCCGGATTCGGAGTGCTCACAGCATTCCCAATCGGGCGTTCAACAAAATCAGCATCAATACTTCCTTGAGCATCAACTTGAGGCTTCAACGGAGGTGAAAATAAACGACCGCTGCGGGTCAAACCACTGACGTCAGCAATGTTTACGATAGATGAAGAGGGCAGTGACACCTCTTTCCCATTTTCCACTGCCACATCGTTGTAGGGATAGGGAACCGCTTTCTCGGAGGAGTACGGTACAGGTCCGGCTGGTTTGATGATGAGAGCAGGAGAAGCCTTCTGCTTGCTACCATCATACTTGATGACAACAGGCTCAGGTATTCGGAATATCGGAGAAATCACATTGACTTCGAGCTCATCTTCGTCAATGTTTCTATTTTGAAGGATCTCAATGACTCCTTCGTCCAACATCTCTTGCACATCTTTACGCACCTGGCGACAACCTCTCTGATTGACAGAACAGACTCTGGATCTATCATGGTCATGCTCATAATGGCTATAATCACACAGTAAGCGATGCATCTCAACTAGCGACTATCTTATATGACTGACATATTTAACTTTGTACTTGCCAGGGCAGCCCTGGACCATATTGACAGACTTCCCATGCTCGGGAAATGGATTCTTCTTTACATTCGGACCTACGTCCTTGAAAAACAAAATCCTTCTTCTCACAAGGTCTTGCACCTTGGTCTTCAGGGGATAACAGTTCTCTACGTCGTGTCCGGGAGCACCTGAATGATACACACAATGAAGCTCAGGCTTGTACCACCACTGGGTGTTAACAGGTTCAGCGAGAGGGTCTTACGGAGTGATTAGCTTTCTATCGATCAGAGACGGATAAAGTTAAGCATAAGTCATCGGAATTGGATCAAAGGTGACCCTATTCCTCTCATAGCTGGTACTGGCATTGTTGTTATTATTTCGAGGTTGGTAGGCCTGCTGTTGTGGACGCTGTTGTTGTTGCTGATATTGTTGAGTTTGCGGTTGCTAATAATGTTGAGGTTCCCTGAAAACAGGTGCTATATGAGCCACCTGATGCTGATTATTGACTGGGCGAGCAATCTTCCTCTTCACAGAGGGTCTTCTTTTGACATGGGAAGACACAGCATGTGCCTCTCCCTCCTTCTTCTTCGCAAAGCTTCCATATCTCCTTGCTGAAGAGCCTTCATCTCTAGTCAAACGTCCTTCACGGACCCTCTCTTCCAATCTCATCCCCATATTCACCATCTCGGTGAAGTCCTTCTCTCGTAATAAAACGAGCTTAAGGTCTTCAAGAAGATCTTGGTCATCTCTTTCTCCTCTAGGGGTGGCACTATCTGAGCTGCCAATTCGCGCCACCTCTGGGCGTATTCTTTGAAGGTCTCTTTCTCTTTCTGAGACATTGCCCTCAACTGGTCCCTATCTGGAGCCATATCCACATTATATTTATATTGCTTGACGAAGGCCTCGTCAAGATCGTTGAAAGAGCGGATGTTCGAACTTTCCAGGCCCATGTACCAACGGAGAGCGGCACCGGACAAACTGTCCTAGAAATAGTGGATGAGTAGTTTATCATTATCAGTTTGTGTTGACATCTTGCGAGCATACATCACAAGATGGCTGAGTGGGCATGTGTTTCCTTTATACTTCTCAAAGTCAGGTACTTTGAATTTAATAGGGATCTTCACGTTGGGCACAAGGCACAACTCAACAGCACTTTTACCAAAGAGGTCTTTCCCCCTCAAAGTCTTTAGTTCCTTGCGAAGCTCAAGGAATTGGTCTTTCATGTCATCCATCTTTTCATAAACGTTTGGGCCCTCAGATGGCTCAGAATGATAGATGGTATCCTCAACCCTTGGTAAAGTGTGCACGACAGGAGGTGGCACTGAAAGGACCAGGCTAGATGCTGGAAAAGAAGCAAGAGTAGGAGCGAAACCCTCTGGCACAAAGTTGGCGGGCATTCCCCAAGGGAACCCGGCTGGAATGGATGGTGCAAAGCGAGTAGTTGCAGCAGGCACAGTAGAAGTCATGATCTCAGAAATGACTGTCCTCTGAGGAGGATTTGAGGGCGTTGGAGAAGATTGGCTCTGAGCGGCCAAGAATGACTCCATCAGGGCAGTTAGTCTTGCTACTTCCTCCTTCAGCTCGCGGTTTTCTTGTTCTAGATGGTCCATCAGTCTTGAAGAGTTGGCTCTGGTGTAGTACCGGTGAGTCAGCTTGTCTTTGAAATAAATGAAGAACACAGAGTTAGACCATAGGACAAGAAGCCTGAAGCAAAACCTGCTTATGCACATGATGCATGCAATGCTTGTGCATATGATTTATTTTTTATTTCAGAGGAACTTTAGAGTCCTATTTGCAAATTTGGGAAATATTACATTTCTATCACATATGGAAACATATTATCAATGATATCTGGATAATATATTTTTACACCAAAGTGTCGCATCCGCGAAAAACAACCGGCGGCCTGAAACAAACACAACACAGAGCCGCCACCGTGCGTTATTTATCCCAAAAGAGGGAAAGGAAACGCTCAGAGTAAACCTGGAAAAAGCATGGTCTCGCGACCAAAGAGAAAGGGTACGGGAGTCTGTTACGCAAGGGGAAGGTATTAGCACCCCTCACGTCCGTCGTACTCGACGGGATCCACGCTCTAAAAGAAAGAAAAGGTTGCTAAAACAAACATCACACACACACACTGAAAACAACACAGGTGGGGAAAGAGGAAGAGGGCTCGCTAGGACATCGCATCCTATGCCTACGTATCTCGTCTGGAACGAGAATCAGAGTTGTTGTAGTTCGGCTCACGCACACCAAACAACACAAACACACAAGCAGGCAAACATGGCAAACATGGGACCCGAATGCCAATCACTGGACTTACATCAGCGCCCGAACCAAACACACCCACACTGGAACCCGAATGCCACTTGATGGACTTACATCAACTTCCAAGCACACAACAAGACACAGGATATGGAATGTCAATCGTTGGGCTTACATCCATCTCCTGACACACACAAAAACAAAACAAAAACGGGCGCCCGGAGAGATCTGCTCATCTCCTGCCTACGTACCTCATCTGGTATGAGGATCAGGGCGACGTAGTTCCCCTGAATGGGAAAGAAATTCTAACCAGATACAAAGGGAGACACACTACTAGGGAGCTGTACTCGAGCCTAGATGTTATCATGCATCATTGCCCTATGTTAAGTTTTCTATCTACTTGCACAACAGCAAGCTAATCCTATCCAGGCAAAGCAAGCATACAAGCATAAACAAAACAAAGCAAACATTCACAAGTAGCACACACTATATCCAGTCAAAGTGGGCTCAAACAAAGGGTTAGACTGCCGAAGCAAGTCAACTGTGATGGGTAATGATTTGCTCTTAACCCTGACATTGAGAGTCAGGGTGAAGCAGATGAAAGGTGAGTGAAGATGAGACTTCACAGCTCTTATCCCTGGCCGGGGAGAGCTTCAGACAAAGGAGCGTGGGTTCAGAAAGTGGGAACCCTTCTACGCTCAAGACACTGACTCAACTGTACAACTGTACAAGATCTTGGGTTAATGTCCCAATGCACCAACACAGTGGTGTGAGCAGAGGGACGACTCAATAAGAATAGCAGGGGATGGATTGCACATCCCTTGGGTTCTGCCAATTGCCTTAATCAAGGACTTTTCCTTCTTAGGGACAAAAATAAACAAGCACAAACATCGCCTCTTAAGGAGGACTTCAGACAGTTGCCTGGCCAAGTAACAGGCCAGGTCTTCCAGACTACATGGAGACAAGAGATTCTACCTCTATTGGTTAAACAACCAAGCAACAGCAAGCGAGTTCAAAAAGAACTGTTAGCGACTAATGTACCTGAAATCAATCAAATACCATCAGTATACCAATCACAAAGTCAAAACAAACAGCATAAGAACCAACAGACAACACAATCAATCACATGTGCAAAGCACAAGTCCAAAGCAAGTGAGCTAGGCATCCTACAAAACAAACAAGTTAGTTCACAACAAGCAACCAAACTCAATCAACTTGCATTAATCTCCTTAAAGCATTTGCTTCTTATCCTGAAAAGCAAACTCAAACATGAGAAACAAGACCACTAGGACAAGCCTAGGGTCAAAAGGAGGTGAAAAATCCCAAACAGCAAGTGAAAATTGATCAAAACCAAGATAGATCAATCAAAAAGAGTATCCAATTGGTCTCACATCAAAACTATACACCAAATCCATTTCATGAATAAAACATGTCAAACTAGGCAAAATTGAAACACATTGGTGTAAACAGAATGATCACAATCAAATCAATACCAAAGCAGCTCAATAAATTCCACAAAAATTCAAGTCTAAACAGAACACATTCAATGAGCATCACATCAAATTTCATGCCATTTGGACAAGAGGAAGTAGGTCAATGAAAATCAGAAAGTCCAGACAAGTTCAAGCAAGCCAACACAAGGCATCAAAATAAGCACCAACTTCCATCAATCATAAAACAGCAATCAAACATGATAAATGAATGGGATCAAATCCAAGATGACCTATAATGTGTCTAGAATGCACATGCCAAATTTCACATCCATCCAATTAATGACCAGAATTTCACAAAGCAAATACAAACATGTGTCACAAAAAATCAACAAATGAACAAATAGGGGAGAAAATATCAATCAAATAGGAAATGAACTTCAATAAATCCAGAAAAATTCACCTGTATCCTTAACATCCATATGCTCAATCATACAAAAAATCAGGGCAAAAGACATAGCATAGGAATGGAGACAAAATTCATGAACATGGCATAACATAGTGTGACACACATTGTCACACTCAACTTGATCACATCATATCTCCTAATCCAGAAACTCAAAATTAACAAACTATATACCAAAATCACCAGAAAAGAATGAAGAATATGCATGTAAAATATAATCAATTTCTATGGAAGCATCAAGATTTTATGATCAAAATGGTGAGCATGGTACACAAAGCATACATTCAAACAATCCCTAGGCAAATAATTTTTCCACACGTGCACAAAAATATTAAAAATCACCATACAAAACTACACATCACAAGGAGAATGGTGAAAAAAGACTCATCAAATTTGGATTAAAAATGAGTTAGATATGAATTTTTGAACATGGATGATCAAAATGAAATGAAATTGGAAAAAAGAAATGAAATAATATGAAATAATATTCAGAAATGGCAAATGCGTAATTATTGAGTCCATTAAGTGAAACTCTGCGTTTCACTTACACGCGTGTCCTAATGCTACTGGCTCTAAGGCACGGGAAACACTTTTCAAAAATGGAAACCAGGCAATGAAGATCAAACATCCATCTGGAACGAGTTCATGCGTGTTCATACAAAGTTCATCACCAGAAAATCCACATGAACAAATTTCAACCAAAATTATCATGCCATATATCAAAATGACCGGCGTTCAACAAGGATCATGAAACTAACAAGAATTTGCCCTAACTCTACTCATGCTAAGCAAATCGATCGAAAGAAGTTTTGACATCCAATCTTAAACTCCAGATTTCTCACTCAATTTTCAATGAATTTCAAAACTACAAGCTGCATGCTACTCTATGAACTTAGATCTACACAAGCCACATCATGATTTTGAGAATCATCGAGATCGAGTTCTAACCTTATGATGATGGCAGTGATGAATTCGTGACTTTCAAGGTCCAAAATGCCAAAACAGATGATGCTTGATGATGTAGAAGTTGATTGGAACGAGTAGCTTAGCTCAATTATGCACCAGCTTGAAGAACTTTCAGTTTGCCATGGATGAGTGAGGTTTCAACAGCCACGATTCCCCAATGATCTTGCCAAGGTTTTGTGAAACAGATGTGCAAGGATACCTGTAAAAGATAGATCAAGCAAGAACACACACGATAGATGATGAATTCAATGGAAAATATGGAAAAAAGTTTTAAAAAGTTTGAAGAAAATTGGAGAGAATTTGGTGAATTTTGCTCTTGGATCTGAGAAAATGAAATGTGATTATGAGAAACAGTTATGCTTAAGGCTTTATATGATATGCTAATCCAATTTGTTAATCCAAATTAGCAAAATCCAAGTGAAATTAGCAAATTGAAGTTTTAAGTGTTTTGGCCAAAATGCCCTTTTGCAAATTCAACCAATGCAACAGTAAAAACCAGTTGGAGCAAGTCACATTTGTCATTTGGAATGTGTTGAAATTGGTTTGGTATGCAAAAGCCATTTATTTTGGAAATTCACTATTTTTCCCACCAATTTTCAAAATGAATCACTTGAAAAATGCTATTTTGCTATGATGATTTTTGATGAAATGTGATGATGCATCATGAAAGTACACATCAAATGTGGTTTGCTCAAAGAAAGATCACCCAATTTGGCCATTCCATTCAAAAGTTATGCCACTTTGAATTTCAACATTTTTTGAAAATGATTTGATCATAACTTACCAACCACACATTAGAAATGAGTCTTCTTGGACTTTTTGGAAAGGTGAGAGCAATATCTACAACTTTCATGTTGGACAAAATTTCATTTGAAGCATTTTTGGACATGTAATTTTGAGATGAAAAACTTTCCATTTTTGGCAGTTTTCAATTACAGGTCACTTTCTATTTTTGGAAAGTTTTCATCTGACTTTATTTTCTTCATTCTTGATGTTTGAAATGTTAAATGAAACTTATTTAGACATGAATGAAGTGTCTCTTGTCCTCTCCCACCTCTAAATCCATCATTTCAGGCATAGTTGACCACAATTGACTTTTCTGTCTGATAGATGAATCTGGCCATGCACTGATCAAGTTGAGCCTCAAACTCCTGTTGAAATGGCTCAATGATGAAACCTTAGCTTCCATAAGCTCAATATAATCATATGATGATGCCCACATCCATTGTAGACCCCACCTCCTTGCCAAGCCCTGATTGGCCCAATGTAGATGATTCAACTGATTAGGGTTGACCAGAGGTCAAAACCCTAATCTCAAGGTATCTGATCAAGCAGGATGAATCCCTTGGTGATGAAAAAACCATGATGATGATGATGTACCATTCCAACCAAGATAAAGCTCAATCTCCTTGAGGAATCATGAAACCCTAATTTGTAACACACATCCTCAGATGGCTAATGATCAGTCCAATGAAAACCCTAGGGCTTGAATCTCACCCTCTTATCTTCTGACCAAGACCTAGGAGGATGACTTGCTCAATGTAACCATATGATATGCAATTATGCAATGCCTAATGACCTACAAAATGATATGCAATATGTTAAGCTAGTCCCTAGAGAGGAGGGCAAATTTTGAGGTGTTACACAAAGAAGTACAGCGTTGGTAACCAAATATAAGAGAAAAAGGAAAATAATCATCCTATGGATCCCTAGAAACAATCATCTAAAGCTCAGGACACAGGAAGATAAGATGCACGAAGCCTCTTCACCTCCTCTTCATAGGCTGCCTCCATATTTGCCTTCCCCTTTGCGAGTCGATCGTACTTCCTTTTCCAAAACTTGGAAGACTGAGGAAGTAGAGCAGTCCATGTATCATTAGGATCATCAATAACCTGATGCTCGAGAAACTCAATCCAAGCATCCTTCTCCTTAATCTGCTGAAGCATCTCTTCTCGTTTATGGATCCAGGCACGTGAACGGTCTTCGTCTCTCAAAGGATTTGTTGCAACCATAACCAAAGGTGTAGGTCTTGGATATTCGTAAGGCATGAGGTATTCAGAAGCTCTCTTCCTAACCCAAGCAGTGTAAGGCTCCAAAGCGACACAATTCTTAAGACCCAACTCCTTCCTTCCTTTCTTATGAATCTTACGCCAAGCACGAACCATTCTGCCCTTCAAGCCTTGGGGATCTTTACCCTCCTGGAATAATATACCCTCTAACAGAATGTTATTAGGTTTATCCTTTAAGGGGAACCCAAGCTGACGACGTGCCAAAATAGGGTTGTAGTTAATCCCACCACATGTACTAAGAAGAGGCACAATGGATAATTCACCAAAAGAGTCGATAATCTGCACACCATCATATACACGATTGTACCAAAAGATATCATCATTAGTGAGAGACATAAGTGTCGTGGACCACCGTAGACATCCCATGTTCTTATTGAAGGCGACCGTCGGCGGTAAGTGACAAATAAACCACTTATACAACAAAGCTAAACAGCACACAATGGTGCCACCACCTTTTGCATTCCTCATATGCAAAGACAAATAAGTATCACCCAACAGAGTCGGAACGGGATTAAGAGTAGAGAAAATCCTAATAGCGTTCACATCCACAAACTTGTCGATGTTGGGGAACAACACTAACCCATAGATGAGAAGTACAAATATGGCCTCAAAGGCATCCTCCCTCATGGCCTTCCCATACATGGTAGCTTGAACAATGAGGAACTCAGAAGGAAGACCTTGAATTCCACCTTTGGTAGTCATATGAGCACCAACCAGAGATTCATCTATATGCAACATGTCAGCTATCTCTTGAGAAGTAGGAACATTCTCTAAGCCACTGAACGACAACTGGTCTAAGATAGGTATGCCCACAAGGTAGGCATACTCCTCAAGCGTGGGAAAAAGCTTAAAATCCGGAAATGTGAAGCAACGGTACAAAGGATCATAAAACTGCACCAATACACTCATCAACCCTTCATCCACCTGAGTAGTCAGAAGAGGAAGAAGCTTCCCAAAACGAGCTTTAAAACCCAAGGGATCTAATACATAGGATGTCAAATTCCTTAGTTCTTTCAGATCTGGTTGTCTGAAGTTGTACTTCTTTGTATTCCTTCTTTGTCTTTCCATGTCTGAAAATTTGCAAATAGACCTCTTAAGTTCCTTGAGAATTTCTTATTGTTGATGATATGGATGCAAATGGGTGCATGAATGCATGGATGCAATAATCACACTCAAGGATCAAGCAAAGCACACCAAACAAAGGTAATGGGATGGATCATATTATCCTGAATATCAATCATCCATTTTGCCGGATTATGGTTTACACCTCATCAACACCCAAGTTCCATTGATATTAAGGATATATGAACGGATCAACCATGAATCAAGGATTTGTTGCAAGTCACGAGCATGGAGTCTCGGTTAAGAGCCACCCAAAGGGAATGTACTAGGGTTTACACCTGCCAAGCATGTTCTATAAGAGGTTCCCATAGTCATCATCCCATCTTTCGGTTATTATCGGAGGAACGACTACTCGTATCCCAAAAATATTCTCAAGAGAGACTCTTATGAGCGTAGTATCGCGTAACAATCGTATCAAATGTTACACTTGAATGACTTTCGCATTACATCCTAAGAATAGGCCAAGATGAGCTTGGTAAACTAAGGTCCTTGGCTTCTAAGGTCTATATTGGAAAGAGTAATGTCTAACCACAACTACTTGTGTGACATTATTGATCCCAACATGACCTCCACCAACTGAATGGACTTGCAAGTCAACTTGCTAAGGAATAACTCCACACATGTCAACAAGACTATGCCATTCTCCTATCCTAAGTGCACTCTAGTTCGGGTATAGAACTCATCTCACAAAGATCAGCAAGCATACAAGGAATTAATATTCAAGCAATTCAATCATTACATACAATACAGTAATCCCAAATTGCACAAAAAATACGTCATAAAACAATATACAATACAATACAACAAATATGAAAAGTAGGCAAAACCCACTAGGCGAATCATATCCTCAGCAGAGTCGCCACTTTTCTGTAGCGGGGTATTCGTTACCATTAGAGATATTGACTAAATCCAAGGTAAACCATACAAGTCGAGCCGCCACCTCACTTCTATTCATCCAAAGGAATGGTTAGAAAGCGAAGAAAAACCTAAAAGCTTTATCGAATCAAAAACTAGTAAAAATG
Source organism: Lathyrus oleraceus (assembly GCF_024323335.1). Taxonomy (NCBI): domain Eukaryota; kingdom Viridiplantae; phylum Streptophyta; class Magnoliopsida; order Fabales; family Fabaceae; genus Lathyrus; species Lathyrus oleraceus. The sequence continues at coordinate 323,779,273 of NC_066585.1, read as the reverse complement.
TCAAAGATCTGGGTAAGGGGGTTGGTTATTCAATTGGAAGGTGTTAGGCACCCAAAACATCCTAGGTACTCCTAGGGTGCCCTTTTCATACTTGTTGTAAGGTTGTTATTTTATGAAAGATTTGTTTGTGCAAACATGATTGAAGAGATGAGAAGAGAATATACAAATTATTTACATTTTGTGTTTGGATGGATAAACCCATTGCCTACATACCATCTTAAAAAAGATTAGGATCAAAACCTCGTAGTTCGGGGTAAAAATCTCAAAAATGAGTTGGTGAATTGATTGGTCCAAAAGCCTTAAGGACTTTTGTTATCCAAGGTAGAACACTCAACCTAAAACCACAAATCCACCATGTGAGGATAGCTTCAACATGCTAGTGAGGGGTTAACCCTATAATAAGCATGGAAGACTCATTGTCCATCACTAAGGATATAGGTGAGTATTACATCTACCACAAGGATAACTCAAACCTAATAGCTAAAGGTTATGAAATTTTTTGATTAAGGAAGTGGCCATTGAAACCACAAAAGTATTTGAAGGAGTTATATTTACCAATGAAAAGTATATACAAAGTATGGTCAAAGTTGATTTAATGATTCAATTCAAAATAAGTGTTATGAAAAGAAAGTTTGAAAATCAAAAGCATAAGGCTTAGGTTTCTAATGTTGAAAAGAAGTGTTAATGTTTGCACAAAAGTTTTGGCTTGGGTTAGAGTGGAGAGAAGAAGAAGAATGGCTAAAGTCCTAAATATACAAGAGGTAAGGGATAAGAGAACAAAACCACACAAGGAGTTCCTCTCTTGAGATCATATTGATGATTCAAGTAGCTCCCATCCTTTGGAATATGCAAGCAAAATAATATTAAGCTCAAGCAACAATCAAACAAGCCTCTCAAGAGATCCTCAATGCATCCTGTATCTTTCATTTTGGGTGAACAAGGCAATGGTTCTTCAATTTGAGCTCTCATAGAATTCCCTAGCACAAAAGCACACACGTCAAAAGTTCCATGTGTAACACCTCAAAATTTGCTCTCCTCTTCTTGGGACTAGTTTAGCATATTACATTTCATTTTTTAGGACATTAGGAATTTTCATATTGCATATCATGTGATAATAAGAAGGTCATCCTCCTAAGTCTTTCTCAGAAGATAGAGAGGTTAAGAGATTCAAGCCTGAAGGTCTCCATAAATTGATCACCAACCATCTGAGGGTTTGTGCTTCAATTAGGATTTTATTGGCCCTTAAAAAGGTTGATCATTATCTTGTTTGCAAGGATATGTCACCATCATCATGGTTATTTCATTCTCAAGGGGTTCATTTTTCATGCTCAGATTCCTCTGGATTAGGGTTTTGACCTCTGGTCAACCCTAATCAATGGCATTCTTCCAGCCATGGTTTCTTAAGGAAATGAGGTATTATATTGATATGAAGATCACATGGTTATTTGGAGAAGCTTATGAGAGCTAGGGTTTCATTTTGGAGCCATTTCCTCAAGTGGTTGAGGCTCAAGTTGATCAGAGCATGGCTAGGTCATCTGAGGACCTATACAGTCAACTGTAAAGTCAACTGAGGGTTATGAGGTGGAGAAATGGTTTGAGACACTTCATTCATGTTCAAAACAGGTTCATTTGTAATTATAAACATTTATCTTGAAGATTTTGAAGCCAAATCAAAAGTTTCCAAAAATGGAAAGTGACCTGTAATTTCAAGTTTCCAAAAATGGAAAGATTTTGGTTCAAATTCAACTTGATTTTACATCATCAAGGAAGCTTCAAATGAATTTGGATGAACATGAAAGTTGAATATATTTCTCTCCTCTTTTCAAAAAGTCCTATTTCATGAATTTATGATGAATGGTTGAGAAGTTATGGCCAAATGATCACAAAGCATGCATAGAACTTCAAAGTGGCATAACTTTTGACTCAAAACTCCAAATGAAGCCACTCTTTTTGAATTATTCTTCTCTTGACCTATATTTTCCAAATCAAGCATTACATTGCATGAAAAAAGCTCATGTGACCATGTGTCCATTCATATGCATTTTGGAGGGAAATTGGGGAATTCAAATTTGGTGCAAGCTACAAGCCTAATTCCAATCCCATTGTGTTTATTAGGTGATTTTGAGTGAATGTGAAGCATTGCATGCTACTGTTCACGTGTGAACTAAGCCATGCACTTTCATTTTTCATTTTTTGCAAAACACTCCAAATGTCCTTAATTATGATTAGTACATGCCTAATTGTGATTACAATGTCATTAGCACATGGTATATAAGACAAACCCTAACAGAATTTGGCATAATCACATTTCTAGATCTAGAATTTTCTTTTCCCTCCAAAATTTTCTCTCATTGGAAGTCAAATTTTCTCTGCACAAACACACAATTTCTTCATAGATCCTTCATTATCATGGAGTTTTGAGCAAGATTCATTCATTTTTTTGTGGCAATTGAGTAAGGATTTGGAGTTGTACAAGTGCATGAACACATCAATGGAAAGTTGAAATTAAGCAAGATCCAAGAGCTTTCATCCATCTATTTTTGCACAAAGCTTGTTTAGAAGGATATTGGAGCAGATCTGGAGGCTTAGGAATCTTGAATACACTATTTTTCATCACTGCCATTCCAGGTTGGTGAAAATTCGAACCTCGTTATTCTTCATTTTATTGCCATAATGTTGTAGAGCTTTTAATGCTGAAGATGTTGATGCCTTTAGATTTCGTTTTGGTTGAGTTTTGAGAGAGATACGATGAATTGAAGTTTTGGTATGCAAAATGTTTTTCATCGATTTGCATTGTTCATGGAGTTGTAGACTTAGATGATGGTAGATCCATGTTCCTTGCATCAAGACGGTTCGAACGGTATGCTTGTTGACGAATTCTTGAAAATTTTCTTTGAGCGCCGTCGTGGCTCCACTGGAGAAGACGGTGGAAACCACCACGCTCCGCCTCTGGTTCATAATTCTTAGGACTGGCTATGAATGTCCAGGTCGCAGGATCGATTCCTGCTGAGCGCGCTTGTGAATAATTTTTGTGTTGAGCGCTTATGACATGCAGTGCCTCAGTTTGATTCTGCCTGGCGTAATTTGTTTTGTTTTATTTTTCAAGCGCATTTCAAACCTCATGAACCTGAGTTCGATCCTCACCTGGCATTGTTTTGTGAAATTCATTTTCCAAGCGTTTCTTTGACTGCCATTACCTGTGTTCATGTCCTGGCTGAGGCATACTCTATTTTTTTTATTTGGTTTTCAATTTCCATGTTTCTTTTTTATTTCAAATATTTTCTCCAACTTCTAAACACCATGAAAAAATAGTAAATTAATCCAAATTGCTCCCAAATTTTTTTCACTTGATTGCATTGATGTATATTATTTTTAGATGTCATTTGTGTGATTTGATTGCTTCTGGTTTTTTAACTGAGATTGTGTGTGTGAACATGTATGCAAATTTACCATGCTTCATTCAATTGATTGTGAAATAGTCATTGTTTGTCCAATGGATTTGAAATTTGACATGCTTAATCCTAACATGTTGCCTGATTTTTGAGAATTAGTTTGACATTTTTATCATTTTTAATTTCTGTTTTGGACAGATGAATGTATGGTGTGACATTGTGTGTCACACATTTTGATGTTGATCTTGTTCATTTTCATTCACATGTCATTTGATGTCTTCTGATTCTAATTTTTTGCATCATGCTTGTCCACAGCATGTTGATATCACATAAAAAATTTCATGATCCTTGGATGTGTTTCTGATTTAATGTGCATTTTCTCATTTGTGTGTCCAATATATGATCACATTGTGTGCCTTTGCCTTATCTTGATCATTTGATGGATTTGCCTCATGATTTGAGTTTGGTCCTTTTTAGGACATGTTCTGACTTGATTAAAAGTGCTTCATGTTGAAAATTAACTTCTGTTTTGATTTTTTGCTTCGCCTTTGACCCTAGTCTTTGCACTAGTGGTTTGTACTCACCTTTTGAGCTTTGCATTTCAGGTTCAAGCAATTAGCCCCTAATGGTTGATGTAATCTCATGACTTGAGATGAAAATTACATTGTACACTAATCCTTGTTGTGTTGTAGGTTCATTGGTGGTGAAATCACTTAATTTGTTTTCACATAGGACTTGCCTTGTGTACATATTGGTTGTAACACTGTTGACTGTCTGTTTGATTTGTCTGAATGTGAATATTGACTTGTTTGATTTTTGTACAGGTACTTTAGTCGCTTTTAGCTCATTGCTTGAGCTTTGCTTTGGTTGGTTGTGTATACCACCTAAGTAATCATTCTCTAACTCCATGTAGTCTAGAAGCCCTGTCGTTTCTTTTGGCAGGCATTTGGCTGAAGTCCTCCTTAAGAGGCAATGGCTGTGGTTGTTTATATTTGTGCCATGTACTTCAAGTCCTCCTAAGTGAAGAGGAAATTGACAGATAGAAGGGATTAGCAATCAATCCCCTGTTAATCATTGAGTCGTTCATTATGCTCGCACTACGTGCTGATGCTCTTGAACCTAACCCTAGATCCTTGTATATAGAGTCAGTCAAGTGGAGTAGGGTTCCTCATTCTGGACCCCCATGTTTTCATTGATTTGAAGCTCACCCAGGCCCGGGTTAAGAGCTATGAGGTCTAACCCTCATTACCTTTCATCTGCTCACCCTGACGGTCAATGTCAGTGGTTAAGAGCCCAGTTGACACCCTACAGTATTGGTTTGTTTGTCGAGGTTGATGTGACCCCTTGACTAAAGCCCAACCATGTTATATGAGCCGCTTGTTTGCATATAGCATGTGATGCCTGTATGTTTGTGATTATTTGCCGTTTGAATTGACTTGCTGCCTGTGCGAGTTAGGTTCTGTTCAGAGACCTTAACCTAGGACTATTGTGGATTGCATGACAACTATTAGGCTCGAGTCAGTCTCCCTTTTAGTTTGTATTCCCTGTTCTCTAGTTAAGAGAAAGTTTCTTCCCTGGTAAGGGGAACTACGTCGCCCTGATTCTCATACCAGATGAGATACGTAGGAAGGATATCGTGCGAGATCTCTCCGGGCAACCTTTTCTTTTTATGGTGTGTGTTTGTGTGACAGCTATTAGGCTCGAGTTCCAGACTCCCTATTAGCTTGTCTGTTTGATAAGCTTTTTGTGTGTGCAGGAGTTAAATGTAAGACCAGCGATTGGCATTCCGTTTCCTATTTGTTGTGTGCTTAGAGTTTGATGTAAGTCCATCTGTTGGCCTTCGGTTTCCTGTTTGTGTTTGTTTGTTCGGAGTTGGATGTAAGACCAGCGATTGGCATTCTGTTTCCTGTTGTATATTTGCTTTGACGTCTCAGCGTCTCTTTTCAGTGTTTTGTTTCGTCTTGCGTTAGCCGAACTACGAGTGTTTTGATTCTTCTCTGGATAGAGAAGATACGTAGGCATAGGATACGATATCCTAGCGAGCATGTTTCCCATTTCCCCGAACTACATTGACTCTGATGTTTGTTCCTGAAAAACTACGTAGGCCCAGGATGCGACATCCTGCCGAGTCCGCTTCCGTCTTCTTTCACCTGTTATTTCAGTCCAGTTGGTGCATTCTTTGAGACGTTTATTAGCAACCTTATTCTATTCTTTTGAACGTGGATCCCGTCGAGTACGATGGATTCGTAGGGGTGCTAATACCTTCCCTTCGCATAACCGACTCCCGTACCTTGCATTCTCTAGTCGTAAGACCATTCCTTTCCTTTCCTTAGGTTTACTTCGAGCGTTTCCTTTCCCTCCTTTGGGATAAATAACGCACGGTGGCGGCTCTGTGTCTTTTCTCGCCGGTTGTTTTTCGTGTTGCGATAGTTGGAGACTCTGCTGGGGATTATAGAAGTTGACCTCTTACTGGTCCATCTTCCCTAAGCGAGTCAATCCTAGCGCTCTCTAGGATAGTTTTGGTTGCTTTTGCTGCTTTATTTATGGCATTTATGATTATTATACTGTGATTGTATATATTTGCACATATGTTTGCATGCATCATATTGTCATTGTGCTGGATTCTGTACAGGTTTGGTTCCTCTGATTTTGGGGTGGGTGTTCTGAGTGTAGCTAAAACCCGGTCCCGAGTATATACCTAGGATTAGCGTGGTCTCACATTTCCTCACATGTTAGATTAACATGATTGTTGCGATGTGACATACCACAGCCGGACGAGGTTCTTTTGAGAAAAACTCTTCCTTGTGGAGTTTCCACTATGGTTGGGTTTATCTCTTTTGAGCTGTTGACTTCGGTGACCGTTCTTTTCTGGATCTTTGGTTTAGACGATCTTATAAGAGCTGCAACGGCACACCCGAAAGGGCAAACCCGTTGAGTATCTTGCCCGATTGTCGAGACCATTATCCGCTTTAGGATGACCTTATTAGAATTCACCTGTGAGGGGAGGGTTTGATTCCTGTAGATGCATGTTCTGATGGTGACTTTGGTTAAGTTGGATTTACGGATTTATTTCTGAGACGCCAGAGTTCTGTCCGTGGTATTATCAGTGGGGATCCGTTTATTTCAGGATTCCCTGGGTTGGTATAGTTGATTTTGTTGTTATCAGTTCAGCGATTTTCCAGTGATGATGGTGATATATCCTTCGGTTCCGTTTATTTTGTAACCCCGAGTTGGATTTAGGGTTACTGATTCCCTCAGATGGTTGTGATTAGTTCAGAAACTAGAACCCAGTGCAGTGGATGATCAGATGACTTGGAGGATGGCACAGTGCATTGCATTCATGCATCAGCATCATTCACATTTTGCATTTATCCGCATCTAACTCATGTCTATACATATGCAGGGTACATTCTTGATCGAGATCCTGGTTGAGAGACATCCCCGTTTTAGATATGAGGATTGACTTGAAAGCTGATGTTGTATACAGTTTCTTCGATCCCGAGATCAGCGTGTTAAAGGGTATGATAGCATTGATTACGCCTGACCATGTGGGGATGTTCCGTGAGGCTTATGGTGGTCTTTTGAGGATGGTTTTCAGGCTTACAGATGGGGATAGGGACGCGATCCATACTCTTCTTCAGTTTTATGATCCTAGTTTGAGGTGCTTTGTCTTCCCGAATTATTTGTTGGGACCTTTGATGGAGGACTACGCTGGCATCCTGGGTATTCAGATCAGAAACTAGGCTCCTTTCTTTGCCACTAAGGAGGAACCTGATGTTGAGGAGATCTCTCGTGCTCTTTATTTGAGCCACGAAGTGACTAAAGGAGGTTTGAAGGAGAAGGGAAAGTTGCCCGGTTTCCATCTGAGTTTCTTGGAAGCTAAGGCCAAGGAGTATGCTGTTTTGGGTAATTGGAAGGCTGTCTGTGCTCTACTTGCTGTGAGCGTCTATGGAATCATCTTGTTTCCCAACCAGAAGAACTTTGTAGACATTAATGCCATCCGGGTGTTTGTGTAGAGGAATCCCATTCCTACCTTGGTTGGGGATGTCTATTACTCGGTTCATAATCGGAACGAGAAGCGGCGTGGGGGATTGATTAGGTGTTGTGCTCTGCTGTTATACAAGTGGTTCATGGGATATTTGCCTTCCAGGGGTGCCTTTGTTCTTCTTGACCATACTGTCAATTGGGCAACCAAGTTGATGGGTTTGCGAGCCAAGGACATAGCTTGGACTCACATTGATGAGGCTGGACGAGACTTTATTTACAGTTGCGGGAGTTTTCACAATGTGCCTCTTATAGGAGTTCAAGGTTGAATTAATTACAACCCGGTGCTTCTTAAGAGACAAATGGGGTTTGCTATGGAGGTTCCTCCTCTCGAGTATGAAATTCAGAGCTCTTGTTACTTCCCTGTTGAGGGTAACCAGTCATCGTTGGAGCTAGTGTCTGAGGCGTGGCGTAACATTCAAAGGAAAGGCAAGATTCCTTTTGGTAGAGCTAATAACAGGTCTTTTCCTCCGTTTGATGAATGGCTCAGAAGGAGAGTTGAGCTTACTCGTCTACCATTTCCTGTGGGTGATCTTTGGTATCCGCTGATTGAGGAATCCCGTTCTTCTGTCAGTATAGAGGAGTTCCTTGAGTTGAAGAAGGCTAGAGATCAGCTGCATGCAGAGAAGACTGAGTTGGAGATGAGTGTTGCTAGGATTCAAATGGCTAATCAGGAAATCAAAGGGAAAATAGAAGACCAGGATAAGAGACATGCCATTGAGGTGAAGCCCTTTGAGATAGACACCACTTATTACCGCAAGATCAGCCAAGCTTTGGAGTCATCCACGAAGGAGCACGACATTACCAAGGAAACGTTGGCTAGAGCTTTGAGAATCATTGAAGATGAGAAGAGGAGAAGGGTCCTTGTGAAGACTCAGAGGGAAGCCAGAGTCAAAGTCCTTACCGCCGAGTGGGAAGAAAAGCTGAAGATTAAGGAAGAAGAGAACGCGAAGATTGCAGCTGAGAGAGATCATTATCTTGCTGAGAGAGACCACTATTTCCGTCAGATGAAGATTCACCAGAAGGAGATGGGAAGGTTGCAACAGGAGAACATTGAGCTCAGGTTCGCCGTGAAGTTTTCCAAGATGGTTGATGATGCAGAACCTTCTGTGGGACCTTCTTCGGTTTAGACTTTTGTCGCAGTTATCATCATGTGTTGGATTACCGTCAGGCATGTTGACGGAATTCACTGGTTTGTATTTTCTTTCTGATTCTAGAGAATTATAATTTGATTTGTATCAGCTTGATGTATGACTCTTGCACGTGTAGTGCACTTTTGATATGCAGTGGTTATTATCATACAGTGATTGATCTTCAAGCTTTATTTGCTTTTCTGTGCACACTCACATAGCACACACATGGTTGGGTGATATCTTTGCTAAATCATAATTCTCTGCTTTGAATCAAATGATGGATGTCAGAATATGGTTGCCAAATTATTATCTGTCTCGATGAAACCAAGATCGAAAGACAGAGTGTTCCTCATATGGATAGACATTGCATTCATGCATGAATCATAATAACTTGTCTTCTATTTTGCAGGTGTCGGTTTCTAACGTGCTTGATTGTTTTAGGAATCATTGCTCGCGCACGTAGAATTATTTCGTTGCACGTAGCCTGTCCACACAGATACCCTACCAGGCGCAACAAATCCAAGCTGATGGATCTACCCGACGCAGACATTCTCGAGTTGAAGGAAAAAATGAGTGAGCTGATTAACGTCATGCAAGGGTTCGCCTTGGGGCAGAAAGCACTTGTTGATAAAGTGGAGAAGCTCGAGCGGGCTTCAGCTACCAACAGTGGTAATAATCAGGAGGGTGTGTCCAACAATGGTCTGGGTGGTTCTAGGGATGGTGGAGATCCCAGAAAGAAGACAACTACTGCTGGTGTAGTGATCAATAATGGTGGTGGCTTTTATGTTGCCGCAGGCGGTGGATTAGGTCCGGTGGGTAACAATCTGAAGGATAGTCTATTTCCTCCTTTCTTTGGGGCCGAGGAGGATAGAGAAGAAGAACAGTTCTCTGTGCTGAATGAACAATTTGGGCAATATGGTGTCCAACCACCGAATAAAGAGATTCAGGTGCTGGCGGAGAAGATCAGGGCTCTAGAAAGTTATGCTACTCTGGGGGTTGTCAACATGTCGAACATGGGGCTGGTTGAGGGGATTGTGATCCCGCAAAAGTTTAAAACGCCTGGGCTTGACAAGTATAATGGGAGTTCTTGCCCGGAAACTCATCTTCAGGCTTTTGTCCGAAAGATTTCTGCTTATACAATGGATCAGAAGCTTTGGATGTACTTCTTCCAGGACAGCTTGTCTGGTGGGTCTTTGGAGTGGTATACCAAGCTGAGGTCATCTGATGTCAAGAGCTGGCAGGATCTCGGAGATGCATTCTTTAAACAGTATCAATTTAACACTGACATGGCTCCTAGCCGTACCCAATTGCAGGGTATGTCTCAGAAGCCTAATAAGGGGTTTAAGGAATATGCACAGAGGTGGAGGGAGTTGGCTGCCCGAGTCCAACCTCCGTTGGTAGATAGAGAAAGGTCTGATCTATTCATGGGTACCCTTCAGGGGACCTTTGCTGAAAGAATGGTGGGATGCCCTGTTACCAACTTTGCTGATATTGTAGTGGCTGGGGAAAGAATAGAAAGTTGGTTGAAGATGGGAAAGATACAGGGTTACGCTTCGTCGTCTGGATCGAAGAAGCCCTTTGGTAATGGCCGGAGAAAGAAGGAGGGTGACACAAGTGTTGTGTATGCCCAGAGGGGACAAGGTAGGGATCGTTATTACCAGCATACTGATGCGGTAACAATTCCTGCTGATAATCAACAGGAACAACAACAACCACAACAGCAACGACAACCATTTCAACAGAGACCGTAGAGGGCCGGGTATCAAGTAAGAGGGCAAATGACTGATCGTCAATTTGATGGGCCACCTGTGATGTACTCATTCTTGTTGAAGAAGTTGAAAGATCTGGGGTTGGTTCAACTGAGAACATTGGCTCCGGTGAGACCCGATCAGAGGCCTGCCAGTTATGATGAGAATGCCAAATGTGAATTCCACTTTGGTGCCCCTGGACACAATATGGAGAATTGTAAAGCTTTTAAGCATGTTGTCCAGGAATTGGTGGATTCTAAGGCAATCAATTTTGCACCATCACCAAATGTTAATGCTAGTCCCATACCCGCGCATGGTCAGATGGGGGTGAATGAAATTTCTGAGGATAGGAGGACGATTGGGCTGATGAATGTGGACCAGTTGAAGACTCCATTGGCTGAGGTCAAGAGACAACTATTGAGGAATGAGGTCTTCCCAGGTTGTGATAGTTGTTATGATGCTTGCACCGTTGCCACCGATGGGTGTGTATCATTGAGGGAGGCTGTTCAAAGAATGATGGATGATGGAAGTATCCAATTTGAGAAGGTCGGTTTGGAGAGGGAGGATGTTTCCACCATAACCATCTACTTTGATCCGATTGACTTGTCAGCACCGGCAGATGCAGCTCCAGTTACCATCACGGTACCGGGGCCTATTCCTTATGAAAGCGATGATGCTGTGCCGTGGCACTATGGTGGGGAGGTTTACTGTAATGGGGAGAAGCAGGAAGATCAGGCTGCAACTGAAACCACCGTTTCAAAGGTGGATAATGCCGGACCCAATGGTTTCACTCGTAGCGGAAGGTTGTTCGCACCCGGGCAAGAGGGAAGCAGGTGGTGAGCGAGGGTACTCCTGTGGCGACACAGGCGCCTGGTGGGTCGGAAAAAGAACTTGATGATGAAGCTGAAGAATTTATGAGGATCATCAAAAAGTCTGGGTATAAGCTTGTTGACCACTTGCAGCAGACGCAGTCCAAGATTTCGATCTTGTCATTTTTGTTGAGCTCCGAGGGGAATAGATAGGCTTTGTTGAAAATACTGAAGAGAGCCTATGTCCCGCAAGAGATCACGATCAATCAATTGGAGACATTGGTGTCAAACGTCAATGCCAGCCATGGGTTGGGTTTCACTGATCTTGATTTGATTGTGGACGGGCGTAATCAGAACAAGGCATTACACATATCAATGGAGTGTAAAGGAGCAGTGCTCTCGCACGTATTGGTGGATACAGGCTCATCGCTCAATGTGTTGCCTAAGAAGGCCCTGGCGAAGTTGGATTGTGAAGGAGTAGTGCTGAGGCCTACGGACCTGGTTGTTAGAGCATTTCTTGGTTCTAAGCGGGCTATGTTTGGGGAAGTGGAGCTCCTTGTGAAGATCGGGCCTGAGGTGTTTAAGTCTGTGTTTTATGTCATGGACATTCATTCGACGTACAGTTGCTTGTTGGGTCGCCCATGGATACACGCTGCTGGGGCAGTGACTTCGACTTTGCACCAGAAACTGAAGTACATCTGGGACGGGTAGGTCGTCACCGTTTGTGGGGAAGAGGATATCTTCATCAGTCAGTTGTCATCGTTCAAGTACGTGGAAATGGACGGTGAAATATGGGAAACCCCGAGTCAGGCGTGTGAAACCGTTAAGGTGGAAAATGCCGTTTTTGCTAAGGAGGAGAAAAAGCTGTCTATTTCTTCGTATAAACAGGCCGCCGAGGTGGTGAAGAGTGGAGAAGCCCCAGGTTGGGGGAAGATGATAGATATCACCGCGAAGGAAGACAAATTTGGGGTTGGTTATCAGCCGGGCCGAGGCTCATCTGGGCAGAATAAAGGCCGTTGTCAGCCATTCAGTTCACGAGTGCTGGACTGCTAGATCCAGATCGCATCTGTGCGGTGGGTGAAGAGATCGACAGTGACTGCGAGCTAGACTTGTGGATAAAACCGTGCGTACCAGGGATGGAGATCCAGAACTGGAAGGCCGAAAAGATCATCACTGTCACTCTACGTGAAGAGTAATATTTCTGTTTTTCAATACTGTTTGCATGAAAGCCGTACGTTTTGCCCGAAACATAATGGTTCAATGTAAGGGCCACCTCATGTGTTTCGTTTTGTAATATTTGCATCATCAATAAAAGGATGTTTTTTCATTAAAAGCGGTGTTCCTTGTTTTTCGTTTATTTTGGCAGTTTAAATAAAAACGAAAATAAAAATGGCAATGTTTGTTTTCATTTCCCTTTTTCAATTTGTCTCGTCCCGGTTCTAAAGCAATGCATGAATCAACATTCATGCAGATGCGATCATTCTCTGGATCTCATTGGTAACAATTCTGTTACACCCTCATATGACTTCGGCAATCCGATCTATCATGCCGAAGAAGAAGGCGAAGAAGATTGTGAACTGCCGGAGGAATTAGCCAGGTTGTTGAAACAAGAGGAGAAGGTGATTCAACCGCACGAAGAGCAAGTCGAGGTTGTGAATCTGGGCACCGAGGAGGTTAGAAAAGAAGTGAAATTTAGGGCCACTTTGGAGGCAAATGTCAGGACCAGAATGGTAGCCTTGTTGAAAGAGTATGTTGATATCTTTGTCTGGTCGTATCAAGATATGCCAGGGTTGGATACCGATATTGTTGTGCACAAGTTACCATTGAGAGCAGATTGTCCTCCAGTGAAGCAGAAGTTGCGCAGAACTCGACCCGAGATGGCCATGAAAATCAAAGAGGAAGTACAAAAGCAGTTGGATGCTGGTTTCCTAGCCGTCACTAATTATCCGCCTTGGGTCGCAAATATTGTGCCAGTCCTGAAGAAGGATGGAAAGGTGAGAATGTGTGTGGACTACCGGGATCTGAACAGAGCTAGCCCGAAGGATGATTTCCCATTACCTCACATTGATGTGTTGGTAGATAATACAGCTCAGTTCTCGGTGTTTTCCTTCATGGATGGCTTTTCTGGCTATAATCAAATCAAAATGTCGCCAGATGATATGGAGAAAACAACGTTCATCACACCATGGGGCACTTTTTTTTATAAGGTGATGCCATTCAGTCTCAAGAACGCCGGTGCCACGTATCAGAGAGCCATGGTGACTTTGTTTCATGATATGATTCATCATGAAATTGAATGCTATGTTAATGACATGATAGCAAAGTCCCAAACAGAAGAGGGGCATTTGGTAGATCTGGCCAAGCTGTTTGACCGGTTGAGACAATTCAAACTGAGGTTGAATCCGAATAAGTGCACTTTCGGGGTGCGGTCCGGTAAGTTGCTGGGGTTTATTGTGAGTGAAAGAGGAATCGAGGTTGATCCTGCTAAAGTAAAAGCAATACAAGAAATGCCTGAACCGAGAACAGAAAAAGAGGTTCGTGGTTTCTTAGGTAGATTGAACTACATTTCACGGTTCATATCTCATCTAACAGCCACGTGTGAACCTATATTCAAGTTGTTGAGAAAAGATTAAACGGTCAGGTGGAACGGTGATTGCCAAGCGACATTTGAAAAAATAAAAGAATATTTGCAGGAGCCTCCGATTCTGATGCCTCCTGTGGAGGGACGACCGTTAATTCTGTACTTGACGGTCCTCGAGGGGTCTATGGGGTGTGTACTGGGGCAGCATGACGAGTCTGGTCGAAAAGAGCATGCGATTTACTACCTTAGCAAAACGTTTACCGACTGTGAAACGAGATATTCACTACTCGAGAAAACTTGTTGTGCTTTGGCATGGGCTTCTCGCCGACTGAGACAGTATATGCTGGTTCATACCACTTTATTGATTTCCAAGATGGATTCGATCAAGTATATTTTTGAGAAGCCAGCATTGACCGGACGGGTTGCGAGATGGCAAATGATTTTGACCGAATATGATATCCAGTATACCTCTCAGAAAGCAATCAAGGGGAGTGTATTGTCTGATTACCTCGCCCAGCAACCCATTGAGGAATATCAACCGATGAAGTTTGAATTCCCTGATGAGGACATCATGTTTCTCAAATCGAAAGATTGCGAGGAACCAATCCCGGAGGAGGGGCCTGACCCTGAGTTCGAATGGATTCTGATGTTTGATGGGGCCGTTAACGTGAATGGTAGCGGTGTTGGTGCTGATTTGGTTACGCCGAAAGGATCCCACATTCCTTTTGCTGCCCGACTAACATTTGAGTGCACCAACAACGTGGCTGAATACGAAGCTCGTATCTTGGGGATTGAAGAGGCGATTGATTTGAGGATCAAAAACCTTGTTATTTATGGAGATTTAGCTTTGGTTGTGAACCAGGTTAATGGGAAATGGTATACGCATCAATCTCATTTAATTCCATACCGGGATTATACGAGGAGATTGTTGACGTTTTTCACCAAGGTAGAATTACACCATGTGCCGAGAGAAGAAAATCCTTTGGCAGATGCTTTGGCTACTCTGGCTGCCTTGATTAAGGTGCAGTGGTGGAATCAGTTCCCTAGTGTTGAGGTGGGACGTCTGGATAGACCGGCTTATGTGTTTGCTGTTGAAACAATGCCTGATGATGAGAAGCCATGGTACTATGACATTAAGCGGTATTTGGAGACCCAGGTGTATCCTGAGGGAGCGTCGAAGAAGGACCGAAAGACTCTGAGGAGGTTGACCATGGTGTTTTATCTGAAAAAAGATGGGGTTTTGTACAAGCGGAATTTTGATTGGGTTTTGCTCAGATGTGTTGATGACAGAGAAGCAAACCAGTTGATGAAAGAGGTGCATGAAGGGTCGTTCGGTACCCATGCCAGCGGAAATGCAATGGTGAAAAAGTTGTTAAGAGTCGGATATTATTGGATGACAATGGAGGCATAGTGTTTCTACTTCGTGCGGAAATGTCATAAATGCCAGATTTATGCTGACAAGGTGCACATGCCTCCAAACCCGTTAAGTTTAATGTCATCTCCGTGGCCGTTTGCTATGTGGGGCATTGACATGATCGGAAAGGTTGAGCCTACGGCTTCGAATGGGCACCGGTTCATATTAGTGGCCATCGATTACTTCCCAAGTGGGTGGAAGCGGCGTCTTATGCAAACGTGACAAAACAGGTCATTGCCAGATTCCTGAAGAGAGACATTATTTGCAGATATGGGGTTCCCGAAAGAATCATTACTGATAATGGTTCTAATCTCAACAATAAGATGATGGCAGAGTTGTGTCGGGAATTCAAGATCGAGCATCACAATTCTTCTCCTTATCGTCCAAAGATGAATGGGGCGATCGAGGCAGCTAATAAGAATATTAAGAAGATTGTGCAGAAAATGGTCGTGACCTATAAGGATTGGCACGAGATGTTGTCGTTTGCATTGCATGGGTATCAAACCTCGGTGCGTACGTCTACTGGGGCAACGCCGTTCTCGCTTGTGTATGGGATGGAAGTCGTGCTACCAGTTGATGTTCAGATTCCTTCGTTGAGAGTCCTGATGGACGTGAAATTGGAAGAGGCGGAATGGGTAAGGACTCAGTATGAAGAGTTGAGCCTGATTGAGGAAAAGAGGCTGGCAGCCATTTTTCATGGGCAGTTGTACCAGCAGCGGATGAAGCGTGCTTTTGACCCAAAGGTGCGACCTCGTGTGTATCACGTAGGAGATATGGTGTTGAAAAGGATCCTTCCTCCTCAGAACCATCGTCGGGGAAAGTGGACACCCAATTATGAAGGTCCATTCGTGGTCAAGAAGGTTTTCTCTGGCGGAGCCTTGTTATTGACGACCATGGATGGCGAGGATTTTCCATCCCCTGTGAATGCGGACGCAGTTAAAATATACTTCGTATAAGAGACCCGCTGGATGAAAAGAATAAAATAGTCCATGCAAAAATGGGCATCCCGGCGAACCGAAAAAAAATGAAAAAGGTTCGGGCAAAAATTAGGGATAAAAGGAGAAAAAACTGTACACCCGGCAAGTCGAAAACCCCACAAGGGCGGCTTTGGAAAAAAAGGGTATCCCCGGCAGAGATCCGTCGGAAGCGTCTTGTTCAGAAGGAAGAAAGCATGGAGAATCTTGAGGACATATGGGGTGTAACCGAGTTGGAACTCGATGAGATCACGGTTTCACATTGCCATTAGGATAGATTTTTCCTTTTGTGTGCAATTACCTCTTTTTAGGAATTGCTTCCTGTGTATTGCTCAGTTACGAGCCACACCTTTTTCAATCAATAAAATGCATATTCAGTCAAATAATTTTGTTTTTTGTTTTCACTACCGCTTTGATTGCAAAAACATCCATTTATTTTGATAAGAATCTTTGCATTTTGAGACATGGAGATCCCTTCCAATGCATGCTTATAAGATTGAAAACCTGAAATCTTATTCGGAAGGTTGAGTGACCTAGGTGTTAAAATTGTGGCACGCCTGGGGCACGTTTTTATCTAACGATCTCTTTTGCAGGTCCTGTTATATATTTTCACTCACTTGCAGGTTATGATGTGAAGCCTTTTGACAAGAGATCCCTGTGGAGTCCAATCAGGGATGAGGAATTGAAGAATGGTGAAAAGACTGAGAGAGAATCGTGACGATCCTGGAGGATTAATCAAGAAGACTCTTCAAAGTCTAAAACGTGGAAAGTTGATGTTATGGTTAGACGGCGAGTCGACCGGTGTTCCATGTCAAGTATTCCGTATTTTCCCTAGCAGGGTCAGGATTGTTATCTCCCCAGCAGGTTCAAGATTGATGTTTCCTCAGCAGCCAGGACTGAAGGTTGCTATTTCCCCAGCAGAGGTGTCCGTTGGTAGCTTTTTCCTCGGCAGCCAGGACTGAAGGTTGCTATTTCCCCAGCGGAGGTGTCCGTTGGTAGCTTTTTCCTCGGTAGCCAGGCCTGAAGGTTGTTGTTTCCCCTAGCATGGTAGAGCTTGTTAGTTCCCCAGCAAGTGTGAAGACTGTTGTTTCCCCAGCGAAGTCCCCAAGCGGGTTAGGTTCAGTGGAGGTCATCCCTGGTGAGGGTTGTTCTTTCCCCAGCAGCAGTGCTATTCCCCAGCAGGGTGGAGATTGGAGTGTTGTCGAGTTCCTCAGCAGAGTGCCTCGAGCTCCCTAGTAGAGTCTCCTGAGGGGGATGCTTTTTATGCATTCATCATTTAGATAAGCATAGCATATTGCATAGTTAATTGCGTAGCATTTCCATGGTTATGGAGCATTACGCTGGAAAAAAAATTATCATGCATCAACATTGCAAGCATAAGCTAGTCTCAAGCCGTGGTTACCCTTTGAGAGTTGGTTTCGCCGGATGGTGAAGATGTTACTCTGAGGAGTTCGGCATCGTGATTCTGAGTTAACAACATTCCCCAGTAGTGCGATATTGGAGGAAGGGTTTCCGTCGGGCGGAGATGGAAATGAAGATTAAAAGGTTTTCGGGGTTCAAGAAAAGCAAAAAAAAAAGAGAAAAAAAATCCCCAGCTGAGCGCAAATTGTTCGTTCACAATGGACCAAGTAGGGATGGTATGCTCGTGGCTTATTATCCCCAGCATAGGTCGTTGGCCCGCGTGCTTCCTCATTTATCACTTTTCCTTATTTCTGCCGATGCTGACAGGCATGAAGTTTTCTGATGATCAGATCGAAGAAATTTCCTACATTTAGGTTGAAGCACTTGTGGCACTCAGGCCAGTTTTCCGATGTTCAGATCGAAGAAGTTTCCGACGTTCAGGTTGAAGTACTTGTGGCATTCAGGCCAGTTTTCCGATATTCAGATCGAAGAAGTTTCCGATGTTCAAGTTAAAGTACTTGTGGCACTCAGGCCGTTTTTTCGATGTTCATATCGAAGAAGTTTCCGACGTTCAGGTTGGAGCACTTGTGGCACTCAGGCCAGTTTCCCGATGTTCAGATCGAAGAAGTTTTCTGATGTTCAGATCGAAGTGGCGTTCAGGCCAATCTCTCGGTGTTCAGACCAATATTGATAATCTCCTATTGTTCCGATGTTCAGATCAAAGTCACTTCCAGTATTCAGACTGATGAGCAACATTCAGGTCATGGTTACTCCTGTGTTACCATTTATTTTGGTTACCAGGTCAACATTCTTCTCGATACTCAGACCGACTCTCACCGTACTAGGAGGATTCTTTTGTTAAGATCACCTCGTTGCCGATTCTGACAGGCACTGTTTATTATTTCCTAGCGGAGTGCAAATTGTTCATCTGTTCTTTGTATTCAATCACTCTTCATTCTGATCATCTGAAAGCCGAGGCTGTTCATATCGACAGGTTCACAGTGGATTGAATAAGGGCAACTATAACACCTCAAAATTTGCCCTCCTCTTCTTGGGACTAGTTTAGCATATTGCATTTCATTTTATAGGACATTATGCATTTGAATATTGCATATCATGTGATAATAAGAAGGTCATCCTCCCAGGTCTTTCTCAGAAGATAGAGAGGTTAAGAGATTCAAGCCTGAGGGTCTTCATAAATTGATCACCAACCATCTGAGGGTTTGTGCTTCAATTAGGATTTTCTTGGCCCTTAAAAAGGTTGAGCATTATCTTGTTTGCAAGGATATGTCACCATCATCATGGTTATTTCATTCTCAAGGGGTTCATTGTTCATGCTCAGATTCCTCTGGATTAGGGTTTTGACCTCTGGTCAACCCTAATCAATGCATTCTTCCAGCCAAGGTTTCTTTAGGAAATGAGGTATTATATTGAGATGAAGATCACATGGTTATTTGGAGAAGCTTATGAGAGCTAGGGTTTCATTTTGGAGCCATTTCCTCAAGGGGTTGAGGCTCAAGCTGATCAGAGCATGGCTAGGTCATCTGAGGACCTATACAGTCAACTGTAAAGTCAACTGAGGGTTATGAGGTGGATAAATGGTTTGAGACACTTCATTCATGTTCAAAATAGGTTCCTTTGTCATTATAAACATTTATCTTGAAGATTTTGAAGCCAAATCAAAAGTTTCCAAAAATGGAAAGTGACATGTAATTTCAAGTTTCCAAAAATGGAAAGATTTTGGTTTAAATTCAACTTGATTTTATATCATCAAGGAAGCTTCAAATGAATTTTGATGAACATGAAAGTTGAAGATATTTCTCTCCTCTTTTCAAAAAGTCCTATTTCATGAATTTATGATGAATGGTTGAGAAGTTATGGCCAAATGATCACAAAGCATGCATAGAACTTCAAAGTGGCATAACTTTTGACTCAAAACTCCAAATGAAGCCACTCTTTTTGCATTATTCTTGTCTTGACCTATATTTTCCAAATCAAGCATTTCATTTCATGAAAAAAGCTCATTTGACCATGTGTCCATTCATATGCATTTTGAAGGGAAATTGGGGAATTCAAATTTGGTGCAAGCTACAAGCCTAATTCCAATCCCATTGTGTTTATTAGGTGATTTTGAGTGAATGTGAAGCATTGCATGCTACTGTTCATGTGTGAACTAAGCCATGCACTTTCATTTTTCATTTTTAGCAAAACACTCCAAATGTCCTTAATTATGATTAGTACATGCCTAATTGTGATTACAATGTCATTAGCACATGGTATATAAGAGAAACCCTAACAGAATTTGGCATAATCACATTTCTAGATCTAGAATTTTCTTTTCCCTCCAAAATTTTCTCTCATTGGAATTCAAATTTTCTCCACACAAACACACAATTTCTTCATAGATCCTTCATCATCATGGAGTTTTGAGCAAGATTCATTCATCTTTTGTGGCAATTGAGTAAGGATTTGGAGTTGTACAAGTGCATGAACACATCAATGGAAAGTTGAAATTAAGCAAGATCCAAGAGCTTTCATCCATCAATTTTTGCACAAAGCTTGTTTAGAAGGATATTGGAGCAGATCTGGAGGCTTAGGAAGCTTGAATACACTGTTTTTCATCACTGCCATTCCAGGTTGGTGAAAATTCGAACCTCGTTATTCTTCATTTTATTGCCATAATGTTGTAGAGCTTTTAATGCTGATGCCTTTAGATTTCGTTTTGGTTGAGTTTTGAGAGAGATACGATGAATTGAAGTTTTGGTATGCAAAATGTTTTTCATCGATTTGCATTGTTCATGGAGTTGTAGACTTAGATGATGGTAGATCCATGTTCCTTCCATCAAGACGGTTCGAACGGTATGCTTGTTGACGAATTCTTGAAAATTTTCTTTGAGCACCGTCGTGGCTCCACCAAAGAAGACGGTGGAAACCACCGCGCTCCGCCTCTGGTTCATAATTCTTAGGGCTGGCTATGAATGTCCAGGTCGCAGGATCGATTCCTGCTGAGCGCGCTTGTGAATTATTTTTGTGTTGAGCGCTTATGACATGCAGTGCCTCAGTTCGATTCTGCCTGGCGTAATTTGTTTTGTTTTATTTTTCAAGCGCATTTCCAACCTCATGAACCTGAGTTCGATCCTCACCTGGCATTGTTTTGTGAAATTCATTATCCAACCGTTTCTTTGACTGCCATTACCTGTGTTCAAGTCCAGGCTGAGGCATACTCTATTTTTTTATTTGGTTTTCATTTTCCATGTTTCTTTTGCTATTTCAAATATTTTCTCCAACTTCTAAAAACCATAAAAAAATAGGAAACTAATCCAAATTGCTCCCAATTTTTTTTCACTTGATTGCATTGATGTATATTATTTTCAGATGTCATTTGTGTGATTTGATTGCTTCTGGTTTTTTAATTGAGATTGTGTGTGTGAACATGTATGCAAATTTACCATGCTTCATTCAATTGATTGTGAAATGCTCATTGTTTGTCCAATGGATTTGAAATTTGACATGCTTAATCCTAACATGTTTCCTGATTTTTGAGAATTGGTTTGCCATTTTTATCATTTTTCATTTCTGTTTTGGACACATGAATGTATGGTGTGACAATGTGTGTCACACATTTTGATGTTGATCTTGTTGATTTTCATTCACATGTCATTTGATGTCTTCTGATTCTAATTTTTTGCATCATGCTTGCCCAAAACATGTTGATATCACATAAAAAATTTCATGATCCTTGGATGTGTTTCTAATTTAATGTGCATTTTCTCATTTGTGTGTGCAATATATGATCACATTGTGTGCCTTTGCCTTATCTTGATCATTTGATGGATTTGCCTCATGATTTGAGTTTGGTCCTTTTTAGGACATGTTCTTACTTGATTAAAAGTGCTTCATGTTGAAAATCAACTTCTGTTTTGATTTTTTGCTTTGCCTTTGACCCTAGTCTTTGCACTAGTGGTTTGTACTCACCTTTTGAGCTTTGCATTTCGGGTTCAAGCAATTAGCCCCTAATGGTTGATGTAATCTCATGACTCTAGATGCAAATTAAATTGTACACTAATCCTTGTTGTGTTGTAGGTTCATTGGTGGTGAACTCACTTAAGTTGTTTACACATAGGACTTGCCTTGTGTACATATTGGTTGTAACACTGTTTACTGTCTGTTTGATTTGTCTGAATGTGAATATTGACTTGTTTGATTTTTTGTACAGGTAGTTTAGTCTCTTTTAGCTCATTGCTTGAGCTTTGCTTTGGTTGGTTGTGTATACCACCTAGGTAATCATTCTCTAACTCCATGTAGTCTGGAAGCCCTGTCAGTTCTTTTGGCAGGCATTTGGCTGAAGTCCTCCTTAAGAGGCAATGACTGTGGTTGTTTATATTTGTGACATGTACTTCAAGTCCTCCTAAGTGAAGAGGAAATTGAGAGATAGAAGGGATTAGCAATCAATCCCCTGTTAATCGTTGAGTCGTTCATTATGCTCGCACTACGTGCTGATGCTCTTGAACCTAACCCAAGATCCTTGTATATAGAGTCAATCAAGTGGAGTAGGGTCCCTCATTCTGGACCCCTACGTTTTCATTGATTTGAAGCTCACCTAGGCCCGGGTTAAGAGCTATGAGGTCTAACCCTCATTACCTTTCATCTGCTCACCTTGACGGTCAATGTCAGTGGTTAAGAGCCCAGTTGACAACCTACAGTATTGGTTTGTTTGTCGAGGTTGATGTGACCCCTTGACTAAAGCCCAACCATGTTATATGAGCCGCTTGTTTGCATATAACGTGTGATGCCTGTATGTTTGTGATTATTTGTCGTTTGAATTGACTTGCTACCTGTGCGAGTTAGGTTCTGCTCAGAGACCTCAACCTAGGACTATTGTGGATTGCATGACAACTATTAGGCTCGAGTCAGTCTCCCTTTTAGTTTGTATTCCCTGGTCTCTGGTTAGGAGAAAGTTTCTTCCCTGTTAAGGGGAACTACGTCGCCCTGATTCTCATACCAGATGAGATACGTAGGCAGGAGATCATGCGAGATCTCTCCGGGCAACCTTTTCTTTTTTTGGTGTGTGTTTGTGTGAAAGCTATTAGGCTCGAGTTCCAGACTCCCTATTAGCTTGTCTGTTTGATAACCTTTTTGTGTGTGTAGAAGTTGGATGTAAGACCAACGATTGGCATTTCGTTTCCAATTTGTTGTGTGCTTGGAGTCTGATGTAAGTCCATCTGTTGGCCTTCGGTTTCCTGTTTGTCTTTGTTTGTTCGGAGTTGGATGTAAGACCAGCGATTGGCATTCCTTACGAGTGTTCTGATTCTTCTCTGGATAGAGAAGATACGTAGGCATAGGATGCGATATCCTAGCGAGCATGTTTCCCATTTCCCTGAACTACGTTGACTCTGATGTTTGTTCTTGACAAACTACGTAGGCCCAGGATGCGACATCCTGCCAAGTCCGCTTCCGTCTTCTTTCACCTGTTATTTCAGTCCAATTGGTGCATTCTTTGAGCAACTTATTAGCAACCTTATTCTATTCTTTTGAGCGTGGATCGCGTCGAGTACGATGGATGCGTAGGGGTGCTAATACCTTCCCTTCGCATAACCGACTCCGGTACCTTGCATTCTCTGGTCGTAAGACCATTCCTTTCCTTTCCTTAGGTTTACTTCGAGCGTTTCCTTCCTTTGGGATAAATAACGCACGGTGGCGGCTCTGTGTCTTTTCCCGCCGGTTGTTTTTCGCGTTGAGACACCACGAAGTAAATCAAGAATGGACAAGAGTGAGTTTAGAGGTTTGGTCCTTCAAATCCATCTTCAACATTAAGGTCCTTTTACTCCAATTTGCATAGGGAAAGTCCTAGAAACTAAGTCCGTTTGTCCATTTCTTTGCATTTGGTTCACAACAATCAAACAAAACACAAGCACAATAATATATACATAACTATGTGCTCAAGTGAGCAAAAGGAAAATTACATTAACATAAACATGTGCTCAAGTGAGCAAAGAGAAAAGAAAATGAATAATAAGTGCAAGAATTGAAAATTGCATAAACATAAAGTGCAAAAAGTAAATGTTAATGGTTAATGGTTAAGGTTAGTAGTTAGTGTGCCATAAGGCAATTTTAGCGCTATGTTAAGCAATCGTAATTGGACTTATGTAGAACTCACAACTATCTGAGGCCGGTCAATAATAATGTAGGCAACAACACAAGTTAGAAGTCTTGATTAGTGAACCAAGTTCCAACAATTTGCCATGCCAAAAAGAAGAAGAGAATTGATCTTGTATTGGTTTAAGTCATTTGCATAATTTAGGAAACAACCTATCCTTAATGCAAAGCCATTCATTTGATCAATTGATCAAGATGAATTAGATTTGAATCAAGAAAGATTAAGCCTCCTTAATCAATGCTAACTTATCAACCTCTAACTCATTGATCAAAAGGAAAAGAAGAAGAAGGAGATGAATAATGGAAAATTAAAATGGAAAGAATAAAGTGCATTAAATGAAATGGAATGTACCAATCCACAAGTGTTGACCAATGACATTGAGGATCATGGTCAAACAATCAAAAACAGAAATGAGATGAAGATTGGAAGTCAAGAAATGAATGAAAGTATTTTTGGCATTTTTAATGTTCAAAATAAAATTGAATTAAAATATTAAAGAAAGGTCAAACTTCAAAATCACTTCAAATCAACCTTGAAAGGTCCAACTGATTTATCCCAAGTTCACCAAGGTCAAACAAAGTTTGACA
Source organism: Lathyrus oleraceus (assembly GCF_024323335.1). NCBI lineage: Eukaryota > Viridiplantae > Streptophyta > Magnoliopsida > Fabales > Fabaceae > Lathyrus > Lathyrus oleraceus. Next base: position 323,755,033 of record NC_066585.1, on the reverse strand, counting down.
AGAAATTTCAGCATTTTTAAAAGTCAGAAACTATTTTTAATCAATTAAAAATGAATAAAAATAACCTAATTGAACTAAAATCTCAAATAAATCTAAAATCAATTAATAAATTTATGAGAATATTTTTGATAGATCCATTATCATTCAAATAGGTTGAAAAAATATTTTTGTATTTTTTGAATATCAAAAACTATTTAAAATGAATTAAAAATAACCAGAAAAGAGAAAACTCACAAAAAATATCAAATGAAAAAATAAAAATCATATTTAGAAACTAGAATTTAAATGGAGAAGAATGCAATAGGTCCCATATTTTTTGAAATTAAAATAAAGAAGTTATGAATTTTTGAAAATAAAGGAAATAAAAGAAATTAAATCAGAAATTACTAAAATCAAAAAAACAAGGAGCGTCTGATCAAGCCTCAGTAATTAAAGTGGCTGATCAAACGCTCCACATGCGTGCGCTCATGGTAGTCTCCAGTGAAACGCGTCACGCAAGGCATTATTAAAAGTCATAAGATCCAAAGGCTGGGATACAAACTGGAGATCAAATCCAAAGGCTCACAATCCATCTAGAAAAGGGATGGTGGCCAGAGCCACCATCTTCTCCGGTGAGCATGAAGATTCCGGTGACATTTGCAGGTTTTAAAAACTTAATAAAAATGAGCGATCCTCATATCATTGGAAAGCTGGGGTGATGTACATCACCCCTGTAACCTTGGATTGTACTCAAAGTTTCTATGGAGTGAGAAATCAGAGTTGGAAAATCCAGGTACATGAACTGAAATTTATCAAAACATAAAATCAAAGCCACCACTGGCTTGCCTCTTAGGTGAGGACTTCAGAAAACACGATAGCCAAGCAAATAGATCAAGAATCAGTGAGTTTTGAAGAAAAAACCAATTGATGACCACCTTTGAATTGTGAAGATTTGAGCTGATTTCCTCGCTTCCTTTGGCCAAACAGAAGTTCTATGGATTGGATAATGGAGGTCTAGGAACTTTAGATCTAAAGATTCAACCAGATTTAGTTGAATTTTAGATCTGAAAAATTGAAGAAAATATGAACTAGTTCCTTTGGTAATGGCGGGGTTTTGATTTTTGCAGCATTTCAGATGGATTCAGGGTCTCCAATTATGAAGCATAGCATGTCTATTTATAGATTGAATTGGCTGAGCAAGTGAAATTTCTCGTGTGTATGGCAAGTGGATTCTCCTTGCAATGGACGTGTTGATGACCAAACCACTTGAAATGGACGTGCAGATGGCAATGTATAAGCTTGTGTAATGAATTCTCACATGTTATGCATAATTGAGCCTAAAACTTCACCTCTTCGAAAATGCCACTTGAAAAACGAAAACATAGTCATGTAGATCTTTTTAAGACAATCAAAATGGACTTAATGTTTGCATCAATTTGATTTTTGAGTCATGGGCACTTGAAGTTGGACTTTTTAGACTTTCAATGCATTTGGTCCAAAGTGACCTATAATGTTTTGCATTATCACATCAATTTCCTTTGAGATTTTGAAATTTTGTTCAACATAACATTTGAAGTCGACGTTGTAAAATTTCCAATGCATTTGATCCCACCTCAAAATCATAAAAAATGAATGAGTTATATTCTTGGGAAGTTGACCCAAAATTAGGGTTTCAGTCAAAATGACCTATAATGCCTTGGAATGGGAGATGACCTTACAAGCCTCAAATCAATTTTTGATGAACATGAAAGTTGTTCATACTGTCCTTAAGAACATGTTTTCTTTAGGGATCATATCCATTTGACCAACACATAAAAAGTTAGGTCTCAGTGCATTTCAAAATAGTCCGATGAATTAACTGATCAACTTCTCAAGTCCACAACTCATATCTTGATGAATTGATAATTGAGGGCTCTCAAATAAGTTCAAATATGTATGAAATGATGAATTAGAGAACTTCCCCTGATTGTATTTGATCATGGGCTGAGGTTGCTTCATTAGCAAGGCATTGAGGGTGATCAGATGAATTAGGGTTTCTTTGAGGACCAATCCTCAAACCCTTTGACTTGCCTTGATCAAAATGATGAATTGAGATGCTAGGGAGGAATATTTGATGGATGAGAGCTTTGGGAACCATTACCATGCTTGCTTTCATCTTCTCTTGGCCATATCTTTGCACCCATAATCTCCTTGGAGCTTTGGACTTTGTGATTGCTCAAGCTACAAACAAAAGATGTTAGTGACATATTTTTGTGCTTTTGGTTAGTAATCAAAGATGAGAAAAGCAATAATATACAATTCAAGCATGCTTGGTGATCTCAAACCACTCACAAGAGGTCCCACCCAAAGGTAAGAGGAACCAAAATGCTTATGATCCTTGAGGCTTTGCAAATACAATGTTATGATGCCATGGGGGATCTTAGGGCCAAAATTTGGGTCTTACAGACATCATTCCTTTTGTCTGGAGTATCATAATTCTATCAGATAAGATGCTGCTTCGATTCAATACAGAGAATCTCATTTTGCTGTTTGAGATGTTGCTTCATCAAACATGAAAAGTCTCATTCCATTTTTTTAGATATACTGCTCTAGTATCCTCAAAGAGTCTGAGATTTAATTAATACATCATTACTTTTTTCGGGAATATCTTAATTCTATCAAATAAGATGTTGCTTCGACTCGATACGGAGAATCTCATTTTTGCTCATTTTTTGCTGTTTGAGATGCTTCTTCATCAAACATGACGAGTCTCATTCCATTTTTTTAGAGATACTGCTCTAGTATCCTTGAAGAGTCTTATATTTAATTAGTACGTCATTCCTTTTGTCTGGAATATCTTAATTCTATCAGATCATATGTTGCTTCGATTCAATACAGAGAATCTCATTTTTTTTGTTTTAGATGCTCCTTCATCAAACATGAAGAGTCTCATCCCTTTCTTTTAGAGATATTGCTCTAGTATCCTTGAAGTGTCTTAGATTCAATTAAGACATCATTCCTTTTGTCTGGAATATCTTAATTCCATCAGATATGATGCTGCTTCGATTCGATACAGAGAATCTCATTTTTGCTGTTTGAGATGCTGCTTCATGAATATGAAGAGTCTCATTCCAATTTTTTAGAGATACTGCTTCAGTATCCTCGAAGAGTCTTAGATTCAATTAAGACAACATTTCTGTTTTATGGAATATCTTAATTCTATCAAATAAGATGTTGCTTCGACTCGATACAGAGAATCTCATTTATGCTGTTTAAGATGCTGCTCCATCAATATGAAGAGTCTCATTGCAATTTTTTTTGAGATACTTCTCTAGTATCCTTGGAGAGTCTTAGATTCCATTAAGATAGCATTCCTTTTGTTCGGAATATCTTAATTCTATCAGATAAGATGCTGCTTCGATTTGATACAGAGAATCCTTTTTTTTGCTGTTTGAGATATTGCTTCATTAATTTGAAGAGTCTCATTTGTTTTTAGAGGTGCTGATTCGTTTCATCTTCAGAGAATATTGTACGTCCAGTTTAAGACATTGTTCTGCTAATCATCAGACAATGTTAGATAGAGTTGAGGTACCATTCCATCGATGGAATATCCCGATTGTAATTATCCAAGATATTTTTTGACAATTCCTAGAAAGTCTTGATTGTTTCTTTTACCTTACAATAACTTCTCATACCAAATTTGTAGCCACATTTCTTTTTCGACATTTCTCCCTTGCATTTCAAGATACAAAATCCGGGTTTGTTCGTATTTAATTATCTTCCACCACGAGTGTATGAAGACTGTTTTCATTCATACATTCTGGTTCAAGTTAATTAAATAGGGGCGGCTGTCATACCCCAATTTTGTCCCATTTTGTTTTTTCTCATAGATGCCACGACACAAGTTATTTTCAACCATCAAACCCTGATTTCCATATCTCTTTGTAATAGACTTGGTCCAATTGACATATGGGAATCTAGAATCCTTCAAAGTCCTATGATGAGCATGGCACAAGGCTTGGTTGGTTGTTGCACATTCTTTTGCCAATGTGTCATAATAATTGTTCCGATTAATTCTAACCTCGTTTTGATTTCAACTTCAAATTAACTTTTGAAGTTTATGTTGACTTTGAGGTTAGATTGGATATTTAATGATAAATTTAGTTTTGGAAATTTAATTATTTCACTTTTTTGTTAAGCCCATTCCATGTTGTTATTTGGGCCCATTTCAAATCGAGTCCATAAAACAATTGTCCAATTTTCACCTCCATTATTCAAATACATTATCTTTTTTTCCTTTATGAAAACCAATGTGATAACCACAAAACCAAACCAAATCCATTAATCCATAAATCATTTAATGTCTATTTTGATTCACCATTTTTATCATCCATAAATGGAAGCATGACAAAGAAATAACAAAGCTACGTAATGATATTGAGGATCTTACAGCAAAAGTGGCAGACATGAAGGAAAAGAGTAGAAATGTTTGTGATCAACTTAAGTTAGATGGAAGTGAAGAAAGAACATTTTTTCGTGGCAGTTATTCAGTTTAGGAGATGATTTTTTTAATACAACTGAGGAACTTGAAGTTGAAAAAGGAAGTCGTGAAGGTGTTATTAAGGAGTTAGAACCTGAATGACATAAAAAGATGGAGTTGCAAAAGCCAAAGTCATGTTAATCATGTTTTAATCCAAATGCTCTTGTTATTCTTCCGTATTTCACCTTGGGCCCATTACAGTTCATGATTGAAACTATAGGAATATTACAGTTGCAGAACACGTTCATGTATAAAATTACATCTTTCATTTGCAAACCCACAATACAGCATACAATGATTGATTCCAATTTTGACTGGTCCGTACATGTCTCAAATTGTAAATACACCGTTGAACCTAGATGAATGACCTACCCTAAGACACTACATATTACAAACAAAACATGGCGAGGAAGAATTTCCTGCAGAACCAACGCTTACACCAGGCCAGCTGCAACCTGTATACCATAAACACACCCAATGAAATCGCCGGCCACAAATCTTGCAATAATTGAACAACTCCATATCAGTCAAACCAGGAGTAAAACAATGAGTATGCAAAGGGCAAGGTTATAATGTGAAACATCCTGTACATGATTTTACGCAAGATAAGTATATGTCAGGGTCATACCATTGGTCTCACCAAGCTAAGCATCAACGGCACAATGAGGTCATGTCTTGGCACCTCGCAGGATTGGTAGTGAATGCTGCTAGTAAGGACCATGAACAAGAAGTGACAGTGGTGTACCAACTGGAAACAATGGGACCTTGTGGCCAACATCCTGCATTGTCAAACAAATATGTATTAGCCATAGCAAGCCTACATTACGGGATTAATTGGAATAATTACTCAGTCAAAATTCAGCACAAAGCAAGGTCATAGATATATGTTGTTAAATCACAACGTAGAGGAGGCATGCTAACCAAGTGAGAAGACTTCTACATAAAGGCATACCACAAATTCATGAAATAAAGCCATGAACACAAGTTAGAGTTACAAAAAACCATAAGCTACTCTGTTACATCAGCATGGCTAAACTATATTACAGTACAAGCATATGACTGCACACCCAACACCCGATCCACATAGATAAAAAAAAACATACAAATAACTGCTGCAAACCAAATCCAAACCTGCGTAACGCACATGAAAGAACTCTATTGCCAAGGTATGTACGACCTTACCAATCATTTTTGAAAGCATAATACACAAGCCATGTTGGATCATCCACGGAACACCAACTAGATCAAGCTATGAAAGGATCATAAGCAAATACAATTCAACAAAACAGGGATGTCTAACCAAACATTAATCAAGCCAGCGTCCCAAAAAATTTTTCATACTTCTCCGAGCGCCAAAGTTGCTGAGCCTAGCTTGGAATGGCCACAACGCCATACTTCTACACAGTCAACCATAATACCTCATACATTCAGAAATTTCAAATTGAAAGCATAAAGTAGTCGAAATAGGGCGAACCTGATTTGAGAGATCGGTTGAAGTTGAATTGCACCGTTGGGGTTGCACAACAATCTTAGGGTTTATATGAGAGGGAATTGGTTCTTTGCAGATGAGTTCCCTTCAGTCTCTGGAGGTTGCTCTGAATTAGTTAGAATCTCTCTAGGGGTTTTTTCACTGATCTTTTAAGAATTTATAACCTGATTTTCGTGGCTTCGTGGGCTCAAATGAGAGAGGTCCAAGTCCAAGATTTTTCTGTTATATTTTTTTATTTCAAAACGCGTGGGCTTCGCCTAGCAAAAGATCTGCTCGCCTAGCGAGCATGACAATTCAGACTCTGGTGGCTTTTCGTGGGACTCGCTAGGCGACCCATTCTGCTCGCCTAGCGAGCATGACAACTCATGAACAAACTTTTGCTCCCTTGAATGATGAATAGACCCTATTTGAACATGTTAGAAGTAACTCAAGTCGTTCCCTGGCCATTTCACCTTCAGTTGACCAACGGTTGACTTTTGGTTTCATAGTTGAATTTTGAATTGTACTGGGCCCATTAAGCTTGATCCTTCAGATAGAACCAACAAAGTGACTTGAATGATATCCGAGCTTCTTGAAAGATAAACTCTTGGAGCTAATCCTGATTGACAGGATGAAATGCAATATGAAATTATAAATGACCTAAAACGAGTGCATGAATGAGGAGGGCAAATTTGAGGTGCTACACTTGGCACCTCGCAAGATTGGTAGCGAATGCTGCTAGTAAGGACCATGAAGAAGAAGTGTCAGTGGTGTACCAACTGGAAACAATGGGACCTTGTGGCCAACATCCTGCATTGTCAAACAAATATGTAACAACCATAACAAACCAACATTCAGGGATTAATTGGAATAATTACTCTGTCAACATTCAGCATAAAGCAAGGTCATAGATATATGTTGTTAAATCACAACGCAGAGGAGGCATGCTAACCAAGTGAGAAGACTGCTACATAAAGGCTTGCCCTAAATTCACGAAATAAAGCCATGAACACAAGTTAGAGTTACAAAAAACCATAAGCTACTCTGTTACATCAGCATGGCCAAACTATATTATAGTACAAGCATATGACTGCACACCCAACACCTGATCCACAAAGATAAAAAAAAAACATACACTTAACCTGCTGCAAACCAAATCCAAACCTGGGTAACGCACATGAAAGAACTCTATTGCCAAGGTATGTACGACCTTAACAATCATTTTTTAAAGCATAATACACAAGCCATGTTGGATCATCCACAGAACACCAACTAGATCAAGCTATGAAAGGATCATAAGCCAATACAATTTGACAAAATAGGGATGTCTAACCAAACATTAATCAAGCCAGCGTCCCAAACAAATTTTCATACTTCTCCAAGCGCCAAAGACGCTGAGCCTAGTTTGGAATGGCCACAGAACCTGTTAGACCTCCAGAATACTAGTTGTTTAAAGCCTCGACCAAAATGAACAGATCCAATATTCCATACCTGAAATATATGCAGGATGACCTGAGGCAAGGTAAACTTCCCACATCCATATCCAACCAACATGACCATAAGCGTAATACACCTGTTGGAGAACCTAACTCCAATAAAATCATGGGTTTACATGACGAAAACCACTTTGTCATCTTAGTCTAAAGCCAGTCTGCATATTAAGTAATCAGGAGTTAGATTGAGGAAACAAAATGATAACACCTAAAACCTCCATCAACATACTCGATAAAACATTCCATATTGACTCCCAAGGTAAGGAGGACCGAGTTAGTAACCTGGGTGCATGCTTATTAGGCCAATCCCGATCACCACATCTTACCAGGGATATCCTACTTTCAACAACCAATGAAGAGTACCTGTAATAAAAGGAAGGAGAATAATAAGCACGCGCGGAAGAACACCAAGGGAGGTTTTCAAAGTAATTCAAGTCATACATCATTTGAGATTTCATTATAGCAACAGTAAAAGTTAAGTTTTTACCACAGAACTTTGCATCTTACAAACGGTAATAACTCAACGAGATTTCAACACAAGACCACGCATTTGGAGAGATACCACGAAAATGAATTCTCCTTGCCACCTTTTCTTGAGGGACCACACCAAATCTAGGAGAAGATCCTCCCTAACAGAATTCATCTTTGGATCTATTCGCCAACTCATAGGGAATGGGGGTCGAGAGACCTCATACAAATATCTATAAAAAGGGGTTACTAGTCATTGAGAAGGGAGCTCCTTTTCTAACGTTGTTACTCTGCTGAGATTTTATCCAAACTTGATCACCAAAGCTCGAAACATCCAAAGTGTACTCAAAGCTCATCATCAGAACTTTGAGTAAACTGAGCGAAGCCACTGCTAAACCAAGACACACCAGATTGGTAAAGAAAAATGGAGAGGGAGAAGAAGCGAAGAAGATGAAAAGTTCAGAAGGAAGATAAGGAGAAGAAAGCAACATACCTCGAGGTTGAGTAACATCGCTGGTACCTTCGCCGGAAACTCCATTTTTCGGCGAGCTTTACGTCGCTTCATTTTATATTGATATGCATGTTCTTTCTTCGTATAAATGATGCATCATGCCATTAGGAATTGTTTATTGTTTTGGTCGATCATGAATTGTTAGATTTCATTTGCATATTTTTAGTTATGTAGCGTATTCGTTTGCTATTTCCGATTTAAGGTTTAGATTATAAAGCTAATTTTGATTGGAATGATATAATGAAATTTTATGGGTTTGCATTTGTGGATTCAAAAGTGAAGGGTTTGAAGGTGCATTTTTGGCTATGGATTCCGCGTTAGAAAGAAGGTGTAGAGAGGGAAAGATGATTAATGCAGCAAAGAGAGATTTATATGGACTTCCTATTTCTGGAGATACCAAAGACTTAATTGTGTTTTATTTCTTAAAATCTCGTTGATTCCAATTTTGACTTTTGATTCCAATTTTGACTGGTCCGTACACGTCTCAAATTGTAAATACACCGTTGAACCTAGATAAATGACCTACCCTAAGACACTACATATTACAAACAAAACATGGCGAGGAAGAATTTACTGCAGAACCAACGCTTACACCAGGCCAGCTGCAACCTATATACCATAAACACACCCAATGAAATCGCCGCCCTCAAATCTTGCAATACTTGAACAACTCCATATCAGTCAAATCAGGAGTAAAACAATGAGTATGCAAAGCGCAAGGTTATAATGTGAAACATCCTGTACAGGATTTTACGCATGATATGTGTAAGACCCCAATTTTGTCCCTAAGATCCCTCATGGCATTATAACATTGCATTTGCAAAGCCTTAAGGAACATAAGCATCTTGGTTCCCTTTACCTTTGGGTAGGACCTCTTGTGAGTGGTTTGAGATCACCAAGCATGCTTGAATTGTATATCATTGCTTTTCTTATTTTGTTTACTAACCAAAAGCACAAAAATATGTCACTAACATCTTTTGGCAATCACAAGGCCAAAAGTTTCAAGGAAATCATTGGTACAAAAATATGGTCAAGTGGAGATGATAGCAAGAATGGAAATGGTTCCCAAAGCTCTCTTCCATCAAATATGCCTACCTAGCATCTCAATTCATCATTTTGATCAAAACAAGTCAAAGGGTTTGAGGTTTGTTCTCCAAGGAAACCCTAGTTCATCTAATCATCCACAATGCCTTGCTCTTGAAGAAACCTCAGCCCATGATCAATTACAATCAAGGGAAGTTCTTTAACTCATCATTTCATGCATATTTGAACTTATTTGAGTGTCCTCAATCATCAATTCATCAAGATATGAGTCATGGAATTGAGAAGTTGACGAGTCAATTCTTCTGACTATTCTGAAATGCACTGAGACCTAACTTTTTATGTGTTGGTCAAATGGAGATGATCCCAAAAGAAAACATGTTCTTAAGGACAATACGAACAACTTTCATGTTCATAAAAAATGATTTGAAGCTTGGAAGGTCATCTCCCATTCCAAGACATTATATGTCATTTTGACTGAAACCCTAATTTTGGGTCAACTCCCCAAGGGCATAACTCATTCAATTTTTATGATTTTGAGATGGAATCAAATGCATTGGAAAGCTTACGATGTCTACTTCAAATGTTATGTTGAAGAAAAGTTCAAAATCTCAAAGGAAATACATGTGATAATCCAAGAGATTATAGGTCCTTTTGGGCCAAATGCATTAAAAGGCAAAAAAGTCCAATTTCAAGTGCCCATAACTTCTTCATCAAAAATCCAAATGATGCAAAATTTAAGTCCATTTTGATTTTATTGAAAAGATCTACAACTTTGAAGTTGGAGGTTGTTTCATTTGAGGCTTGCATCATCAAAACAGAAGGGCTTGGACATTGGCCAGATTTAGAAACATTGCATTTGCACAAACCATCTCATATCCATTTCAGCTTGCATTTGCACCAAGTTTTGGGCCTTACATGCGCATGTACAGGCCCATGCATGGAGGACCCAATTCACATGCACACGAGTTTGATCATGCATTGCATCAGCTCTTGCTATAAATACACTTGCTTGCTTCACTTGAAATCACACTAGAATCAACCTGAATTGCTATAGAAATCAAAACCCAACCTCTCACCAAAGAAGCTAGTTCACTTTTCTTCAAATTTTTCAGATCCAAAATTCAACCACATCTGGTTAAATATTTGGATCTAAAGCTTCTAAACCTTCAACCTTTAGCTCATTGATCTTCTGTTTTGATAAAGAAAGCAAGGAATCAAGCTCAAATTTCCAGAAATCAAGGTTGTTCTTCAACTGGTTTTTTCTTCGAAACTCATCATATATTGATCAGTTTGTCTGGCCAATGTGTTTTCTGAAGTCCTCACTTGAGAGGCAAGCTAGTGGTAGCTTCAATTTCATGAGTTATTGAATTGAATTTTTCATACTTGAATCTTCCAGCTCAGATTTCTTACTCTATAGGAATCTTGAGTGTGATTCAAGGTTACATGGGTGATGTACATCACCCCAGCTCGATTTTGGTATATGGATCGTGGATTTTGGTTGAGGTTTGTAAACCTGCAACTCTGGCCGGAGTTCATGTACTCGCCGGAGAAGACGGTGGTGTACACCACCATCCGTTCACCAGTTTAAATCCAGATTGTTTGATCATGTTTCCTGATTGAATCGTGTCCTTTGGATCTTATGACTTTCAATAATGCTGGATGTTTCGCTGTTGACTCATGCCTTCCGTGCGCGCGCATCTCACATCCGTCTGATCAGCCACGTCAATTAATGAGGCTTGATCAGACGCTTGTGGTTTTTTCTATTTTCTGAATTTCTATTTTAATTTCTTTTATTTCCTTTATTTTTAAAAATCCATAACTTCTTTATTTCAAATCCAAAAAATATGGGACCAATTGTATTAGTCTCCAAATAATTTCTAGTTTCTAATTCTGATTTTTAATATTTTTTATTTCATCATTTGATATTTTTTGTGAATTTTCTCTTTTCTGGTTATTTTTAATTCATTTTAAATAGTTTTTGATATTCAAAAAATACAAAAATATTTTCCTAACTTATTTGAATGATGATGGATCTATGAAAAATATTCTCATCAATTTTTTAATTAATTTGAGATTTATTTGAGATTTTAGTTCAATTAGGTTATTTTTATTCATTTTTAATTGATTAAAAATAGTTTCTGACTTTTAAAAATGTTGAAATTTTTTGTCAAACTTAGTTTGACCTTGTTGAACTTGGGATAAATCACTTGGACCTTTCAAGGTTGATTTGAAGTGGTTTTGAAGTTTGACCTTTCTTTTATTTTTCAATTCAAGTTTATTTTAATATTAAAAATGCCAAAAATATTTTGCTTATTGTTTGATCTCCAATCTTCATCTCATTTCTGATTTCTCATTGTTTGACTTTGACCTTCAATGTCACTTGGCCAATACACATGGATTGGTACATTTTATTTGACCTTATGCATTTTGATCTTTCCATTTCCTTATCCATTCTTCATCTCCTTCTTCTCCTTCTTCTTCTTCTTTCTTTTTGATCAATGAGTTGAAGGTTGATAAGTTAGCATTGATTAGGGAGACTTAATCTTCCTTGATTCAAATCTAATTCATCTTGATCAATTGATCAAGTGAATGGCTTTTCATTATGGATAGGTTATTTTCTAAATCATGCAAAAGGCTTAAACCAATACAAGATCAATTCTCTTTTCTTTTTGGCATGGCAAGTTGTTGGAACTTGGTTCACTAATCAAGACTTCTAACTTGTGTTGTTGCCTACATTATTATTGACCGGCCTCAGATAGTTGTGACTTCTACATAAGTCCAATTACGATTGCTTAACATAGCGCTAAATTTGCCTTATGGCACACTAACTACTAACACTAACCATTAACAATTAACATTTACTTATTGCACTTTACTTTTATGTAATTTAATATTCTTGCACATATTATCCATTTGCTATTCTCTTTGCTCACTTGAGCACATGTTTATGTTAATGCCATTTTCCCTTTGCTCACTTGAGCACATAATTGTGTATATACTATTGTGCTTATGTTTTTGTTTTTGATTGTTGTGGACCAAATGCAAAGAAGTGGACTTAGACCTTAGGAATTTTCCCTATGCAAAGAAATGGACAAATGGACTTAGTTTCTAGGACATTCCCTATGCAAATTGGAGTAAAAGGACCTTATTGATGAAGATGGATTAGAAGGACCAAATCTCTAAACTCACTCTTGTCCATTCTTGATTTACTTCATGGAACTTTTGATGTGTTTGCTTTTGTGCTAGGGGATTCTATGAGAGCTTACATTGAAGGACCATTGCCATGTTCATCCAAAGTGAAAGACACAAGATACATTGAGGATTTCTTAAGAGACTTGTTTGATCGCTTGAGCTTACTATTATTGTGATTGCTTATTCCAAAGGATGGGAGCTACTTGGATCATCAATATGATCTCAAGAGAGGAACTCCATTGTGGTTTTGTTTCTTTTGCCTTTCCTTTTTTGCTTTGCTTAGGACATTAGCCCTTCTTCTTCTTCCCTCCACTCTAACCCAAGCCAAATTTTTTTGTGGAAACACTTATTTTGAATTGAATCTCTAAGTCAACTTTGACCATTTTGTATATACTTCTAATTGGTAAATATAACCCATTCAAATGTCTTTTTGTGGTTCCAATGGCCACTTCCTTAATCAATTTTTTTATAACCGTTAGCTATTACGTTTGAGTTATCCTTGAGGTAGATATGATACTCACCTATATCCTTAGTGATGGACAATGAGTCTTCCATGCTTATTATAGGGTTAAACCCTCACTAGCATGTTGAAGTTATCCTCACATGGTGGATTTGTGGTTTTAGGTTGAGTTTTATCCCTTTGATAACAAAAGATCTTAAGGCTTTTGGACCAATCAATTCACCAACTCATTTTGAGATTTTTTACCCCGAACTATGAGGTTTTGATCCTAATCTTTTTTTAAGATGGTACGCAGGCAATGGGTTTATCCATCCAAACACAAAATGTAAATAACTTGTATATTTTCCTCTTATCTCTTCCATCATGTTTGCACAAACAAATTTTCACAAAAGACAACAACCTTTACAATAAGTATGAAAAGGGCTCCCTAGGAGTACCTAGGATGTTTTGGGTTCCTAACACCTTCCCATTACATAACCAACCCCCTTACCCAGATCTCTGATTCTCTTTTACTAGTTTTTGTTAAAACTTTTAGGTTTTTGTTGGCTTTCTAACCATTCCTTTGGATAAATATAAGTGCGGTGGCGACTCGACTTGTATGATTTACCTTAGATTTAGTCAATATTTCTAATGGTAACGAATACCCCGCTACAGAAAAGTGGCGACTCTGCTGGCGACTCGACTTTTCATACTTGTTGTATTGTATTGTCTTGTGACATATTTTTGTGCAATTTGGGATTACTATATTGTATGTAATGATTGATTTGCTTGATATTATTTCCTTGTATGCTTGGTGATCTTTGTGAGATGAGTTCTATACCCGAACTCGAGCGCACTTAGGATAGGAGAATGGCATATTCTTGTTGACTTGTGTGGAGTTATTCCTTAGCAAGTTGACTTGCAAGTCCATTCACTTGGTGGAGGTCATGTTGGGATCAATAATGTCACACAAGTAAGTTGTGGTTAGACATTACTCTTTCCAATATAGACCTTAGAAGCCAAGGACCTTAGTTTACCAAGCCCATCTCGGCCTATTCTTAGGATGTAGTGGGAAAGTCGTTCAAATGTAAGATTTGATACGATTGTTACGCGATACTACACTCATAAGAGTCTCTCTTGAGAATATTTTTGGAAAGCGAGTAGTCGTTTATCCGATAATATCCGAAAGATGGCATGATGACTATGGGAACCTCTTGTAGAACATGTTTGGCAGGTTTAAACCCTAGTACACTCCCTTTGGGTGGTTCTTAACCGAGACTCCATGCTCGAGACTCGTTGTCGCATCGTGAAAAACAACCGGCGGGAAAAGACACAGAGCCACCACCGTGCGTTATTTATCCCAGAGGAGGGAAAGGAAACGCTCGAAGTAAACCTAAGAAAGGGAAAGGAATGGTCTTACGACCAGAGATTGCAAGGTACGAGATTCAGTTACGCAAGGGGAAGGTATTAGCACCCCCTCACGTCCGTCGTACTCGACGGGATCCACGCTCAAAAGAAAAGAATAAGGTTTCCAACAAACTGCTCAAAACTGGAACAAAACAAGTGAAGGAAAACGGAAGAAGATGACTCGGCAAGATGTCGCATCCTAGGCCTACGTAGTTTGTCAGAAACAAACATCAGAGTCGACGTAGTTCGGGGAAATAGGGAACATGCTCGCTAGGACATCGCATCCTATGCATACGTATCTTCTCTAACCAGAGTAAGATTCAGAGCACTCGTAGCTCGGCTAACGCACGCCGAAACAAAACACTGAAAAGAGACGCTGAGACGTCAAAGAAAAAACACAACAGGAAACGGAATGCCAATCAATGGACTTACCTCCGACTCCAAACAATCAAACGCAAATAGGAAACTGAATGCCAAGAGGTGGACTTACATCAGACTCCAAACAAACAACAAACAAATGGGAAACCGAATGCCAATAGATGGACTTACATCAGACTCCAAACACAGAAACACAAACAAGGAAACGGAATGCCAATCAATGGACTTATATCCAACTCCAAAAACATAAGCAACCAAGGAAACGGAATGGTAATCAATGGACTTACATCCAACTCCAAACACACACGCAACCAAGGAAACGGAATGCCAATCAATGGACTTGCATCCAACTCCAAACACACACAAACAAGAAGGTGGGAAAAGAAAAGAGTGAAAGGGTGGTGAACACACACCAAACAAAACAAAAAGGTTGCCCGGAGAGATCTGCTCAATCTCCTGCCTACGTATCTCATCTGGTATGAGAATCAGGGCGACGTAGTTCCCCTTAACAGGGGAGAAACTCTCCTAACCAGAGACTAGGGAGATAACAAACTAATAGGGAGACTACGACTCGAGCCTAAACCTTGTCATGCAAATGATCCCTAAGTTGAGGTCTCTAATCAGAACCTAACTCGCACAGGAAGCAAGTCAATCAAGCAGCAGGTAATATCAATCACAGGTGAACAAGTATCACACTCTATATGCAAACAAGCGGCTCATACAAATGGCTGGGCTTTAGTCAAGGGGTCATATCAACCTGGACAAACAAGCCAACCATGTAGGGGTATCTAAAGCTCTTAACCATTGACATTGACCATCAGGGTGAGCAGATGAAAGGGTAATGAGGGTAAGACCTCATAGCTCTTAACCCTTGCCTGGGTGAGCTTCAAATCAATGAAAATGTGGGGATTCAGAATGTGGGACCCTACTCCACTTGACTGACTCTATATACAAAGATCTTGGGTTAGGTTCAAGAGCATCAGCACGTAGTGCGAGCATAATGACCGACTCAACGAATAACAGGGGATTGATTGCTAATCCCTTCTATCAGTCAATTGCCTCTTCACTTAGGAGGACTTAACAAGTATCCATGCCTCGACAAGGAGGTCTTTAGCACAAAAGTAAACAAAAACAGTCATTGCCTCTGAAGGAGGACTTTAGCCAAATGCATGCCAAAAGAAATGATAGGGCTTCTAGACTACATGGAGTTAGAGAATGATTACCTAGGTGGTATAACAACCACAACCAAAGCAAAGCTCAAGCAAGAGCTAAAAGCGACTAATGTACCTGTACAAAAGTCAAACAAGTCAATATCATATTCAGACAAATCAAACAGACAATCAACAATGGTTCTCTTCCAATATGTACACAATACAAGTCAACATGTGTAAACAACTCAAGTGAGTTCATCACCAAGGGACCTACAACACAACAAAGGTTAGTGGACAATGTAATTTGCATCTCAAGTAATGAGATCACATCAACCACTAGGGCTAGATGCTTGAACCTGAAATACAAAGCTCAAAAGTTGAGTACAAACCACTAGTACCAAGACTAGGGTCAAAGGCAAAGCAAATAGTCAAAAAAAAGTTGATATTCCACATGAAGCACATTTAATTAAGCAAGAACATGTCCTAAAAGGATAAAACTCAAATCATAAGGTAAAGCCATCAAATGAACAAGATAAGGCAAAGGTAAGCAAAGGTGATCAACATTGGACATCAAAATGAGAAAATTCACATTAAAACAGAAAAGCATCCATTGATCATGAAATATTTTATGTGATATTAACATGATAAACACAAGCCTCATGCAAAAAATTAGGACCATAAGATATCAAATGACATGGATATGAAAATGAACAAAAGCAACATCCAAATGTGTGACACAAATTGTCACACCCAAAGCTCATGTGACTAAAACAGTGATGGAATGTGCTAAAAATACCAAACAAAAACCAAAATATCATGTTACATGTTATGAATGAGCATGTCAAATTTCAAAGCAGTTGGATTAAATATGAGCATTTCACAAAACAATTAGTACCACATGTCACATTTGCATCATGTTCAAATAACACAAACACATTTAAAAATCCAGCCACAATCAAATCAGGAAAATCACACCAACAAATAATAGACATCCATACAATCATGTGGAAAAAAGTTTGGACTAATTTGGATTTATATGCTATTTTTTATGATTTTTTGAATTTGCATGAATAAAATGAAATAATGTGAAAAGAATAATTGGAAAATGGAATGTGAATTAAATGGAAACAAGCATCACCAAGACTCAAACCCAGGTTAAGCAGGATAAAGGCGCTCCATGAAAACAATTGGAAATCAAAATACCATGCGCTAGGACTCGAACTGAGGACGTTAGGGTCACAGGTGCGCTTAGCATTGAAATGCTGCGTTTCAAGAATGGAAAGCAAATAGAAAACATACGCAAGGCAAGGATCGAACTGGAGACTGCATGGTTATAGGCGCTTCTACAGCAAAACGATGCGTTTGAACCAGAAACCCTAACACTATTCATGGACGGTGGAGGACGGTGGTTTCCACCGTCTTCCCCGATGAAGCAGGCGGTGATGCATGATTTTTTTTTCCAGAATTAAGCATGGCATATATGGATCGAAAGCTTGTTCAATGTAGAAAACAAATTTAACATTCATTCATCCTAAAACTCCATGGATTTGGCAAATCAAAGGAAAACATTATAATCAACAAAACTTCAACTCAACATATCTCATGCAATATCCAGCCAAATTCAACAATATTCATATCAGAATCATCAGTGGAGTATGCTCTACAGGATCATGTGCATAAAATGGCAAATAATGAGACTCGAATTTTAACCTTCTTGAAGAACAATGTGATGATTTCGTGGACTCAAGCCTCCTCCAGGTCCAGATCTCCTCTATCAACCTTGTGGTGAAGCTTTATGGAAGGAATAACAATTGAGAATGCTGGGATCTTGCTAAATTTCAGAACACCATCTTCATCTTCAAGCTTTGAATATGCATGATTCTTGACCAAATCCACCAATCCAAGCCTTGATTCCTACTAAATGATGATCAATGAACACGAATATGCAAGAAAATTGATTGTGTTATGTGAAGAATTTTTAAGTTTGAATTGAGAGAGTTTTTGGAGGGAATCTTGAGTTTTGAGATTTAGAATGTGTAAAAAATGAGCAATTCTGTTAGGGTTAGCCTTTTATATCACATGTTAATTGTGTTGTAATCATAATTAAGCCATGGCTAATGAAAAATTAATGAAATATGGAGTGTATGACCAAATTGGCAAATGCACCCTTGCATGGAAAAAATGCACGTGAACAGTGCCCATGCAAGGTTCAAAATCACTTCAAATTATCTCATAAGCATCATGGAATGATCAAATTGTTTGTATAATTCACCAAATTTGAATTGCCACTTTTCCCTCCAAAATGCCCATGTGTAAGCCAATGATCATATGAGCTCTTTTCATGCAATGCAATGATGGATATGGAAAGTATTGGTCATGACAAGCATAATGCAAAAAGAGTGACTCAATTTGGAGTTTTGTAGCCAAAATTATGTCACTTTGAAGTTCCAAGCATACTTTGCAATCATTCGCTCATAACTTCTCAACCCTTTATCAGATGCTCATGATCTTGGACTTTTTGGAAATGGGAGAGAAAGATCTTCAACTTTCGTGTTGACCAAAATTTCATTTGAAGCATATTAGATGCTGGAAAGTCAAGTTGAATGTGATCCAAAAACTTTCCATTTTTGGAAACATGAAATTACAGGTCTCTTTCCATATTTGGAAACTTTTGATTTGACTTCAAAATCTTCAAGGTAGGTGTTTGACATGATAAGTAGGCCTCTTTATGACATGGATGAAGTGTCTCAAACCATTTCTCCAACTCATAGCCCTTAGTTGACTGTACAATTGACTTGTATGGGCCTCAGATGACCTGAAACTGTACTGATGGATTTGAGTCTCTAGCACTTGGCAAAGTTGCTTCAAAATGAACCTTAGCTCATATAAGCTCTTCAGAACAACCATGTGGCCTTCATATCAAGGAGACTTGCCTTTTTTGCACTGATGAATCTCTTGATGCCAGTTCTTATTGATATGATGCAATGCAATATGAAATGATATATTACCTAAAAATGAAATGAATGCATGAATGGGGGGTGCAAATTTGAGGTGCTACAGCTGCCCCTATTCAATCAACTACGAACCTGAACGGATGAAAGCAAGGGCTATCAGACCTTCAAGGTAAACAGGGATTGAATACCAAAAGAACTTGGGAATTTGCACTCTGCAGGGGATGAAGTAAAGAAAGCGAGGCCATTCATCGATGGCGGCTTCAAAACAATCGACTTGATATGCACTGATATCAAGGAAAGCGGGGCCATTTACCGATGGCGGCTTTAAAACAGTCGACTTGATATTCACTAATATCAAGGAAAGCATGGCCATTTACCGATGGCGGCTTCAAAACAGTCGACTTGATATGCACTGATATCAAGGAAAGCGGGTCCATTTACCGATGGCGGTTTCCACTGGGGATTTGATATTTACCGATATCGAAGAAAGCGAGGCCATTTACCGATGGCGGCTGGGGAACAGATATCACAGAAAGCGGGGCCATTCACCGATGGTGGCTAAGTTGGGCATTCGATATTTACCGATATCGAAGAAAGCGAGGCCATTTACCGATGGCAGCTTCAAAACAAGACTTCAGAAGAAAGCGAGGCCATTTACCGATGGCGGCTTCAACTGGGAATTTGATATTTACCGATATCAAAGAAAGCGAGGCCATTTACCGATGGCGGCTTCAACTGGGGAGGAAAAAGATGTTTGCAACTGGAACGAGACCAGACGTTTACCGACGACTCTACTGAGGAATTGATATTTATCAAAGAAAGGATACACGACCAGACATTTACCGATGACTGGGAAGAAAGAAACCGCGACCAGACATCTACCGATGAATGGGAAGAAACTCGATGTTTACCGACACCAAAAGAAAGGAGGCACAACCAGACATTTACCGATGGTTGATATTTACGGACAATAAATCTGCCGGGGTATTTCAAACGACTAAACCATTTACCGATGGTTGACAAACGACCGATGTTTACCGACATCGAAAGATGATGTTTACCGACATCAAAGAAAGGACACACACGGAGATCGACACGACACTTACCGGTATCGCAAGGATGACATCTACCTATGTCAAAACAAGGCAGACACTCGCCGGGGACTAAACTGGGGAGAATCAAGCTTTCCTTTCACGGACGGGTGAGGAAATAAATCTCTGGGGATTATCAGTCCTGAATGCTACCAAGAGCAACCGCTGCAAACGTGCCATACAGATGTTGAATAAATGATCCGCCTGTGTTGGGGATACGATTCAATCTGGCTTAACACATGTATGCATATGTTTGAGTTTTCTATGGCGTAATGCTCCATACTGAATGGAAATGCTACGCTATTTGAGGATGCAAATGCAAATGACGATTACTATATGCAAGATGCAAACGGAGGAAAACTCCTGCTGGGGAAGCAAATGATCACTTTGCTGAGCACACAAATCTGATTCGATCTTCCACCTCTGTGGGGAAACACAACAATTCTGCTGCGAATACTTACTGATCTGACTTTCTCGGAACGGCAGAGAAACCAACTCAACTAGGGAGTCACTTATTGGGAAAACACCAACCTCTCGATCATGCTGGGGAATAGCACTGCTGTTGGGGAAAGGATAGTCTTCACTGGGGACGACCTCCACTGAACCCGATCCGCTTGGGGACTCCGCTGAGGAAAACTACCAGTGCACCCCTCTATTGGGGAAAGGATAATCCTTACTGGGGACGACCTCCACCGAACTCGATCCGCTTGGGGACTCCGCTGGGGAAAACTACCAATGCACCCCTCTGTTGGGGAAACATCAACCTTCAAACTTGCTGGGGAAAAACACTCTCAACCCTGCTGGGGATTACAGCAAACTCCAGACCTGGCTGCTGAGGAACAAACTACCCACAGACACCTCCGCTGGGGAAGTAGCAACTTTCTGACTCGCTGGGGAACTAACAGTCCTCAGACTTCTTGGGGAAAAACACTCTCAACCCTGCTGGGGATTACAGCAAACTCCAGACCTGGCTGCTGAGGAACAAACTACCCAGAGACACCTCCGCTGGGGAAGTAGCAACTTTCAGACTCGCTGGGGAACTAACAGTCCTCAGACTTGCTGGGGAAAGGGAAACCTTCAAGCCTGGCTGCTGAGGAAACACTGATCTCGAACCCGCTGGGGAGACAAGTTCTTAACTTGCTTTGGACAACCCCAACTTCTCACACTACTGGACAGTGTTGAAACACCTTTCAACAAACTGTGGCTCATCTGCTTCAGTCAGCGATAAAAGATAGTAACCTGCAACACAGCAAGACATACATGCCCCAGGGGGTCGTATGGACAAGATACACCCAAGTGTACTCAACATTCAAAATGATTTTCAAATGTTTGATCTTTCCGCACGTCATTGTCTTGGCTTCATGTTTTTTAGATGCAATGTTTATCAAAAATTCGGACGTTTTTGCAAACAAAATAGTAAAATAAAAACAAGAGAGAAATTTGACTGAATAACGACTTTTATTGATTGAAAATGGCCTATAAAGGCAAATACATCAAGAAGCAATTCCTAGGAAGAGGTAATTGCGCCAAAAAAGGAAATAAACTATCCTATTGGCAATGTGAATACGGCATCCACTATTTTCCAATTCTGTTATGACTCGTATATCCTCAATTTCCCCCAAATTCCTTGCTTTTTGAGAAGAATGATTGGACCGGTCATATCCTTCGAGATGGTAGATACTGAAGAGTGATGAAGTATAGATAACTCAGACTGTAGTCTTCGCTTTTATCCCTCTTTTGCCTAGATCGCCTTTGCAGGTTTTCAATCCACCGGGATACCCATTTTTGCCTAAGCCACCTTTTCAGGTTTTCGACTTACAGGGTGTACATATTCTTTTTTTTTGTTTATCCCTAATTTTTGCCCGAACCTTTTTTCTTTTTTCCTTGGTTCGCCGGGATGCCATTTTTTGCATGGACCCTTTTATTCTTTTCGTCCAGCGGGTCTCTTTATGCGAAGTATTTTTTGACTACATCTGAGTTCACAGGGGACGGAAAATCTTCACCATCCATAGTTGTAAGCATCAAGGCTCCACTAGAGAAGACCTTTTTAACAACATATGGACCTTCATAATTCGGGGTCCACTTGCCCCTGTTATCTGTACCGGGAGGAAGGATCCTCTTCAAAACCAAATCACCTGTCTGATAGCTTTGAGGATGCACTTTCTGATCAAAGGCTTTCTTCATCCTTCTCTGATACAATTGCCCATGACACACAACTGCTAACTGCTTCTCTTCGATAAGACTCAACTCATTGAACCTTGTCCGAGTCCATTCAGCTTCGTCTAGCTTGACATCCAACAGGACTCTTAGAGAAGGAATCTCCACTTGAACAGGTAGGATTGCTTCCATACCATGCACAAGGGATTAAGGGGTTGCCCCGGTCGACGTACGTACTGAGGTACGGTACCCATGCAAAGCGAAAGGCAACATCTCATGCCAATCCTTGTACGTCACGACCATCTTTTGCACAATCTTCTTAATATTCTTGTTCGCTACCTCTACAACACCATTCATCTTCGGTCTGTAAGGAGAAGAATTATGGTGTTCGATCTTAAAGTCTTTACAAAGCTTTTTCATCATCTTGTTATTGAGATTCGAAACATTATCAGTGATGATTCTCTCGGGAACCCCATACCGACAGATAATCTCCTTCTTAATGAATCGGGCAACCACTTGCTTGGTAACATTGGCATAGGAAGCTGCTTCCACCCACTTGGTGAAGTAATCAACCGCAACCAAGACGAAGCGATGTCTATTAGAAGCGGTAGGTTCAATCTTCCCAATCATATCTATGCCCCACATCGCGAATGGCCAAGGGGAGTTCATGACATTCAGAGGGCTTGGTGGTACATGCACTTTATCTGCATAAATCTGAAATTTGTGGCACTTCCGAGCGTACTTGAAACAATCGGATTCCATGGTTATCCAGTAATAACCGTCTCTTAACAAATTTTTGGACATTGCATGACCACCAGCATGGGTACCGAAAGATCCCTCGTGTACTTCCTGCATTAACATGTCTGCTTCGTGTCTATCCACGCATCTGAGCAGAACCATGTCAAAGTTCCTCTTGTACAACACATCATCCTGATTCAAATAAAAGCTTCCAGCTAGCCTTCTCAATGTCTTCTTGTTATTCTTTGACCCTCCTTCAGGATACTCCTGGCTTTTGAGGAAATTCTTAATGTCATAGAACCACGGCTTCTCGTCAACAACAGACTCGGCTGCAAACACATACGCAGGCCTCTCGAGTCGATTCACAGCAACGTGTGGCACATGATTATGCCAATGGACTTTAATCATGGAAGACAATGTGGCTAAGGCGTCAGCGATCTGATTTTCATCTCGGGGTACATGATACAACTTCACTGTCTTGAAGAAAGTCAGGATCCTTCTGGTGTAATCTCTATAAGGAATCAAATGCGGTTGATGGGTATTCCAGTCTCCATTGACTTAGTTAATCACTAGAGCGGAATCTCCATAAATGTCCAAAATTTTGATCCTTAGATCGATGGCTTCTTCAATCCCCATGATACAAGCCTCGTATTCAGCTTTGTTTTTGGTTACTTCAAAAGTCAACCTGGCAGAAAAAGGTAAGTGTGCACCTTTAGGATTAATGAGTACTGCCCCAACACCATTTCCATTCACATTAACCGCCCCATCAAACATCAGTGTTCACTTGTCATCAGGATCCGGTCCTTCCTCGACAAGAGTCTCTTCTCAATCTTTCATCGTTAAGTACATGATGTCTTCATCAGGGAATTCAAACATCATCAGCTGATAATCGTCAATTGGTTTCTCGGCAAGGTAATAAGACAGAATACTACCTTTGATGGCCTTTTGCGACGTGTACTGGATATCATACTCAATCAAAACCATCTGCCAACGAGCCACACGTCCGGTAAGAGCCGGCTTTTCGAAGATATACTTCACTGGATCCATCTTAGAAATCAACAAGGTAGTATGGTTCAACATATACTATCTCAGTCGGCGAGCAGCCCATGCCAAAGCGCATCAAGTTTTCTCGAGCTGCGAATATCTTATTTCACAGTCGGTAAACTTTTTGCTAAGGTAGTATATTGCATGCTCTTTTTGACCAGACTCGTCATGTTGTCCCAATACACACCCCATCGAATTCTTTGTTACTAAAAGGTACATTATCAGAGGCCTCCCGGGAACTGGAGGTATAAGAATTGGAGGTTTCTGCAAATACTCTTTTATCTTATCAAAATCTTTTTGACAATCATCATTCCATCTGATTGCTTGATCTTTTCTTAGCAATTAGAATATTGGTTCGCACGTGGCTGTTAGGTGAGATACGAACCGTGCAATGTAGTTCAACCTCCCTAAAAACCCACGAACCTGCATTTATGTTCTTGGTTCAGGCATTTCTTGAATAGCTTTTACTTTTGCCGGATCAACCTCAATTCCTTTCTCACTGACAATGAAACCCAACAGCTTTCCGGATCTCACTCCAAACGTACACTTGTTTGGATTCAGCCTCAGTTTGAACTTTCTCAGTTTTTCAAACAACTTCTGCAAGTTTACCAAGTTCTCCTCTTCTGTCTGAGACTTCGCAATCATATCATCCACGTACACTTCAATTTCTTTGTGCATCATGTCATGAAAGAGAGTCGTCATAGCCCTCTGATAGGTAGCACCGACGTTCTTCAACCCGAATGGCATCACCTTGTAACAGAACGTGCCCCAAGGTGTAATGAATGTCGTCTTTTCCATGTGTTCTGGCGCCATCTTGATCTGATTATAGCCAGAAAATCCATCCATGAAAGAGAAAACCGAAGATTGAGCAGTGTTATCAACCAATACATCAATGTGAGGTAATGGGAAGTCATCTTTCGGACTGGCTCTGTTTAAATCTCGGTAATCAACACACATCCTGACTATACCATCCTTCTTCGGCACGGGTACGATGTTAGCCACCCAAGGGGGATAATTGGTAACTGCTAGAAAACCCGCATCCAACTGTTTTTGAACCTCCTATTTGATCTTGACAGCCATATTAGGACTAGTTCTGTGAAGCTTCTGCTTTACCGAAGGAAAATCTTCTCTGAGAGGTAGCCTATGCACCACAATATCTGTATCCAAACCAGGCATATCTTGATACGACCATGCGAATATCTCCACATATTCTCTTAGCATTTCAATCAGCCCTCTCTTGACCTTTTCCTTTAAATCAGCCCCGATCTTGATCTCTTTCTTGGCGTCCTCAGTACCAAGGTTAATAATCTCCAACTCTTCCTAATGAGGTTGGATGACCCTTTCCTCCTGTTTCAATAGTCTGACCAATTCTTTTGGGAGTTCACAATCTTCTTCACTCTCCTCTTCAGCTTGGTAAATGGGATTATCGAAATCATACTGAGCCATAATAAAACTGTTTCTAATGGAGTCCGCGAGATCGATTCTGCACGAATGATGTTTAATGCTTTATTTTAGAAAAGAGTTCAAGAAAGTCACAAAAACAAAAACATTGCCATTTTTATTGTTTTGAAAAAATGAAAATAAGAACAGAAAGACAGTGAGCACAAATTTGATTGTAAAACGTCCTTTATTGATGATAATCATTGAAAATTCAAAACATGATGTGGCCCTACAATGAACCGCTACGCCCCGGGCAGAGCATAGGGTTTTTGTGCAAAATGAAAAACAAAAGAAAATTACTCTGTCTGAAGAGTAACTTGGACTATTTCTACGGCAGTCCAATTGTTTACCGTCTCCCCTGGAGCACACGGGCGCACCCAGTTGTCCAAATCATAATCACTATCCCCGTCTTCACTGCCTGTTGCAAAGACATCACCATGATTCATCAATCCAGCGCTGGTGAAGGTACACGGCCCTTTCTGATTCTGAACACCCTGCTCTGACTGAAAAGGCTGATTAGCAATGCCAAATTTGTCTTCTTTCACGGTCATGTCAATCATCTTGCCCCAACCTTTTGTGTTACCTGAATTAACGACTTCCAGAGCTTGCTTATATGACGCAATTGAGGCACTTGGCTTCTTCTGTTCCACAAAAGCCACCTTCTCAATGTCAATAGTCTCAAAGGCTTGGCACAGAGTTTCATGAATTTCGCCATCCATCTCCACATATTTGAAGGAGGATAAATGGCTCACAAGAATGTCCTCTTCGCCACACACAGTCACAACCTGACCATTCCACACATACTTCAACTTTTGATGAAGAGTTGACGAAACTGCTCTAGCCCCATGTATCCAGGGACGCCCCAACAGACAACTATATGCTGGTTGAATATCCAACACATAGAAGACAATATTAAACACTTCCGGGCCAATCTTCACAGGAAACGTGACTTCACCGAAAACTGATCGCTTGGATCCATCAAAAGCACGAACAATGAGATCACTCGGTGTGAGAACAACCCCTTCAACATCAAGCTTGCTCAGAACCTTCTTGGGAAACACATTCAAAGAAGAGCCAGTATCAACCAACACATGCGACAACACCGCGCCTTTGTATTCCATAGTGATATGCAGAGCTCTATTATGATTGCGACCCTTAGGCGTCAAATATAGATCTGTGAACCCCAAACCATGTCGCGTGTTAACACCTGCAATAACACCCTCGAGCTGGTTGACCGAAATCTCTTGAGGCACGTAAGCCATATTCAACATTTTCAGCAGGGCATTACGATGTGCCTCAGAACACATTAACAGAGAGAGAATAGAGATTTTCGACGATGTCTGATTCAGCTGATCCACAATCTTATAATCACTTTTCTTGATGATTTTCATGAACTCCTCCACGTCTTTCTCGAAAGAACCCTCGGGCACTTCCTTCTGCATTGGTCCTTCTTCAACCACAACTTGCTTCCCTTTTGCTTTAGCAAGAGACTCATCATTGTTATCCCTTGGAATATGTGGTGCAAACAGACGACCGCTTCTCGTAAACCCTCTGGGTCCTCCCACATTATCCACAGCCGGACCAACAGTTACGGGAGTCTTATCTGACAAACCAATCGTCACTGGAGCCTGATTTATTGGTCTGGTTTGATTTTCTGGTCTTCTGCTACTACGAAAAGCGTTGTCATACTTCCACGAAACTGCTCTACTATTCTCGCCAAGTCATCTACCAGAAGCAGCAATGGTGGTAGGATCACCAACAGTCACCGGAGCAGATATGGTCACAGGAGTACCAATAGCTACTGACGGTGTAAAGTAGATGGTAACAGTTGATACCTCTCCATGGTCTTTCACTACCCGACCAAGCTGTAAGCAACCTTCGTCCATCAAACCCTGGATACCTCTTCTCAACTTCCCACAGCCGTTCTCATGATCATCACAATCTGGACAAGTCTCATCACAGCACGGGAACACTCCCCCTTTCAGCAGACGTTCTTTCACCACAAGCAACAACGTCTGAACGTCATCAACATCGACTACCAAGTCCACATCCTCCTCATCTTCCACACTGTTCACTCTGGGCCCACCGTGCTGAGGTGTAGGATTATTCACCACATTCGGAACAGGAGCAAAGTTAATCGTCTTAGCATCAATCAAGTCCTGGACTTTATGGTGAAAAGCTCGACAATTCTCAATGTGATGCCCTGGTGCACCAGAATGAAAATCACAACGGACATTAGCATCATACCCAGCAGGTATCTTCGTTAACGGAGCCATAGTACGAAGTTCCACAAACCTTAATCTGAGCAGTTCAGGGAGCAACTCAGCATATGTCATTGGCAACGGATCAAAATGAGGCTCTGGCATTCTCTGTCTTGGCTGAAATTGACGTTGTTGTTGTTGTTGTGGTGGTGGTCGTCTTTGTTGTTGTTGGGGTTGAGTTGTTGGGATAGTTACAGCAGCAACTTGACGATATTGTCCTCTGTTTGTATTTCTTCGATGATGTACAATATTTGTTTCACCTTCTCTCCTTCTGGGTGCACCCGAAAATGGTTTCTTAGAACTTGAAGAGCTTGAGGAACCAGGGTCTTGGATCTTTCCTGCTTTGATAAGGCTCTCAGTTATTTCTCCATAGATTACCACATTTGAAAAGCTACCAAACGGGCAACTTCCCATACGATCCATAAACACAACCTGCAGGGTTCCAAAGAAAATATCAGTCACTTCTCTCTCCAACATCGGAGGTTGCACTCTTGCAGCTAATTCACGCCACCTCTGGGCGTACTCTTTGAAGCTCTCACCAGTCTTCTGACACAAACTCTGCAACTGGATTCTGCTCGGGGCCATG
Organism: Lathyrus oleraceus; assembly: GCF_024323335.1. Lineage (NCBI taxonomy): Eukaryota > Viridiplantae > Streptophyta > Magnoliopsida > Fabales > Fabaceae > Lathyrus > Lathyrus oleraceus. The sequence continues at coordinate 323,726,713 of NC_066585.1, read as the reverse complement.
TCTATGTTGTGCTTATACTGCCTCAGAAAAGCTTCACCCAAATCTCTCCAGCTTCTGACAAATTCTCTTTTCAAATCCATGTACCAGTCCAAAGAAGCTCCAGACAAGCTGTCTCGGAAAAAGTACATCCACATCTTCTCATCGTCAGTGTATGCGGAGATCTTTCTGTAATAAGCCTGCACATGAGTGCGAGGACAAGAAGTGCCATTGTATTTGTCAAAGGATGGTGCTTTGAATTTGTAAGGGATCCTCAATCCATCAACCAAACCCATATTCGTGACATCAAACCCCAAAGAGTTCTGACACTCCATGGCACGAATGTTCTCAGCAAGGGCATCAACCTTTCTATCCCTCTCTTCCGTCCTTCCAACTTCATCATAATCACTGAGGAGCGTGAACATGTCTTCCTGTGTGTCAACCAACTGAGCAGGATGGCGAGCTGGAGCACGGGCCACTCGAACATTAGCAGTCTCTGCAACGATAGGTTGTCAATTGATTCTGATACCCCTCAATTAATCACCCACAGCATAGTTATTGACAGGAATAGTGGCAACAACATTGTCAATGATAGGGACTCCTTCCGGCGAAGTACGGTTGACAGGTGGAATCACAGCTTCTTGTCTTTGGGCCAAGGCTCGGAGCTCCTTTTGCCCTTGCACAACCCCTTGCATCATATTCATGAATTGGGCCATGTTAGCCCTCATCTCTGCCAATTGTGCCTGAACTTAATCCATGCTCCTCTATTGATTCAGTCTTGTCGTGTAGAGGTGCGGACGATGATCAGCAATCCTACCTAAAATAGGAACCAGAATGAGAAACCTTCTTCAAGAATACCTGTAATGCAAGAATGATATGTGTATGATGTGTATGATGCGTATGCTATGTTTAATCATTTCTCAGACATTCAAGAGTCTCGTCCATCTTTTGAAAAAATGGCAACTCGTAACATAAGCAACAAAGGAGCAACCCACACTAGATGATGAGCACAAGTGAAACATCAATAATCTCATCTATAGGTCATGAGGAATAGGGTTCATACAAACATAGTTCAAGCAAAGATTCAAATCATCAGAGTAAAACAAGGAATCCCATCGAACAATCCTGGAGGTGATTCTCAAAGTAAACAACAAGACAAACTAAGAGATCGTCCTTCAGGAATGAGAGCCTTCAGATACTGGCACTGATCTATCAACCGGTCACACTCTCAACACTCGGGTAAAGGGGTGACCTTCTCTTTCAGTTGCACTCTGAGTTCCACAACTTCTTCTCGGAAATGAGATGCACAGATGTCACTTTCTCTGAGCTGGCTCTCTGCTGCATGCCTTAGGTCCACTTCCTTCTTCAACTGAATGTCTTTGTCCTTAAGCTGCCTTTCCGAGTCTCGTATCTTCTTTTGGTAATTGGCTTCCTCTTTTTGTAACCTCAAGCGTTCATGGCGCTCTCCATCCAACATTGTCTCTATCTCATCATAGGACCTCTTTTTGTTTCTCAATCTACCAGCACTTTCACCTTGCACTCCTTTGAGTTTATGAGCCAGATTCAACTTATCAGTTTTGGCTTTGTAAAGCTCCATTTGGATCTCTTGTTCATTCTCCTTCAACTGGCGATTCTCCATTAAGGCTCGTTTGTAATACTCAGCAGGCACATTCTCAGAATGGATCAAAGGTGGTTGCTCCTGTAATGGTTCCATCCAGTCATATGGTAGCAACAAAGTTCCCACTCTTTCCTTGACCCAATCAATGTAAGCAGGCATAGCAATTGCAAACTTCCTCCCCAAAACAGATCCATCCTTGACACGAATATTCTCCCAAGCTTTTCCCACTTGCTCCAATCTTGCAGGATCGCTCCGTTTCTCAAAGTACACACTTTCATCTATCTCAACATTTTGTGGCCTCTCATTCATGACAAAACCCAACTGACAGAGAGAAAGAACCGGGTTATAGTTGATGCAACCCTTAGTTCCTATGAGTGGAACATTGTGAAACTCTCCATAACTCATAATGACATTGCGCACAATCATCCTATAAGCTTGCCACTTGATATCATAAGATGTGAGCGACATGATTCTCTGAGTCCATTTGTGAGTGTTCTGAGTATCCACAAAAGGTCCACTGGTTGGTAGAAAAGACAAGAACCACTTGAGTAGCAATGGGAGACAACACCTGATAGCTCCACCCTTACCATGTCTGCTGTGTACAACATAATAAGTGTCAGCTAACAAGGTAGGAACTGGGTTTCCTCCAATGAAAATAGTGATTGTTGCCAGGTCCACAAAATTAGGCATACTAGGGAACAACATAACTCCATAAATCATGATAGCCAACTGAGCGTTGAAAGCTTCCCAATTCCCTTTCTTCGCTTCTTCCTTAGCCATTCTCACCAAGAACTTCAAGGACAAACCCACAACATCACCGCTCGGTTTCCAATTATCACTCACTTCCTTGATACTCAAGTAGAGGGCCTTAGCAACAACTCTGAAATCCACCTCCATTGGCACATCCAGGAAGGGTACTTGGTATTTGATTCGGACATTCATAAGGCTGGAGTACTCTTCAAGAGTGGGTGCTAACTGATAGTCCTGAAAAGTGAAGCAACGGAGCTCCGGATCATAGAACTGTAAGAGAGTCTACAGAGGTACCGGATCAACCACAATCTTCAACAATGTCAGAATATCCCCATACTGATCATCAAACACCTTTTGATTACAGCCGGTCACGAGATTACCCAATTCTTCCAAAGATGTCAACGGCTCAGGGTAAAAGTTGTAGGTGAAAGTCTTCCTCTTCAACTCTGGAATGGCTGTCATCTCTCAACGTGAACAGACTCTTGAATAAACCTGAGAAATGATATGCATATGCAAGTTAGCTTTTTTCCCTTTTATTTTGCATTATTTTTTTTGAAAATAAACATGCTATGATGCAAATGATGAAACCATGACTGGTTGGCTGTGTATCACAAGTCACAGGTTCAGAACTTCGGCATGAATTCGGCACCAGAACCCATAGATCAAGGTCATCTGGAACCCATACTTCAGAACCAGGTCACCAACAGGAACCAAACAGAAGTCACCAACAGGACACGGTCACCAACAGTACCTGTAAATGATTCATTCATGCCCCACTCACGGGTGTCATCTAGGCCAGGGTGAGGTTAAGAGAAACGCAAGATAAACGATCCTTTCAAGAATATCATCATATGCACACCAGATATATGCAACGATAATACCCCATCAGAATATGAATTACTCGTGATATCATGTTCCGCTATGTGGCGCCATATCACCCGCTTCCTATGAATCACTATATTCCTAGGTATCCTAAAATTCACTCATAGCCTGTGTATTGGGCCTTTTACCTCTTGTAACTCCCACCCAACAGAGAAACAGATACACAGCCAACACAATGATAATATGATGCATGCAAACATATATGCAAATATATACAATCACAGCATAATAATCATAAACGCAATAAATAAATCAGTAAAAGCAACCACAACTATCCTAAAGAGCGCTAGGATTGACTCGCTTAGGGAGGAGTCCCCAGCAGAGTCTCCAATTGTCGCATCCCGAAAAACAACCGGCGGGAAAAGACACAGAGCCGCCACCGTGCGTTATTTATCCCAGAGGAGGGAAAGGAAACACTCGAAGTAAACCTAAGAAAGGGAAAGGAATGGTATTACGACTAGAGATTGCTAGCTACGGCAGTCGGTTACGCAAGGGGAAGGTATTAGCACCCCCTCACGTCCGTCGTACTCGACGGGATCTACGCTTAAAAGAAAAGAATAAGGTTGCCAACAAACTGCTCAAAACTGGAATAAAACAAGTGAAGGAAAACGGAAGAAGATGACTCGGCAGGATGTCGCATCCTAGGCCTACGTAGTTTGTTAGAAACAAACATCAGAGTCGATGTAGTTCGGGGAAATAGGGAACATGCTCGCTAGGACATCGCATCCTATGCATACGTATCTTCTCTAACCAGAGTAAGAATCAGAGCACTCGTAGCTCGGCAAACGCACGCCGAAACAAAACACTGAAAAGAGACGCTGAGACGTCAAAGCAAAAACACAACAGGAAACAGAATGCCAATCAATGGACTTAAATCCGACTCCAAACAATCAAACGCAAACAGGAAACCGAATGCCGAGAGATGGACTTACATCAGACTCCAAACAAACAACAAACAAACGGGAAACCGAATGCCAATAGATGGACTTACATCAGACTCCAAACACACAAACACAAAAAAGGAAACGGAATGCCAATCAATGGACTTATATCCAACTCCAAACACACAAGCAACCAAGGAAACGGAATGCCAATCAATGGACTTACATCCAACTCCAAACACACACGCAACCAAGGAAACGGAATGCCAATCAATGGACTTACATCCAACTCCAAACACACACAAACAAGAAGGTGGAAAAAGAAAAGAGTGAAAGGGTGGTCAACACACACCAAACAAAACAAAAAGGTTGCCCGAAGAGATCTGCTCAATCTCCTGCCTACGTATCTCATCTGGTATGAGAATCAGGGCGACGTAGTTCCCCTTAACAGGGGAGAAACTCTCCTAACCAGAGACTAGGGAGATAACAAACTAATAGGGAGACTACGACTCGAGCCTAAAAGTTGTCATGCAAACGATCCCTAAGTTGAGGTCTCTAATCAGAACCTAAATCGCACAGGAAGCAAGTCAATCAAGCTGCAGGTAATATCAGTCACAGGTGAACAAGTATCACACTCTATATGTGTCATACCCCAATTTTGACCCTGAATCGCTGATTCAACACATTAATTATAGCTATTGCAGGTCTACATATCATACCATGCATTCCATACCGCATAGTGCTTAAAATATCATTCGAAATAATTTTTTGGAAATTACAGACAAACCGATTGAATTAATCAACGGATGTGCGTCAAATCAGTGAATGAAAATTTTAAAATCAAGCTTCTAGACGTCAATTTTATTAATCTATGTTTCGCGTAGTTTAATCCGGTATGCTCGATTCATTTTTCAGCTAATTTTCTTGGCCACCTTTTTGATCAGCTCAAGCCTATTTAATCGGTCAAAATTTATTTCAAAATTAAAAGAATCGTTGTATTTTTTCCAATAAATTTATTTCACACTGATTATTTTGGTGCATTCAGTTTAATTTTTCGAGCATTTTTTTGTGCCCGATTTTTATTTATTTTAAACCCATTTATTTTTTATCCTTTTGTCAAAAGATTCAGAAAAGTTAAGTAGGATTGTTCATGTCTTTATTTTTATTTTATTATGGTTATTTTTAAAGGTGTGAATTTTTATTTCCTTTGATTAATTTAATTTGTTTTTAAATTAGAGCATCTAGAATGGGTATTTTTTTTATTTAAATTAGTTGTGTTTCTTTGCTTTCATGTTAACCATTAGATTCGATTGATCAATGGTTCATGCTTGCAATCTATGTAATTTTTGTTTCAACCAATCAAAAAATAGGAATAAATTAAAAATAAGAAAAGGAATAGAAGGATATCTCTCTCCTCTCTCTCACTTTTCAAAAGAGGACAAAAAAATAATAAAAATCTCTCCTTCTAAAAAAGGGACTCTCACCGTCTCTCTTGAGGATCTCATTAAGAGATCCCTCTTTTTGAAAACAAAAAGACAAAAAAATAAAAATAAATAAATATGTTAAACAGCCAAACCCTCTTCTTCATTAGTAAAAAAAACCCTAGCCGCCACACCCCCTTCTTCCTCACAAAAAAAACCCTAGCCGCCACCCTTCATCATCTTCCTCACGAAGCCACAAACCTTCATTCTCTCTCAACCTACTTCCACCCGCCTCCATACAATCTCCCACATAATCCTCTCTCTCATTAAGATGTCTCTCTTTCTGAAAACGTGAGAAAACCTCTTCACTCCACGAAACCTTAAATCCTCCGCCACCCTTCATCTTCCTCACTTCATCATCTTCCACGCACTCACCTTCATCGTCACCACCCCAAACACAACCACCCTCAACCGCCGCGATGTAAACCCGGCGAGCCTTAAATCTCCTTTCACGTTGTACTTCCTGTTCCGCCACCGTCGTTGACCACCATATCCAATCACCTACCTCCTTCGTTTTATTCATCGTCGCGGTAATGCCGTAACTTCTTCCTTAGATTCTGATACGAGCCACGAAATCTCCATAAACTTACAGCTTTTTTTCGATCTGCACACTTAATAACAAGTGAATCCATTCTTCAACTCAAACTTTGTTTCAATGAAATCAAAACCGGGAAGTTTGTTGGATTGCTGTCCATTTCTATGTAGGTTGCAAGCTTGACATGAGCTTACGCGGGATCTACAATGGACGGACATTACGATGTTGCAATAGATCTTTATTCGTCCGATGGATATGATGGCGGTGCAGAGGATTTCAAGGATTGGAGAAAGATTGAGCGAATTTGAAGAGTGAAGATTTAAGGTTGTAAACTGATAAATCTCAAATGCAGGTTGAAGGATTGAGGTTACAGGTTCCATAGTTGATGGAAGTTACCGACACACATCAGTGGCTAGATCAACGCTACACTAGCAGTTTCCCACTGACGGTAACGAATCAAGATTGCTCATGTGTTTACTTTGCTGTTGTGTTTGAATTATAAAGCTGTAGTGTTTACTTTCTGTTAAGATTGCTCATGTTCTTTCGTACTTATGTTGGATTGAAGTCCGAAAATGTCGAGATTGCTCATGTGTTTACTTTGCTGTTGTGTTTGAATTATAAAGCTGTTGTGTTTACTTTCTGTTAAGATTGCTCATGTTCTTTCGTACTTATGTTGGATTGAAGTCCGAAAATGTCGATTGATTATATTGCATCTCCATTATTGCGCATTCGTTTCTCTGTTCGAGTCGGTGTGGATAGATTTCCATATATGATTTCATGCACTAAAAGTACAATGATATTGCATTTTGGCTCTTTCAAACTGTCCATCTTCTTTGCTGTAAACTTGACCGTGTTCCCTTCCGAATGAAGTTTATCATTGTGGTTATGATGTTTGTTTGGAAACCACTGAGATTGAGACCGATTCGTGCTTATTAGTTTTGTTTACGTTATCATGTGAAATAGAAAGTTTGAGTATGTTATCCACAAATAAACTGTAGACGAATATTGATCTCCTGTTACATGTTTTGTTCTTTACAGGTCGTCCTTGTTTCTCGATGTCGAGTTAATAACGGTTTAAGGAGAAAATCAAAATTGGATTCATTTAGGATTTTGTTCTGTAATACAACATTTAGAGGAAAGAGATATGATTGGAGTGTTGATTAATGTGGTGGTAGTAGAAAGAACTATGAATTGGATTTCATTTTGATCATAAATTAAGTTTTTTTTTGTTTTTTTATTATTTTAAAATTCAATTCATTTTAAAAAAAATACTTATCACAAATTAAATTATTTTTTATTTTAAAATTCAATTCATTTAAAAAAAAATACTTATCACAAATTAAATTACTTTTTTTTTATAAAAAAATTCAATTCATTTAAAAAAATACTTATCATAAATTCAATTGTTCTTTCAAACTTTAATTTCTTTTAAAATTCAATTCATTTTAAAACCACTTATCATAAATTCAATTATTCTTTCAAACTTTAATTTATTTTAAAATTCAAATCATTTTGAAACCACTTCAATTTCAATTTAAATCACGTCTAAATGCAATTCATTTTAAACCATTCCAATTTCAATTTAAATATTGTCTCAATTTATTTGAATTAAACTTTGATCGGGTACCAATTGACCTCTCTTACACCAAGTGCAATATTCAAATCTCTTTTCTAAAACGTGAAGAAAAAGATTACCTGGATGGAATGTCCAGTCGTGATCCCGAATATTAGGCTCAAGCTGTAAGAGCTTGTAAGCCATAAATATTCGTCTTCTCTCCAAAATAGTTATGAATATTTAAACCATTTTCTAAATAAAACGTGAAGAAAAAGATTACCTGGATGGAATGTCCAGTCGTAATCCCGAATATTAGGCTCAAGCTGTAAGAGTTTGCAAGCCATAAATATTTGTCTTCCCTTTAACACTCTAATATTCAAGTCATTTTCTAAATAAAACGTGAAGAAAAAGATTACCTGGATGGAATGTCCAGTCGTAATCCCGAATATTAGGCTCAAGCTGTAAGAGCTTGCAAGCCGTTAATATTCGTCTTCTCTTTAACACTCTAATATTCAAGTCATTTTCTAAATAAAACGTGAAGAAAAAGATTACCTGGATGGAATGTCCAGTCGTAATCCCGAATATTAGGCTCAAGCTGTAAGAGCTTGCAAGCCATAAATATTCGTCTTCTCTTTAACACTCAAATATTCAAATCATTTTCTAAATAAAACGTGAAGAAAAAGATTATCCTGGAGGGAATATCCAGTCATAATCCCGAATATTAGGCTCAAGCTGTAAGAGCTTGCAAGCCATAAATATTCGTCTTCTCTCCAAAACACTCATAAATATTCGAATCATTTTCTTAGCAATATTGGATAGAAACAGACTGCCTGGGTGGAATGTCCAGACGTAGTCCCGAGTATTAGACCCAAGCTGTAAGAGCTTGTAGGTCACAAGTACTCGTCTTTCAAACTTCAAAATACCTAATTCCTACCTTAATACTTTTTCAATAAAGATGGAAATGGAACATGGTGTATACCGTGCACTCCCGAGACTAGGATTCGAGATGTATATCTCGCTCATCCAAGTTCTCACCATTATTCAAAACACATCAAACCAATCAATTTCTTTTCTCGCCGCCGTGCGATTGACTCTTAAACCTTTTCTCAAAACGAAAGGTACTTTGTTTCAAAACAATGCAAGGCAATGTTTCTCCACCTGTTTTGGGTAGTCCAACAATGTTTTCGTCGATTTGACACAAAGTAGCTTTCGCTAAAATCGACCAACAAACAAACATTTTTCTACCCAAAACTACGTAAGCCTTGATTTCTCTTTTGAGATACGTAGGAGCAGGATTTATAAATCTTGTCAGGCCCACTAATAAAAAACTTAGGTTTAGTCCTTCGTCAAAAATCCAAAAACATTTCTTCTATCTTCTATTCTTTCTTTCCCACCTAATAAACTGAAAAGCCTAACATTTCAAACTAACACTAACGCACACAACTGACCTAATGGTTCCTGTTGAGTACAACGTACGTGAGGGGTGCCAATACCTTCCTCTTGCGTAATCGACTCCCGAACCCTGATATTGGTTGCGATGACCATATATTATCCTTTCTTTTGTCATGGGTTTTATCGATATTTCCCCTTTCCTTTTTAGGAATAAATAAAGTTCGGTGGCAACTCTGTTCAGTCCATCATTGCGGGCGTGCGATCGCGTTTCGCTTTGAAGTCGTATCCCATTTTTTTCGAGGTGCGACAGATGGCGACTCTACTGGGGAAATGATAGTTTCCCTAAGTGAGTCAAGCCTAGTTAGGTCGTTTGTGTGCCTTTGTGTGTTTACCTATGTGGCTTTTCTTTATTGTTTTTACTATCTCTATTGTCATATTGATATGAATTTGCTGTATTGGTTCGATTATGGTTTGGTACTTGGATACTCTGATTGCAAACCTTGTGGGAAAGACTTTTTACCCGAGTCTCGAGTAAAAACATAAGATAGGACGAGGTTGAGTAGTGCGGGTCCGCGAGATGTATTTCTCGTTGGGTCGGTACGAGAACCTTACTTAGAGTAGATTCTTGAGAGGATGTTGTCGCTCGGCAAGTAAGTTGCCGTAAGCTTCGATATTTTCTTTAGGATCCATGACTCTGAGAACCATTTGTAGAACCTTAGTTCTTTGTCCAACTAGGAAAGATGGTTGCGTAGTGTGGATCTGCGAGATGTATTTCTCGTTGGATCGATGCGAGAACCTCACTTAGAGTAGATTCTTTGGATGGAGTTGATGCCCGACAAGTAAGTTGTCGCAGGTAGCAAACAGTCTAAAGAATCCATGACTCTAGGAACCTTTGTAACCCTAGATCATACCCGGTGAGAACCTATTCTTGGAGAGCAATCTTATTCATCAGTACCTCAGACTTTTGAACCCGTGTATTGAGAAAAAAAAAAACAAATGTGCATGGCTTGCATTGCTTTCATTCACATTTCTTTGCATCTGCATCTCATCATAATGCATGACATTTTCCAGACAAAATACAAAAAAAAACTCATTCATCCTTTGTCCGTGTTCAAGCAAAGTGATTCTCAACACGCGTTTAGAACAAAGAACCATGTCTCAGGAGATGATGGACGAGCTAAGAAAAAGCCAAGAAGCACTGAAGGAGGAACTTAATCTTTTGAAGAGCCGAATGAGATGGGTCTTGGAAACCCTGCAAGTCTTGTTGAGAAAAGAGGGTCACCCAATATACGTTGTTGCAACAAAGAGAGCTACTACTCCACATCCATCTAGTGTTACTTCAAGTCAAGGGAAATCCTATGTGACAACCCCTCATTTACCAGCATATGGCTCTCCCTCAAGACGTAATCATCAACATCCTCTAGTTATTCCTCCTCAAAATCACCGAAGTCAGGTTCAGAAGAAAAATCAGAATCAGAACAAGAGGAACGAAAATCACATTGACCCAATTCCGGTGCCATATAGCAAGCTCTACCCACAACTAATCCAGAATGCTTTGGTGACCCCTCGAGCTCTCACACCTGTGTCACCATATCTGCCATGGTACAATCCAAATGCAACATGTGAATTCCATAAAGGGGCATTGGGACATGACTTGGATTCTTGCTTAACGCTGAAAGCCTTGGTACGAGAACTGATTAACAAAAGAGCTTAGCTTTTAAAGAATATCACCCGAAGATCAAGTGCAGAGACCATACTGGAACAATGAGGCACTCCATCGAGGAATGCAAGAGTTTTAAGCTCAAGCTGCAAAGATTGATTTACATAAGGTCACCAACATTCAAGGAGGAAGGCTCGGGTACATATATCTTGATTGCTGGGCCAACTAATGAGAAAGGGAAAGGACCCCTGAAACCCCTCAAGGTTGTGTACCACAAGGAAAAGGTCAAGGAGGTGACTAATGAGATATCATCATTTCCTGGTAAGAGCATTGAGATATCGCCTTGGATTTCCAATCCTCATGACATATAGCCAACTTCTACAACCTCTAATTCAAAAGTCGTTGGTGGTTCTCAAGTCTCTCAAGTCGGTTCCACAACCTTACCCACCCGGGTATGACCCTAATGTGCAATATGGATATCACGCCGGATCAGAAGGGCGCTCAACTGAAGACTGCGACGCTTTCAAAGCCAAAGTACAACAGTTTATTGACAACGGGTACGTAGCCTTTCAAGAAGGAAAGTTGTTGGTAAATGTTAACCCATCGACCGGATAAGTGCGTAGATCTCAAGGGGTGTCCCCCAAAGTTAATAGGATTAAGCTTGAAGAAGTCCATTCCCTAAAGTTGGCAATCATTTGGTTGTTTCAGCATCTCTTTTGTAGTTTCCTCACATGTTGATTGTTAATTGCTTTTAAGCATTATTGTTTTCTTTGAATTGGTAAGATTAATGAAATGTTTATGCATCTTTTGAATTGGTCCATTCGTATTCACTCGTTTTTCATTCATGTTAAAAACAAAAAAATACTCCTCTCATTCACTTTTGTTTATCAAACCGTTGTGTTAACAAGATTGGAAGGAGGATGATGAAAATAAAACACCTGAAATTGTTGTGGTATGCTTTTGAGTAAAACCTTGTCGATGATGTAAGGCATTGTTTCAAATTCCCAAACACTGAAGAGATAAGGAGTTAATCCCTAGTCAACCACTTTGAGCCTAGAAGTTGGTGTTTATTTCGGATCTAAAACCCTTAATCTTAACCTGGGGCAGGGTAGTCGTGTTCAGATAGTTTGATCATGCATTCGATCTTTCAAAAAAAATCGTCCATATGTACACCCTCCAATTAGGTTCAACCACATGTTATCCTTCGCACACATGTTGAGGTGTCGAAGAAGTTGAGAAAAGCTAAAATTAGTGTTGGTTGATCCTTATCCACCAATAATATGGCAGTCAACACCTTTTAAAAAAAGATTGAAAAAAAAAGCTCGCTAAGTCAAAAACCACAAAATGACTTAGGCAAAAGTTAGGGCATCCCGATGGACCGAAAGCTTCAAAGAGACGGTCTAGGCAAAATTAGGGATAAAATAAATCAATCAAAAGAGGTCATTAAATCCTCGACAAAAACAAAATAAGGTGACTGCCATTTCAAGAAAATTCGTCTTGAATCCTCATCACACCTTTGAACCCTCTTGGAAGTCGAATGCGTGTATCGAATTAACTGAACGTAGGATCTGGAGATCATCAAGAAGAAGGGGTGGGTAAAAAATAAATTTTGAGCCTTATATCCTTTTGTTTCAAAAAACCGTGAACCAGACCACGTTACAACCCTTAAAAGACCTAATTGAGACAGGGTTTATTTTGAAAGCATACTATAACAAGGTTGTGTTAACTTGACTCCAAACGATTTTTGTTAATCACTTGATGGCACCAACTTGCATACTGTGAATGACTTTGATCACCATTGTGTTCTTATCAATGACTCGTTCACTGTATTTCACCCATCCATATCAATAAATTTTGATTTCAAATTTTTGCATAGGCATTGAATTAAAATTACCATTTTTGAATGAACAATCTTATTTGCGAGTCAACACTTAGCATCGAAGAAATTCCAATAATACACAATTGAGGAACTTGATAAAGTGAAAGAAGTCCAAACAGGGGAAATCACTTTGAGGATCATTCAATCTGATCCAATCACCCCAAGGTTCAGTTAGCCAAGAGTAATTTGCTTCAAGACTTAGACTGGGGCAGGTCACCTCAGAGCTCAATGAGTCTAACTATCCAAAGGACAATCAATCACGAGTGTACCATTCCAACATTTGGTTAGTCAAGTTCAAACCACTGCAAGTTTCAAACACTTGGGGCAAGCCATCTCGAGGTAGTCTCATGGCAATTTGTTTCCAAACTCACTGTCAAGGTGAACATTTTCAAAGACCCAACAGACTGGGGCAAGATGAGCCACAGAGGGGCAGACCCCCTTCATGCTTTCAAATTGCTCAAACAAATTCTGCCATATGTCAACAACTATTGAGTTTAAGACGAGTGCCCGAAAATTATGCTAGCACGATTCATTAATCCTCCAAAAGGATCCCATTGGCTAAGTTATTGCTGTCAAGCTGGATAAAATTCTCCTTTGATAACATCTATCATAAAATATTTGGTTGAGTTCTCGGTGTTGAGGAATCATGATCTCCGTAAAAAGCCTCTACAACACCCAATCCACTCAAGTGTCAGCATTCTCATATCATGATCATTCATATATCATGCATAAAAGAATTCAAATCATGCATGGCCGAAATGTACTTCGTGCTCATTTTGCATTGACCCTAGGTCTTGTTGTTGATCCTATATCCTTTGACCTCTAATTCCAGTTTGTCTTTGGTGCCCTTAAACCATCATCCGGTTTTTGCAGTCATTTTCAAGTCCAACCCAGTTGGCACCTATTAGAAAATTTTCCATTAAGGTTCATTTTCTTTTTGGATTATCCGATGAATTTCCGGATTACTCCTTGGTTTATTGATGTATTTCCACAACTTGTCTGATGTATTTCAAGATGTTTCCCCATCTATCTGAGGTGTTCTCTGATGTGTCTATATTCTGATGTATTTCCAGAATTTCTTTGATGTATTACCAGATGTGTCTGTATTCTGTTGTATTTCCGGAACATCATTTGTAATTCTGATGCATTTCCAGAATTTGTTTCTTTTACTCTCTGATGAATTCCCAGACATGTCACTTTTGTTCTGACGAACTTCCAGAACCCCTATGCCATTCCCTGGATTTATTTCAAGACTCATTGGTGGCTCCTAAAAATCAGTTGTTACTAGGCATTATTCCAAGCTCAGTTGTTACGAGAACTCATTTCAAAGTCCAATTGTTGTTGGCAAAATCTATTAAAAGTTGGTTGTAATCCATTGCTTACAGTCAAAGTCCAATTGTTGTTGGCAAAATCTATTAAAAGCTGGTTGTAATCCATTGCTTACAGTCAAAGTCCAATTGTTGTTGGCAAAATCTGTTAAAAGCTGGTTGTGATCCATTGCTTACAGTCAAAGTCCAATTGTTGTTGGCACCAATCTGTTAAAAGTCGGTTGTAATCCGTTGCTTACAGTCAAAGTCCAATTTTTGTTGGCACGTACAGAGAGTTTAATTACCCTGTCTTTCCTGATGGTTCCGTGAGAGTCATGTATGACTCATCATTTTGAGGAATTCCCAGAAGCTTAGAGGTTTTTGTGTTAGAAAACTCCAATGATGTTGCTTTATATGTTTTCCAATATCAGCAGGTCATGTATGAATCTGTTGTTGAAGTTTTCTTTGGGTTTTTTTCCAATATTCTCAGGTCATGTATGAACCTATTGGTAAAACTCCCTTTGATTTTTTTTCCAAGTGATGTCAGGTCATGTATGAACCCATTAATGAAACTTGCTTTGTATGTTTTCCAATATTTCTCAGGTCATGTATGAACCTATTGGTAAAACTCCCTTTGATTTTTTCCCAAGTGATGTTAGGTCATGTATGAACCTGTTGTTGAGCTTTTATTCCATTGTCAGGTCATATATGAACCTGTTCTGAAGAGTTTTTCCTTGTTGTCCTATATTATTCAGGTCATGCATGAACCTGTTGTTGAGCTTTTGTTCTAGTGCCAGGTCATGTATGAACCTGTTTTGAAGAATTTTTCTCTTTGATTATTCAAGTGTCGGCAAGTCATGTATGAACTTGTTGTGGAAATTTTCTCAAAATGTTCCAGCATTGTCAGGTCATGTATGAACCCGTTGCTGTTGAGCTTTTATTCCAATATTCTCAGGTCATGTCTGAACCTGTTTTTGAAGAATCTTTCGAATGTTGTCAAGTCATGTATGAACTTGTTGTGGACATTTTCTCAAAATGTTACAACATTGTTAGGTCATGTATGAACCCGTTGCTGTTGAGCCTTTATTCCAGTTTTACCAGGTCATGTATGAACCTGTTGCTGAACCTTTTGTTCCAATGTTGTCAAGTCATGTATGAACTTGTTCTGGAAATTTTCTCAAAGTATTCAGTTTGTCATCAGGTCATGTATGAACCTGTTGATATACTCTTTTTGATTTTTCTGAGTTTGTTAGGTCATGTATGAACCTGCTGTCAGAACTTCTTGATTTTCTCCAGCATTGTCAGGTCATGTATGAACCCGTTGTTGTTGAGCCTTTATTCCAGTATTGTCAGGTCATGTATGAACCTGTTGCTGAACCTTTTGTTCCAATGTTGTCAAGTCATGTATGAACTTGTTCTGGAAATTTTCTCAAAGTATTCAGTTTGTCAACAGGTCATGTATGAACCTGTTGATATACTCTTTTTGATTTTTTTGAGTTTGTTAGGTCATGTATGAACATGCTGTCAGAACTTCTTGGAATTCCCCAACATTGGCAGGTCATGTATGAACCCATTGCTGTTGAGCTCTTATTCCAGTATTACCAGGTCATGTATGAACCTGTTTTGAAGAATCCTTCTTTATGATTGTTTTAGTGTTATCAGGTCATGAATCTGTTGTAGAAATTTTTCTTATTCGGGTCTAGTAAGTCATGTGTGAACTTACTGCCGAAATCTCTTGTATTCTAAGTGTCGTTCATCGAATTTCACTTCGAGTACTCCCCAGTGTGTGTCTGATTTTCCAGCAGGATTGTTTTCCCCAGCAAGATGTTTTTTACCATTTGTCTGTCTCCCTGTAGACCATCAGCATTCCCCATAGATCTTTGTTTCATTTTGTATCCATCATAAAGCATCATGTTAGGGTTTATCTTATGTCTGACCATGTCCCTAGCAATCAAATAAAAAAAGTCATTCATTCAGGCATTCATCTCATATCATATCCTATCATTTGCATTTTCAGGATCAAAATTCGGGTCTTCTTAGTATTTAACTATCTCCCACTATGATCATATGAAGAGTGTCTTGCTTCATATTCTCTAGTTGAAGATACTTAATTAGGGGCAACTGTCATACCCCAATTTTGACCCTGAATCACTGATTCAACACATTAATCATAGCTATTCCAGGTCTACATATCATACCATGCATTCCATACCGCATAGTGAATGAAAATTTTAAAATCAAGCTTCTACACGTCAATTTTATTAATCTACGTTTCGCGTAGTTTAATCCGGTATGCTCGATTTATTTTTCAGCTAATTTTCTTGGCCACCTTTTTGATCAGCTCAAGCCTATTTAATCGGTCAAAATTTATTTCAAAATTAAAAGAAACGTTGTATTTTTTCCAATAAATTTATTTCACACTGATTATTTTGGTGCATTCAGTTTAATTTTTCGAGCATTTTTTTGCGCCCGATTTTTATTTATTTTAAACCCATTTATTTTTATCGTTTTGTCAAAAGATTCAGAAAAGTTAAATAGGATTGTTCATGTCTTTAGTTTTATTTTATTATGGTTATTTTTAAAGGTGTGAATTTTTATTTCCTTTGATTAATTTAATTTGTTTTTAAATTAGAGCATCTAGAATGGGTATTTTTTTTATTTAAATTAGTTGTGTTTCTTTGCTTTCATGTTGACCATTAGATTCGATTGATCAATGGTTCATGCTTGCAATCCATGTAATTTTTGTTTCAACCAATCAAAAAATAAGAATAAATTAAAAATAAGAAAAGGAATAGAAGGATATCTCTCTCCTCTCTCTCACTTTTCAAAAGAGGACAAAAAAATAATAAAAATCTCTCCTTCTAAAAAAGGGACTCTCACCGTCTCTCTTGAGGATCTCATTAAGAGATCCCTCTTTTTGAAAACAAAAAGACAAAAAAATAAAAATAAATAAATATGTGAAACAGCCAAACCCTCTTCTTCATTCGTAAAAAACCCTAGCCGCCACACCCCCTTCTTCCTCACAAAAAAAACCCTAGCCGCCACCCTTCATCATCTTCCTCACGAAGCCACAAACCTTCATTCTCTCTCAACCTACTTCCACCCGCCTCCGTACAATCTCCCATATAATCCTCTATCTCATTAAGATATCTCTCTTTCTGAAAACGTGAGAAAACCTCTTCACTCCACGAAACCTTAAATCCTCCGCCACCCTTCATCTTCCTCACTTCATCATCTTCCACGCACTCACCTTCATCGTCACCACCCCAAACACAACCACCCTCAACCGCCGCGATGTAAACCCGGCGAGCCTTAAATCTCCTTTCACGTTGTACTTCCTGTTCCGCCACCGTCGTTGACCACCATATCCAATCACCTACCTCCTTCGTTTTATTCATCGTCGCGGTAATGCCGTAACTTCTTCCTTAGATTCCGATACGAGCCACGAAATCTCCATATACTTACAGCTTTTTTTCGATCTGCACACTTAATAACAAGTGAATCCATTCTTCAACTCAAACTTTGTTTCAATGAAATCAAAACCGGGAAGTTTGTTGGATTGCTGTCCATTTCTATGTAGGTTGCAAGCTTGACATGAGCTTACGCGGGATCTACAATGGACGGACATTACGATGTTGCAATAGATCTTTATTCGTCCGATGGATATGATGGCGGTGCAGAGGATTTCAAGGATTGGAGAAAGATTGAGCGAATTTGAAGAGTGAAGATTTAAGGTTGTAAACTGATAAATCTCAAATGCAGATTGAAGGTTGTAATCCATCTCAGATGCAGGTTGAAGGATTGAGGTTACAGGTTCCATAGTTGATGGAAGTTACCGACACACAGCAGTGGCTAGATCAACGCAACACTAGCAGTTTCCCACTGACGGTAACGAATCAAGATTGCTCATGTGTTTACTTTGCTGTTGTGTTTGAATTATAAAGTTGTAGTGTTTACTCTCTGTTAAGATTGCTCATGTTCTTTCGTACTTATGTTGGATTGAAGTCCGAAAATGTCTATTGATTGTATTGCATCTCCATTATTGCGCATTCGTTTCTCTGTTCGAGTCAGTGTGGATAGATTTCCATATATGATTTCATGCACTAAAAGTACAATGATATTGCGTTTTGGCTCTTTCAAACTGTCCATCTTCTTTGCTGTAAACTTGACCGTGTTCCCTTCCGAATGAAGTTTATCATTGTGGTTATGATGTTTGTTTGGAAACCACTAAGATTGAGACCGATTTGTGCTTATTAGTTTTGTTTACGTTATCATGTGAAATAGAAAGTTTGAGTATGTTATCCACAAATAAACTGTAGACGAATATTGACCTCTTGTTTCAAGTTTTGTTCTTTACAGGTCGTCCTTGTTTCTCGATGTCGAGTTAATAACAGTTTAAGGAGAAAATCAAAATTGGATTGATTTAGGATTTTGTTTTGTAATACAACATTTAGAGGAAAGAGATATGATTGGAGTGTTGATTAATGTGGTGGTAGTAGAAAGAACTATGAACTGGATTTCATTTTGATCATAAATTAAGTTTTTTTTTTGTTTTTTTATTATTTTAAAATTCAATTCATTTTTAAAAAATACTTTTCACAAATTAAATTATTTTTTATTTTAAAATTCAATTCATTTAAAAAAAATACTTATGACAAATTAAATTACTTTTTTTTATAAAAAAATTCAATTCATTTAAAAAAATACTTATCATAAATTCAATAGTTCTTTCAAACTTTAATTTCTTTTAAAATTCAATTCATTTTAAAACCACTTATCATAAATTCAATTATTCTTTCAAACTTTAATTTATTTTAAAATTCAAATCATTTTGAAACCACTTCAATTTCAATTTAAATCACGTCTAAATGCAATTCATTTTAAACCATTCCAATTTCAATTTAAATCTTGTCTCAATTTATTTGAATTAAACTTTGATCGGGTACCAATTGACCTCTCTTAAACCAAGTGCAATATTCAAATCTCTTTTCTAAAACGTGAAGAAAAAGATTACCTGGGTGGAATGTCCAGTCGTGATCCCGAATATTAGGCTCAAGCTGTAAGAGCTTGTAAGCCATAAATATTCGTCTTCTCTCCAAAATAGTT
Source organism: Lathyrus oleraceus (assembly GCF_024323335.1). NCBI lineage: Eukaryota > Viridiplantae > Streptophyta > Magnoliopsida > Fabales > Fabaceae > Lathyrus > Lathyrus oleraceus. Next base: position 323,707,691 of record NC_066585.1, on the reverse strand, counting down.
ATGAATATTTAAACCATTTTCTAAATAAAAAGTGAAGAAAAAGATTACCTGGATGGAATGTCCAGTCGTAATCCCGAATATTAGGCTCAAGCTGTAAGAGTTTGCAAGCCATAAATATTCGTCTTCCCTTTAACACTCTAATGTTCAAGTCATTTTCTAAATAAAACGTGAAGAAAAAGATTACCTGGATGGAATGTCCAGTCATAATCCCGAATATTAGGCTTAAGCTGTAAGAGCTTGCAAGCCGTTAATATTCGTCTTCTCTTTAACACTCTAATATTCAAGTCATTTTCTAAATAAAACGTGAAGAAAAAGATTACCTGGATGGAATGTCCAGTCGTAATCCCGAATATTAGGCTCAAGCTGTATGAGCTTGCAAGCCATAAATATTCGTCTTCTCTTTAACACTCAAATATTCAAATCATTTTCTAAATAAAACGTGAAGAAAAAGATTATCCGGGAGGGAATATCCAGTCATAATCCCGAATATTAGGCTCAAGCTGTAAGAGCTTGCAAGCCATAAATATTCGTCTTCTCTCCAAAACACTCATAAATATTCGAATCATTTTCTTAGCAATATTGGAAAGAAACAGACTGCCTGGGTGGAATGTCCAGACGTAGTCCCGAGTATTAGACCCAAGCTGTAAGAGCTTGTAGGTCACAAGTACTCGTCTTTCAAACTTCAAAATACCTAATTCCTACCTTAATACTTTTTCAATAAAGATGGAAATGGAACATGGTGTATACCGTGCACTCCCGAGACTAGGATTCGAGATGTATATCTTGCTCATCCAAGTTCTCGCCATTATTCAAAACACATCAAACCAATCAATTTCTTTTCTCGCCGCCGTGCGATTGACTCTTAAACCTTTTCTCAAAACGAAAGGTACTTTGTTTCAAAACAATGCAAGGCAATGTTTCTCCACCTATTTTGGGTAGTCCAACAATGTTTACGTCGATTTGACACAAAGTAGCTTTCGCTAAAATCGACCAACAAGCAAACATTTTTCTACCCAAAACTACGTAAGCCTTGATTTCTCTTTTGAGATACGTAGGAGCAGGATTTATAAATCTTGTCAGGCCCACTAATAAAAAACTTAGGTTTAGTCCTTCGTCAAAAATCCAAAAACATTTCTTCTATCTTCTATTCTTTCTTTCCCACCTAATAAACTGAAAAGCCTAACATTTCAAACTAACACTAACGCACACAACTGACCTAATGGTTCCCGTTGAGTACAACGGACGAGAGGGGTGCCAATACCTTCCCCTTGCGTAATCGACTCCTGAACCCTGATATTGGTTGCGATGACCATATCTTATCCTTTCTTTTGTCATGGGTTTTATTGATATTTCCCCTTTCCTTTTTAGGAATAAATACAGTTCGGTGGTGACTCTGTTCAGTCCATCATTGCGGGCGGGTGATCGCGTTTCGCTTTGAAGTCGTATCCCATTTTTTTCGAGGTGCGACAATATGCAAACAAGCGGCTCATACAAATGGTTGGGCTTTAGTCAAGGGGTCATATCAACCTCGATAAACAAGCCGACACTGTAGGGGTATCTGAAGCTCTTAACCACTGACATTGACCGTCAGGGTGAGCAGATGAAAGGGTAATGAGGGTAATACCTTATAGCTCTTAACCCTGGCCTGGGTGAGCTTCAAATCAATGAAAACGTGGGGATCCAGAATGTGGGACCCTACTCCACTTGACTGACTCTATATACAAAGATCTTGGGTTAGGTTCAAGAGCATCAGCACGTAGTGCGAGCATAATGAACGACTCAACGAATAACAGGGGATTGATTGCTAATCCCTTCTATCTGTCAATTGCCTCTTCACTTAGGAGGAATTAACAAGTATCCATGCCTCGACAAGGAGGTCTTTAGCATAAAAGTAAACAAGCACAATCATTGCCTCTTAAGGAGGACTTCATCGAAATGCCTGCCAAAAGAAATGACAGGGCTTCCAAACTACATGGAGTTAGAGAATGATTACCTAGGTGGTATACCAACCACAACCAAAGCAAAGCTCAAGCAAGAGCTAAAAGCGACTAATGTACCTGTACAAAAGTCAAACAAGTCCATATCATATTCAGACAAATCAAACAGACAATCAACAGTGGTTCTCTTCCAATATGTACACAATACAAGTCAACATGTGTAAACAACTCAAGTGAGTTTATCACCAAGGGACCTACAACACAACAAAGGTTAGTGGACAAATTAATTTGCATCTCAAGTAATGAGATCACATCAACCACTAGGGCTAGATGCTTGAACCTGAAATACAAAGCTCAAAAGGTGAGTAAAAACCACTAGTACCAAGACTAGGGTCAAAGGCAAAGCAAATAGTCAAAACAGAAGTTGATATTCCACATGAAGCACATTTAATCAAGCAAGAACATGTACTAAAAAGGATCAAACTCAAATCATAAGGTAAAGCCATCAAATGAACAAGATAAGGAAAAGGTAAGCAAAGGTGATCAACATTGGACATCAAAATGAGAAAATTCACATTAAAACAGAAAAGCATCCAATGATCATGATATTTTTTATGTGATATCAACATGTTAAACACAAGCCTCATGCAAAAATTTAGGACCATAAGATATCAAATGACATGGATATGAAAATGAACTAAAGCAACATCCAAATGTGTGACACAAATTGTCACACCCAAAGCTCATGTGACTAAAATAGTGATGGAATGTGCTAAAAATACCAAACAAAAGCCAAAAGCTCATGTTACATGTTATGAATGAGCATGTCAAATTTCAAAGCAGTTGGATAAAATATGAGCATTTCACAAAACAATTAGTACCACATGTCACATTTGCATCATGTTCAAATAACACAAACACATTTAAAAATCCAGCCACAATCAAATCAGGAAAATCACACCAACAAATAATAGACATCCATACAATCATGTGGAAAAAAGTTTGGACTAATTTGTATTTATATGCTATTTTTTATGATTTTTTGAATTTGCATGAATAAAATGAAATAATGTGAAAAGAATAATTGGAAAATGGAATGTGAATTAAATGGAAACAAGCATCACCAAGACTCGAACCCAGGTTAAGAAGGATAAAGGAGCTTCATGAAAACAATTGGAAATCAAAATAGCATGCGCTAGGACTCGAACTGAGGACGTTAGGGTCACAGGTGCGCTTAGCATTGAAACGTTGCGTTTCAAGAATGGAAAGCAAATAGAAAACATACGCAAGGCAAGGATCGAACTGGAGACTGCATGGTTATAGGCGCTTCTACAGTGAAACGATGCGTTTGAACCAGAAACCCTAACACTATTCATGGACGGTGGAGGACGATGGTTTCCACCGTCTTCCCCGATGAAGCAGGCTGCGATGCATGAATTTTTTTTCCAGAATTAAGCATGGCATATATAGATCGAAAGCTTGTTCAATGTAGAACACGAATTTAACATTCATTCATCCTAAAACTCCATGGATTTGGCAAATCGAAGGAAAACATTATAATCAACAAAACTTCAACTCAACATATCTCATGCAATATCCAGCCAAATTCAACAATATTCATATCAGAATCATCAGTGGAGTACGCTCTACAAGATCATGTGCATAAAATGGCAAATAATGAGATTCGAATTTTAACCTTCTTGAAGAACAATGTGATGATTTCGTGGATTCAAGCCTCCTCCAGCTCTAGATCACCTCTATCAACCTTGTGGTGAAGCTTTATGGAAGGAATAACAATTGAAAATGCTTGGATCTTGCTAAATTTTAGAACACCATCTTCATCTTCAAGCTTCGAATATGCATGATTCTTGACCAAATCCACCAATCCAAGCCTTGATTCCTACTAAACGATGATTAATGAACACGAATATGCAAGAAAATTGATTGTGTTATGTGAAGAATTTTGAAGTTTGAATTGAGAGAGTTTTTGGAGGGAATCTTGAGTTTTGAGATCTAGAATGTGTAAAAAATGAGCAATTCTGTTAGGGTTAGCCTTTTATATCACATGTTAATTGTGCTGTAATCATAATTAAGCCATGGCTAATGAAAAATTAATGAAATATGGAGTGTATGACAAAATTGGCAAATGCACCCTTGCATGGCAAAAATGCACGTGAACAGTGCCAATGCAAAGTTCAAAATCACTTCAAATTATCTCATAAGCATCATGGAATGATCAAATTGTTTGTATAATTCACCAAATTTGAATTGCCACTTTTCCCTCCAAAATGCCCATGTGTAAGCCAATGATCATATGAGCTCTTTTCATGCAATGCAATGATGGATTTGGAGAATATTGGTTATGACACGCATAATGCAAAAAGAGTTACTCAATTTGGAGTTTTGTAGCCAAAGTTATGTCACTTTGAAGTTCCAAGCATACTTTGCAATCATTTGCTCATAACTTCTCAACCCTTTATCAGATGCTCATGATCATGGACTTTTTGGAAATGGGAGAGAAAGAAATTCAACTTTCATGTTGAACAACATTTCATTTGAAGCTTCTTTGATGCTGGAAAGTCAAGTTGAATGTGATCCAAAAACTTGCCATTTTTTGAAACTTGAAATTACAAGTCACTTTCCATTTTTGGAAACTTTTGAGTTGACTTCAAAATCTTCAAGGTAGGTGTTTGACATGATGAATAGGCCTCTTTTGGACATGAATGAAGTGTCTCAAACCATTTCTCAAACTCATAGCCCTCAGTTGACTGTACAATTGACTTGTATGGGCTTTAGATGACCTGAAACTGTACTGATCGATTTGAGTCTCTAGCACTTGGCAAAGTTGCTTCAAAATGAACCTTAGCTCATATAAGCTCTTCAGAACAACCATGTGGCCTTCATCTCATGGAGACTTGCCTTTTTTGCATTGATGAATCTATTGATGCCAGCTCTTATTGATATGATGCAATGCAATATGAAATGATATATTACCTAAAAATGAAATGAATGCATGAATGAGGGGTGCAAATTTGAGGTGCTACACTCGCAACAAACCCTTGATTCATGGTTGATTCGTTCATGTATCCTTAATATCAATGGAACTTGGGTGTTGATAAGATGTAAACCATAATCCACCAAAATGGATGATTGATATTAAGGATGACATGATCCATCCCATTACCTTTGTTTGGTGTGCTTTGCTTGATCCTTGAGTGTGATTGTTGCATTCATGCATTCATGCACCCATTTGCATGCTGTAGCGGTGTATTCGTCGCTATATGATTTATCGATTAAACCATAAGCAAAGCATACAATGAATTTTCGAGTCGCCACCGCACTTTTATTTATCCAAAGGACTGGCTAAAAAGCGAACAAAAGCCTAAGAAGTTTTACACGTAGAAAACTAATAAAAAGATCAGAGAGTCTGGGTAAGGGGTAAATTACGCAATGGGAAGGTGTTAGGCACCCACTACGTCCTAGGTACTCCTAGGGAGCCCTTTTCACACTTGTTGTATAAAATTGTTATTTGTTATGACATAAATATTGTGCAAACATGATTGGGATGATGAGAAAAGAAATATACAAGTTTATTATTGGGTTTGAACGGATGAACCCGCTGCCTACGTACCTTCCATCAAAGGTAAGGATCAAAACGCCGTAGTTCGGCTAAAAGATTTCCAAAAGTTGGTGGATTCAATTTTAAACAATAGCGCTGAGGCTTTTCATTATCAATGGGAGAAAACTCGACCAAGACCAACATCCACCATGTGAGGATAGCTTCGACGCACTAGAGGGGTTAACCCTGTTTTCAATACGGAAGTCTTATAGTCGACTCACTAAAGATAAGGCAAGATTTACATCAACCACAATGATAATTGAAACCTATGGCTAATGCATGAAAAGATTAACAATGGACAAAGCCAAAACAAGTGAATGGGTGAAGTTAATTGATTGTGATTATGAAAATGGAGTCAAAGTATGATTAAGATTAATTCAAAGAAGTATTATGAAATGGAGTTTGAAAAAAGTCAAGGACTTGGGTCCAGGTTTTTAGTTAGAAAACATGAAGATGTTTGCACAACACTTATCTCAGGTTTAAAAATAAAGTGTGAAAAGGTTTAGGACATAATGGGGATGAGTGGATGAGGATGAATTGTAAAACTTCTTAGAAAGTTCACCTCTTGAAATCATATAGAAGATGATTCAAGTGTGTCCTTTGGAATGAGCAATGGATAATAATAACAAACAAAGAAGAAATCCAAAAAAGCGGATACCGGATGCCAATCACTGGGCTTATACCAATCTCCTAAAACAAAACGGGATATCAGAGGCCACTCAATGGTCTTACACCAATCTCCTCAAACAAAGAAATAAAAGGCGGATACTGGATACCAATATATGGATTTACACCAATCTCCTAAACAGAACTGGATATCAGAGGCCACTCTATGGACTTACACTAATCTCCTCAAGAAAATAAAAGATGAAATATGGAAGTCAACTGCCAATCTATCTGGACTTAGGTTAACTCCACAGATGCTCATAGGAAAACCAATGCCACATTACAGGGACTTACAATGGATCCTCACATACAAGAACAAAAGCAACATATGATCATAGGAAAGCAAATGCCAACTTACAGGGACTTATAATTGCAACCTCACATACAAACAGACAAAACAAATTATGATCACAAGAAAGCAGATGCCAACTTACAGGGACTTATAACTGCAACCTCACATACAATCAAACCAAACAACAGAAGATATGAGTGACCAATGAGGTCTTACACTCTATCCTTCCATATCATAGGAACAATGGCCAAAGGAAATGGACTTACAATTGTCCTCAACGGGCAAACAACAATGACAATATCACAAAGACAAATGAGATGATTGTGCATTAATGATCAATTAATGATGATGATAAACGCATGAAGCATGCAATCAGACATGTGCATATGAAGCAATCAATCAAATGAGAATCAAACAGCACACTCTCTATCCAAACAAGGAGGCTCATACAAAGAGGGTTAGGCACTGAGGCCAACTGGAATAGGGTAAAAAGTTGCTCTTAACCTTGCCATTGAGAGGCTAAGGTGAAGCAGATGAAAGGAGATGAGGGGTGTGCCTCATTGCTCTTATCCCTGATCAGGGAGAGCATTTAAATATTAGAAAGTGTGGGAGCTCAGAAAGATGGAGCTCTTTCCACATTAGACTCTATAGATCTTGGGTTTTGATCTCAATGCTACAACCATGTAATGGGAGCAAGGAGAAGACTCACTGAATAGTAGGGGATAGGTTGCTTATCCCTTTGATCTACCAATTGCCTTACTTGAAGGACTTTTCCTGCTTGGGACAAAATTAAACACACACAAGCATTGCCTCTTAAGGAGGACTTCAGACAGTTTGCCCGGCCAAATAACAGGCCGGGTCTCCAGACTACATGAAGAAAGAGGGATTACCTCAAAGCAAATTGCTAAATAGCAAAGCAAAGCAAGTTCAAAGAACTTAAGCAACTAATGGTACCTGAAATAGTCAAACAAATCAGTACACAGTTCAACAGTTAAAGCAAAAGAAAAGGAATCAACAGTCAACACAGAGGGACCAATGTGCAAAGCACAAGACTCAAATCAATATGAGTCAAGCCACCTACAAAACAAAAGTTAGCTCATGCTAAACAAACAAACTCAATCAAATTGGCAATGGTTTCTTTGAGGCAAATGCTTATCCTGAAACAAATGAACTCAAACATAAGCCAAGAGACCACTAGGGCAAGCCTAGGGTCAAAATAAATGATAAAAGCCAAGACAGCAAGCAATATCCAATCACAATCAAATTCAAACATTTAAGGAACAAACCCAATTGGTCTCAAGTTCATATCATGCATCATCATCATTTTATAAGCAAGAGAAGGCAAAGCAAGGCAAATGAGGGCTCATGGAAGTCAACAGCAAGACTCAGCTCAAAAGCAAACATAAACATTTCCAAAAATCATCAAATAATTCATGCTCAATCACAATCCACATTATGACATGCATATAAAATTTCAGCTCAATTGGATCATGGGAAGATGGTCTATTAAAATCAGGAAGTCAAAACAATTTCAAGCATGCACAAAGAAGTCAAACAAACATGTATCAACTTCAAAAAATCATAACTCAATTCCAACAGATGAGAAATGAATGGGATCAACACCAATGCAAAGCTTAAGATGTCTAGTATGCACATGTAAAATTTCATGATCATCCAACAAAGTATGAGAATTTCCCAAATGGAATGGCAAGATGTGTCACACAAAGTCAACATTTGACTAGACAGGGGAGAAAAATCTCAAACAATTAAGAAATGGCATAATTAATTCCAGGAAAATTCACACATAAACTAGACATATGGGAGAAGGTCCATGCAAAATTTCACATTAATTGGAAGTCAGGAAGCAGGTTAACAAAAATCATGAAATTGCATATCATTGGTGTGACACAAGTTGTCACACCCTACTTCAAAAATTCATATCTCAACAACCATATATGATAAATTCAAGAACTCTACATCAAAACAAGCATGAATGAGTTTAGATTAACCACAAAAAATTTCAGGGTCATTGGATAAATCCTCATCATTTCACAAAAGAATTGGCAAAAGGTACAAAATGTGCATACATGTCAAGAAACCTAATACCATTAAAAATCCAGCCAATCAAAAAATCATTAAAAATCATGATAAAAAATTAGACATTCTCATGAACATGATGCAAAAAATTTCATGATTTTTGGATGTGAAATGAGTGAGAAATGATTTTTAGAAGTTAAGCAATCAATTTGGAATAACATGAACAAAGTAACATGGTTTAGTGAGTCAAACAAGTTGACCAGTGGCAATTTCGTGAATATGACCTTCATTAAACCAAACGCATCGTTTCAGCCAGGGAAACCAAATATTCTGATTGGTTGATACCAATGAAACAGTGCATGCACGTGCAATAGTTCAAAACAGAAACACGATTCAAAGGCAATTTTCTGGGTTTCTAGGGTTTGTATACAGCAGCAGGGCAACTTCATCTTGTTCATCATTATAAAACGAATTCACCCAGATTTTCACAAACATCATGGCAATGGAACAAAGATATTCATGCAACATTAAACATCAGCAAACAAACACAGTTTCATGCAAATTTCTGGGTAGATTCTAGGGTTTTAAAACAGCAACTTCATCTTCATCATTCATGAAAAACGAAATTGCCCAGAAATCAACAGCAAGCATACCATTCAAACAAGTGAACCAAGCACATGCATAATCCAAACATGGTTTTCATGAAATCATCATCATCATCAAAGCAAATCGACTAAAAGCATATTTGAGCATACAGATTAAAATCCAGATTTCTCATGCATGACACAACCATTTTAAGTGAGACAAGTTGCATTGTAACCAGCAAGGAATAATCTACCATAAGTATAGCATGGATTAGAGAAAGAAGGTGGTCGAAACCTTACTTGTTTTTGAAGAAATGGAGGAAACAGCTGTTGTTTTGATGATACAAGCTCCAACAGATGAAGATTATGGTTGATATTGATGGATACTTGAAGGAACTTAGCTCGAACACCTCAAATCCAACTTGAATCTACACTTGCCATGGCTGTAGCTTGAGGAAAAACAAAACTCGAAAATGGACTTCCAGCCGGTAATTTGTGCTTAAAAAGGCTCTCAAATGATGGCCAGGTGGTGAATCAACCAGGCTGCTCGTGGTTCTTTGAGAGTTTAGCAGAAAAAATGCAAAGTGAGCAAAATGGAAATTGAGAGAGAATGAGAGTTTTTCTGTATGTTAGAGGCTGCAGCTAGGGTTGGAATGATAGAAAATATCCTTTATATTTGCTGTTTTAACTTGGCTAATGTAATGCTAAACAAGATTAACTTAAATGAAGCCATTTGCAAATTTGCTAATCTTTCAACATATGCACATGGAGGGTGTGGTTCTGGCCGAGTTTGGGCCTTGAACATGTCTCAAATATCAATTAAAACAAGTTCCAAATGGCCAAATGTGGTGAAAATGTCTAATTCAAAAAGTCAACTTTTCCACATACTTGAATTTAAATAAGACAAGTCCAAAAATGCCATTTTTCATGGTGAGGTTTTGATGAATGATGAATGAATTTTTGGAAAGAGGGGAACAAATAGAGCTTGTAGGAAAAAACCCCACCAAAATTGGCCAAGTGGTTCATGAGATATGGCCCTTTGAAGTTCAAAAATTTGTGAAAATGAATTGATCATATCTTGCCAACCATACATGGGAATTGGGTGTTGTTGGACTTTTTGAAAATGGGAGAACAAGATCTTCAACTTTCATGTTGGGCAAAAATTCATTTGAAGCTTGTATCATGATGTAGGTTTAAGATCAAGAAGTTTCCATTTTTGGCAAATTTGAATTACAGGTCAAGTTTCTATTTTGGGAAATTTTCTGTTTGACCTCAAATTCTTCCATGATGAGGTTTGGCATGATATATGAGGCTTATATAGACATGAATGAGCTCCTTCAAATCAATTCTATCCATCAAATCACTGATTAAATCCACAGTTGACCAAGTTTGACTTTTCTTGGGTTTTGCATGATTGAACCACTTCTGATGAATTCCAAACCCTAATTCCTTGAGAACTTGATTTCAAATGATGTCCCAAGTTATATGGACTCTTGATTAATGATCATGGTGCCCAAATTCTACAAGAATGGCCACCATCCACTGCTTTGACTGACTGTGACTGATTTTGACCTAATTGCTGATGATTGCTTCAACTGCAAGCAACAAGGTTAGACTGACAATATTTTTGTACTTTTTGATTGATAAACATATGAAAAGCAATGATATACAAATGCAAGACATGCTTGGTGATCAAGAACCAACCACAAGGCAATCTACCCACTAGGAGGGGAACTAGGGCATGCAGTGATCCTTGAGGCCATGATATGATATGATATGGGCCATGAGGGATCTTAGGGCCCAAATTGGGGTCTTACACATGCATATCATCAATAATGAAGAAAATTTTCAAGGAACTTAAGGGGGTTTATTTGCAAAATTTTCAGACATGGAAAGACAAAGAAGGAATACAAAGAAGTACAGTTTCAGACAACCAGATTTGAAAGAGTTAAGGAATCTGACATCTTATGTACTAGATCCCTTGGGTTTCAAGGCTCGTTTTGGGAAGCTTCTTCCTCTCCTGACTGCTCAGGTGGACGAGGGGTTGATGAGTGTATTGGTGTAGTTTTATGATCCCTTGTACCGTTGCTTCATGTTTCCGGACTTCCAGCTTTTGCCCACACTTGAAGACTATGCCTATCTTGTGGGTATACCTATTCTAGACCAGTTGTCATTCAGTGGCTTGGAGAGTATTCCTACTTCTCAAGAGATAGCTGACATGTTGCACATAGATAAATCTCTGGTTGGTGCTCATATGACTACCAAAGGTGGAATTCAAGGTCTCCCTTCTGAGTTCCTCATTGCTCAAGCTACTATGTATGGGAAGGCCATGAGTGAGGATGCCTTTGAGGCCATATTTGTACTTCTCATCTATGGGTTAGTGTTATTCCCCAACATCGACAAGTTTGTGGATGTGAACGCTATTAGGATTTTCTTTACTCTTAATCCCGTTCCGACTCTGTTGGGTGATACCTTTCTCTCTTTGCATATGAAAAATGCAAAGGGTGGTGGTGCCGTTGTGTGCTGTTTGCCTCTGTTTTATAAGTGGTTTATTTCTCACTTACCGCAGACGGTCGCCTTAAAGGAGAACAAGGGATGTCTACGGTGGTCCACGAGACTTATGTCTCTCGCTAATGATGATATCTCTTGGTACAACCGTGTGTATGATGGTTTGCAGATTATCAATTCTTGTGGTGATTTCTCCAATGTACCTCCTCTTGGTACATGTGGTGGGATAAACTACAACCCTGTTTTGGCACGTCGTCAGCTTGGGTTCCCCCTAAAGGATAAACCCAATAACGTTCTGTTAGAGGGTGTGTTCTTTTCTGGAGGGTAAAGATCCCCAAAACTTGAAGGGCAGAATGGTCCGCGCTTGGCGCAAGATTCATAGGAAAGGAAGGAAAGAGTTGGGTCATAAGAATTGTGTTGCTATGGAGCCTTACACTGCTTGGGTTAGGAAGAGAGCGTCTGAGTATCTCGTGCCTTATGAATATCCGAGACCTGCACCTTTGGTTATGGCTGGGCCTTCAACCCTCCCTAACCTAGGAGTAGAGGAGTTGAGAGATGAAGACCGGTCACATGCTTGGATCCGTGAAAGAGAGGAGTTGCTTCAGCAGATCAAGGAGAAGGATGATTTGATAGAGTTCCTCGAACATCAGGTTATTGATGATCCTGATGATGCATGGAATTCTCTACTTCCTCAGTCTTCCAAGTTTTGGAAGAGGAAGTACGATCGACATGCCAAGGAGAAGGCAGATATGGAGGCAGACTATGAGAGGGAGGTGAAGAGGCTTCGTGCATCTTATCTTCCTATGTCCAGAGCTTTGGATGATTGCTTCTAGGGATCCATAGGATGTTCATTTTCCTTCTCTCTTGTACTATATTTGGTTACCAAGACTATACTTCTTTGGTGTAAAAATGTTTCCAGATATTATTTGATGAGATATTTCCATATGTGATAAATGTTTAATATTTCCAAAATTTGCAAATAGAACCCTAAAATTCCTTTGAAATAAAAAAACAAATCATATGCACAAGCATTGCATGCATCATGTGCATAAGTAGGTTTTGTTCCCGGCTTCCTGTCCTGTGGTCTAACTCTGTGTTCTTCATTTATTTTGAAGACAAGCTGACTCATCGGTACTACACCAGAGCCAACATTTCAAGACAGATGGATCATCTGGAACAAGAGAACCGCGAGTTGAAAGAGGAAGTAGCCAGATTAAGTACCTTGATGGAATCATTCATGGATGCCCAAAGCCAGTCTTCTCCGACACCTTCAACTCCTCCCTAGAGGACAGTCATCTCTGAGATTGTCTCCTCGACTGTGCCTGCAGCCAGTGCACACTTTGCTCCAACGGCCATGCCAGCCAGATTCCCGTGGGGGATGCCTCCCAATTTCATGCCCGAGGGTCCTGCCCCCACCTTTGCTTCTATGCCGGCATCTAGCCTGGTCCTTGTTGTTCCTCCTCCTGTCGTGCATACTCTGCCCAGAGTAGACGACGACATCTATCATTCTGAGCCGTATGAGGGCCCAGATGTCTATGAGAAGATGGACGCTATGAACGATCAATTTCTTGAGCTTCTCAAGGAATTTAAATCTCTCAGAGGAAAGGATCTTTTTGGCAAATCTGCTGCCGAACTCTGCCATGTTCCTAATGTGAAGATCCCTGTGAAATTTAAGGTCCCTGACTTTGAAAAATACAAGGGGAATACTTGCCCTCTCAGCCACCTGGTCATGTATGCCAGGAAGATGTCGACTCAGAAGGATAATGACCAATTGCTCATTCACTACTTTCAGTACAGTCTGTCCGGTGCTGCTCTGCATTGGTATATGGGTTTAGACAGTGCGAACATCCGATCCTTTAATGATCTCGGCGAGGCCTTCGTCAAGCAATACAAGTACAATGTGGATATGGCTCCTGATAGGGATCAATTGAGGGCCATGTCCCAGAAGGACACTTGTGGCAACGCGAAAAACAACCGTCGTAAAAATACAGAGCCGCCACCGACGCTATTCATCCTATGACGGAAAGGGAGCACAGGACTAACCTAAGAAGGGGAAAGGAACGATCTTACGACCAGAGATTACAAGGTACGGGAGTCGGTTACGCAAGGGGAAGGTGTTAGCACCCCTCACGTTAGCTCAAAGTAAAGGAAAGGTTGCTAATAAACTGCTCAAAGAAACTGCACAAATTGGAATGATAAACAGGTGGGGAAGAGAAAGAAAACGGAGGAAGTGGACTCGGCAAGATGTCGCATTCTGGGCCTAAGTAGTTTGTCAAAAACAAACATCAGAGTCAACGTAGTTCGGGGAAAGAGGACATGCTCGCTAGGATATCGCATCCTATGCCTACGTATCTTCTCTATCCAAAGGAGAATCAGAGCAATCGTAGCTCGACTAACGCACGCCGAAACAAGTCACCAAAAGAGGACGCTGAGACGTCAAAAGACACACTCAAAAGAAATAGAAATCCAATACATGGACTTACACCCGACACCCAACAAATAACAAACAAGGAAACGGAATGCCAATACATGGACTTACACCCGACTCCCAAAAAAAACAAACAAGGAAACAGAATGCCAATACATGGACTTACATCCGACTCCCAGCAATAACAAAAAAGGAAACAGAATGCCAATACATGGACTTATATCCGACTCCCAACAATAACAAACAAGGAAACAGAATGCCAATACATGGACTTACATCCGACTCCCAACAATAACAAAAAAGGAAACAGGATGCCAATACATGGACTTATATCCGACTCCCAACAATAACAAGCGCTAACCAGCGAACACCAAAGAAAAAGGTTATTAGAATGAACCCCAATAGAGTAACCAAATACTCAAAAGATGAACCCCAAGTGAATGGCAATCGTCATAATTGAACCCCAAGATGAACCCCAAATGAGTAACACTCACCACAAATGAACCCCAATGCGAAATACAATCACAAATGAACCTCGAAATGATAACAGATAACCAAAGTGAACCCCGAGTGAATAACACTCGTCACAAATGAACCCCGAAGATGAACCCCAATGTGAACCCCAATCATCACAAATGAACCCCGAAGATGATAACAATCATCAAAAATGAACCCCGAAGATGAACCCCGAAGATGATAACAATCATCATAAATGAACCCCGAAGAATAACAGAAGAAATCCCCAACCCCAAGGTATGAACATACAATGCACACACATGCTAAATAAACGGGTACTCACACCAAAGAAAAGGGTGAACAAACACGACAACAAAGAAAAGGGTGGTGGTGGTTGTGCCCGGAGAGATTTCTCGCAACCTCCTGCCTACGTATCTCATCTGGTATGAGAATCAGGGCGACGTAGTTCCCCTTACCAGGGGTAAAACACTCTCCTAACCAGAGACCGGGGGAAGCAACAAACTAATAAGGAGACTAAGACTCAAGCCTAATAGTTGTCATGCAATCAACATCCCTAAGTTGAGGTCTCTAACAAGAATTTGACTCATCCTGGACGCGAGTCAACTCAAGTCTAAACTCTTCATACGTTCAACTTCCTCAGAAGTTAATTGTACGACTCCTACAAAAAAGGAGATGAGAAGAGAAAAGTAAATAAACACACCAACACAAGTGAACAAGCATCACACACTATATCCATACAAGAGGCCCAAACAAAGGGTAGGCTTTAGTCAAGAGGGGTCATGTTAACCTCGACAAACAAGCCAAACTGTAAGGGGTAATTTGTAGCTTTTAACCACTAACATTGAACGTTAGGGTGAAGCTGATCAAAATGGTAATGAGGATGAGACCTCATAGCTCTTAACCCTGGCCAGGGTGAGCTCATGACACAGAAAGCGTGGGGATCCAGAAAGTGGGATCCTTTTCCACTTGACAGACTCTAGACAAAGATCTGTGGCACATGTTCAGAAGCATCAGCACGTAGTGCGAGCATAAAGAACGACACACTGAATAACGGGGGATGGGCTACTAATCCCTTTTATCCGTCAATTTCCTCTTCCTTGGAGGTCTTATAAATCATAGCACATGCCTCTCCTTGGAGGTCTTTAGGCACAATTTTAAACAAACACAAATAGAGCCTCTGAAGGAGGACTTTCCAGCAAAATGCCTGCCAAAAAGGTGACAGGGCTTCCAGACTACATGAAGTAAGAAGCTAACTACCTGAGTTCTGTGTCAACCACAATCTAATGCTCAAGCAAGAGCTAAAGCAAGCAAGCAACTAAGGTACATGTACAAAGACTAAACAGTCAGTACTTCAGTCATAAAACAGAAAACAAGCAGTGAAACCCTTTAACAGTTACACAATTCAGTGCATAAGTGCCCTAGCACTCAAATGAGCTCATGGGCTCACCACCTCAATTAAAACCCTACAACATAAAGATGGGTTAGTACTCAATTCATTTGCATCTCACAAGGTAAGAACTAACCTAATCATCAATGGTGAGTATCCAATCCTGAAACAAGAGATAAAGTTAGTTTATGCATCCAATCAACACAACAAAGTATAAACAACCAAGGCATGAGATGAGTCAAATATCACAAGCCCCAAACAGAACCATATGAACCCCTAAACACCAATCACCATGGCCAAAGATCCACCTACTCGAAATGCCATTCAAATGCTCCAAAAGCCCCCAAAATATGCACAAAATGAACTTCCAACTTAGAAAATTCATACGAAATCAGAAATGCATGCAATGACTTTGAAATTTTTTGTATAAGTTCCTCATGCCATGAATGTTCAACATGCAAAAGATCAAATCTAGAATGATGCAAATGCCATGTGAACAAAAATGCACCAATTCAATGTCAAAAATGTGACCCAAATTGTCACATTTATCTCTATGTGTCAAAAATGATGATAACATGTGAGAAAAAATCCAAACCAGTGACCAATAATTCATGTCATATATGAATGTCAAGTATGCAAAAGATTGGATCAAATGGTTCAAAATTGGAGATTTCACAATGCATTGAATGCACTAGGTCAAATTGGCATAACATTGATTCAAAAATTCTCATATAAAAATCCATGCATCCAAAATTCATGAATATCACACCATAAAAAAGTAGACATCAATAGAAAACTATGAAAAAAAATTGGGACTCATTTGGATCATTTTTGCATTTTTTATGATTTAAACAAAATGAGCAAAATAATTGGAAAGCGTGCGCCTTAGATCAAAGGCTCACATTCAAATATTGAAACACAGCGTTTCATTTAATACAGTCAGCCACCTAGTCAGCGTTCATGCACGCGTGGCTATGGTCAAAGCAAGCTTATCCAATCACATTGCCACGCCTGAAGCCACATTGCCACGCCTGAAGCCACATGGCTTACACCTCAGCCAAACCCTAGCACACACAAACACCGAAGCTCTACTCCGGTCGTCTTTTCCGACGAACACATGGTGGCTCCCACGGCGGCGCCACCCTACATTTTTCCAGAAATTTATAAGGCTTATACCATTCAACTCGCCTTTCCACACTGGTTCCAAATCTCCACTTAGTTTATCCTAATTCCTCCTAGGTTTTGCAAATCGAAGAGAATAAAATTCTAGATCTAAACTTCCAGTCAACATATCATCCTCAATATTCACTTAATTTCAATTCTAATCATATGTACATGACCTACACATCAAGATCTACAAATCTATGTCCTAAAAATAGAAAAAGGGGAGATCGAAATTGAAGTCACCTGGAAATGGAAGTCTCTGAATTCGTGCTCTCACAAGCTCATATGCTGCAAATCAACTCCTATGGACTTCCTTTGAAGCTTTTTGCAAAAAGAAATGGATGAAACCTTCTGAATTCACCTCAATTTCCAAATGCGTTCATCATGCTCATGCTCTTGAACTACTTGATTCCTTGATGAATTGCACCAAACAATGGATGATTCTTGATCAATGAAGCATGAGGATCAAGAATATTCAAGGATCTTTGATGTTTGTGTGAGAAAAATGGAAATTCGAAGAGAGAGAAATTTGAGAGAAACTCTTGAATGTTAGATCTGAAATGTTAGTTATGGCAGTTAGGATTGAGGTTTTGCTATTTCTATCCCTTGCTAATGACACTGATAATCATTTTAATCATTCACTAATCATGATTAGTGAGTTATCATGCCATTTGCAAAAATTCACATTAAGCTTCCATGGCCATAATGCACGTGTTCCTTCCCATGCTAGGTGTAAGACCCCAATTTCGACCCTAAGATCCCTCAAGGCATCATAACAATGCATTTGCATTGCCTCAAGGATCCTTAGCATCTTGGTTCCCTTTGTCTTTAGGTGGGACTCCTTGTGATTGGTTTGAGATCACCAAGCATGCTTGAATTATACATCATTGTTTCTCTTACTTTTGTTTACTAACCAAAAGCACAAAAATGTGTCACTAACATCTTTTGTTTGAAGCTTGAGTATCATCCAAGACACTTTGTGGGTTGTATTTAGATGATAAGTCAACACAAGGGAATGACTTGAGATACTTCCAACAGGTTCAAATGGGGTCTATTCGTTAGTCAAAACGTTAATCTTGAAGGAGTAAAACTTTGTTCATGAGCTGTCATGCTCGCTAGGCGAGCAAAATGGGTCGCCTAGCGAATCCCAAGAAAAGCCACCAGAATCACCTACGCTCAGAGGAATTTCTTGAACTGTCATGCTCACTAGGCGAAGCCCACGTGTTTAAAAAAAAAAGGGGAACTAAAAAAAAAAAAAAAAAAAGAACAAAAAACGAAAAAAAGAAAAATAAATAAATAAATAAATAAAATATAACAAAAAAATTTTGGACTTGATCCTCTCTCATTTGAGCTCAAAGGTCCACAAAAATCAGGTTATAAATTTAGAGTTTCAATGAAACAAAATTACATTCCATTCCTATTACCCTGGCAGGAAAAAAATAGTGAGAGAAGAGCTAACAGAGTTCAGATCAACCTCCAGAGACTGAAGGGAACTCATCGGCAAAGAACCAATTCCCTCTCATATAAACCCTCAAATTGCTTTGCAAACCCAACCGGGCAACTCAATTTCATTGATCTCTCCAGTCAGGTTTGCCTTATTCCCATTACATATGCTTTTAATTTGCATGCTCTGAATGTATGAGGTATTATGGGTGAATTTGATACGCTTTTGATGCATGTGTTTGACAAGATGTTTAGGCCTCCTACCCTTGGTTGCTTTTTGTGAGTTTTTTGTGAATATTAATGGCATGATTCATGTGGTTACATTTTGATTTGGGGGAAACTCTTGGTTACCCTATCTTGTTTCTCTAACTTGTTTGTTGAGTTTTGTTTTGTGAGGGCTCATATGACTCTTGCAGAGATGGTTTTCCTGGTGTTCCCCTTTATTTGTGGGATACCACCTGGGGGTTCATTCCGATTACCTATACTGACTCACTTTCTTCGTTGGTGCTAGCTTGAGAGATCTCTGGGTTCCTTGTTCCGTTAATTACTGTTACTTCAGATCTTTATCCGTGTGGTACTTTTACATTTTCCCGTATTTTTACCGCTTTCTTAGCTGGAAGACCTCGAGAGGAGGCAATGTTTTATGTGTTTACTTTATGCAGGTTCCTTTGCCTAGGACTTCTCTTTTGCCTGAGCGTTCCTAAAACTCAAACAAATTCATTGATTTTTCTTCTCCATATAACACCTTTACTCCTTCTACTACAGGCGAGTAAGTCTCCAAAGGTCGAGCATCCGATAGATTGCGTAGTAACGTCGTTCGCCCCAAATCCAAACCCTTAACCCCGTAGTTAGTCGAACCATGTTTTGCTCTGATTTTCATCCCCGATGAGATACGTAGGCATAAGACGCGATGTCTTAGCGAGCACACTCCCCCTTTAACCCGTAGGTAGCCGAGCTACGAAGAATCTGATTCTCAGATTCAGATGAGATACGTATGCGGTGGATGCGACATCCGTGCGAGTCATTTTCTTTCGACCCTTCTTTTAGTAAGTAGTACATTAGATAAACATACACACTTTTCTCATCCCTTCAATCATGTTTGCACAAATAAATTTTCACAAAAAAAAAATAATAACCTTTGCAACAAATGTGAAAAGGGCTCCCTAGGAGTACCTAGGATGTTTTGGGTGCCTAACACCTTCCCATTGCATAACCAACCCCCTTACCCAGATCTCTGACATTTTTACTAGTTTTTGATTCGATAAAACTTTTAGGTTTTTGTTCGCTTTCTAACCATTCCTTTGGATAAATAGAAGTACGGTGGCGACTCGACTTGTATGATTTACCTTGGATTTAGTTAATATCTCTAATGGTAACGAATACCCCGCTACAGAAAAGTGGCGACTCTGCTGGGGACGTATCCTAGTGGGTTTTGCCTACTTTTCATTTTTGTTGTATTGTATTGTATATTTTTTTTTGACATATTTTTGTGCAATTTGGGATTACAGTATTTTATGTAATGATTGAATTGCTTGAATATTAATTCCTTGTCTGCTTGGTGATCTTTGTGAGATGAGTTCTATACCCGAACTCGAGTGCACTTAGGATAGGAGAATGGCGTAGTCTTGTCGACTTGTGTGGAGTTATTCCTTAGCAAGTTGACTTGCAAGCCCATTCACATGGTGGAGGTCATGTTGGCATCAATAATGTCACACAAGTAAGTTGTGGTTAGACATTACTTTTTCCAATATAGACCTTAGAAGCCAAGGACCTTAGTTTACCAAACCCATCTTGGCCTATTCTTAGGATGTAGTGCGAAAGTCGTTCAAGTGTAAGATTTGATACGATTGTTACGCGATACTACACTCATAAGAGTGTCTCTTGAGAATATTTTTGGAATACGAGTAGTCGTTTCTCCGATAATATCCGAAATATGGGATTATTACTATGGGAACCTTTTGTAGAGCATGTTTGGCAGGTTTAAACCTTAGTACACTCCCTTTGGGTGGTTCTTAACCTAAACTTCATGCTCGTGACTTGCAACAAACCCTTGATTCATGGTTGATCCGTTCAGGTATCCTTAATATCAATGGAACTTGGGTGTTGATAAGGTGTAAACAATAATCCACCAAAATGGGTGGTTGATATTAAGGATAACATGATTCATCCCATGACCTTTGTTTATTGTGCTTTGCTTGATCCTTGAGTGTGATTGTTGCATTCATGCATTCATGCACCCATTTGCATCCATATCATCAATAAATAAGAAAATTTTCAAGGAACTTAAGAGGTCTATTTGCAAAATTTTCATCAGGGAACTCAAGGATTTTCTTCCCTCAACACATGGTGAAATTCCACCTTGGTGAAGAACGTCAACAATCTCCTCGTATAATCCCGGTATGGAATTAAGTGGGATTGATGCTTTTACCACTTCCCGTTAACCTGGTTCACAACCAAAGCTGAATCTCCATAAATAACAAGGTTCTTGATTCTCAAATCAATCGCCTCTTCGACACCCAAGATACAAGCTTCGCATTCAGCCACATTGTTGGTGCATTCAAATGTTAGCCGGGCAGCAAAAGGAATATGGGATCCCTTCGGCGTAACCAAAACAGCACAAACTCCACTACCATTCACATTAACGGCCCCATCAAACATCAGAATCCATTCGGATTCAGGGTCAGGCCCCTCCTCCGGGAGAGGTTCCTCGCAATCTTTCGATTTGAGAAACATGATGTCCTCATCAGGGAACTCAAATTTCATTGGTTGATAATCCTCAATGGGTTGCTGGGCGAGGTTATCAGACAATACACTCCCCTTTATTGCCTTTTGAGAAGTGTACTGGATATCGTATTCAGTCAAAATCATTTGCCATCTCGCAACCCGTCCGGTCAATGCTGGCTTTTCAAATATATACTTGATCGGATCCATCTTGGAAATCAACAAAGTGGAATGAACCAGCATATACTGTCTCAGTCGGCGAGCAGCCCATGCCAAAGCGCAACAAGTTTTCTCGACCAGACTCGTCATGTTGCCCCAATACACACCCCATAGACCCCTCAAGGACTGTCAAGTACAGGATTAACGGTCTCCCCGCCACAGGAGGCATCAGAATCGGAGGCTCCTGCAAATATTCTTTTATCTTTTCAAATGCCGCTTGGCAATCATCATTCTGTTGGTGTAAGCCCGAGAGGCCAATACTTTTTGGTACTTGTATCGAATTAATAAAAGGCTTTTTCTTTATTATGATTGATTAATAAAGTCCCTGGAATAGATAGTCCGTTTAATGTATTAAGTGTGACTTAATCGTGAGAACACATTAAACATAAAGACACTATTCTTAAAGTATCCGTAGTCGAGCTTTAATGTGAAGTGGGATAACATTAAAGCATTAAGACTATTATGTTTGTAGACTGATGATCACATCTCATGGATCATGGATAAAGAGTTATCAAGTCTTAAACATAGGTATGAATATTAGGAGTAATATTTATACCGGATTGACCCGCTATGAGAATACTATATAGAAAGTTATGCAAAGTGTCATAAGTTATTCTCATGGTGATAATAGTGTATTCCACTCTTCAACCTGAAACCACTATGGATCCTAGATGTAGAGTCGAGTGCTTTATTGCTGATCCAACGTTGTCCGTAACTGGATAGCCATAAAGACAGTTGATGGGTACTCCACGAAGCATGCTGAGGGACATGAGTGACCTAGATGGAATTTGCCCATCCTGCATAACAGGATAAATGTCTACGGGCCCAATATTGAACTGGACAAGGATGACACGGTCTATGCCTTGTGTTCAATATAGACATAAGGGCAAAAGGGTAATTATACACATAAGTATTATCACAGAAGGAATTGTCAGATCACATGACATTTTCGTGTCTTGGGTAGCAGTGATGTGTTGCTAGATACCGCTCACTGTTTATTATGTTAAATGCATGATTTAATACAATTGCCAACGTCACGAAAACCTACAGGGTCACACACAAAGGACGGATTGATGAGAGATAGAGTAACTAAGGAATATCGTAAGGTACGGTGCCTTTAAGTGAATTATAGAACATCGTAAGGTACGGTGTACTTGAGTAGAATACGAAATATGGTAAGGTACCATGGGCTTAAGTGATTTTGGGCATATTATAAGATATGGGCCAAAATACACTTAAGTGGGCTTTTAGCTTGAAGCCTACACAAGTGGTTCTATAAATAGAACCCTTGTGCAGAAGCATTTTTTAGCGGTTGCATTTATTTCGTTTTCTCTCTCTCTCTCTCTCACTCAAATCCTTCATTCGTACCAGCTAGTACTGAGATTGAAGGAATCCGTTCGTGTGGACTGAGTAGAGACGTTGTCATCGTTCAACGTTCGTGATCGTTTCGTGGATCTGCATCAAAGGGTTTTGATCGTTGCAAGAGATCTGCACCAAAGGATTCAAGCGTCACAAGAGGTAAATATTCTATCACTGATCATGACCATTCGTAAGGATCTCTAAAGGAGAAAATTTTAATTTCCGCTGCGTTTTGAACCGCAATTCTCCTTCAGTGGTATCAGAGCCACTTACGAAACCATGAATCGGATAGCTGTTTATTTTCTGTGTTAATGTGATTAAAAGACAGAATGAATCAATTAATTAAACGGGTAATTAAATTTGGCATCATGAGTGTACGAGTTGGATGATTGATGTTGACTATGCTTCGGAATCCGACATTAGTATGGTGAAGCAGTGATACATCGATCGTCCATAGGTTACACAATTGAGACCGATCAACTTATATATGATATAAGTAATCCTAATGCAAAATACGGTATATGTGATATACTGTTTCTGTTTCATTCATTCGAACACAAAATGATTGTTTTCCTTTGAGCGATTAATGGTCATTTGCTTCGGAATCCGACATTAGTATGGTGAAGCAATGACATGTTGATCAATCATACTGAATCAACAAACGAGGTGTGTTTGACGGTCTGAAATCGGCGCATTAGGGTTGGTGACGGCGCAAGGGTTGTGCCGTCAGAGAGTTGTGAATTTAGGGCTTTTGGAACACGTCTGTTGACTATTTCAAAGGTCTGTTATTTTGGCCGCGTGAAGCTCGTGTGACGAGCGTAACAAGCGTAACAAACTGGATGTGTGACGGTCGTAAGACGCCCATGACGGTCGTAACAAGGACGTGACGGTCGTCACATGCCTTGTGACGGTCGTCACACTCACAGCATTCTAGGCGTTTTTGTTTTTGACCTGTGACGGTCGTAACGTGTCCTGTGACGCTCGTCACACTCACATGGCCTGTGACGGTCGTCACACGCCTGTGACGGTCGTCACACGCCTGTGACGGTCGTCACACTCACAGAGTCAAAATTTAATTTGGTTTTAATTAATTAAAGGAATTAAGATTAATAATAATAATAATGTGTTTATTATTGTTGCCTTGTTGTGATCAGTTATGGCCTTAGTCTTCCTTTATTTTGTTTTGGGTTTTTAAATACGACCTGCGTGTCGTGCCTCTCCTTTTGATCTCTTAATGTAACTTCTTTTCTCATCTCAAACCCTCGTATGTAAAACGAGTTTCTTCTGGAATGTAATGTTATGAATAAAGAGAAGAAGACAATGTTATGAAGAAAGAGAAGATTTCAATCTCAAAGGAGGACAATCTTGAAGATCTTGCTTGGAGAAGCTTAGAGAAGAATTCAATATTAAAGGAGGACAACCTTGAAGATCTTGCTTGGAGAAGCTTAGATCGTTGTAGGTTAGCTTAGGTTCTCTCATTGGCTTGGGAGAACAATTGCGCTAGGGGCCATAACTGTTTCATTTTGTTTGTATGTATGTTGATGCATGTGAATGTATGTTGATGCATGTGAGAGACGATTTATATGATAAATAAGCCGGTGAGATCATAACAATTGCAATTCCCTCAAACTAAAATATTAAGTTTATGCTTTCCAAGTTTTAGCACTCATCAAGACTAGTATCGAATAATGTAGGTTTCGCCAAAGCGAGGTGCATGTTCTATATTAGTAAGGTGCGATGGGATAATTGTAATATCCAACTGCTAAAACAATGGGTCAAACTTAACTAAACAAATTATGAGAATATTATATATGTTTGCTTTCCAAGTTTTGGCACTCATCAAGACTAGTATCGGATAATGTAGGTTTCGCCAAAGCGAGGTGCATGTTCTATATTAGTAAGGTGCGATGGGATAATTGTAATATCCAACTGCTAAGACAATGGGTCAAACTTAATTATAATAATATCATATATGTTTTAGAAGCAAGAGTTGGGAATGATCCATATGATGGATTCGAATAAGGAGTTATTCACCCAACTGAAATTTTCGAGAGTTGTATGAGATACAATTGGAAGGAGTTCCTACCTAAATAACCTAGTTTTGTGTAATCCGCCTACGCGGACTTAGAACGAAGTGAAATATGGATCTCGACCCACTAAAAAATCTTCCAACGGGATTTTCCGAATCAAATGATGAGGGTCATTTGTTTTGAGTAAAATAGTGGGAGCATATTTAATTAAAGGCCTAATTAAATATGTCAATGATACTTATATTTTCATTAATCCTTATGTAGACTACCATGACAGCAAACACCTCTAAATAATATTTTATGATCAACCCTTGATAAGGAAAAATTGTCTGGGACAAATTTTCTGGACTGACACCGAAACCTGAGGATTGTCCTCAAACATAATAGAAAGCTGTATGTCTTGGAGACACCTGTTCCTGAAGAGGAACCTCCTAGTTCTGCACCTAAGGCAGAAAGAGATGCTTATAAGAAGCATGTCGATGATGCCAATGAAACTGCTTGTCTCATGCTGGATGTCATGAACTCAGAGTTGCAAAAGCAACAAGAGAACATGACAGTGTTCGATATGATCGAACACATGAAGATGCTCTATCAAGAGCAAGCAAGGCATGAGAGGTTCGAAGTTTCAAAAGCCCTTTTTCAAGGCAAGTTAACTGAGGGAGCCCCTATAAGTCCCCATGTGCTCAAGATGATTGGGTATGTGGAAAACCATGAAAGGTTGGGTTTTCCCCTCGGAAAGGAACTTGCGACTGATTTGATCTTGCAATCGTTGCCAGATAGTTTCAGTCAATTTGTCCTAAATTTCAATATGATTGATATGGACAAATCTCTTCCTGAAATGCTCGTCATGTTAAGAACTGCCGAGCAGAATCTGAAGACAAAAGCGAAGTCCATTCTGATGATCAGAAATGGAAAGAGACAGAACAAAAGGCCCACCAGACAGGGTGATAAAGGGAAGGGCAAGGAAGTTGCCAAACCCACTGTTGCTGCTTTGAGGCCTAGTGGAGGCATAACAAAGGCAGGAACCTGCTTCCATTGCGGTAAGACCAGACACTAGAAGAGAAACTGCTCAAAGTACTTGGAAGATGACAAAATCTCCATTCACAGGAAAAGGTGAAAGAGCTAACGATCTTTTGGCCCTCATACATACTGATGTATGTGGACCACTGAACATTCCAGCCAGAGGAGGTTTTAGTACTTCATTTATCGATGATTTCAGTAGATACGGTTGTGTGTATTTAATGAAACACAAATCAAAGTCCTTTGAAAAGTTCAAGGAATTCAAGAATGAAGTACAAAACCAACTAGGTAAGAATATTAAAACTCTTCGATCAGATCGAGGCGGTGAGTATTTAAGCCTAAAGTTTGATGACCATCTGAAAGAGTGTGGGATCCTATCCCAACTTACTCCTCCTGGAACATCCCAATGGAAGGGTGTATCTGAGAGAAGAAATCGAACCCTGTTGGACATGGTCCGATCCATGATGAGTCACACCAATCTTCCAAACTCCTTTTGAGGACAAACTCCATTGACATCAGCTTACACACTTAACCGTGTTCCATCCAAAAGGTTGAAAAGACACCATATGAGATATGGAGTGGTAAGAGACCACATATGTCTTACATAAAGATTTGGGGTTGCGAGGTTTATGTGAAACGACAAATTTCAACTAAGCTTGAGCCCAAATCTGACAAATGCTTATTTGTGGGGTATCCTAAAGGAACAAGAGGATATTATTTCTGCAATCCTTCTGAGGGCAAAATGTGTGTCGCTCGAACCTGAGTTTTCCTAGAAAGGGATTTTAATTCCAAAGGAATCAGTGGGAGGAAAGTAGAACTTGAAGAAATTCAAGAATCACAAATTATTGATACACCTATGGAGGAATAAGAGCAGGAAACACAAATAGTTGTGTAAGAGCAACCTGCTCAAGTAGAACAAGACCAGCGTAGGTCAGGCAGGATACGTCACCTACCTGAGATATATGGATATCTGATCAAGGTGATGTATTACTCATGGATCAAGATGAGCCTGTGACCTACTCATGGAATCTTCGTTTTGATGAAATAGTGAAACTGTATGGATTCATTGAGAACGAAGATGGGCCTTGTGTCTACAAGAAGGTTAGTGGGAGCATGATCGTATTCCTGGTATTATATGTAGATTACATATTACTCATTGGAATCGATATCCCTACCCTGCAACAAGTAAAGTCTTGGTTGGGGAATTGCTTTTCTATGAAGGACCTAGGTGAAGCAGCCTATATATTAGGAATCAGAATCTATAAAGATAGATCACAAAACTGCTTGGCCTAAGTTAGAGTACATACATAGACAAAGTGCTGAGACGCTTTAATATGAATGATTCCAATCTGGTTATGTGTTTTGCTTAAATGGTTGCACTGTGAGCTTGAAAAGTGCAATGCAAGATGTAGTTGCTGATTCTACAACCGAGGCCGAGTATACTGCTGCCTTAAGTGCAGCAAAGGAAGCTGTTTGGATCAATAAACTTACATCAGCATCCGAACCAAAACACACACACACTGGAACCCAAATGCCACTCAATGGACTTACATCGGCTTCCAAGCACACAACAACACAACAGGTTAATAGGGAGTCGGGGACTCGAGCCTATAACTGTCAAACAACACACAAACAAACGGACAACAGATTGCTAAGGAGTCAGGCACTCTCGCCTAGCAACTGTCAGACAATACACACAAAAGAAAAGGCGCCCGGAGAGATCAGCTCAATCTCCTGCCTACATACTTCATCTGGTATGAAGATCAGGGCGATGTAGTTCCCCTACGCAGGGACAAAGGATCTAGCCTAACCAGATAACAGAGGGAGACACAACTCTAGGGAGACTACGACTCGAGCCTAGATGTTGTCATGCAAAATTGTCCCTAAGTTAAGGTTTCTAGCTAACAGACACAGGAAAAAGAAGGGTCTCGATTGCAACTAGGGCAAGAGAAAGGGGATATCTCAATCACAACAGGGGTGAGAGAAAAGAATAAGCATTAGTGGTTAGTCAAACTCGACAAGACATCGCATCTCGTGCCTACGTATCTCATCTGAACATGAGAATCAGAGTTGCCGTAGTTCGGCTAAACTATTACTGTTGGTTTGTGTTTTTTAAGTGGACAACGTCACTGCACAATCTACCTGATGCTCAACCTTTGGAGACTTACTCACCTGTAGTAGAAGGCGTTAACGTATCCTTAAGAGGGGATGATGTTTGTTTGTGTTTTAATAAAGCTCAAGCAAGAAAGGAAGTCCTATACGAAGGAACCGTGCTACCTTAATTGACATGCAAACGAGACTACGCGGAGTCTAACAAACCTAGGGGATACAATCACACCACACAAGCACATACAGCATAAAATAAACACACCAACAAGGGGGCTCAAACATGGGTTAGGTTTTAGTCGAGGGGTCACATCAACCTCAACAAACAAACCTCTGGAATGGGGTGAATGTTGCTCTTAACCTTGCCATTGAGGGGCTAAGGTGAAGCAGATGAAAGGAGATGAGGGGTGTGCCTCATTGCTCTTATCCCTGGCCAGGGAGAGCATTTGACAAGAATGTGTGGGTTCAGAAAGTGGGAACCCTTCTACACATTTGATACTGACTCAACTGTACAATTGTACAAGATCTTGGGTTTGTATCTGCAATGCATCAACACAGTGGTGTGAGCAAAGCAGAAGACACACAGAATAGCAGGGGATAGGTTGCTTATCCCTTGGGTTCTGCCAATTGCCTCTTCACTTAGGAGGTCTTTGACTATGTACAAGGACAAATTAAACATACACAAACATTGCCTCTTAAGGAGGACTTCAGACAGTTGCCTGGCCAAGTAACAGGCCAGATCTTCCAGACTACATGAAGAAGAAGGGATTATACCTCAATGCAAATTGCTTATACAAGCAAAGCAAAGCAAAAAAGTTCACAAGGAACTAAGCAACTAAAAGCACCTGAAATAGTCAAGCAGATGTTAGTATGCAACTCAAATCAAAGCAAAAGGAAACAGACATTAACATTTAATCAGAAGCAAATGGATGTGCAAGGCACAAGGCTTAAGGCTTGAGAGCCAAGCCACCTACAAAACAAACAAGTTAAACAAAGATATTCAAGCAAACTCATATCAAAAGAATTGGCCTCATTGGTCATTTGTTGGTCAACCTGAAAACACAAGCTCAAAAGTGAGTAACAGGACCACTAGGGCAAGCCTAGGGTCAAAAGAGAATGAAAAAGTCAAAACAGCAAAGGGCAAGCATTCAAAATCATGTTTAATCAATCAAGAAACAATTCCAATTGGGTTCATGTTCATATCATGCATCATCATCATTCCATAAGCAAAAGAAGTCAAAGCATGGCAAATGAGAGCTCATAGAAGTCAACAGAAAGACTTGCATCAAAAGTCAACTCAAACATTTTCAAAAATCACCAAATAAATCAAGATCAATCCTAACACACAGCATGGTAAGCATGTCAAATGTCATCACATTTGGACAAGTGGAAGGCAGTCAATGAAAATCAGAAAGTCAAAGCAATTTTGAACATGCTCAAAGAAGTCAACCAAACATGCATCAATTTAGAAAAATCATAAATCAGAGATGGTGTATGATAAATGAATGGGACTAAAACCATGGCAAAGCTTAGGATGTCTAGTTATCTCATGTAAAATTTCATGTCCATCTAATAAAGTATGAGAATTTCACAAATGAAATGGCAACATGCATCACATAAGGTCAAAATTTTGGTCAAACAGGGGAGAAAATCTCAAACAAATGGAAAATGGCACAAACAATTCCACAAAAAATCACATACAGACTAGACATGCAAGAGTAGGTTCATGCAAAAAATCAGATCAATTGGAGGTCAAGAAGCATGGTATCAAAAATCAACAAGTTGCACATCATTGGTGTGACACAAATTGTCACACCCTAATTCAAAAATTCATATCTTAACAACCAGATAAAATAAATTCATGAACTCTACATCAAAATCACCATGGATGAGTCTAGTTTATGCACAAAAAATTTCAGGGCCATTGGATATATCATCATCATTTCACAAATGAATTGGCAAAAGGTACAAAATATTGATACATGAGCAAAACCCTAATGCCATTAAAAATCTACTCATCCAAAAAATCAGCAAAAATCATGATAAAATACTAGAGATCAAACAGGACAATATGCAAAAAATTTCATGAATTTTGGAATAATATTGAATGCTCCATGATTTTTACAAAATGATGCATCAATTGAAATAAACATTGAAGAAATAAACATTATTAATCAATTAATTTGGTCACAGTGGCATTTCAGTAATTATGTGGCCCGGTTATTGAAACGCATCGTTTAGCACAGGGAAATAGAATATTCTGATTGGTTGATGGCTTAATGGAACAGTGGACACATGCATACCACGTGAAAATCAAAATTCTGGAAATAATTTAGGGTTTGTAACAGCAACAGTGAAGCTTCATCCTCAACAATCAATCGAAAAAATCAAAATGCCCAGAAACAGCAATTAAGCATGGCAATCGAAACAGCAAACCAAACACAATCATAATCCAACATCCATATGTCCTAGATCGAGCTAACAAAGGAATAACAAGCACAAACATGTTTCATCATCAAACTTAAACATAGCATAACTTTCAAAATAGCCAACCATTTTTAGTGGTTCAAGTTCCAAAATGACCAGCATAAAAAGCTCTACACAAAGCATGGCATGATTTAGAGAAATGGGATACTTGGAAACTTACTTGATTTTGAAGCAACTAGTGAAATAGTGGTGTTTGGATATTGTAAGCTCGAAACAGTTGTCCAAGAGGTGTCCAGGAGGTGAATGGAGGAAGGTTTTATGCTCAGCCCTGTTGGTTTCAGCTCAGATCGTGATTTGCCATTGTTGAAGCTTGGAAAATCAGAACTCGAGAATGGCTGTACAGTTGATGTTTGATGCTTGCAAAGGCCTCACAATGATGGTCAGATGATGAAACAACCAAGCTAGCTCGTGGTTCTTTGGAAGTTTTGGTCAGAAAATGCAAAATGAGAAAAATGGTTTTTTAGAGAAAGTGAGATATTCTATGTGTAATTGATGGCTGCTGCTAGGGTTTTTGGACAGAGAATGATGTTATATACTTCTGTTTTAGCTTTGCTAATGAAGTGCTAATCACAATTATTCCAAATGAACCATTTTTGTCAATTTGCTAAATTTCAAACCAAATGGCAAGGAGGTGTATGCTGCACGAATTTTGGGCCTTCCACAAGTCACAAATGTCATTTTAAACCATTCCCAATTGGCCAATCTGATGGAAATTGCTTAATTCAAAACATCAAATTTGTACCACACTTGAAATTTAAACATGCTAGGTTCAAAAGTGCCATTTTGATTGGCAATGTTTTGGTGCATGTTGAATACATTTTTGGAAAGAGGAGGTTAAATATGGTTTGTTGGAAAAAACCTCACCAATTTTGGCCAAATGGTTTGAGAGATATGGCCTTTTGAAGTTCACAAATTTGTGAAAATGATTTGATCATATCTTGCCAACCATATATGGGAATTGAGAGTTCTTGGACTTTTTGGAAATGGGAGAACAAGATCTTCAACTTTCATGTTGGACAAAAATTCATTTGAAGCTTGTATCATGATGTAAGTTTGGGATCAAGAAGTTTCCATTTTTGGCAGTTAAAATTACAGGTCCAGTTTCTATTTTTGGAAATTTTCTGTTTGGCTTCAAATTCTTCAATGATATTGTTTGCCATGATATATGAGGCCTATTGGGACATGAATAAGCTCTCTCAAACCAAATCCATCCATCAAAACCATAAAATCAACCATAGTTGACCAAGTTTGACTTTCTAGGGTTTCTGACTGACTGTGCATTGACTGATGACCTCTGAGCCTCCAATCTTTGACCTAATCACTTCAAATGGATCCCCAAGTCATGTGAACATGTTGGACCAACCCTAGGGCCTTGGCTCCTTGAGAAACACACTTGCTTGCTTGGTTGACTGATCTCCTGATCAGTTTGACCTAATTTCTTGATTGGCTTGCACTTGAGGCAAATGGGACAATGCAATGCTATGCAGTGGACCATGTTATGCTATGACCTAATATGAGAATGTATGTACAATGATAGGTGCAAATTTGAGGTGCTACAGCTGCCCCTATTCAATCAACTGGGAACCCGAACGGATGATAGCAACGGCTGTCAGACTTTCAGGGTAAACAGGGATTGAATACCAAAGAACCGTAGGAATTTGCACCGACTGGATATAATACAAGAAGAACCACGTCATTTACCGATGACAACTGCACGACAACTT
This sequence comes from Lathyrus oleraceus, assembly GCF_024323335.1. Classification (NCBI taxonomy): domain Eukaryota; kingdom Viridiplantae; phylum Streptophyta; class Magnoliopsida; order Fabales; family Fabaceae; genus Lathyrus; species Lathyrus oleraceus. The sequence goes on along the minus strand of NC_066585.1, from coordinate 323,675,483 downwards.
CAGAAAAGCAAAACCATTTACCGATGGTTGGAAAACTGGAAACTTGATATTTGCCGATATCAACTTCAGTAAGACCATTTACCGATGGCTGCTGGGAAAACAAATTTGAAAAACAAAACCATTTACCGATGGTTAAAACTGGGACCTTGATATTTACCGATATCAACTTCAACAAGACCATTTACCGATGGTTGCTGGGAAACAACTTGATGCAGAAAAGAAGCAAGACCATTTACCGAGGGTGGCTTCAAAGAACCCTGACATTTACCGATGTCAACTTCAACAAGACCATTTACCGATGGCTGCTGCAACTGGGAATTCGATATTTACCGATATCGAAGAAAACTGGGCCATTTACCGATGGCATCTCCGCTTGGGGAGGAACAAAATCTTTGTGATTGAACCAGACAAGACGTTTACCGACGACTTCTGGGGATTTTGATTTTATTAACAAGAGAACAAAGAATGACCAGACATTTACCGATGACTGGGATGAGACTCGATGTTTACCGACAACGAAAGATGATGTTTACCGACATCAAAAAGAATAACCAGACATTTACCGATGACTGGGAATGAGGAATTTATTGGGAAGAGACAAACAAATATTTGCAACTGGAAACCAGATAGGACATTTACGGATGACTCTACTGGGGATTTCTAGCTGGGGAATTATCAGGCATTTACCGATGACTGAGGAAGAGAACTCGATGTTTACCGACACCGAAAGATGATGTTTACCGACATCAAAAAAAAATGACCAGACATTTACCGATGACTGGGTGGAACTCGATGTTTACCGACACCGAAACAATGGTGTTTACCGACACCAAAAAAATGACCAGACATTTACCGATGACTGGGTGAGACTCGATGTTTACCGACACCGAAGCAATGGTGTTTACCGACACCAAAAAAATGACCAGACATTTACCGATGACTGGGTGAGACTCGATGTTTACCGACACCGAAAGATGATGTTTACCGACATCAAAGAAGAATAGAACACACGCGGGTGCTGACGTGACACTTACTGGTATCACAAGAACGACATCTTAGATATGTCAAGGCAAGGCTGATCACTTGCTGGGGATCTCACTGGGGAGAAACAAACATTCTGTCACCATCGGGTGAGGAAATAAACCTCTGTGGGGATAATCAATTCTGAATGCTGTCAGGAGCAACTGTAGCAGGCTTGCTGTGCTGACGTTGAACAAAATGATCCGCCTCTACCGGGGATACAGTCTGATGGAGTATCGAACATATGAATGCATATGTTTGAATTTTTCTATGGCGTAATGCTCCATATGGGATGGAAATGCTACGCAGTTTTGAGGATGCAATGATTACTATATGCAATGCAATATGATGAGAACTCTGCGGGGAAAACACACAGGACGACTGTGCTGAGAAATCTTCAAGACAAACCCACTGGGGAAAAACAAAGCAACTGCTGGGGAACCAACAATACAACTCCACTAGGGGAAGACAAGGCAACTCGCTGGGGAGTAATGAAGCAACTGTGTTACTGCCAAAAGTAACTGCTGGGGATAGCTCAACCAATCCACAAAAATTCCGCTTGGGGAAATAACTGTTACTCCGCCGGGGAAGATAAACCAGGCAACTCTCTGGGGATAAGGCTCATACAAAACTCAGATAAAATAGACTATGCTTTGGGGGATAACTGTTACTCCGCCGGGGACGACCCACAATATTCACAAGTAGAAATCAACTCAGTTGGGAATGCAGGTATCGACCTGCTACTAAAACCTGTCAAATCCACTGGTAGGATGAACTCTGCTGGAGAGATAACTGCTTCGCTGGGGAAGACTTAAACAATTCATAGCTAGGAGAATGGCTCTGTCTGGGAAAAGAACTGCTGGAGAATGCTCACAGGTGACGACCTGCACAACGGAATAACAGATGCCCCAGGGGGTACATGGACAATACACGTTCAAGTGTCCTCAACATTCAAAATGATTTTCAAATGTTTTAATCTTTCTGCACGTCATTGTTTAGCCTTCATGTTTTTAGATGCAATGTTTATCAAAAATTCGGACGTTTTTGCAAACAAAACAGTAAAAGTAAAAACAAGAGAGCAATTTATCTGAATAACGACTTTTATTGATTGAAAGCGTGCCTGAAACGGCAAAATACATTGGGAAGTAATTCCTAGAAAGAGGTAATTGCGCATAAAAGGAAAATAAACTATCCTAATGGCAATGTGAATACGGCATCCACTGGTTCCCAACTCTGTTATAACTCATAGATCATCATTGTTCCTCCCAACCTTGCTTTCTGAGAAGACTGACTGGACCGATCACATCTTTCGAGATGGTAGCTGATGAAGCATGATGAAGTACAGATAACTCAGACTGTAGTCTTCGCTTTAATCCCTCTTTTGGCTGGATCGCCCTTTCAGGTTTTCAATCCACCGGGATACCCATTTTTGCCTAAGCCGCCCTTGCGGGTTTTCAACTTACCGGGTGTACAGTTTTTTTTTTCATTTTTATCCCTAACTTTTGCCCGAACCTTTTCTTTCTGTTTTTTGGTTCACCGGGATGCCCATTTTTGCCTGGACTATTTTATTCTTTTTGTCCAGCGGGTCAATTTATGCGAAGTATTTTTTGACTACATCTGAGTTAACAGGGGAAGGAAAATCTTCACCGTCCATAGTTGCAAGCATCAAGGCTCCACCGGAGAAAACCTTCTTCACAACATATGGACCTTCATAATTAGGAGTCCACTTGCCCCTGTTATCTGTACCGGGAGGAAGGATCCTCTTCAAAACTAGATCGCCAGTTTGAAATGTCCGAGGACGCACTTTCTGATCAAAGGCTCGCTTCATCCTTCTCTGGTATAACTGCCCATGGCACACAGCTGCTAACCGTCTCTCTTCGATAAGGCTTAACTCATTAAACCTTGTACGAATCCACTCAGCTTCGTCCAACTTGACATCCAATAATACCCTCAGAGAAGGGATCTCCACTTCAACTGGTAGGACTGCTTCCATACCATACACAAGGGAGTAGGGGGTTGCCCCGGTCGACGTACGCACTGAGGTACGGTACCCATGCAAAGCGAAAGGCAACATCTCATGCCAATCCTTGTACGTAACGACCATCTTCTGCACAATCTTCTTGATATTCTTGTTAGCCGCTTCTACAGCACCGTTCATCTTCGGTCTGTAAGGAGAAGAATTGTGATGTTCAATCTTGAAATCTCTGCACAAGTCCTTCATCATCTTGTTGTTGAGATTTGAACCATTGTCAGTGATGATTCTCTCAGGAACTCCATGACGACAGATGATTTCTTTCTTGATGAACCGGGCAACCACTTGTTTGGTAACATTAGTATAGGAAGCTGCTTCCACCCATTTGGTGAAGTAATCGATCGCAACCAAGATGAAGCGATGTCCATTAGAAGCAGTAGGCTCAATCTTCCCAATCATGTCGATGCCCCACATGGCAAACGGCCAAGGCGAGTTCATGACATTCAACGGGCTTGGTGGTACATGCACCTTATCAGCATAGATTTGACATTTATGGCATTTCCGAGCATATTTGAAGCAATCGGATTCCATAGTCATCCAATAATATCCGGCTCTCAGCAATTTCTTTGACATTGCATGACCACCAGCATGGGTACCAAACGATCCCTCGTGCACTTCTTGCATTAACATGTCTGCTTCGTGTCTATCCACGCATCTGAGCAAGACCATGTCAAAGTTTCTCTTGTATAGCACATCATCCTGATTCAAGTAAAAGCTTCCAGCTAGCCTTCTCAGGGTCTTCTTATCATTCTTTGACACACCCTCAGGATACTCTTGAGTCTTGAGGAAGTTCTTGATGTCATAGTACCACGGCTTTTCATCAATAGCAACAACAAACTCGGCTGCAAACACATACGCAGGCCTCTCGAGTCGATTCACAGCAATATGTGGCACATGATTCCACCAATGAACCTTTATCATGGATGATAAAGTAGCCAAAGCATCAGCCATTTGATTTTCATCCCGAGGGACATGATACAACTTCACCTTCTTGAAGAACGTCAGTATTCTTCTGGTATAATCTCTATACGGAATCAAATGTGGCTGGTTTGTATTCCAATCTCCATTGACCTAATTGATCACTAGAGCTGAATCTCCAAATATGTCAAGTGTTTTGATCCTCAGATCAATGGCTTCTTCTATCCCCATGATACAAGCCTCATACTCAGCTTCATTGTTGGTGACGTCGAATGTCAATCTGGCAGAAAAAGGTATATGAGCACCTTTGGGATTGATCAGCACTGCACCAACACCATTACCATTCATATTCACAGCCCCATCAAACATCAGTGTCCACTTGTCATCAGGATCCGGTCCTTCCTCGACAAGCGACTCTTCACAATCTTTCATTTTCAAATACATGATGTCTTCATCAGGGAATTCAAACATCATAGGCTGATAGTCGTCAATCGGTTGTTCGGCGAGATAGTCTGACAGAATACTACCTTTGATGGCCTTTTGAGACGTGTACTGAATGTCATACTCCGTTAGAATCATCTGCCAACGGGCAACACGTCCGGTGAGAGACGGCTTCTCAAAGATGTATTTCACAGGATCCATCTTAGAAATCAACAGAGTAGTATGGTTCAACATATACTGCCTTAGTCGGCGAGCAGCCCAGGCCAAAGCACAGCAAGTTTTCTCGAGCAGTGAATATCTTGTTTCACAGTCGGTAAACTTTTTGCTTAGGTAGTATATGGCATACTCTTTTCGACCAGACTCGTCATGCTGACCCAATACACACCCCATCGAAGTCTCGGTGACTGACAGGTACATTATCAATGGTCTCCCTGGAACTGGAGGGATAAGGATTGGAGGTTTCTGTAAATATTCTTTGATTTTGTCAAAAGCCTTCTGACAATCATCATTCCATTTGATCGCCTGATTCTTTATGAGTAGTTTGAAAATTGGTTCATATGTGGCAGTTAGATGAGATATGAACCTTGCAATGTAGTTCAACCTCCCTAAAAACCCACGGACTTGCTTTTCCGTCTTCGGTTCAGGCATCTCTTGAATAGCTTTGACTTTTGCTGGATCTACCTCAATTCCTTTCTCACCGACAATGAAGCCTAAAAGCTTCCCTGATCTCACCCCAAACGTACACTTGTTCGGATTCAGCCTCAGCTTGAACTTGACCAATCTGTCAAACAACTTCTGCAAATTAACCAAGTGCTCCTCTTCTGTCTGCGACTTCGCAATCATATCATCCACATACACTTCGATTTCTTTGTGCATCATGTCATGAATGAGAGTCGTCATTGCCCTCTGATAGGTAGCACCGGCATTCTTCAGCCCAAACGGCATCACTTTGTAGCAGAACGTGCCCCAAGGTGTAATGAATGTCGTCTTTTCCATGTCCTCTGGCGCCATCTTAATCTGATTATAGCCCGAGAAACCGTCCATGAAAGAGAATACCGAGGATTGAGCCGTATTATCCACCAATACATCGATGTGAGGTAATGGGAAATCATCTTTCGGACTCGCCCTGTTCAGATCCCGGTAATCGACACACATTCTGACTTTGCCATCCTTCTTCGGCACGGGAACAATATTGGCAACCCACGGCGGGTAACTAGTGACAGCCAGGAAACCTGCATCCCACTGCTTCTGAACCTCTTCTTTGATCTTGACAGCCATGTCAGGGCTAGTTCTTCGGAGCTTCTGCTTGACCGACGGACACTCTTCTCTAAGAGGCAACCGATGTACCACAATGTCTGTATCCAAACCAGGCATATCTTGGTATGACCAGGCGAATATTTCCACATATTCTTTTAGCATCTCAATTAGTCTCCTCTTGACAGAGTCTTCTAAAGCAGCCCCGATCTTGATCTCTCTTCTGGCGTCCTCGGTACCCAGATTAACAGTTTCCAACTCCTCCTGATGAGGTTGGATGACCCTTTCCTCTTGCTTCAGGAGTCTGACCAATTCTGCAGGGAGTTCACAGTCTTCCTCACTCTCCTCTTCTGCTTGGTAGATGGGATTATTGAAATCATACTGAGCCATAACAGAGTCGTTCACGGTGGATGCCAAAATATCACTTCTGCATGTTTAATGTTTTGTTTTTAGAAAAAGATTTCAATAAAGTCACAAAAAACAAAAACATTGCCATTTTTATTGTTTTGAAAAAGTGAAAAACAGAAAATAGAAAGACAAAGATCTCAAAATTTGATTGCAAAACGTCCTTTATTTATGATAATCATTTTAAACATGATGTGGCCCTACAATGAACCACTACGCCTTGGGCAGAACGTAGGGTTTTCATGCAAAATGAAAAAAACAAAAGAAAATTACTCTGTTAGTAGAGTAACTTGGACCACTTCTTCAGCCGTCCAATTGTTGATAGACTCCCCTGGTGCACAAGGGCGGACCCAGACGTCCAAATCACAGTCATTGTCTTCACCATCAGTAGCAAAGACATCTCCATGGTTCATCAGCCCAGCGTTGGTGAAGGTGCTTGGACCTGCTTGTACGCTCTGCCCTGCTTGGAGAGGCTCATACCCAATGCCGAATTTGTCTTCTTTGATTGGCAAGTCAACCATCTTGCCCCAGCCTTCAGCTCTTCCGGAGTCAACCACCTCCTTGGCCTGCTTGTACGATGTAATCGAAGCGCCTGGCTTCCTCTGCTCAGCACAAGCTACCCCTTCAAGCGCCACAGTCTCAAATGCCTGGCATAGGGTTTCGTGGATCTCGCCATCTACCTCAACATACTTGAATGAGGAAAGATGACTCACCAGAATCTCTTCTTCGCCACAAACAGTCACAATCTGACCGTTCCAGACATATTTGAGTTTTTGGTGGAGAGTCGACGAGACTGCCCCAGCGGCGTGAATCCATGGACGCCCTAACAAACAGCTATAGGCAGACTGAATGTCCATCACATAGAACACGATGTTGAAAACTTCCGGACCTATCTTAATCGGCAAGGTGACTTCACCAAACACAGACCGTTTGGATCCGTCGAAAGCACGCACAATAAGGTCACTGGGAGTGAGCACAACTCCCTCGACATCGATCTTCTTCAGGATCTGCTTGGGTAGGACATTCAGAGACGACCCGGTGTCTACCAACACGTGAGACAAAACAGCACCCTTACACTCCATAGTGATGTGCAAGGCTTTGTTATGGTTACGTCCCTTAGGCGTTAGGTCTAGGTCAGTGAAACCTACACCGTGCCTGGTGCTCACGTTGGCTAGTACACCCTCCAGCTGGTTGACGGATATCTCTTGCGGGACGTACGCCATGTTCAGCATCTTCAATAAAGCGTCCCGATGTGCCTCAGAGCACAACAGCAGAGAGAGTATTGAAATTTTAGACGGAGTCTGATTGAGCTGATCTACGATCTTGTAGTCACTCTTCTTGATGATCTTCATAAACTCCTCAACGTCCTTTTCAAAAGAACCCTCAGCCTCCTTCTGAGCCGGTTCCTCGTCAACCACAGCTTGTTTACCCTTAGCCCTGGCAGATGCCTCAGCATTAGCATCCCTCAAAGGCTGAGGAGCAAACAGTCGTCCACTCCTGGTGAAACCTCCTGGGCCTCCAACATTGTCCACCACAGGACTTGCAACCGCAGGAGTTTTCACTGGAGCACTGATTGTTACTGGCGCTTGAACTGATGGCCTAGTCTGATTACCAACCCTTCTATCACTTCGATAGGTGTTGTCATACCTCCACGGAACAACCCTACTATTTTCAACTCGTCCTCTGCCAGACGCCACGATAGTAGTTGGTGCACTAATGGTTACCGGAGCAGGAATGGTAACCGGAGCATTGCTTGTTGTAGGTACACTGACAGCCCCTCGTCCTCGTCCTTCAGACGGTTTGAAATAAATGGTGACAGTAGACACTGACCCATTGTCTTTAACGGCCCGACTGAACTGGAGACAGCCTTCATCAATCAGTCTCTGAATACCAGCCTTCAACTGGTCACATCCATTATCAGTCTCTAAACAAACCAAACAATCTTCTTTACAGCCCGGGTCAACACCCCCCTTCAGCAAACGGCCCTTGACTACCAACAAAGAAGTCTGAACATCTTCCACATCAACCACTAAATCTTCAGCTTCTCCTCCTTCAACATTGTTAACCCTATGCCCCCCATGCTGAGGCATAGGATTGTTTACCACATTTGGTACTGGAGCAAAGTTGATTGCCTTAGCATCAATCAAGTCTTGTACTTTATGTTGCAAAGCCCGGCATCTTTCAGTATGGTGGCCTGGTGCCCCAGAGTGAAAATCACAACGGACGTTTGCATCATAACCCGGAGGCAACACTGTTGGAGTAGCCATCGTACGCAGCTCTACAAACCCTAACCGGAGTAGTTCGGGTAATAGCTCTGCGTAAGACATGGGCAGTGGGTCAAATCTTCTGTCAGCCTGTAATCTCTGCCTTGGCTGGAAAGGACGTTGCTGTTGTTGTTGTTGTTGCTGTTGCGGTTGTTGTTGAACTCTCTGTTGTTGTTGTGGACGAGGTTGAGGTGCAGGAATAGTCACTGCAGCCACTGGACGATATTGTTCTCTGTTTGCACTTGCTCTGTACACACCCCCTCTGTGTTGTACAGCATTGGTCTCTCCTTCTCTACGGCGAGGTGCCCCAGAGAAGGGTTTCTTCGAGGACGACGAAGAACCTGCATCATGAATCCTCCCAGCTTTGATCAAACTTTCAGTTCTTTCGCCACAGATGACGACGTCAGAAAAACTTCCGAATGGGCAGCTTCCCATCCGGTCCATATACACACCCTGAAGAGTGCTGATAAACATGTCGGTCAACTCCCTTTCCAGCATAGGGGGTTGAACTCTCGCAGCCAACTCGCGCCACCTCTGGGCGTACTCTTTAAAGCTTTCATTATTCTTCTGACATAGACTCTGCAGCTGAGTCCTGGTCGGAGCCATGTCCATGTTATGCTTATACTGCCTGAGGAAGGCTTCACCCAGGTCTCTCCAGCATCTGATTGAATCCCGCTTCAACTCCATATACCAATCCAGAGATGCCCCAGATAGGCTATCTTGGAAGAAATACATCCACATCTTCTCGTCATCAGTGTATGCGGATATTTTTCTGTAGTATGCCTGCACGTGGGTGCGAGGGCAGGAGGTACCGTTGTATTTATCAAATGACGGCGCCTTGAACTTGTGCGGGATTCTCAGTCCTTCAACCAATCCCATATTTGTAACATCAAAACCGAGGGAGTTTTGACATTCCATTGCCCGGATCTTCTCAGCAAGGGCCTCAACTTTGCGATCTCTCGCATCATTTCTACCCAGAATATCTTCGTCTTCACTGAGCAAAGTGAACATATCCTCTTGTCTGTCGACAATTGGAAATCTGTTACGGGCCGGAGCAGGGATGACTCTGGCATTAGCAGTCTCTGGAGCAATCGGTTGATTATCAATTCTGATACCCCTCAATTCTCCACCTTCAGCATAATTATTGACGGGAATAGCAGCAGCAGGAGTGTCAGGACCCGGGTTTCCTTCTTGAAGAGGTGTGTTGGCTGGTGGCAATGCAGTTTCTTGCCTCTGAACCAGTTCTCGGAGCTCTTCTTGGCCTTGTGCAACCCCTTGCATCATGTGCATGAACTGGGCCATGTTAGCCCTCATCTCTGCCAACTCGGCTTGTACTTGATCCATGTTGCGTTGATGGTTGAGCCTCGTTGAGTAGCGGTGTGATCTTTGATCAGCTATCCTGCCTGAACACAGGAACCAAAGTGAGAAGACGGCACAAGAACACCTGTTATGCAAATGATATAAGTATGATGTTTAATGATATGCATGATGCACATGATATGCTCATTTCTCAGGCATTCAAAGAGCCTGACCCATCCTCTAAAGATGGAAACCTGCAGCAACAAGAGAATAATACAGGGAAACAAGAATAACAGGGAAATACTGACAACCTTATCTATACATAAGGGTAAAAAGGTCGATACAACCAAGTCAACAAAATATTCGAACAAACAGAGTACAAAGAAAAGAATCCCATCCAACAAGCCTGGAGGTGATTCTCAACAAAAAGATCCAAAGACGGAGTACAAACAAATGAATCCCATCCAACAAGCCTGGAGGTGATTCTCAACAAATACAACCAAAGATACAATCTAAGACAGACGGTCTTTCGGGATGAGGGTCTTCAGGTAATGACACTGGTCTATCAACAGTGAGCATTCTGAACAATCTGGTAGAGGGGTAATCTTCTCTTTCAACTGTCTTCTGAGCTCCAAGACTTCTCCTCCAAGATAGTCCTCTGATTTCTGTCTCAACTCCATCTCTTTCTTCAACTGAGTGTCTTTGTCTTTGAGTTGTTTCTCTAAGTCTCTGATCTTCTTCTGATAGTTGACTTCTGCTCTCTGTAGCCTCAGACATTCCCTATGCTCTGCATCCAACATAGACTCTACCTCATCATATGATCTCTTCTTACTCCTTGCTCTGCTAGCATCCTCTCCTTGCACTTCCCTGAGTTGATGGGCCAGGTGCAGCTTATCAGCCTTAGCTTTGTACAGTTCCATCTGAGTGTCTTGCTCTTTCCCTCTTAGACGATGACTCTCCATCAATGCTTGCTTATAGTGCTCAGCAGGCACACTATCAGCAAGAACCAAAGGTGGTTGTTCTTACAAAGGCTCCATCCTATCGTAGGGTAGCAGCAAAGTTTCCACTCTCTTCTTTACCCAATCGGTGTAATCGGGCATTGCAATGGCAAACTTCTTCCCTAAGACGGATCCATCCTTAACTCCAACAGATTTCCAGGCTCTTCCAATCTGCTCCAATCTGGTCGGGTCATCTTTCTTCTCAAAATACACACTCTCAGCTATCTCAGCTTCAAGTGGTCTTCTACTCATAACAAACCCTAGCTGGCGAAGAGAAAGAACTAGGCTGTAATTGATACAGCCTTTGGTTCCCACGAGTGGCACATTCCGGAATTCACCACAACTCATGATAACATTCTTCACATCCATCCGGTATGACTGCCATCTGATGTCGTAGGAGGTGAGCGACATGACCCTCTGAGTCCACTTAAGAGTGCTCTGGGTATCCATAAAGGGTCCACTGACAGGCAGGAGTGACATGAACCATCTGAACAGGAGAGGTAGGCAGCACCTGATGGCTCCTCCCTTACCATGCCTACTGTGGATGGCATAGTAAGTATCAGCTAACAAGGTAGGGACTGGATTCCCTCTGATGAAGATACTGATGGCGGCATGATCTACAAAATTTGGCATACTGGGAAATAGAATGATTCCATATACCAAGGCGGCAAGCTGTGCGTGAAAAACTTCCCAATTTCCCTTTTCTGCTTCATCTCTGGCTACTCTCAACAGAAACTTCAATGGCAGACCCACTACTTCCCCACAGGACTTCCAATTCTCACCAACTTCTTTAACACTCATTCGGAGAGCTCTGGCAATCAATCTGAAGTCAACCTCCTTTGGGACGTCCAAGAAGGGAGTCTGATGCTGAACCGGGACATTCATCAGAATAGAGTACTCCTCGAGAGTAGGTGCTAACTGATAGTCTTGAAATGTAAAGCATCTGAGCTCTGGATCATAGAACTGTAGTAGTGTCTGCAGAGGCACCGGATCCACTACTGTCTTCAATACTGTCAGGATATCTCCATACTGCCCAACAAAACTCTTCAGACGATCATCTGTCACAAAGCTACCCAACTCAATCAGTGAAGTCAACGGCTCACGATGAAAGCTGTAGGAACAGGTCTTCCGCTTCGGCTCGGGGACTGTTGCCATCTCTATCAGTAGACAAGCTCTGGAATGTACCTGAGAAATGATATGCATGCAGAGATTAGTTTTTTTTTTTTTTTTTTATCCTTTTTGATTGATCTTTTTTTTTCATTGCGTTTCTTTTGAAAAATAAATATGTTATGATGCAAATGATGCAGACTGGACTGGCTGGTTGTGCAAACTCTGATCATTAGGTCGAAGCTTCAGTCAAAACTCGGAACCCAAATCCAACTTAAGGTCAACTGAACAACACTGTCTGAACAAAGTCACCAACAGAACCAAGTCACCAACGGTACCTGTAATGATCAACCCTTCCCCACTCACGGGTGTAGTCTAGGCCAGGGTAAAGTCGAGAGAAACACAACATAAATAACCTTTCGCAGAATACCATCACATACACACCCGAAGTATGTAACGACAATATCCCACCAGGGTCTGAACTGCTCGTGATATCAATGTTCCGCTAAGTGGCGCAATACCACCCGCTTCCCATGAATCACTCTATTCCTAATCATCCTAGATGTCACTCATGGTCTGGGTATTGGACCTTTTACCTCGACTGACACCCACCCCACACAGAGAAACAGACAACTAGCCAGGCAGAGTGAATAATGAATATGAATGCAAACATTAATGCACACAATCAATGCAATCAATAAATGAAATGAACAAATAATGAAAGCAATAAATAAAAACAGCACAAAGCAACCAAAACCCTAACCCTAGAGAGCGCTAGGAGAGACTCGCTCAGGGAAGATGGACCAGCATAGGTCAACTTCTCTAAATCCCCAGCAGAGTCGCCAGCTGTCGCATTACGCGAAAAACCCGGCGGGAAAAGAAGAAACAACAGAGCCGCCACCGTGCGTTATTTATCCCAAAAGAGGGAAAGGAAACGCTCGAAGTAAACCTGGGAAAGAACATGGTCTCGCGACCAAAGAGAATGGGTTCGGGAGTCGGTTATGCGAAGGGAAGGTATTAGCACCCCTTCGCATCCGTAGTACTCTACGGGATCCACGCACAAAAGGAAGGAAAATTGGTTGCTAAACACTGCTCAAACTCACACACACTGGCTGAAAGAGACAAAAGAAACTGACTGAAACTGACTCGGCAGGATGTCGCATCCTGGGCCTACTTATTCTATCAGGCATAGACATCAGAGTCGAAGTAGTTCGGACTGGGGAGACGACACATGCTCGCTAGGATATCGCATCCTATGCATACGTATCTTCTCGGACGAGAGAAGAATCAGAGCATTCGTAGCTCGGCTGACACGCACACAAACAGACAAAACACACAGGCAAACGTGGAGCCCGAATGCCAATCATTGGACTTACATCAGCATCCGAACCAAAACACACACACACTGGAACCCAAATGCCACTCAATGGACTTACATCGGCTTCCAAGCACACAACAACACAACAGGTTAATAGGGAGTCGGGGACTCGAGCCTATAACTATCAAACAACACACAAACAAACGGACAACAGATTGCTAAGGAGTCAGACACTCTAGCCTAGCAACTGTCAGACAATACACACAAAAGAAAAGGCGCCGGGAGAGATCAGCTCAATCTCCTGCCTACATACTTCATCTGGTATGAAGATCAGGGCGATGTAGTTCCCCTACGCAGGGACAAAGGATCTAGCCTAACCAGATAACAGAGGGAGACACAACTCTAGGGAGACTACGACTCGAGCCTAGATGTTGTCATGCAAAATTGTCCCTAAGTTAAGGTTTCTAGCTAACAGACACAGGAAAAAGAAGGGTCTCGATTGCAACTAGGGCAAGAGAAAGGGGATATCTCAATCACAACAGGGGTGAGAGAAAAGAATAAGCATTAGTGGTTAGTCAAACTCGACAAGACATCGCATCTCGTGCCTACGTATCTCATCTGAACATGAGAATCAGAGTTGCCGTAGTTCGGCTAAACTATTACTGTTGGTTTGTGTTTTTTAAGTGGACAACGTCACTGCACAATCTACCTGATGCTCGACCTTTGGAGACTTACTCACCTGTAGTAGAAGGAGTTAACGTATCCTTAAGAGGGGATGATGTTTGTTTGTGTTTTAATAAAGCTCAAGCAAGAAAGGAAGTCCTATACGAAGGAACCGTGCTACCTTAATTGACATGCAAACGAGACTACGCGGAGTCTAACAAACCTAGGGGATACAATCACACCACACAAGCACATACAGCATAAAATAAACACACCAACAAGGGGGCTCAAACATGGGTTAGGTTTTAGTCGAGGGGTCACATCAACCTCAAGAAACAAACCTCTGGAATGGGGTGAATGTTGCTCTTAACCTTGCCATTGAGGGGCTAAGGTGAAGCAGATGAAAGGAGATGAGGGGTGTGCCTCATTGCTCTTATCCCTGGCCAGGGAGAGCATTTGACAAGAATGTGTGGGTTCAGAAAGTGGGAACCCTTCTACACATTTGATACTGACTCAACTGTACAATTGTACAAGATCTTGGGTTTGTATCTGCAATGCATCAACACAGTGGTGTGAGCAAAGCAGAAGACACACAGAATAGCAGGGGATAGGTTGCTTATCCCTTGGGTTCTGCCAATTTCCTCTTCACTTAGGAGGTCTTTGACTATGTACAAGGACAAATTAAACATACACAAACATTGCCTCTTAAGGAGGACTTCAGACAGTTGCCTGGCCAAGTAACAGGCCAGGTCTTCCAGACTACATGAAGAAGAAGGGATTATACCTCAATGCAAATTGCTTATACAAGCAAAGCAAAGCAAAAAAGTTCACAAGGAACTAAGCAACTAAAAGCACCTGAAATAGTCAAGCAGATGTTAGTATGCAACTCAAATCAAAGCAAAAGGAAACAGACATTAACATTTAATCAGAAGCAAATGGATGTGCAAGGCACAAGGCTTAAGGCTTGAGAGCCAAGCCACCTACAAAACAAACAAGTTAAACAAAGATATTCAAGCAAACTCATATCAAAAGAATTGGCCTCATTGGTCATTTGTTGGTCAACCTGAAAACACAAGCTCAAAAGTGAGTAACAGGACCACTAGGGCAAGCCTAGGGTCAAAAGAGAATGAAAAAGTCAAAACAGCGAAGGGCAAGCATTCAAAATCATGTTTAATCAATCAAGAAACAATTCCAATTGGGTTCATGTTCATATCATGCATCATCATCATTCCATAAGCAAAAGAAGTCAAAGCATGGCAAATGAGAGCTCATAGAAGTCAACAGAAAGACTTGCATCAAAAGTCAACTCAAACATTTTCAAAAATCACCAAATAAATCAAGATCAATCCTAACACACAGCATGGTAAGCATGTCAAATTTCATCACATTTGGACAAGTGGAAGGTAGTCAATGAAAATCAGAAAGTCAAAGCAATTTTGAACATGCTCAAAGAAGTCAACCAAACATGCATCAACTTAGAAAAATCATAAATCAGAGATGGTGTATGATAAATGAATGGGACTAAAACCATGGCAAAGCTTAGGATGTCTAGTTATCTCATGTAAAATTTCATGTCCATCTAATAAAGTATGAGAATTTCACAAATGAAATGGCAACATGCATCACATAAGGTCAACATTTTGGTCAAACAGGGGAGAAAATCTCAAACAAATGGAAAATGGCACAAACAATTCCACAAAACATCACATACAAACTAGACATACAAGAGTAGGTTCATTCAGAAAATCAGATCAATTGGAGGTCAAGAAGCATGGTATCAAAAATCAACAAGTTGCACATCATTGGTGTGACACAAATTGTCACACCCTACTTCAAAAATTCATATCTTAACAACCAGATAAAATAAATTCATGAACTCTACATCAAAATCACCATGGATGAGTCTAGTTTATGCACAAAAAATTTCAGGGCCATTGGATATATCATCATCATTTCACAAATGAATTGGCAAAAGGTACAAAATATTGATACATGAGCAAAACCCTAATGCCATTAAAAATCTACTCATCCAAAAAATCAGCAAAAATCATGATAAAATACTAGAGATCAAACAGGACAATATGCAAAAATTTTCATGAATTTTGGAATAATATTGAATGCTCCATGATTTTTACAAAATGATGCATCAATTGAAATAAACATTGAAGAAATAAACATTATTAATCAATTAATTTGGTCACAGTGGCATTTCAGTCATTATGTGGCCCGGTTATTGAAACGCATTGTTTAGCACAGGGAAATAGAATATTCTGATTGGTTGATGGCTTAATGGAACAGTGGACACATGCATACCACATGAAAATCAAAATTCTGGAAATAATTTAGGGTTTGTAACAGCAACAGTGAAGCTTCATCCTCAACAATCAATCGAAAAAATCAAAATGCCCAGAAACAGCAATTAAGCATGGCAATCGAAACAGCAAACCAAACACAATCATAATCCAACATCCATATGTCCTAGATCGAGCTAACAAAGGAATAACAAGCACAAACATGTTTCATCATCAAACTTAAACATAGCATAACTTTCAAAATAGCCAACCATTTTTAGTGGTTCAAGTTCCAAAATGACCAGCATAAAAAGCTCTACACAAAGCATGGCACGATTTAGAGAAATGGGATACTTGGAAACTTACTTGATTTTGAAGCAACTAGTGAAATAGTGGTGTTTGGATATTGTAAGCTCGAAACAGTTGTCCAAGAGGTGTCCAGGAGGTGAATGGAGGAAGGTTTTATGCTCAGCCCTGTTGGTTTCAGCTCAGATCGTGATTTGCCATTGTTGAAGCTTGGAAAATCAGAACTCGAGAATGGCTGTACAGTTGATGTTTGATGCTTGCAAAGGCCTCACAATGATGGTCAGATGATGAAACAACCAAGCTAGCTCGTGGTTCTTTGGAAGTTTTGGTCAGAAAATGCAAAATGAGAAAAATGGTTTTTTAGAGAAAGTGAGATATTCTGTGTGTAATTGATGGCTGCTGCTAGGGTTTTTGGACAAAGAATGATGTTATATACTTCTGTTTTAGCTTTGCTAATGAAGTGCTAATCACAATTATTCCAAATGAACCATTTTTGTCAATTTGCTAAATTTCAAACCAAATGGCAAGGAGGTGTATGTTGCACGAATTTTGGGCCTTCCACAAGTCACAAATGTCATTTTAAACCATTCCCAATTGGCCAATCTGATGGAAATTGCTTAATTCAAAACATCAAATTTGTACCACACTTGAAATTTAAACATGCTAGGTTCAAAAGTGCCATTTTGATTGGCAATGTTTTGGTGCATGATGAATACATTTTTGGAAAGAGGAGGTTAAATATGGTTTGTTGGAAAAAACCTCACCAATTTTGGCCAAATGGTTTGAGAGATATGGCCTTTTGAAGTTCACAAATTTGTGAAAATGATTTGATCATATCTTGCCAACCATACATGGGAATTGAGAGTTCTTGGACTTTTTGGAAATGGGAGAACAAGATCTTCAACTTTCATGTTGGTCAAAAATTCATTTGAAGCTTGTATCATGATGTAAGTTTGGGATCAAGAAGTTTCCATTTTTGGCAGTTAAAATTACAGGTCCAGTTTCTATTTTTGGAAATTTTCTGTTTGGCTTCAAATTCTTCAATGATATTGTTTGCCATGATATATGAGGCCTATTGGGACATGAATAAGCTCTCTCAAACCAAATCCATCCATCAAAACCATAAAATCAACCACAGTTGACCAAGTTTGACTTTCTAGGGTTTCTGACTGACTGTGCATTGACTGATGACCTCTGAGCCTCCAATCTTTGACCTAATCACTTCAAATGGATCCCCAAGTCATGTGAACATGTTGGACCAACCCTAGGGCCTTGGCTCCTTGAGAAACACACTTGCTTGCTTGGTTGACTGATCTCCTGATCAGTTTGACCTAATTTCTTGATTGGCTTGCACTTGAGGCAAATGGGACAATGCAATGCTATGCAGTGGACCATGTTATGCTATGACCTAATATGAGAATGTATGTACAATGATAGGTGCAAATTTGAGGTGCTACAGATTCCCCAGTAGAGTTGTTGGTGTGGTGGACCTTGTCTGTGATAACTCTCGTCCTCAGTTGGAATGATTGATGATTCATCCCTTGCAGAGTTCTTTGCTTCCTGGTATCTCTGATCCCTAGTAGATTGGATACTCCCCGGTGAACTTGGCTTTCTCTCTTGAGATGTAGTACCAGGTGGTTGATTCTTGGACCTGGTTGTGGTAGATATGTTTGTCTGTCAGCATACATCATACATAAACCACGCATATACATGCATAATTATAACATTCAGATATTCATGTTGCATTCTTTGCCATATATCGTTGTTTGTGTCTCCTGCTATTTGGTGATATACTTCCCCAAGCAGACTTGTGTGTCTGATCTCTCCATATAGAGTCAACCCCATAGGCAGAAAGCGTTTATCCTTTCTTCCATATTCTTCACCGGGTTATATCCTCGTGGATGTCGATTGTTTTTGTTCCTTCCCAACACATATACTGGGATGGTTTTCCCCATTGAGTTATATCCTCACCGGGACAAGTCTTGATTTGGTGTGCCTATCTAGTTTGGTCCTAGATCGGTCTCTTGAGACTCTTTACCTGTTTCCCCGTGGTAAATGAATAATTGCTCAATAATTAATAATTATTATCCCCGGCGGAGTTTGTGTTCCTCTACCCTCATATCGGTAGTTGTAAACCCTATTTCTTCCCTTTTTGCAGAGTAACTATTTTTGCTCATCTTTAATTGGTGATAGTTATCTTCATCCAGTATTCGATGATGATATCCCCTCATCTGCTTGGATAATTGCCCTGATTATGCAATTTATCCCCAGCGGGTCATCTCTCATATACCTTGTCATTGTTGGTAACGATTGTGTCTCCCCTGAATTGGTCATCATTATATACCTAGTTTCGGTATCCCAATGCCTTTTCTTTTCGGTCGATTTTTCCTTAATAACCCAGTAACCGGTTGTGGATAATCGTCCGTGCGAGTATATTATCTATGTTCTGACGGTAATAGATAGTATATCTCATGCACTCTCGGGTCTGAAGCCTTTTGTTCTTCCCCAGTTGAGTAAGATTCGTATCCCCTTTGTGGAGTCGAATATCCATCCTGTAATCGAGTTTGCTTTTAGCCCTCTTTTGGATGATGAGTGTTTTGGGAATATTCCCCAATTCACGCCTTGGTTGGTCACCTATTATATGCCCAGTAATCGGTATCCCTGGTGTTCCTTCCTCTCTGCTCCCTATTATGACTTTTTGTCCCCTGTGGAGTCAGAATCCCTGAGTTGAAGTATACCTTTTAGGTTTTCCTCAGACGTTTTGAAGTTTTGATATCTCTCACCCTTATACCGGTCTTGGATATTCATATCTTCCTGAGCATGTTGTATCTCTCACCCTCATACCTGGCGTTCAGATCACATGTCTCCTTCAGCTTATTACCCAGTAATCGGTAATCCCTTGTCCCGCTGCTTCCCCCAGGAGTGTCCTTGTGGACATCCCCAGCGAAGTCCCTTAGTGGATTGTTTTCATCCGGATTTTATCCGCAGTATCCGTTTTGGATAGTTTTTGCTGTATTGGCATATTCCCCGATACCTGCATCTTCGAGTCAGCTCGAGTCTTTCCATTGGATCTTTTCCCTTTGGAATTCTGTTCCCCACGCTTTGAGTCGTGACCTGCTCGCGCATTTTTATCCCTTTTCTATCCCCATAAGAGTCCCCAGGGTCTTGGCCTCATGGAGTGAATTGCTCATATGGATTATCAGTGGCTTCTGATTTCTTTGCTTTTGTGGACACATATCTCCACAGAGTGCTACCATTTTTCATACCTACATTTGCATCATGAGGTCTCTTGGAGACCATAATTCGTCTCTTTGCTATTATTTTAGCCCATTCTACCCCGTCGAGACGAAGATTTTAACCTTCACTTCTCCGGCTAGAATGACCTTAAATAGGGGCATATGTAAGACCCCAATTTTGACCCTAAGATCCCTCATGGCATCATAACATTGCATTTGCATTACCTAAAGGATCCTTAGAATCTTGGTTCCCTTTGCCTTTAGGTGGGACTCCTTGTGATTGGTTTGAGATCACCAAGCATGCTTGAATTATACATCATTGTTTCTCTTACTTTTGTTTACTAACCAAAAGCACAAAAATGTGTCACTAACATCTTTTGTTTGAAGCTTGAGTATCATCCAAGACACTTTATGGGTTCTATTTAGATGATCAGTCAACACAGGGGAATGGCTTGAGATACTTCCAACAGGTTCAAATGGGGTCTATTCGTCAGTCAAAACGTTAATCTTGAAGGAGAAAAAGTTTGTTCATGAGTTGTCATGCTCGCTAGGCGAGCAGAATGGGTCGCCTAGCGAATCCCAAGAAAAGCCACCAGAATCACCTACGCTCAGAGGAATTTCTTGAACTGTCATGCTTGCTAGGCGAAGCCCACGTGTTTAAAAAAAAAGGGGGGGAACGAAAAAAAAAAGGAACGAAAAAAAAAAAAAAGAACGAAAAACTAAAAACGAAAAACGAAAATAATAATAATAATAATAATAATAATAATAATAAAATAATAAATAAATAAATAAATAAAAAATATAACAGAAAAATTTTGGACTTGGGCCTTTCTCATTTGAGCCCAAAGGTCCACAAAAATCAGGTTATAAATTCAGAGTTTTAGTGAAACAAAATTACATTTCATTCTTATTACCCTGGCAGGAAAAAGATAGTGAGAGAAGAACTAACAAAGTTCAGAGCAACCTCCAGAGACTGAAGGGAACTCATCGGCAAAGAACCAATTCCCTCTCATATAAACCCTCATATTGCTTTGCAAACCCAACCGGGCAACTCAATTTCATTGATCTCTCCAGTCAGGTTTGCCTTATTCCCATTACCTTATGCTTTTAATTTGAATGCTCTGAATGTATGAGGTATTATGGGTGAATTTGATACCCTTTTGATGCACGTGTTTGACAAGAGGTTTAGGCCTCCTACCCTTGGTTGCTTTTTGTGAGCTTTTTGTGAATTTTAATGGCATGATTCATGTAGTTACATTTTGATTTGGGGGCAACTCTTGGTTACCCTATCTTGTTTCTCTGACCTGTTTGTTAAGTTTTGTTTTGTGAGGGCTCATATGACTCTTGCAGAGATGGTTTGCCTAGTGTTCCCCATTATTTGTGGGATACCACCTGGTGGTTCATTCCGATTACCTGTACTGACTCACTTTCTTTGATGGTGCTAGCTTGAGAGATCTCTGGGTTCCTTGTTCTGTTAATTACTGTTACTTCGGATCTTTATCCGTGTGGTACTTTTACATTTTCCCGTATTTTTACCGCTTTCTTAGCTGGAAGACCTCGATAGGAGGCAATGTTTTGTGTGTTTACTTTATGCAGCTTCCTTCGTCTAGGACTTTCCTTTTGCCTGCGCGTTCCTAAAACGCAAACAAATTCATTGATTTTTCTTCTCCATAGAACACGTTTACTTCTTCTACTACAGGCGAGTAAGTCTCCAAAGGTCGAGCATCCGGTAGATTGCATAGTAACATCGTTCACCCCAAATCCAAACCCTTAACCCCGTAGTTAGTCGAACTATGTTTTGCTCTGATTTTCATCCCCGATGAGATACGTAGGCATAAGTGTAAGACCCCAATTTTGGGCCCTAAGATCCCTCACGGCCCATATCATATCATATCATGGCCTCAAGGATCACTGCATGCCCTAGCTTCCCTCCTAGTGGGTAGGTTGCCTTGTGAGTTGATTCTTGATCACCAAGCATGCTTTGCATTCGTATATCCTTGCTTTTCATGTGTTTGTCAACCAAAAAGTACAAAAATATTGTCATCTAACCTTGTTGCTTGCAGCTGAAGCAATCATCAGCCAATTAGGTCAAAGTCAGTCATTGTAGTGGATGGTGGCCATTCTTGCAGAATTTGGGCACCATGATCAATAATCAAGAGTTCATATAACTTGAGACATCATTTGGAATCAAGGTCTCAAGGATTTAGGGTTTGGAATTCATCAGAAGTGGTTCAATCATGCAAAACCCTAGAAAAGTCAACTGAAGTCAAACTTGGTCAACTGTGGATTTAATCAGTGATTTGATGGTGGGAATTGATTTGAAGGAGCTCATTCATGTCCATACAAGCCTCATACATCATGCCAAACCTCATCATGGAAGAATTTGAAGTCAAACAGAAAATTTCCCAAAATAGAAACTTGACCTGTAATTCAAATTTGCCAAAAATGGAAACTTCTTGATCCTCAACTTACATCATGATACAAGCTTCAAATGAATTTTTGCCCAACATGAAAGTTGAAGATCTTGTTCTCCCATTTCCAAAAAGTCCAAGAACTCTAAAATCCCATGTATGGTTGGCAAGATATGATCAATTCATTTTCAAATTTTCTTGAACTTCAAAAGGCCATATCTCTCAAACCATTTGGCCAAATTTGATGGGGTTTTTTTCCTACAAGTCCTATTTGATCCCCTCTTTCCAAAAATGTATTCATCATTCATCAAAACCTCACCATGCAAAATGGCCTTTTTGGACTTGTCTTAATTAATTTCAAGTATGGTGAAAAGTTGACTTTTTGAAATAGCCATTTCTAATACTTTTGGCCAATTGGAACTTGTTTGAAATGATATTTGAAGCATGCTCAAGGCCCAAACTCGGGCAGAACATACACCTCCATGTGCATTTGGTTAAAATTTAGCAAATGGCAAAATCACTTCATTTGAGCTAATCATGCTTAACATTCACTTAGCCAATGCTAAACAGTCAATATATAACTCATTTTCTGTCAATTAAACCCGAGGAGCAGCCATCAATCACACAGAAAAACTCTCTTCTCTCAAAAACCTTATTTTCACATCTTTGAATTTCTGACCAAAACTTCCAAAGAGCTCGAGCAACCCTTTGTTGATTCATCACCTGGCCATCATTTGGAAGCCATTTGAAGCATCAATCACCAACTGGAAGCTCACTTTCATGCTCTGTTTTATCAAGCTCCATCAATGGTGATTTTCAATTTGAGCAAAAGGGAAGACAACTAAGCTAAATTCCTTCAAGCATCCATCATTACAAGCTTGGAACCTCATCTGTTTTGAACCAGAACAGCCAAATAACCACTGAAACTCGATTGCTCTTCACTTTTGGTTAGTTTTCGATTCACTTATTTTCCAAAATTATGCCATGCTTTAGATAGTTCATGCTTTGTTGATTCTAATGAGCTATGGATTGCATGAAATGGTTGAGTATTCACTGATTTACATGGATTTAAAGTTTACTACATGAACATGTTCTTGCTCGATTTGCTTTGTATGAGATGAATTAGTGAAAATGAATGCCATATTCTTGATGGGTGTTGTCTGCTGATCACATTGGTATACTTGATTTGATTTTCTGGGCAAATATTTTTTCACGAGTTTGAATGATGAAGATGGATGTTACTGTTCATGGCTAAACCCTAATTTCCCAGAAATTCATCACGTTGCATGGCTTGTTACTGTGCTATCCACATGAGCCAATCAAAACATTCTATTTCGTGGCCCTGAACGATGCGTTTCACTAACCGGGCCAAATATTTACTGAAATGCCATTGTGCCCAATTAAATAATTATTTCATGTTTATTTGTTCAATGTTTATTTCAATTGATGCATCAATTTTGTAAAATTCATAACATCTTCAATTCAATTCCAAATTTCATGAAATTTTTTGCATCATGCCCTGCTTGATCCCTAGTATTTTATCATGATTTTTGCTGATTTTTTTGGATGGTTGAATTTTTAATGGCATTAGGGTTTGTGACATGTATGCATATTTTGTACCCTTTGCCAATTCAATTGTGAAATTGTGATGCATTGCCCATTTGATCTGAAAATTTTTGTGCATAAACTACACTCATCCCTGGTTATTTTGATGTAGAGTTCTTGAATTTATCTTATTTGGTTGTTGAGTTGTGAATTTTTGAAGTAGGGTGTGACAATTTGTGTCACACCAATGATATGCAACTTCATGATTTTTTATGCCATGCTTCCTTACCTCCAATTAATGTGAATTTTTGCATGAACCTACTTGTGTATGTCTAGTTTATGTGTGAATTTTCTTGGAATTATTTGAGCCATTTCCTAATTGTTTGAGATTTTTCTCCCATGTCTAGTCAAATGTTGACTTTGTGTGACACATCTTGCCATTCCATTTGTGAAATCCTCATACCTTATTGGATGATCATGAAATTTTACATGTGCATACTAGACATCTTAAGTTTTGCATTGGTGTTGATCCCATTCATTTCTCATATGTTATCATTGAGTTATGATTTTTTGAAGATGATGCATGTTTGGTTGACTTCTTTGTGCATGCTTGAAATTGTTTTGACTTTCTGATTTTCATTGACCATCTTCCCATGATCCAAATGAGTTGAAATTTTATATGCATGTAATGTTATGGATTGTGATTGAGCATGAATTATTTGGTAATTTTTTTGAATTGTTTATGTTTGGTTTTGAGTCAAATCTTGCTGTTGACTTCTATGAGCTCTCATTTGCCATGCTTTGCCTTCTTTTGCTTGTGAAATGATGATAATGCATGATTTGAACTTGAGACCAATTGGGTTTGCTTCTTAAATGTTTAAACTTGATTTTGGTTGACTTTCATTTGCTGTTTTGACTTTCTCATTTATTTTTGACCCTAGGCTTGTCCTAGTGGTCTCTTGGCTTATGATTGAGTTCATGTTTCAGGTTAAGCTACAAATGCTTCAAAGAGATCATTACAATCTGATTGAGTTTATCTGTTTATCATGAGCTAACCTCTTGGTTTTGTAGGTGGCTTGACTCATATGATTTGAGTCTTGTGCTTTGCACATTTGATTGTCTGTTTTGACTGTTGGTTTCTACCTCCTTCTGATTTAAACTTTTGAATTGTGTACTGATCTGTTTGACTATTTCAGGTACCATTAGTTGCTTAGTTCTTTGAACTTGCTTTGCTTTGCTTTAATAGCAATTTGCTTTGAGGTATAATCCCTTTTTATTCATGTAGTCTGGAAGACCTGGCCTGTTACTTGGCCATGCAACTGTCTGAAGTCCTCCTTAAGAGGCAATGCTTGTGTGTGTTTACTTTTGTCCCAAGCAGGAAAAGTCCTTCAAGTAAGGCAATTGGTAGATCAAAGAGATAAGCAACCTATCTCCTACTATTCTGTGAGTCTTCTCCTTGCTCCCATTACATGGTTGTAGCATTGAGATCAAAACCCAAGATCTATAGAGTCTAACTTGTTGAAAGAGCTCCATCTTTCTGAGCTCCCACACTTTCTGATATTCAAAATGCTCTCCCTGATCAGGGATAAGAGCAATGAGGCACACCCCTCATATCCTTTCATCTGCTTCACCTTAGCCTCTCAATGGCAAGGTTAAGAGCAATCTTTGACCCTATTCCAGTTGGCCTCAGTGCCTAACCCTCTTGTATGAGCCTCCTTGTTTGGTTATAGAGTGTGCTGTTTGATTCTCATTTGATTGATTTCTTATCTCATATGCACATGTTTGCTTGTATGCTTTATGCATTTATCATCATTAATTGCCCATTAGTGCATGATCATCTCATTTGTGTGTTTGACATTATTATTGTTGCTTACCCATTGAGGACAATTGTAAGTCCATTCCTTTGGCTTCTGTTCCTATGATATGGAAGGATAGAGTGTAAGACCTCATTGGTCACTCATATCTTCTGTTGTTTTGTTTGATTGTATGTGAGGATGCAATTATAAGTCCCTGTAAGTTGGCATTTGCTTTCCTGTGATCATAAGTTGGTTTGTTTGATTGTATGTGAGGTTGCAATTATAAGTCCCTGTAAGTTGGCATTTGCTTTCCTATGATCATTGTTGCTTTTGTTCTTGTATGTGAGGATCCATTGTAAGTCCCTGTAATGTGGCATTGGTCTTCCTATGAGCATATGTGGAGTTAACCTAAGTCCAGTGATTGGCAGTTGACTTCCATATTTCATCTTTGCTTTCTTTTGAGGAGATTAGTGTAAGTCCATTGAGCGGCCTCTGATATCCAGTGCTGTTTTAGGAGATTGGTATAAGCCCAGTGATTGGCATCCGGTATCCGCTTTTTGGATTTCTTCCTTGTTTGTTTGTTATTATCCATTGCTCATTCCAAAGGACACACTTGAATCATCTTCTATATGATCTCAAGAGGTGAACTTTCTAAGAAGTTTTACAATCCATCTTCATCCATTCATCCCCATTATGTCTTAGACCTTTTCACACTTTTGCTTTCTAACTTGAGATAAGTGTTGTGCAAACATCCTCATGATTTTCAAATTAAAAACCTGGACCCAAGTCCTCGACTTCTTTTCAAACTCCATTTCATAATACTTCATTGAATTAATCTTAATCATACTTTGACTCCATTTTCATAATCATAATCAATTAACCTCACCCATTCAATTGTTTTGGCTTTGTCCATTGTTAATCTTTTCATACATGAGCTATAGGTTTGATTTATCTTAGTTGGTTGATGTCAATCTCACCTATTTGTCCTTAGTTGATTGAATTGTAAGTCTTCCTTGCCTATTATAGGGTTAACCCCTCACTGGCAAGTTGAAGCTTTTCTCACATGGTGGACTTGTTGTTTGTATAAGGTTGAGTTTTCTCCCGTGGATAACGTAAGACCTTAGGGTTTGTGTTTAAAATTGAACCAACTAACTTTTGGAAATCTTTTAGCCGAACTACGGCGTTTTGATCCTTACCTTTGATGGAAGGTACGTAGGCAACGGGTTCATCCGTTCAAACCAAATAATAAAATTGTATATTCTTTTCTCACCATCCCAATCATGTTTGCACAATGTTTATGTCAATAACAAATAATTTTGTACAACAAAGTGTGAAAAGGGCTCCCTAGGAGTACCTAGGTCGTAGTGGGTGCCTAACACCTTCCCATTACGTAATTTACCCCCTTACCCAGACTCTCTGATCTTTTTATTAGTTTTCTACGTGTAAAACTTCTTAGGCTTTTGTTCGCTTTTTAGCCAGTCCTTTGGATAAATAAAAGTGCGGTGGCGACTCGAAATTTCATTGTATGCTTTGCTTATGATTTAACCAATAGATCATATAGCGACGAATACACCGCTACAGAAAAGTGGCGACTCTGCTAGGGAGAAGCATTCCTTGGTGGTATTGCCAACTTTTCACCGTTTGTTGTGTGATATTGTTATTTGTTGTATGACATATTTTTGTACAATTCGGGATCACTGTATTGATTGTAATGTGTGAATTGCTTGATATACAAATGCTGTTTGCTTTGGTGATCTGTGAGATGAGTTCTATACCCGAACTCGAGTGCACTCTAGGATAGGAGAATGGCATAGTCTTGTTGACTGGTGTGGAGTATTCCTTAGCCAGTTGACTTACGAGTCCATTCACTTGGTGGAGGTCATGTTGAATTAATAATGTCACACAAGTTATTTGTGGTTAGGCATTATTCTTTCAATCATGTGCCGCAGAAGCCAAGGACCTTAGTTTACCAAGCCCATCTTGGCCTATTTTTAGGACTGTAGTGCGGAGGTCGTTCAGATGTCAGTTCTGATACGATTGTTACGCGATACTACCCTCATAAGAGTTTCTCTTGAGAATATTCTTGGAATACGAGTATTCGTTCCTCCGATAATATTCGAAAGATGGAACGATGATTATGGGAACCTCTGATAGAACATGTCTGGCAGGTTTAAACCCTAGTACACTCCCTTTGGGTAGTTCTTAACCGAGACTCCATGCTCGTGACTCACAACAAACCCGTGATTCGTGGTTGAGTCGTTCAGGCAACCTTAATATCAATGGATCCCGGATCAGGTGTAAAACCTAAAATCCACCAAAGCGGCTGGTTGATATTAAGGAGGTTTGAACCGGTTCATGTACCGTTAATATCAATGGAACTTGGGTGTCGATAAGGTGAAAACCTAAATCCACCAAAATGGATGATTGATATTAGGGATACATAGAGCTTTCCCACGACCTTTGTTTGGTGTGCTTTGCTTGATCCTTGAGTGTGTTTGTTGCATTCATGCATTCACGCATTCATCCGCATTCACGTCATCAAAAAAGAAAGGAAAATTTTCAAGGAACTTAAAAAGGGGTTTATTTGCAAATTTTCAGACATAAAAAGACCAAAGAGGCATACAAAGAAGTACAACTTTAGGCAGCCTGATGTAAAAGAGTTAAGGAATCTGACATCATATGTATTAGATCCCTTGGGTTTCAAAGCTCGCTATGGGAAGCTTCTACCGCTGCTCACCACTCAGGTTGACGAAGGGTTGATGAGTACTCTGGTTCAGTTCTACGATCCGTTGTATCATTGCTTCTTATTTCCGGACTTCCAGCTATTGCCGACTTTGGAGGAATATTCTCACCTCATTGGGATTCCGATTCTGGATCAAGTGCCGTTCAGTGGCTTAGAGGATATTCCATCTGCTCGAGAGATTGCTAGCTTGTTGCACATAGATGAAGATTTGATTAGAGCTAATCTGACTACCAAAGGCGGAATTCAGGGTTTTCCTTCCGAGTTCCTCATTGCTCAAGCCACTTTCTATGGGAAGGCCATGAGTGAGGATGCCTTTGAGGCTCTATTTGTGCTGCTCATCTATGGATTGGTGCTGTTTCCCAACTTCGACAAGTTCGTGGATATGAACGCCATTAGGATCTTTTCAGTTCTTAATCCAGTTCCGACCTTGTTGGGTGATGCATATGTCTCAATGCACCTGAGAAATATGAAGAATGGAGGAGTTATTGTCTGCTGTCTACCCCTGCTATACAAGTGGTTTATTTCGCACTTGCCTCAGACAGTTACTTTCAAGGAGAACAAGGGATGTCTACGGTGGTCTCAGAGACTCATGTCTCTCACCAATGATGATATCACTTGGTATGATCGCGTGTACGATACCGTCCAGATCATCGATTCTTGTGGTGAATTCCCCAATGTGCCTCTTCTTGGTACATGTGGTGGGATCAGCTACAACCCTTTGCTTGCACGTCGTCAGTTTGGGTTCCCCCTAAAGGATAAACCCCATAACATTCTGTTAGAAGGTGTATTCTTTCAGGAGGGTAAAGATCCCCAAGGCCTGAAAGCCAGATTTGTCCGCGCTTGGCGCAATATCCGTAAGAAGAGTAGGAATGAATTGGGTCCGAAGAACTGCATTGCTTTGGAGCCATACACCTCTTGGGTCAGACAGAGGGCTGCCACCTACCTGATGCCGTATGATTATCCAAGACCTACACCGTTGGATATGGCTGGGCCTTCAACCCTCCCTACCCAACGTGTAGAGGAGTTGAGAGAAGAGGACCTTTCGCGTGCCTGGATCCGTGAGAGGGAGGAATTGCTGCAGCAGCTCAAGGAGAAAGATGCTATGATTAAGTTTCTCGAGCACCAAGTGATCGACGATCCGAATGACGCTTGGACTTCTCTGCTTCCTCAGTCTTCCAAATTCTGGAAGAGGAAGTATGATCGACTTGCTAAAGAGAAAGTAGATATGGAGGCTGCCTATGAGAGAGAGATGAAGAAGTTGTGCACTTCTCGTCTTCCAGCATCCCGAGCTTCTAGGGATCCATAGGATGTTATTTACCTTTTCTCTTTGATAATTAAATCAAAAATGTTGTACTTCTTTGTCTCAATATATTGAATGAAATACTTTCTATAAGCAATTAAAATGTTTAAATATTCAAAATATTGCAAATAATACCCTAAGGGTTCCTTGAAAAACAAAGCATTTGCACAAGCATTTCATGCATCATCCTTGCATAAACAGGTACCCTTTGTTTCTGGTCTTCTGGTTCTAACCTCTGCTCTTCATTTATTTTGAAGACAAGCTGACTCACCGGTATTATACAAGAGTCAACTCCGCCAGAGTCATGGAGCAGTTGGAACAAGAGAACCGAGAACTAAAGGAAGAGGTCGCCAGACTTGGCGCTTTGATGGAGCAGCTTCTTGCAGCCCAGAATCAGCCTACTCCACCTCCTGCAACTCCTGCTCAGAGGACGGTCATATCAGAGGTAGCTACTTCTACAGTACCAGTCAGCGCCCATGCGCCCAATGCCATGCCGCCCGGTTTTCCTTGGGGCATGCCTCCAGGCTTTATGCCTGATCTGCCAGCTCCAACTTTTGCTCAAATGCCGGCATCTAGCCCGGTCCCTATTGCTGCTCCTCCTGTCGTGCATACCATGCCTAGGGTAGATGACACCATTTATCACTCTGAGGCATCTGAGGGCTCAGACGTTCATGAGAAGATGGATGCTATGAACGACCAATTCCTTGAGCTGAGAAAGGAATTGAGGACTCTTCGAGGCAAAGATCTCTTCGGCAAGTCTGCAGCCGAACTTTGCTTAGTTCCCGGTGTCAAAATACCAGTCAAGTTCAAGGTCCCAGACTTTGAAAAATACAAGGGGAACACCTGTCCATTAGCTCACCTGGTCATGTACGCCAGGAAGATGTCAACACAGACTGATAATGATCAACTCTTGATCCATTATTTCCAAGACAGTCTGTCTGGTGCCGCGCTCAGATGGTACATGAGCCTGGACAGTGCTAACATCCGATCTTTCAACGATCTTGGCGAAGCTTTCGTCAAGCAATACAAGTACAATGTCGATATGGCGCCTGACCGAGATCAACTCAGGTCCATGTCTCAGAAAGATAAGGAATCGTTCAAGGAGTACGCCCAGAGATGGCGTGAACTGGCAGCTCAAATCACTTCACCGCTGGAAGAGAAGGAAATGACCAAGATATTTCTGAAAACTCTTGGTTCATTTTATTACGAGCGGATGGTAGCAAGTGCTCCCTCTGGTTTCACCGAGATGGTGAACATGGGGATGCGTCTTGAAGAAGGTGTCCGTGAAGGACGGTTGGCCAAAGATGATAGCTCTTACTCTAAACGATATGGAGCGTTTAAGAGGAAAGAAGGGGAAGCACACGCCGTGCAATCTCAGCCAAAACATAGAAGACCCTCTGTTCAGAGGAAGCCCGCACGACGTGCCGGACATCAGCACCAGGTGGCTCATATAGCACCTGTGTTCAAAGACAGTGCGCCATAATATCAACATCAACAGTATCAGCATCAACAGCAATATCAACAACCACAATACCAACAACAACAACGTCCACAGCAACAGGCTTACCAGCCTCGTGGAAGTACAACCAATCAAGCTAACATGAATTATGATAGGAAGAAGATCAGCTTTGATCCAATTCCTATGACATATGCAGAGCTTTATCCCTCCTTGTTGGAGAGGAAATTGGTTTCTCCCAGGGATCCTCCTGCCATTCCTGCAAACCCACAATGGTGGTACAAACCAGACCAACATTGTGTCTACCATTCCGGTGCTCCGGGCCACAACGTTGAGAACTGCTTTCCATTGAAGACTAAGGTGCAAGACCTTATGAGAAGTGGGATTCTGAGTTTTGAAGACTCCAGCCCGAATGTCACCAAGAACCCGTTGCCTGCGCATGGGAAATCTGTGAATATGATTCAGGAGTGCCTTGGGAAGTACAAGGTCAAATATTTCAGCCATATCAGGCAGTCGTTGGTTGATTTACATCGGATGCTGTGTCAGTACAGCTATTTGGAGCATAACCACGACAAGTGCCGCGTTTGCTCGGTCAACCGTTTGGGTTGTGACCAGGTCCGCAGAGAACTTCAAAAGATGTTGAATGAGGGTACCATTGAGATTCTGCAGAATCGCAATGTTGATACGGTTGAACCTGAGGTGAATGTCATATCACCAGTGTTCAAGCTGCCTGAGCCCGTTGTTATTCACTACAATAGCAACAAGCCGAAGGTTTCCCCTGCTTTGATCATCAAACCTGCCGGCCCTGTGCCCTATTCATCTGACAAGGCTGTGCCATTCCGGTACAATCCTGTTGCTGTCCAGGATGGGGTCGAAGTTCCTTTGCCTTCCACTTCCGTGACCACTATTGCTGATGTTAGTGGGTTGACCCGAAGTGGTCGTGTATTTTCTGCGCCTCCAAAGGCTACTGCTTCTGATTCTGTTGAACGTCCTGTGGGGACCGCTGTGAAAGTTCAGAATCCGACACCTGATGTTGCCCAACCATCCTCCTCCGTACAAAAGACTCATGTTTCTTCAGTTGGCCCGAGTGGCATTGTTGATGAAGAATCTGATGAGATGCTGAAGCTCATCAGAAAGAGTGAGTACAACATTGTAGACCAGCTTCTACACACGCCCTCCAAGATTTCCATTCTTTCTTTGTTGCTGAATTCAGAACCCCATAGGGAATCTCTGCAGAAAGTCTTGGATCTGGCGTACGTTGATCATGACGTCACCCCGGAACAATTTGATAGCATTGTTGCAAACATCACCGCTTGCAACACTTTGAGCTTTTGTGACGCTGATCTCCCTGAGGAGGGAAGAGACCACAACATGGCTTTACATATCTCTATGAATTGTAAATCTGATGCAATGTCCAATGTACTGGTGGACACTGGATCATCTCTTAATGTATTGCCAAAATCCACACTCTCTCGTCTGTCATATCAAGGTCCTCCTATGAGGCAGAGTGGAGTTGTTGTGAAAGCATTTGAGGGGTCGCGCAAGACCGTGATTGGAGAAGTTGATCTCCCAATCAAAATTGGACCAAGTGATTTCCAGGTTACTTTTCAAGTAATGGATATCCACCCATCTTACAGCTGTCTCTTGGGCAGACCATGGATTCACGAGGCTGGCGCCGTGACATCCACCCTACACCAGAAGCTGAAGTTTGTCAAAAACAAGAAACTGGTCGTAGTAGGGGGAGAAAAGGCTCTTCTGGTTAGCCACCTGTCTTCTTTCTCGTACATTGATGCTGAGGATGAAATTGGAACTCCATTCCAAGCTTTATCTATAGATGAACCAATCGAGAAGAAGTCTCCTTCATTCACTTCCTACAAAGATGCAAAGCTGGCCATTGAATGTGGTGCAGTTGCTGGTTTAGGGAAAGTGCTTGAACTTGAAGATAACCGATCCCGGGCTGGCATTGGCTACTGTTCTGGGGCATTCAACGAGCAAGGTCTGTTCAAGAGTGGAGGATTCATTCATGCCGATCAACCTGAAGAAGAGGAAGTTGCTGCCATCATTGAAGAAGATGCAGAAGACTTGAACAATTTTGTTATTCCTGGTGGTGTCTGCCACAATTGGGTCGCTGTAGATGTTCCTACAGTCATCCATAGATCAGAGTAAATTGTTCACTTTGTTTAAAACCCTTCTCCCATGCCAAAAGGAGAAGTGATGACATTGTTGGCAAAACATATATACAATGATATTTTCATTCAATTTTCGCATTGTCAAACATTTGTTTTTCCTTTGTTTTCACTTTTTGCTTTTCTTTATGAAATCAGTGATCACAAAAAACCATAAAAACAAAAGCAATAAAGGAAATCAAACATTTTTCATCTGCATAATGGTTTGCTTGTTTAAAATTCTAAAGTTTTTCCTTAACTAAAATCATTATGCAGGTTGATCCTAAAACCCATTGAACATAACGACCCAACGCCATCTCCCAATTTTGAATTCCCTGTATTTGAGGCAGAGGAGGATGATGTTGAAGGAATTCCTGATGAGATTACCCGTCTCCTTGAGCACGAAGAGAAGATCATTCAGCCGCATCTTGAAGACTTGGAAACAGTCAACTTGGGGTCTGAAGATTGTGTTCGTCTGGTGAAGATTGGGGCGCTTCTTGAGGAGTCTGTCAAGGAAGATTTGATCGGTTTGCTACGAGAATATTCAGATATCTTCGCTTCGTCCTATGAAGACATGCCGGGTTTAGATACAGATATTGTGCAACATTTCCTGCCTTTGAAGCCTGAGTGCGTGCCTGTGAAGCAGAAGCTCAGAAGAACTCACCCAGATATGGCAGTGAAGATCAAAGAGGAAGTTCAGAAGCAAATTGATGCGGGGTTTCTGGTGACTTCTACATATCCTCTATGGGTGGCCAATATTGTGCCTGTTCCTAAGAAGGACGGAAAAGTCCGTATGTGCGTTGATTACAGAGATTTGAATAAAGCTAGCCCAAAAGATGATTTTCCTCTACCACACATTGACATGTTGGTAGACAATACAGCTAAATTCAAAGTCTTTTCCTTTATGGACGGATTTTCCGGATATAATCAAATCAAGATGGCACCAGAGGATATGGAGAAGACAACATTCATCACACCTTGGGGATCATTCTGTTATCGGGTGATGCCCTCCGGTTTGAAGAACGCCGGAGCCACGTATCAACGAGCTATGACTACCTTGTTTCATGACATGATGCACAAGGAGATAGAAGTCTATGTTGATGATATGATTGCTAAGTCCCGAACGGAAGTTGAACATGTTGAGCATTTGTTGAAGCTTTTTCAGCGTCTGAGGAAGTTCAAACTTCGCTTGAATCCGAACAAATGTACTTTTGGAGTCCGTTCCGGCAAGTTGTTGGGTTTTGTGGTAAGTGAAAGAGGTATTAAGGTTGATCCTGCAAAGGTCAAAGCAATACAAGAGATGCCTGCACCCAAAACTGAGAAGCAAGTCCGAGGTTTTCTTGGCCGCTTAAACTACATTTCCAGATTTATATCCCACATGACTACCACATGTGCGCCGATATTCAAGCTCCTCCGGAAAGATCAGTCTCATGATTGGACCGAGGATTGCCAGAAAGCTTTCGACAGTATCAAGGAATATCTGTCTGAACCTCCGATCTTGTCTCCGCCTGTAGAAGGAAGACCTCTGATCATGTACTTAACAGTTCTTGAAGACTCGATGGGTTGTGTACTCGGTCAACAAGATGAATCAGGGAAGAAGGAGTTTGCTATCTACTACCTCAGTAAGAAGTTTACTGATTGTGAGTCTCGGTACTCTATGCTTGAGAAGACGTGCTGTGCTTTGGCTTGGGCTGCTAAGCGTTTGCGCCAGTACATGATAAATCATACAACTTGGTTGATATCCAGAATGGATCCGATTAAGTACATCTTCGAGAAGCCTGCTTTAACTGGGAGGATTGCCCGTTGGCAGATGTTGTTGTCTGAGTATGATATCGAGTATCGAGCTCAAAAAGCTATCAAAGGTAGTATCTTGGCTGATCATTTAGCGCACCAGCCGATTGAAGATCATCAGTCTGTTCAGTATGACTTCCCTGATGAGGAAATTCTGTATTTGAAGATGAAAGATTGCGATGAGCCTACACTTGATGAAGGTCCGGAACCTGGTTCCAGATGGATGATGGTGTTTGATGGCCCTGTTAATCAATATGGAAATGGAGTTGGGGCAGTGATCATTAATCCTCAAGGTTCGCACATTCCGTTTACAGCAAGGCTAACTTTCAAATGCACGAATAATATGGCGGAGTATGAAGCCTGTATTATGGGACTTGAAGAATGCATTGACTTGAGAATCAAATATCTTGATGTCTATGGTGATTCAGCCTTGGTGGTCAATCAGATCAAGGGTGAATGGGAGACAAATCAACCAGGTCTCATCCCATACAGAGATTACGCAAGACGGATTTCAACATTCTTCACAGAAGTTGAATTTTATCATATTCCTCGAGAGGATAATCGGATGGCAGATGCCCTTGCTACGCTCGCTTCCATGATAGTAGTCAGATGGTGGAATGAAGTCCCCAACATTGCTGTGATGCGCTTGGACAGACCCGCTCACATATTTGTAATCGAAGAAGTGAAAGATGACAAGCCTTGGTATTTTGATATCAAGAATTTCCTCCAGAACCAGGTCTACCCGCCTGGGACATCTGTGAAAGATAAGAAAACTTTGAGAAGGTTGTCAGGCAGTTTCTACCTCAGTGGTGAAGTGCTGTACAAGAGAAATTTTGATATGGTTTTGCTCAGATGCGTGGATAGACACGAAGCAAACCTGTTGATGACTGAGGTCCATGAGGGTTCATTTGGTACTCATTCCAATGGACATGCCATGGCTAAGAAGATGTTGAG
This sequence comes from Lathyrus oleraceus, assembly GCF_024323335.1. Classification (NCBI taxonomy): domain Eukaryota; kingdom Viridiplantae; phylum Streptophyta; class Magnoliopsida; order Fabales; family Fabaceae; genus Lathyrus; species Lathyrus oleraceus. The sequence goes on along the minus strand of NC_066585.1, from coordinate 323,639,770 downwards.
AGCAGGCTACTATTGGCTGACAATGGAGTCTGACTGTTGCAAGTATGTGAAGAAATGTCACAAGTGTCAAATTTATGCGGACAAGATTCATATTCCTCCGACACTCCTGAATGTGATTTCATCACCATGGCCTTTCTCTATGTGGGGAATCGACATGATTGGCATGATTGAGCCAAAAGCGTCCAACGGACATCGGTTTATTCTCGTAGCAATTGATTACTTCACCAAATGGGTTGAAGCCGCTTCGTATGCGAATGTGACCAGACAGGTGGTTGTGAAGTTTATCAAGAACCAGCTGATTTGCCGTTATGGTGTGCCAGAAAGGATCATTACTGATAATGGATCTAATCTGAACAACAAGATGATGGACGAGTTGTGCGCTGAATTCAAAATTGCACACCATAATTCCTCTCCCTACAGACCTAAGATGAATGGGGCTGTTGAAGCCGCTAACAAGAATATCAAGAGGATTATCCAGAAGATGACTGTTACGTACAAAGATTGGCATGAGATGCTGCCATTCGCTTTGCATGGATATCGTACGTCGGTACGCACTTCAACAGGGGCAACCCCTTTCTCTCTTGTTTATGGCATGGAAGTCGTTCTCCCAGTAGAGGTGGAGATCCCATCAATGCGAGTCTTGATGGAAGCCAAGTTGACTGATGCTGAATGGATTCAGAGTCGTTATGACCAGTTGAATTTGATCGAAGAGAAGCGATTAACTGCCATGTGTCATGGTCAGTTGTATCAGCAGAGAATGAAGAAAGCATTCGATAAGAAGGTCAAGCCTCGTGTGTTCCGAGAAGGTGACCTCGTGCTCAAGAAAGTGTTGTCTTTCGCGCCCGATTCCAGGGGCAAGTGGACTCCAAACTACGAGGGTCCATATGTTGTTAAGAGAGCCTTTTCAGGCGGAGCTTTGATGCTTACAACAATGGATGGGGAGGATTTCACTCGTCCTGTGAATTCAGATGCAGTCAAGAGATACTTTGCCTAGAAAAAAAAGTATATGCAAATGAAAAAAAACAGAATAGCTCGCTAAGTTGAAAACCCGAAAGGGCGGCTTAGGCAAAAATGAGCGTCTCGATGGAGAACCCGCAAGGGTAATCCAGGCAAAAATTAGAGACTTGAAAAAAGAATATATTTGCATCCCGCTAGATTGAGTACCTCACCCTGGGGCAATCTAGGCAAAAATTAGGGATTTGGCAAGTAACTGCATCCTGACAAGACTTTCTGTTCCGCCAGTCGTCATTTTGTCAGAAGATTCTCAATTCGTCGTCGACTGAAGCTTCGGATACATCGAGATTCAAATTGGTAGAGAAAGGATCATTATGTTCAATGTAGCCCTCTTCCAATATATATCACTGATTTTAAATTTGTACAGATCTATGGAGTCTTGCCATTTGCAGACTACCATTCCATCAAATAAATTTGAGCTTTTTATCCAATTATTTGCACTCTTGTTTGTTTCAATTCAACAAATGTTTTGCATGTTTTAAATTGATAAAATATCATTGTTTAAACAAATAAATTTTTCAAAATTTGTCGTTTTAGACAAAGTGAACATTCACATGATCGAAAAGATACTCAAGAATATCTCAGTGCTCTCCCAAGGGTGGCATGATTTCCAACAGGTAAGACATTTGTTCATAGTCCTGGTTTGGTTGTATCTTCTTTCTTCGGATCTTTGTTGAGGTTGTTCCTCAAGCAGAGGTGTTGGTGGGGTGGTTCCCCAGTATAGTCGCAAGTAGAGTGTTGTTGAAGACTTTGCTTTCTCCAGCAGCTTTCCCCGGCATGGGTGATTTTCTTATAGAAGTTTCGGCGGTTGATGGTTTGTCATCTTGGTGCCCCGTCACTTTCTTCAGTGGGTTGACATCCCCAGACCTTATTTGTCTCCTCGGCACAGTCATGAGTAGAACTGTTGTTGATATCCCCATCGGACTCACGAGCAGAGTTGTTGTCACTCTTCCCAGTGCAGTTGCCGGGGAGTTGTCTGTTTCTTCAGCACGTTTGATTTCTCTTTGAAGACTTGGTAAGTCAGTGGCTTGATACCCGGTACGTTACCCTTTCCCCGGCGAAGTCGTCCGCAGATTTGTTGCTATCTCTCCATCAGAGTACTTCTTATTTCTCCTCAGCAGAGCAGGATTTATTTTCCCACTCAGTGGTTGATTGGGTCGATATCCCGGTGTTTTCAACCATCTTTTCCCCAGCGTAGTCTGCAGAGCGTTTGCTGTGGCAGTTTCGCCTTTTGAATATTCCCGCAATCCCCGGTATGGTCAGATGATGGCTCTATCATTCAGAGAAACGGATTGATTTCCTGACTGTTTGTGATCCCCAGTAGAGTTTGGCTTATATTGCAGAGTCCACTTGTTGTGATCAGTTTGCTTTGAGTATTCTCCCCAAGTGGAGTGGTTCGTTGCAGAATCTACTTGTTTGACCTGTCCTCCCTCAGTGGTTTGTTCCCCAAGAGAGTAGCCGACAGTTTTCCCCAGTAGAGTTGCTTATGCAGTTAGATTCTATTTGGACGATATCATTCTCCCTCAGTGGGTTATTCCCCAGCGGAGTTATATGGATTTGTGCTTCTAATAGCAGTTCGTGCTTATGCATTTTTTGTTTCTTAGTTGACACTGGGATCCCCTGCAGATGCTTTGGGATTTCTCTTGTTCCCCTACATATTCGTCTTGGTGGCTGTTCTGCCCGTTGTGACTTTCTGTACCCTGTCTGGGTTGTTTCCTGATATCTATGATTCTCTGCTTCTTCAGCAGTACCCGCAGTTCTTTGCTTTTCAGCATGTAGATCTCCGCAGATTGGCTCTCCAGCTGGTTTTCCCTGGAAGTAATACCGGGCGTATGATTCCTGAATCTGTTTGTGTTAGAATTGTCTGTTTTGTCAGCATTCATCAAACATGAATCACGCATTTTCATGCATATTCATATACACTCAGATATTCATGTTGCATCTTTTGCCATATATCCTTTGTTTGTTGTTCCCTGCTTTTGGGTGATGTGGGTCTCTTTACAGATCTCCCCAAGCAGATGTCGGGTGTGCAAAATCTCTCCATATAGAGTCAGCCCCATAAGCAGAAAATGTCGTCTTTTCTTCTGCAGTTCCCCACTGAGATATGTCCTCGTGGATGACGGTTTCTTCCGTTTCCTCCCAACACATATATTGGGATGGATGTTCCTATTTGAGTTATATTCTCATTAGGACGTGTCTTGATTCAGTCTGTCTTTTCGGATTATTCCCGAATTGGCTCTTTGTCAAAAGTCTTGTGCTTCCCAGTGGGTTGTTCCCCAGCGGAATTTTTCGGGCCTCTACCCTCATACCGGTAGTTATAAGTCCTATTTCTCCTGGCTTTTTTGGCAGAATTTGTGGTTATGCACCTTTATTCCCAGCCAGAGTTATTGGTTTTCTACCCTCATACCGGTAGTTGTAAATTCTATTTTCCTGCTCTCCAGCAACTTGTGGTTTGTTATAAACCCTATTTTGGTTTCCCGCGCGGATTTGTGATTTGTTCTATCCCCGCGTGGAGTTTTTGGTCTTCTACCCCGTATTCGGTAGATGTAAACCCTAATTTTCGTGGTTATCTTCATTCAATATTCTGGATGTTGATTTTCTTTTGCTTGGACTAAGTTGCTCAGATGAGCACTTATATCTCCAGCAAATCTTTTGTGGATAATTGCCGTATGCTAGCAATTTTATCCCCAGCGGGTCCTTTCACCGTTTGCTAGTGATTTGTTCCCCGGATCATTGATTGTATATCAATGCATCCCCAGCTAGTCCATGTGAATAATTGCCGGATGCTTGTAATTTATTCTCAGCGAGTCTTCTTTCATTTACCTTCTTGTTGGTAATGTCTGTTGCTCCCTTTTGATTGGTCATCTTTATATACCTATTTTGGTATCCCGATGCCTTTCTTTTCGGTTGATTTATCCTTTATTAACCCAGTAACCGGTTGTGGATAATCTTCCATGCGAGTTTATTATTCACGGTCTGCCGGTAATGAACAATATATCTCATGCACTCCTCAGTCGAAGCCTTTTGCGTTTCCCCAGTCGAGTAAGATTCGTTATTTCCCCTCTTTGTGGAATCGAATATTTCTTGTTGATTGGATAATTGCCGGATGCTTGCAATTTATCCCTTTGAGTTGTCTTTCGTTTACCCGGATGCTTGGTATCGATTGTCTCTCTTTTTTTTGGTTAGTCACCTATTATATACTTCGGTATCTCTGGTGTCTTTTCCTTTCGAGTATATTATTCACGGTCTGCCGGTAATGAATAGTATATCTCATGCGCTCTTTAGTTGGAATCCTTTGTTGATTTTCCCCAGCTGAGCAAGATTCGTATTCTTTGAAGAATCGAATATCCATCCTTTAACCAGTTTGTGTTCTGGATGATGAGTGTTTTGGCATATATACCAACTCACGTTTTCGGTAGATCACCTATTATATACCCAGTAACCGGTATCTCTGGTGTTTCTTACCATGCGAGTTTATTATCTACGTTCTGACGGTAATAGATAATATATCTCATGCGAGTATTCTTATCCACGGTCTGCCGGTAATGGATATTATATCTCATGCACTCTTTGGGTTTGTGTCCCCAGTTGAGTAAGATTCGTTTTCCCATTGTGGACTCGAATGTCCATCCTGTAAGTTGATTTGCTTTTTTTCAAGCCCTCCTTTCGGATGATGAGTGTCTTGGCATATATACCAATTCACGTTTCGGTCGGTCACCTATTATATACTTCGGTATCCCTGGTGTTCCTTCCTTTCTGCTCCCTATTATGACCTTGGTCCCTTGTGGAGTCAGATTTTCCTGAGTTTATGCACCTTTTCCAGGTCTTTCTCAGATGTTTGGTTGATTGATATCTCTCACCCGTATACCGGTCTTAGATGTTCACCCTTCCTGAGTTTGTTACCCTTATACCGGTAACATCTCATTTCTTTGGTGCTTCCTCAGTGAAGTTTTCTTTTGCTTCTCCCCAGGAGTCAGCTTGTGTCTCTCCAATGGATTTATTTTCCTTTGGAATTCTTTTCCCAGTGTGAGTCCTTCACTTCCCAGTGAGGTTTCCAGTCTGTTTTCTGTTATCTCCTAATCAGAGTCGTGTCTCGTTCACGCATTTCTTTTCCTTTTACTATCCCCAACTAGAGTCTTGTCAGAGTCTCTGTTCCTGGTGAGTGTACTACTCCGATGGATCGTCTTTTCTTCTGTGTGAATCATATTCCCCACAGAATTTGTGTCTTTTTGCATGCATACATTTGCATCATGAGGTCTCTTAGGGACCAAAATTTGTCTCATTACTGTTATTTAAGCCCATTCTACCGCGTCGAGATGAAGATTTCTAAACTTCACTTCTCCGGCTAGAATGACCTTAAATAGGGGCATCTGTAAGACCCCAATTTTGGGCCCTAAGATCCCTCATGGCCCATATCATATCATATCATGGCCTCAAGGATCACTGCATGCCCTAGCTTCCCTCCTAGTGGGTAGGTTGCCTTGTGAGTTGATTCTTGATCACCAAGCATGCTTTGCATTCGTATATCCTTGCTTTTCATGTGTTTGTCAACCAAAAAGTACAAAAATATTGTCATCTAACCTTGTTGCTTGCAGCTGAAGCAATCATCAGCCAATTAGGTCAAAGTCAGTCATTGCAGTGGATGGTGGCCATTCTTGCAGAATTTGGGCACCATGATCAATAATCAAGAGTTCATATAACTTGAGACATCATTTGGAATCAAGGTCTCAAGGATTTAGGGTTTGGAATTCATCAGAAGTGGTTCAATCATGCAAAACCCTAGAAAAGTCAACTGAAGTCAAACTTGGTCAACTGTGGATTTAATCAGTGATTTGATGGTGGGAATTAATTTGAAGGAGCTCATTCATGTCCATACAAGCCTCATACATCATGCCAAACCTCATCATGGAAGAATTTGAAGTCAAACAGAAAATTTCCCAAAATAGAAACTTGACCTGTAATTCAAATTTGCCAAAAATGGAAACTTCTTGATCCTCAACTTACATCATGATACAAGCTTCAAATGAATTTTTGCCCAACATGAAAGTTGAAGATCTTGTTCTCCCATTTCCAAAAAGTCCAAGAACTCTCAAATCCCATGTATGGTTGGTAAGATATGATCAATTCATTTTCAAATTTTCTTGAACTTCAAAAGGCCATATCTCTCAAACCATTTGGCCAAATTTGATGGGGTTTTTTCCTACAAGTCCTATTTGATCCCCTCTTTCCAAAAATGTATTCATCATTCATCAAAACCTCACCATGCAAAATGGCCTTTTTGGACTTGTCTTAATTAATTTCAAGTATGGTGAAAAGTTGACTTTTTGAAATAGCCATTTCTAATACTTTTGGCCAATTGGAACTTGTTTGAAATGATATTTGAAGCATGCTCAAGGCCCAAACTCGGGCAGAACATACACCTCCATGTGCATTTGGTTAAAATTTAGCAAATGGCAAAATCACTTCATTTGAGCTAATCATGCTTAACATTCACTTAGCCAATGCTAAACAGTCAATATATAACTCATTTTCTGTCAATTAAACCCGAGGAGCAGCCATCAATCACACAGAAAAACTCTCTTCTGTCAAAAACCTTATTTTCACATCTTTGAATTTCTGACCAAAACTTCCAAAGAGCTCGAGCAACCCTTTGTTGATTCATCACCTGGCCATCATTTGGAAGCCATTTGAAGCATCAATCACCAACTGGAAGCTCACTTTCATGCTCTGTTTTACCAAGCTCCATCAATGGTGATTTTCAATTTGAGCAAAAGGGAAGACAACTAAGCTAAATTCCTTCAAGCATCCATCATTACAAGCTTGGAACCTCATCTGTTTTGAACCAGAACAACCAAATAACCACTGAAACTCGATTGCTCTTCACTTTTGGTTAGTTTTCGATTCACATATTTTCCAAAATTATGCCATGCTTTAGATAGTTCATGCTTTGCTGATTCTAATGAGCTATGGATTGCATGAAATGGTTGAGTATTCACTGATTTACATGGATTTAAAGTTTACTACATGAACATGTTCTTGCTCGATTTGCTTTGTATGAGATGAATTAGTGAAAATGAATGCCATATTCTTGATGGGTGTTGTCTGCTGATCACATTGGTATACTTGATTTGATTTTCTGGGCAAATATTTTTTCACGAGTTTGAATGATGAAGATGGATGTTACTGTTCATGGCTAAACCCTAATTTCCCAGAAATTCATCACGTTGCATGGCTTGTTACTGTGCTATCCACATGAGCCAATCAAAACATTCTATTTCGTGGCCCTGAACGATGCGTTTCACTAACCGGGCCAAATATTTACTGAAATGCCATTGTGCCCAATTAAATAATTATTTCATGTTTATTTGTTCAATGTTTATTTCAATTGATGCATCAATTTTGTAAAATTCATAACATCTTCAATTCAATTCCAAATTTCATGATAATTTTTGCATCATGCCCTGCTTGATCCCTAGTATTTTATCATGATTTTTGCTGATTTTTTTGTATGGTTGAATTTTTAATGGCATTAGGGTTTGTGACATGTATGCATATTTTGTACCCTTTGCCAATTCAATTGTGAAATTGTGATGCATTGCCCATTTGATCTGAAAATTTTTGTGCATAAACTACACTCATCCCTGGTTATTTTGATGTAGAGTTCTTGAATTTATCTTATTTGGTTGTTGAGTTGTGAATTTTTGAAGTAGGGTGTGACAATTTGTGTCACACCAATGATATGCAACTTCATGATTTTTTATGCCATACTTCCTGACCTCCAATTAATGTGAATTTTTGCATGAACCTACTTGTGTATGTCTAGTTTATGTGTGAATTTTCTTGGAATTATTTGAGCCATTTCCTAATTGTTTGAGATTTTTCTCCCCTGTCTAGTCAAATGTTGACTTTGTGTGACACATCTTGCCATTCCATTTGTGAAATCCTCATACCTTATTGGATGATCATGAAATTTTACATGTGCATACTAGACATCTTAAGTTTTGCATTGGTGTTGATCCCATTCATTTCTCATATGTTATCATTGAGTTATGATTTTTTGAAGATGATGCATGTTTGGTTGACTTCTTTGTGCATGCTTGAAATTGTTTTGACTTTCTGATTTTCATTGACCATCTTCCCATGATCCAAATGAGTTGAAATTTTATATGCATGTCATGTTATGGATTGTGATTGAGCATGAATTATTTGGTAATTTTTTTGAATTGTTTATGTTTGGTTTTGAGTCAAATCTTGCTGTTGACTTCTATGAGCTCTCATTTGCCATGCTTTGCCTTCTTTTGCTTGTGAAATGATGATAATGCATGATTTGAACTTGAGACCAATTGGGTTTGCTTCTTAAATGTTTAAACTTGATTTTGGTTGACTTTCATTTGCTGTTTTGACTTTCTCATTTATTTTTGACCCTAGGCTTGTCCTAGTGGTCTCTTGGCTTATGATTGAGTTCATGTTTCAGGTTAAGCTACAAATGCTTCAAAGAGATCATTACAATCTGATTGAGTTTATCTGTTTATCATGAGCTAACCTCTTGGTTTTGTAGGTGGCTTGACTCATATGATTTGAGTCTTGTGCTTTGCACATTTGATTGTCTGTTTTGGCTGTTGGTTTCTACCTCCTTCTGATTTAAACTTTTGAATTGTGTACTAATCTGTTTGACTATTTCAGGTACCATTAGTTGCTTAGTTCTTTGAACTTGCTTTGCTTTGCTTTAATAGCAATTTTCTTTGAGGTATAATCCCTTTTTCTTCATGTAGTCTGGAAGTCCTGGCCTGTTACTTGGCCAGGCAACTGTCTGAAGTCCTCCTTAAGAGGCAATGCTTGTGTGTGTTTACTTTTGTCCCAAGCAGGAAAAGTCCTTCAAGTAAGGCAATTGGTAGATCAAAGAGATAAGCAACCTATCTCCTACTATTCTGTGAGTCTTCTCCTTGCTCCCATTACATGGTTGTAGCATTGAGATCAAAACGCAAGATCTATAGAGTCTAACTTGTGGAAAGAGCTCCATCTTTCTGAGCTCCCACACTTTCTGATATTCAAAATGCTCTCCTTGATCAGGGATAAGAGCAATGAGGCACACCCCTCATATCCTTTCATCTGCTTCACCTTAGCCTCTCAATGGCAAGGTTAAGAGCAATCTTTGACCCTATTCCAGTTGGCCTCAGTGCCTAACCCTCTTGTATGAGCCTCCTTGTTTGGTTATAGAGTGTGCTGTTTGATTCTCATTTGATTGATTTCTTATCTCATATGCACATGTTTGCTTGTATGCTTTATGCATTTATCATCATTAATTGCCCATTAGTGCATGATCATCTCATTTGTCTGTGTGACATTATTATTGTTGCTTACCCATTGAGGACAATTGTAAGTCCATTCCTTTGGCTTCTGTTCCTATGATATGGAAGGATAGAGTGTAAGACCTCATTGGTCACTCATATCTTCTGTTGTTTTGTTTGATTGTATGTGAGGATGCAATTATAAGTCCCTGTAAGTTGGCATTTGCTTTCCTGTGATCATAAGTTGGTTTGTTTGATTGTATGTGAGGTTGCAATTATAAGTCTCTGTAAGTTGGCATTTGCTTTCCTATGATCATTGTTGCTTTTGTTCTTGTATGTGAGGATCCATTGTAAGTCCCTGTAATGTGGCATTGGTCTTCCTATGAGCATATGTGGAGTTAACCTAAGTCCAGTGATTGGCAGTTGACTTCCATATTTCATCTTTGCTTTCTTTTGAGGAGATTAGTGTAAGTCCATTGAGTGGCCTCTGATATCCAGTGTTGTTTTAGGAGATTGGTATAAGCCCAGTGATTGGCATCCGGTATCCGCTTTTTGGATTTCTTCCTTGTTTGTTTGTTATTATCCATTGCTTATTCCAAAGGACACACTTGAATCATCTTCTATATGATCTCAAGAGGTGAACTTTCTAAGAAGTTTTACAATCCATCTTCATCCATTCATCCCCATTATGTCTTAGACCTTTTCACACTTTTGCTTTCTAACTTGAGATAAGTGTTGTGCAAACATCCTCATGATTTTCAAATTAAAAACCTGGACCCAAGTCCTCGACTTCTTTTCAAACTCCATTTCATAATACTTCATTGAATTAATCTTAATCATACTTTGACTCCATTTTCATAATCATAATCAATTAACCTCACCCATTCAATTGTTTTGGCTTTGTCCATTGTTAATCTTTTCATACATGAGCTATAGGTTTGATTTATCTTAGTTGGTTGATGTCAATCTCACCTATTTGTCCTTAGTTGATTGAATTGTAAGTCTTCCTTGCCTATTATAGGGTTAACCCCTCACTGGCAAGTTGAAGCTTTTCTCACATGGTGGACTTGTTGTTTGTATAAGGTTGAGTTTTCTCCCGTGGATAACGTAAGACCTTAGGGTTTGTGTTTAAAATTGAACCAACTAACTTTTGGAAATCTTTTAGCCGAACTACGGCGTTTTGATCCTTACCTTTGATGGAAGGTACGTAGGCAACGGGTTCATCCGTTCAAACCAAATAATAAAATTGTATATTCTTTTCTCACCATCCCAATCATGTTTGCACAATGTTTATGTCAATAACAAATAATTTTGTACAACAAAGTGTGAAAAGGGCTCCCTAGGAGTACCTAGGACGTAGTGGGTGCCTAACACCTTCCCATTACGTAATTTACCCCCTTACCCAGACTCTCTGATCTTTTTATTAGTTTTCTACGTGTAAAACTTCTTAGGCTTTTGTTCGCTTTTTAGCCAGTCCTTTGGATAAATAAAAGTGCGGTGGCGACTCGAAATTTCATTGTATGCTTTGCTTATGATTTAACCAATAGATCATATAGCGACGAATACACCGCTACAATAAGACGTGATGTCTTAGCGAGCACACTCCCCCTTTAACCCGTAGGTAGCCGAGCTACGAAGACTCTGATTCTCAGATTCAGATGAGATACGTATGCAGTGGATGCGACATCCGTGCGAGTCATTTTCTTTCGACCCTTCTTTTAGTAAGTAGTACATTAGATAAACATACACGTTTTTCTCATCCCTTCAATCATGTTTGCACAAATAAATTTTCACAAAAAAAAAAAAACAACCTTTGCAACAAATGTGAAAAGGGCTCCCTAGGAGTACCTAGGATGTTTTGGGTGCCTAACACCTTCCCATTGCATAACCAACCCCCTTACCCAGATCTCTGACATTTTTACTAGTTTTTGATTTGATAAAACTTTTAGGTTTTTGTTCGCTTTCTAACCATTCCTTTGGATAAATAGAAGTCCGGTGGCGACTCGACTTGTATGATTTACCTTGGATTTAGTTAATATCTCTAATGCTAACGAATACCCCGCTACACTAGGGCTTAAATCCACTTAAGAACAACCAAGGGTCATGATTTGAAGGTTACTTTGCTTGTATCTTAAGCCAATAATGAATGGTGAAGATTTGCTTCATTTTGAACATGTGTGAAATAATGAACATTTTTACCATGGTTCCTTGGGGTTTAGCTTGCACAATGGAGTCAAATGATGTCATTTTGAGATGCCTTGAGAATGAGAAGCATTTTGCAAAAAGAATGAACCAATTTGAAGCATTACATCAAAAGTTATGCCATTTTTGGAAAGGGGAGACAAAGATATACAACTTTCATGTTCACCAAAAATCTATTTGAAACTTCTTTGACATTGAAAAGTCAGCTTGAAAGTGGACCAAAAACATGCCAAATTTGGAAACTTTGAATTATTGGTCATTTTCCATTTTTAGTAACTTTTGCCATGACCTTTGAATCCTCAAGATGGATGTTTAGAATTATGAATAGACCCCATTTGAACATGATTGAGGTGTCTCAACTCATTTCCCCACCTCAAAGCCCTCAGTTGACTGCACAGTTGACTTTTGGTCCTCAGATGACCTTGAAATGTCCTGATTGACTTGAACCTCTACCACTTGGTGAAGTTGCTTCAAAAATGAAACCCTAGCTCGTGTAAGCTCCTTATAACATCCATGTGATCCTCATCCCAAGAAAATACCTCATTTCTTTGAGAAACCCCAGTGGGAAGACCTGCAATGATTAGGGCTGACTAGAGTAATCTGAAGATGCACTCTGAAATCCTTGATGATTATGGAACCATGATGATGGTGATATATCCTTGTAGACAAGATAATCCTCAAAATCTTTGAAGAATTAAGAAACCCTAATTGTAGCTCATACCCTCAAATGGTTGATGATCAATTCATAGAGACCCTCAGGCTTGAATCATCTAACTTCCTTCTCATTTGAAAAGACTTTGGAGGATTACCTTCTCCTTTTCTATGAGATACAAAATGCAATGCCTAATGCCCTAAAACATGAAATGCAATGTCCCAGACTAGTGTCAAGAAGAGGAGGGCAAATTTTGAGGTGTTACAAGGAAACATTCAAAGAGTACACCCAGAGGTGGCGAGAGTTAGCAGCACAGATCGTGCCTCCGCTAGAAGAGAAAGAGATGACTAAGATCTTTTTGAAGACCTTAAGTTCTTTTTAATATGAGCGGATGATTGCTAGCCCTCCTTCTGACTTCACCGTAATGGTGAATATGGGGATGCGTCTAGAAGAAGGGGTTAGAGAAGGACGTCTGACCAGAGAAGAAGGCTCTACTGCCAAACGTTATGGGGCGTTTGCAAAGAAGAAAGATGGAGAGGCACATGTTGTGACCTCCCATATGAAACCAAGAAGACCCTCTGTGAGGTGGAAGACCGTGCGTCCCGCCGGTAACCAGCACCAGGTGGCTCAGATAGCACCTGTTTTCAGAGATAATCAACAGTACCAGCAACATAACACCAACCAGCAACCGTATCCGCAATATCAACAACAACAGGACCGTCCGCAATAGCAGGCCTACCAGCCTCGAAACAGTAATAAAACCAGCACAAGTTACGAGAGGAAAAGGGTCACCTTCGATCCTATTCCAATGAAGTATGTAAAGTTATATCCCTCTTTGATAGAGAGGAAGTTGATTACTCCGAGAGACCCACCGGCTATACCTACTAATCCCCAGTGGTGGTATAAGCCTGAATTACAATGTGTTTATCATTCTGGTGCTCCCGGCCTAGACGTGGAGAATTGTTACCCTTTGAAGACCAAGGTTCAAGACCTTGTGAGGTGTGGCATTCTGTGTTTCGAGGACGTAGGTCCTAACGTGAAGAAGAACCCATTGCCCGAGCATGGGAAATCTGTCAACATGGTTCAAGGCTGCCCTGGCAAGTACAAAGTCAAATATGTCAGTCATATTCGACATTATCTGGTCGAGATGCATAGACTATAGTGTGATTATAGTCATTATGAGCATGACCACGACAGATGCCGAGTCTGTTCTGTCAATCAAAGAGGTTGTCGCTAGGTGCGGAAAGATGTTCAAGAAATGCTGGATGAAGGAGTTATTGAGATCCTTCAAAATAGATATGTTGACGAAGATGCTGACGCGGTCAACGTAATTTCTCCAGTATTTCGGATCCCCGAACCTGTTATCATCAAGTATAATGGTAGCAAGCAGAAGGTTTCTCCTACATTAACCATCAAGCAAGCCGGACCAGTACCGTACTCTTCTGAAAAAGCGGTCCCCTATCGCTACAATGCTGTCGTGGTAAAAAATGGGAACAAGGTGTCCTTGCCATCTTCCTCTGTTGTTAACATTTCCGATGTTAGTGGTCTGACCCGCAGTGGTCGTGTATTTTCAGCACCGCCAAGGCTTCAAGCTGATACTCGTGTTGATACTGATTCTGTTGAACGCCCGATTGGGAATGCCGTGAGTACTCCGAATCCGGCACCTGTTGTTAAGCCCTCCTCTACATTGAGAACTCCTACTTTTGTTGGCCCAAGCGGAAATATGAAAGAAGACTGTGATGAGATGCTAAAACTCATCAAAAGGAGCGAGTACAATGTTGTAGAACAGCTTCTCAAACGCCATCCAAGATATATGTGTTATCATTGCTTTTGAATTCAGAACCACACCGAGAAGCTCTGCGGAAGGTGTTGGATGTGGCGTACGTGGATCACGATGTCACAATAGAATAATTCGATAGCATTGTTGCAAACATTACTGCTTGTAACAACTTGAGTTTTTGTGACTCTGATCTCCCCGAGGAGGGAAGAGACCACAACTTGGCATTACATATATCTATGGGTTGCATGGATGACGCCATGTCCAATGTGCTGGTGGACACTGGGTCATCATTAAACGTATTGCCGAAATCTACTCTCTCAAAACTATTTTATCAAGGGCCTCCCATGAGGCAGAGTGGAGTAATTGTGAAGGCTTTCGATGGGTCTCACAAAGCTGGTGGACACTGGGTCATCATTAAACGTATTTCCGAAATCCACTCTCTCATCCTGGGGCAATCTAAGCAAAAATTAGGGATTTGGCAAGTAACTGCATCCTGACAAGATTTTGTTCTACAATTGTCATCCGTCAGGGATTCTTGCTCATTCGTCATCAACCGGAGCCTCAAATACATCGGATTCAAAATTGGTGAAGAAATGGTCATTATGTTCAATGTAGCCCTTTTCCAATATATATCACCAATTTCAAATTTGTAAAGATCTATGGATTCTTGCCATTTGCAGACTACCATTCCATCAAATAAATTTGATCCTTTTATCCAATTATTTGCACTCTTATTTGTTTCTATTCAACAAACGTTTTGCATGCTTTAATTGAGAAAATATCATTGTTTTGAAAAATCGAATTTTTCATAACTTGTTTTTAAACAAAATGAACATTCACAATGACGAAAGGATACTTTTGAGATCCTCAGTGCTCTCCCATGGATGGTATGATCTCCAACAGGGTAAGATATTTGTTCATATTCCTGGCATGACTGCATCTTCTACCACCGGAGCCTTTTGTGGTTTTTCTACTGGGAGGAGTGTTTGGTGAGATATTCACCAGTCTTCCCTTCAGCAGAATAGCGACCTTTCCTCCTCAGCAGGTGAGACCTCTTTGGTGAGCATGGTACTTGGTGGTCGATCCCCAGGATCCCTTTATCCCTTGGATAGATTCCCCAGTAGAGCTGCTTATGTGGTGGATTTAATCTGTGCAATAATTCCTGTCCCCAACTAGAATGACTGATGTTCATCCCCCTGCAGAGATCTTTGTTTCCTGGTATCTCTTACCCTCATCATATCGGACTCTCTCCGGTGAACCTGGCTTTCTCTCTTGAGATGTAGTATCGGATGTTTATGTACTTATCCTGTGAAGGTGTTTGTGTTAGAAATGTCTGTTTGTCAGCATTCATCGTACATAAACCACGCATGTGTGCATAGAGTTTTCAAACATTCAGATACTCATATTGCATTCTTTGCCATATATCTTTGTTTGTTATTCCCTGCTAGTTGGTAATGCATTTCCCAAGCAGATGTCGGCATCTGATCCCCATACAGAGTCAGCCCCTTAAGCAGAAAGTGTTTACCTTTCCTTCAGCATTCCCCACTGAGTTATATCCTCGTGGACGACGATTGTTTTTGTTTCCTCCCAACACATATATTGGGATGAGTTTCCTTGTTGAGTTATATCCTCACTAGGATGAGTCTTGATTCATTTTGCCTCTTTGATTTGATCCTAAATCGGCCTCTTGTAACTGTTTCCTATGTTTCCCCGTGGTATAAATGAATAATTGCTCAGTAATTAGTAATCATTCATCTTATCCTCGGTGGAGTCTGTGGTTTTCTACCCTTATACTGGTAGTTGTAAACCCTATTCTTTCCCCTTGCAAAGTTAACCTTTTGTTCATCCTAATCGTTGACGGTTACTCTTCCGTGGTTTTCTACCCAGTATCCGGTAGATGTAATCCCCACCTTGATCGTTATCATTATCCAATATTCGGTGTCGATATTCCCTCATTCTCTTGGATAATTGCTCTGATTAGGCAGTTTATCCCCAGCGGGTCATCTTTCATTTACCTTTCGTTGGTATTCATTTGCTTCTCCCCTTGATTTGGTCATCATTTTATACCTAGTATTTGGTATCCCGATCCCCTCGTCTTTCGGTCGATTTATCCTTTATTAACCCAGTAACCGGTTGTGGATAATCTTCCATGCAAGTATATTATCTACGTTCTGGCGGTAATAGATAATATATCTCATGTACTCTTTAGTCGAAGCCTTTTGTTCTTCCCCAGTTGAGTAAGATTCGTATCCCTATTTTGGAATCGAATGTCCATCCCATAATCGAGTTTGCTTCTCGCCCTCTTTTCGGATGATGAGTGTTTTGGGAATATTCCCCAATTCACGCTTTGGTCGATCACCTATTATATGCCCAGTAACCGGCATCCCTGGTGTTCCTCCCTTATGCTCCCTATTATGACTTTTTGTCCCCTATGGAGTCAGATTTTCCTGAGTTGAAATATACCTTTTTAGGTCTTCCTCAGATGATTTGGTTGATTAATATCTCTCACCCTCATACCGGTCTTAGATATTCATTCTTCCGGAGCATGTTGTTCTCTCACCCTTATACCGGTGTTCAGATCACACATCTCTTTGAGCTTATTACCCAGTAACCGGTAATACCTCATCCTATTGCTTCCCCAGGAGAGTTCTGTTGGGACATTCCTCAATTGAGTCCTTAGTGGACATCCCCACCTGAGTCCGGATTTTATCTGGAGTATCCATTGCGGATAATTTTGGCTGTATTGGCATATTTCCCAATACATGCATCTTTGAGTCAGCTCGGATCTTTATTTGATTCACTCCTTGTGGAATTCTGCTCCCCAAGCTTTGAGTCGTGGCCTGCTCATGTGTTTTTATCCCTTTACTCCCCGGTAGAGTCTCTGTCCCATAGAATGACTTACTCATGTGGATTGTCAGTTTCTCCGGATTTCTTTTCTTCTTTGTGGACACATATCCCCACAGAGTATTAATGTTTGCATGCATACATTCGTATCATGAGGTCTCTTAGGGACGAAAATTCGTCTCTTTGTTATTATTTAAGCCCATTCTACCCCGTCTAGCCGAAGATTTTAACCTTCACTTCTCTGGCTAGAATGATCTTAAATAGGGGCATCTGTAAGACCCCAATTTTGTCCCTAAGATTCCTCATGGCATCATAACATTGCATTTGCAAAGCTTTAAGGATCAGAAGCATCTTGGTTCCCTTTACCTTTGGGTAGGACCTCTTGTGAGTGGTTTGAGATCACCAAGCATGCTTTAATTCTATATCATTGCTTTTCTTATTTTGTTTACTAACCAAAAGCACAAAAATATGTCACTAACATCTTTTGTTTGTAGCTTGAGCAATCACAAGGCCAAAAGTTTCAAGGAAATCATTGGTACAAAAATATGGTCAAGAGGAGATGATAGCAAGCATGATAATGGTTCACAAAGCTCTCCTCCATCAAATATGCCTCCCTAGCATCTCAATTCATCATTTTGATCAAAACAAGTCAAAGGGTTTGAGGTTTGTTCCCCAAGGAAAACCTAGTTCATCTAATCATCCACAATGCCTTGCTCTTGAAGCATCCTCGGCCCATGATAAATTATAATCAAGGGAAGTTCTTTAATTCATCATTTCATGCATATTTGAACTTATTTGAGTGTCCTCAATCATCAATTTATCAAGATATGAGTCATGGACTTGAGAAGTTGACCAGTCAATTCATCTGACTATTCTGAAATGCACTGAGACCTAACTTTTTATGTGTTCGTAAAATGGAGATTATCCCAAAAGCACAAATGTTTTTAAGGACAATATGAACAACTTTCATGTTCATCAAAAATTGATTTGAAGCTTGGAAGGTCATCTCCCATTCCAAGACATTATATGTCATTTTGATTGAAACCCTAATTTTGGGTCAACATCCCAAGGGAATAACTCATTCACTTTTTATGATTTTGAGATGGGATCAAATTCATTGGAAAGCTTATGATGTCTACTTCAAATGTTATGTTGAACAAAATTTCAAAATCTCTAAGGAAATACATGTGATAATGCAAGACATTATAGGTCCTTTTGGGCCAAATGCATTAAAAGGCAAAAAAAGTCCAACTTCAAGTGCCCATAAATTCTTCATCAAAAATCCAAATGATGCAACATATAAGTCCATTTTGGTTGTCTTGAACAAAACTACAACTTTGATGTTGGAGGTTTTTACATTTGAGGCTGCATCATCAAAACAGAAGGGCTTGAATATTGGCCAAATTTAGAAACTTTGCCTTCACATGTTTTGCACCTTGCACTTTAAACTCCAAATTCACCAATTTCTACACTTCAAATGGATTTTTGCCAAACATAACAATTGTTCCTTACATCAAAACTTTTCCAACCATTACTCACATGCTCATGTTTGGATTTGGAAAATGGTATTTCGAAGAGGAGAAGTTTTAGGCATGATTATGCATAACATGTTGAAATTCATCACACGCGCCAATTCACTCCAAACTACACGTCCAAACCATCTCATATCCATTTCAGCTTGCATTTGCACCAAGTTTTGGGCATCACATGCGACTGTACAGGCCCATGCATGGAGGACCCAATTCACATGCACACGAGTGTGATCATGCATTGCATCAGCTCTTGCTATAAATACACTTGATTGCTTCACTTGAAATCACACTGGAATCAACCTGAATTGCTGCAGAAATCAAAACCCAACCTCTCACCAGAGAAGCTAGTTCACTTTTCTTCAAATTTTTCAGATCCAAAATTCAACCACATCTGGTTAAAACTTTAGATCTAAAGCTTCTAAACCTTCATCCTTTAGCTCATTGATCTTCTGTTTTGATAAAGAAAGCAAGGAATCAAGCTCAAATTTCCAGAAATCAAGGTTGTTCTTCAACTAGTTTTTTCTTCGAAACTCATCATATATTGATTTATTTTCCTGGCCAATGTGTTTTCTGAAGTCCTCACTTGAGAGGCAAGCTAGTGGTAGCTTCAACTTCATGATTTATTGAATTGCATTTTTCATACCTGAATCTTCCAGCTCAGATTTCTTACTCTATAGAAATCTTGAGTGTGATTCAAGGTTACAGGGGTGATGTACATCACCCCAGCTCCATTTTGGTATATGGATCGTGGATTTTGGTTGAGGTTTGTAAACCTGCAACTCTGGCCGGAGTTCATGTACTCGCCAGAGAAGACGATGGTGTACACCACCATCCGTTCACCAGTTTAAATCCAGACCGTTTGATCATGTTTCCAGATTGAATCGTGTCCTTTGGATCTTATGACTTTCAATAATGCTGGATGTTTCACTGTTGACTAATGCCTTCCGTGCGCGCGCATCTCATATTCGTCTGGTCAGCCACGTCAATTAATGAGGCTTTATCAGACGCTTGTGGTTTTTTCTATTTTCTGAATTTCTGTTTTAATTTCTTTTATTTCCTTTATTTTTAAAAATCCATAACTTCTTTATTTCAAATCCAAAAAATATGGGACCAATTGCATTAGTCTCCAAATAATTTCTAGTTTCTAATTCTGATTTTTAATATTTTTTATTTCATCATTTGATATTTTTTTATGAATTTTCTCTTTTCTAGTTATTTTTAATTCATTTTAAATAGTTTTTGATATTCAAAAAATACAAAAATATTTTCCTAACCTATTTGAATGATGATGGTTCTATGAAAAATATTCTCATCAATTTTTTAATTGATTTGAGATTTATTTGAGATTTTAGTTCAATTAGGTTATTTTTATTCATTTTTAATTGATTAATAATAGTTTCTGACTTTTAAAAATGCTGAAATTTTTTGTCAAACTTAGATTGACCTTGTTGAACTTGGGATAAATCACTTGGATCTTTCAAGGTTGATTTGAAGTGGTTTTGAAGTTTGACCTTTCTTTTATTTTTCAATTCAACTTTATTTTAATATTAAAAATGCTAAAAATATTTTGCTTATTGTTTGATCTCCAATCTTCATCTCATTCTGATTCCTCATTGTTTGACTTTGACCTTCAATGTCACTTGGTCAATACACATGGATTGGTACATTTTATTTGACCTTATGCATTTTGATCTTTCCATTTCCTTATCCATTCTTCATCTCCTTCTTCTCCTTCTTCTTTTCGTTCTTTTTGATCAATGAGTTGAAGGTTGATAAGTTAGCATTGATTAGGGAGACTTAATCTTCCTTTATTCAAATCTAATTCATCTTGATCAATTGATCAAGTGAATGGCTTTGCATTAAGGATAGGTTGTTTTCTAAATCATGCAAAAGGCTTAAACCTATACAAGATCAATTCTCTTTTCTTTTTGGCATGGCAAGTTGTTGGAACTGGGTTCACTAATCAAGACTTCTAACTTGTGTTGTTGCCTACATTCTTATTGACCGGCCTCAGATAGTTGTGACTTCTACATAAGTTCAATTACGATTGCTTAACATAGCGCTAAATTTGCCTTATGGTACACTAACTACTAACACTAACCATTAACAATTAACATTTACTTATTGCACTTTACTTTTATGCAATTTAATATTCTTGCACATATTGTAAGACCCCAATTTTGTCCCTAAGATCCCTCATGGCATCATAAACATTGCATTGCATTGCCTCAAGGATCTTTGAGCATCTTGGTTCCCTTTACCTTTGGGTGGGACCTCCTTCTGAGTGATTTGAGATCACCAAGTATGCTTGAATTGTATATCATGGCTTTTCTCATTTTTTTTACTAACCAAAAAAGCACAAAAATATGTCATTAACATCTTTTGCTTGCAACTTAAGCAATCACCAGGTCAAGAGCTTCCAGAGATCCTTTGTGCAAGAGAGGAGGTATTTTCTTGGGATGAAGACCACATGTTCATCATAAAGATCTTATATGAGCTAGGGTTTAATTTTGAAGTAATTTTACGAAGTGGTAGAGGCCTAAGTTCATCAAGGCATTTCCAGGTCATCTAAGGACCAAAAAGTCAACTATGCAGTCAATTGAAGGCTATGAGGTGGGGAAATGAGTTGAGACACCTCAATAATGTTTAAAAGAGGCCTATTCATCATTTTAAACATTTATCTTGAAGATTCAAAGGTCATGGCAAAAGTTATTATAAACGGAAAATGACCTGTAATTCAAAGTTTCCTAATTTGGCAAGTTTTTGGTTCACATTCAACTTGACTTCTCAATGTCAAAGAAGCTTCAAATGGATTTTTTTCTCCCCTTTCCAAAAAGTAGATATTTTTCTCCCTTTTCCAAAAAGTCCTAATTCATGTCCATATGATGAATGGTTGAGGAGTTATGCTCATTTGATCACAAGGTGTGCATGGAAATTCAAAATGGCATAACTTTTGATGCAAAGCTCCAATTTGGTCCATTCTTTTTACAAAATGCTTATCATGTCCAAGACTTCTCAAATCAAGATTTGCCATGCATGGCAGAGGCTTGTATGCTCACTTGTTCACACATGTGCAAAATGGAGGGAATTTCCACAATTCAAATTTGGCTTATGATGCAAGCAAAATACCATTCAAATCTTGACCATTGGATAATTTTGAGTAAATTCAAGCCTTGCATGAGTACTGTTCACGTGTAGCATGACCATAATAGCTCACTTGTGCATTTTTGCTAATTGCCTTATATCTCCCTAATCATGATTAATGGATGGCTAATTTGATTTTCAGTGTGATTAGCATGGAGTATATAAGGCCAAACCCTAATCTCAATTGGGGATAACAAAATTTTCAGATCAAAATTTCAAAATTCCCTCCAAATTCTCTCTCTTCGAATCTTCAATTTCTCCACACAAACACCAAATATTTTTGTAGATTCTTAATCCTCATGCAATTCTGAGCAAGAAGCAACCATTGTTTGTTGGAATTGAGCAAGAATTGGAGCAGTTCGTGTACAATCTCATGTTAATGGAAGTTTGAAATTGAGCTAGATCCAAGTGGTTTCAATCGATTCTCTTTGCCCAAAGCTTCAAGGCAAGTTCAGTGGAGTGGATCTGGAGCTTTTGAGAGCTTGAGCACGCGTGAACAGAGAACTGCAATTCCAAGTAGGTTGAAATCGATCCTCTCCTTTTGCAATTTTCTTGATATGAATGTGTAGATCTCATTGTGTAGGTCATGTAGATGTGTTTAGATCTTGATTTGGTTGAGAAATGAACCTGTATGATGAACTGGAATTTTCGATCTAAAAAATGTTTCGCTTCGATCTATGAAACGTAGCATGATTTAGGATGAATTAAATTGATATTTGGATTGTGCATGAAAGAGCGGTTCGAATGATGTATAGTTTGTAGAATTCTGGAAAAAAATTTGAAGCTCCGCCGCCTGGTTGGTCGGGGAAGACGACCGGAGCTACAACTCCGGCGTCTGGTTCATATGCTAGGGTTATGCCATCTGTTTTCCACGTGTGTGCTTGCTTGTCTGTTTGATTGGCCATGGAGTGTTTGACTGATCCACGCGATCCTTGACTTGCTGAGTGGCATGATGACGCATTTAATGAAACGCATCATTTCATTTAGCCTTGCTGGATGCTGAATGTGTTTCTTGCTTGTGTGCTTGATTGGCTATGGATGCTTTGACTTTGCCACGCATGTGTTTGACTGCTGATGTATTTTAATGAAGCTGTGTGTTTCATCCTTTTAAACCTGAGCCGTTGATCATCATTTCACGCCTGATCGTGTGGATCATGTTAATTATGAGTTTATTCAAATATATCCATTTCCCTCCTTTATTTCCATGTTATTTCATTTCATTTAGTCATTTTGTTATATTCATTAAAAATACAAAAATGATCCAAATTAACTCAAATTTTTTTAATAGTTTAGTATGGATGTCTAGTTTTTTATAATGTTAATTTCATGAATTGTTTGTTTTTGGATTTTTATTTTGGAATTTTTGATTGAACCTTGTGTTAAATTGATATGTTGTGTTCAATGCTTTGTGAAATCTTCATCTTTGAGCCAATTGATCCCATTTTTTGTATGCTTAATATTCATTCATGATGTGAATTTTTGATCACTAGTTTGGATTTTTTTTTACATGTTATCATTACTTTTGACACATGAAGATGTATGTGACAATTTGTGTCACATTTTTGACATTGAATTGTTACATTTTGTTCATCTATCATTTGAACCTTTCTGGATTTGATCTTTTGCATATTGTTTGTTCATGACATGAGAAACTTGCATAAAAAATTTCAAAGTTATTGCATGCATTTCTGTTTTGATTTGGATTTTCAAAGTTTGAAGTCCAATTTGTGCACATTTGTTTGTCCTTGCATGGCATGAATCATTTGATGCACTTGCTTATTGAACTGGTGCTGGTCCTTTTGAGTACATTTTATTGGTTGTTTGAATGTGGATTATGCAAAAGATTGAGTTCTGTTTTGATCATTTGATTTGGTTTTGAACTTAGTCTTTGTACTAGTGTTTTGTACATAAACTAATTGTGCTTTGTGTTTCAGGTTTAGACATTTAGCATTGATGGTTGATTTGTTCTAACTTTGTGAGATACAAATGCTTTTGAGTACTAACCATTGTTGTTTGGTAGGTTTGAA
Organism: Lathyrus oleraceus; assembly: GCF_024323335.1. NCBI lineage: Eukaryota > Viridiplantae > Streptophyta > Magnoliopsida > Fabales > Fabaceae > Lathyrus > Lathyrus oleraceus. The sequence continues at coordinate 323,616,287 of NC_066585.1, read as the reverse complement.
TTGATGTGATGAGCTCCTTTGAGTTGCTTGAGCATTGTTCATTGAGTTGTAAATGTTGAATGGTTCCACTCTTTGTCTGTTGGTTTTCTAATTAAGACATTAAATGTTTAGCTTTTGCACAGGTACCTTAGTTGCTTGCTAGCTTTTGCTTAAGCTTTGGAGTGTGGTTGATACACCACTTAGGTAGTTAGCCTCTTACTCCATGTAGTCTGGAAGTCTTGTGTTTGTTTATGATTTGTGCCAAAGACCTCCATGATGAGGCATGTGATACTTGATAAGACCTCCAAGAAAGGCAATTGACGGATAAAAGGGATTAGTAGTCAATCCCTCGTTATTCAGTGAGTCGTTCATTATGCTCGCACTACGTGCTGATGCTTCTGAACATGTACCCAAGATCTTTGTATAGAGTCTGTCAAGTGGAATGGGGTCCCTCTTTCTGGATCCCCACGCCTTCTTTATCTTGAGCTCACCTAGGCAAGGGTTAAGAGCATGAGGTCTCATCCTCATTTACCATCTTTGATCAGCTTCACCGTAACTTTCAATGTTAGTGGTTAAGAGCTCCAGCTTACCCTCACAATTTGGCTTGTTTGTCGAGGTTGATATGACCCTTCTTGACTAAAGCCCATCCATTGTTTGAGCCTCTTGTATGTATATAGGGTGTGATGTTTGCTTTTGTTGTGTTTGCTTTTGATGCTTATTTGTTGTTAGGAGTTGGGTGTAAGTCCATATATTGGCATTTTGTTTCCTTTTTGATGCTTGTTTGTTGTTAGGAGTCGGGTGTAAGTCCATATATTGGCATTCTGTTTCCTTTTTGTTGTTAGGAGTCGGGTGTAAGTCCATATATTGGAATTCTGTTTCCTTTTTATTGTTAGGAGTCGGGTGTAAGTCCATATATTGGCATTCTGTTTTCTTTTATTGAGGATCTCTTGTAAGACTTGGTTAATCGCTTATGCTTTGTGCTTGTTTATTCCAAAGGATGGGAACCACTTGGATCATCTACATAAGATCTCAAGAGAGGAACTCCTAGTGTGGTTGCATTTAATCCCTCACCTTTTTGTTTCCTTAGAACCTTCATACCTTCATCTTTAACCCAAACCAAAAATTGTGCAAACATTTGACATTGTTTTCAAATTAGAAACCTAGGCCATATGCCTTTGATTTTTTTCAAACTCTTTTCACTAATACTCATTGTAAATGAACTCTAATTCATACTTTGACCTCATTTTGTGAATACTTCTAATTTGTAAATTCAACTCACTTCAATGTGATTTTGTGGTTCCATATGTCCACTTTCGTAATCAATTATTTCATAACCTTTAGCTATTAGGTTTTAGTTATCCTTGTGGTAGATGTAATACTCACCATTGTCCTTAGTGATGGACAATGAGCCTTCCATGCTTATTATAGGGTTAACCCCTCACTAGCATGTTGAAGTTATCCTCACATGGTGGACTTGTGGTTGTAGGTTGAGTTTTCTCCCTTTGATAACCAAAGACCTTAAGGCTTTTGGACCAATCAATCCACTCATTTGGTTTTGAAATTTTTTACCCGAACTATGAGGTTTTGATCCTAATCTTTATATAAGAGGGTACGTAGGCAATGGGTTCATCCATCCAAACACAAAATGTAAATAACTTGTATATTCTCTTCTCATCTCTTCAATCATGTTTGCACACATAAAATTTTTCACAAACAATAACCTTTGCACCAAGTATGAAAAGGGCTCCCTAGGAGTACCTAGGATGTTTTGGGTGCCTAACACCTTCCCATAACATAACCAATCCCCTTACCCAGATCTCAGTTTCTTTTACTAATTTTTGTGAAAACTATTAGGTTTTTGTTCGCTTTCTAACCATTCCATTGGATAAATAGAAGTGCGGTGGCGACTCGACTTTGTATGATTTACCTTGGATTTAATCAATATCTTCAATGGTAACGAATACACCACTACAGAAAAGTGGCGACTCTGCTGGGGACAAATGCATCCCTAGTGGGTTTTGCGAACTTTTCATGCTTGTTGTATTATATTGTTTGTCACATATTTTTGTGCAATTTGGGATTACTGTATTGTTTGTAATGATTGAATTGCTTGATATATCAATTGCTTGTATGCTTGGTGATCTTTGTGAGATGAGTTCTATACCCGAACTCGAGTGCACTTAGGATAGGAGAATGGCATAGTCTTATTGACTTGTGTGGAGTTATTCCTTAGCAAGTCGACTTGCGAGTCCATTCACTTGGTGGAGGTCATGTTAGGATCAATAATGTCACACAAGTAAGTTGTGGTTAGACATTACTCTTTCCAATATAGACCTTAGAAGCCAAGGACCTTAGTTTACCCAGCCCATCTTGGCCTATTTTTAGGATGTAGTGCGGAAGTCGTTCAAATGTAAGATTTGATACGATTGTTACGCGATACAACACTTATAAGAGTCCTTCTTGAGAATACTTTCAGAATACGAGTAGTCGTTTCTCTGATAATATATGAAATATGGGATGATGACTATGGGAACCTCTTGTAGAACATGTTCGGCAGGTTTAAACCCTAGTACACTCCCTTTGGGTGGTTCTTAACCGAGACTCCATGCTCGTGACTTGCAACAAACCCTTGATTCATGGTTGATCCGTTCATGTATCCTTAATATCAATGGAGCCTGGGTGTTGATAAGGTGAAAACCATAATCCACCAAAATGGATGATTGATATTAAGGATGATATGTTCCATCGCATGACCTTTGTTTGGTATGCTTTGCTTGATCCTTGAATGTGATTGTTGCATTCATGCATTCATGCATTCATGCACCCATTTGCATCTATATCATCAAAATAATAAGGAAATTTTCAAGGAACTTAAGGGGTTTATTTGCAAAAATTTTAGACATGGAAAAGCAAAGAAGGCATACAAAGAAGTACAGCTTCAGACAACCCGATCTGAAAGGGTTATGGAATCTGACATCCTATGTATTAGATCCCTTGGGTTTCAAAGCTCGTTTTGGGAAACTTATTCCTCTTCTGACTACTCAGGTGGATGAAGGGTTGATGAGCGTGTTGGTGCAGTTTTATGATCCTCTGTACCGTTGCTTCACGTTTCTGGATTTTCAGCTTTTGCCTACCCTTGAGGAGTATGCTTATCTTGTGGGTATACCTATCCTGGATCAGTTGCCGTTCAGTGGCTTGGAGAGTATTCCTACTTCTCAAGAGATAGCAGACATGTTGCACATAAATGAATCTCTGGTTGGTGCTCATATGACTACCAAAGGTGGAATTCAAGGTCTCCCTTCTGAGTTCCTCATTGCTCAAGCTACTATTTATGGGAAGGCCATGAGTGAGGATGCCTTTGAGGCCATATTTGTACTTCTCATTTATGGGTTGGTATTATTAGCATCTTCTCTGATCTTAATCTCGTTCTGACTCTGTTGGGTGATACTTATTTCTCTTTGCATTTGAGGAATGCAAAGGGTGGAAGCGCTATTGTGTGATGTTTGCCTCTGTTGTATAAGTGGTTTATTTCTTACTTACCTCAGACGGTCATCTTCAAGGAGAACAAGGGATATCTACGGTGGTCCACGAGACTTATGTCTCTCACTAATGATGATATCTCTTGGTATAACCGTGTATATGACGGTGTGCAGATTATTGACTCTTGTGGTGAATTCTCCAATGTGCCACTTCTTGGTACATGTGGTGGGATTAACTACAACCCTGTTTTAGCGCGTCGTCAGCTTGGGTTCCCCCTAAAGGATCAACCTAATAACATTTCGTTAGAGGGTGTGTTCTTTCAGGAGGGTAAAGATCCCCAAGGATTGAAGGGCAGAATGATCCGCGCTTGGCGCAAGGTTCATAAGAAAGGAAGGAAGGATTTTGGTCCTAAGAATTGCATTGCTTTGGAGCCTTACACTGCTTGGGTAAGCAAGATAGCGTCTGAGTATCTTATGCCTTACGATTATCTGAGACCTACACCTTTGGTTGTGGCTAGGCCTTCAACCCTCCCTAACCAAGGAGTAGAGGAGTTGAGAGACGAAGACCTATCACGTGCCTGGATCCTCGAACATCAGGTTATTGATGATCCTGATGATGCTTGGACTTCTCTACTTCCTCAGTCTTCCAAGTTTTGGAAGAGAAGGTATAACCGACTCACCAAGGAAAAAGCAGATATGGAGACAGCCTACGAGAGAGAGGTGAAGAAGCTTCGCGCATCTTATCGCCATGTGCCCTGAGTATCAGATGATTGTTCTAGGGATCCATAGGATGATTATTTTCCTTTTCTCTTGTAAATGATTGAAAATGTTGTACTTCTTTTCTCTGATATTATTTGATGAGATATTTCCATATTTGATAAACAATTAATATTTCCAAAATTGCAAATAAAACCCTAGAGTTCCTTCGAAATAAAAATAAATCATAAGCATTGCATGCATCATATGCATAAGCAGGTTTTGTTCCGGCCTTCTGTCCCGTGGTCTAACTCCGTGCTCTTCATTTATTTTGAAGACAAGCTGATTCACCGGTACTACACCAGAGCCAACTCTTCGGGACTGATGGATCACCTAGAACAAGAGAACCGTAAACTCAAGGAGAAAACGCTCTCCTAGTTAGCCACTTTTCTTCCTTCTCATCCATAGATGTTGAGGATGAAGTTGGAACTCCTTTCCAAGCTTTATCTATAGTTGAGCCTGTTGAGAAGAGAACTCATTCATTTGCTTCCTATAGAGATGCGAAATTGGCCATTGAGTGTGGTGCAATTGCTGGTTTAGGAAAAATGATCGAGCTAGAAGACAATAAGTCTCGGGATGGCATTGGCTTTTCTTCTGGGGTCTTCAATGAGAAAGGTTTGTTCAAGAGTGGAGGTTTCATCCACACCGGTCAGGACGAAGAAGCTAAAGCTGTCTTGGAAGAGGATGAAGAGGACTCTCACAATTTTGTCATCCCTGGAGGGGTCTGCAACAATTGGGTCGTTGTGGATGTTCCTACAGTTATCCACAAGTCAAAGTAATGATCATTTTGTTTAAAAACCCTTCTCCCATGCCAAAAGGAGAAGTGATGACATTGTTGGCAACATTAATACAATGACATTTTCATTCAATAAATTCATGTTAAATGTTTGTTTTTCCAATTATTTTCCCTTTTCGCTTTTTGCATGAAATTGGTGATCACATAAACCCCTAAAAAGGAATAAAATCAATCTTTTCATCTGCATAATGATTGCCTTGTGTGATTTCTAAAAATCTTTTTATATCCAAAATCATTATGCAGGTTGATTTTTAAACCCATTGAAAATAATGATCCAAAGCCATCTCCCAATTTTTAATTCCCTGTATTTGAGGCAGAGGAAGATGATGTTGAAGAGATTCCTGACGAGATTACCCGTCTACTTGAGCATGAAAAGAAGATCATTCAGCCGTATCTTAAGAATCTGGAAACAATCAACTTGGGGTCTGAAGATTGTGTGCGAGAAGTGAAGATTGGGACAATCCTGGAAGAATCTGTCAAGAAGGGGTTGATGAAATTGCTACGAGAATATGTTGATATCTTTGCTTGGTCGTATGAAGACATGCCAGGTCTAGATACAGATATCGTGCAACATTTTTTGCCTTTGAAGCCTGAGTGCGTGCCTGGGAAGCAGAAGCTCAAAAGAACTCATCCTGATATGGCAGTGAAGATCAAAGATGAAGTTCAGAAGCAAATTGATGCGGGGTTTCTGGTGACTTCCACATATCCTCAATGGGTGGCCAATATTGTGCCCGTGCCCAAGAAAGACGGAAAAGTTCGGATGTGTGTGGACTACAGAGATTTGAATAAAGCTAGTCCGAAAGATGATTTCCCTCTACCACATATTGATATGTTGGTAGACAATACAGCTAAATTCAAAGTCTTCTCATTTATGGACGGATTTTCTAGATATAACCAAATTAAGATGGCACTCGAGGATATGGAGAAGACAACATTCATCACACCTTGGGGAACATTCTGTTATCGAGTGATGCCCTTCGGTTTGAAGAACGCCGGAGCCACGTATCAACGAGCTATGACCACCTTGTTCCATGATATGATGCACAAGGAGATCGAGGTATATGTTGATGATATGATTGCTGAGTCAAGAACGGAAGTTGAGCATGTAGAGCACTTGGTGAAGCTTTTTCAGCGTCTGAGGAAGTTCAAGCTTCGTCTGAATCCCAACAAGTGTACACTTGGAGTCCGTTCTGGCATGTTATTAGGCTTTATTGTCAGTGAAAGAGGTATTGAGGTTGATCCTGCAAAGGTCAAAGCAATACAAGAGATGCCTGCGCCCAAAACTGAGAAGCAAGTCCAAGGTTTTCTTGGCCGCTTGAATTATATTTCCAAATTCATATCCCACCTGACTGCCACATGTGCGACAATATTCAAGCTCCTCCGGAAAGATCAGTCTCATGATTGGACCGAGGATTGCCAGAAAGCTTTCGATAGTATCAAAGAGTATTTGTTTGAACCTCCGATCCTGTCTCCGCCTGTAGAAAGAAGACCTTTGATCATGTATCTGACAGTTCTTGAAGATCCCATGGGTTGTGTCCTTTGTCAGCAAGATGAATCAGGAAAGAAAGAGTATGCTATTTGCTACCTGAGTAAGAAGTTCCCTGATTGTGAGTCTCGATACTCAATGCTTGAGAAGACATGCTGTGCTTTGGCTTGGGCTGCTAAGCGCTTATGCCAGTATATGATAAATCATACAACTTGGTTGATATCTAGAATGAATCCAATCAAGTACATCTTCGAGAAGCCTGCTTTAACAGGGAGGATTGCCCGTTGGCAGATGTTGTTATCTGAGTATGATATTGAGTATCGAGCTCAGAAGGCCATTAAAGGTAGTATTTTGGCTGACCATTTGGCACACCAGCCGATTGAAGATTATCAGTCAGTTCAGTATGATTTCCCAGATGAGGAGATTCTGTATTTGAAAATGAAAGATTGTGATGAGCCTACACTCGAGGAAGGGCCAGAGCCTGGTTCCAGATGGAGTATGGTGTTTGATGGCATTGTAAATCAGTATGGAAATGGTATTAGGGCAGTGATTATTACTCCTCAAGGAACACATATTCCTTTTACAGCAAGGCTAACTTTCAAATGCACGAATAATATGGCTGAGTACGAAGCCTGTATTATGGGATTGGAAGCATGCATTGATATAAGGATCAAGCATCTTGAATCAACCTGGTCTCATTCCATATAGAGATTATGCGAGGAGGATTTTAACATTCTTTATTAAGGTTGACTTCCATCATATCCCTCGAGATGAGAATCAGATGGCAGATGCTCTTGCCACGCTTGCTTCGATGATTATGGTAAGAATGTGGAATGATGTTCCCAATATCACTGTGATGCGCTTGGAAAGACCAACTCATGTATTTGCAGTTGAAGAAGCGAAAGATGATAAGCCATGGTATTATGACATCAAGTGTTTCCTCCAGAACCAGGTTTATCCGCCTGGGGCATCTGTGAAAGATAGGAAGACTTTGAGAAGATTGTCAGGCAGTTTCTACCTCAATGGCGAAGTGCTTTATAAGAGAAATCTTGACATGGTTCTGCTCAGATGCGTGGATAGACACGAAGCAGATCTGTTGATGACTGAGGTCCATGAGGGTTCATTTGGTACTCATTCCAATGGACATGCCATGGCTATAAAGATGTTGAGAGTATGCTACTATTGGCTGACAATGGAGTCTGACTGCTGCAAGTATGTGAAGAAATGCCATAAGTGTCAGATTTATGCAGATAAGATTCATATTCCTCCAACACTTCTGAATGTGATTTCATCACCATGGCCTTTCTCCATGTGGGGAATTGACATGATTGGCATGATTGAGCTGAAAGAGTCCAATGGACACAGGTTTATTCTTGTAGCAATTGATTACTTCACCAAATGGGTTGAAGCCGCATCATATGCTAATGTGACCAGGCAGGTGGTCGTGAAGTTTATCAAGAATCAACTCATATGCCGTTATGGTGTGCCTGATAAGATCATTACTGATAATGGATCTAACTTGAATAACAAGATGATGGAAGAGTTGTGCAGTGAGTTCAAGATTGCGCACCATAATTCTTCTCCTTACAGACCCAAGATGAATGGGGTTGTTAAAGTTGTTAATAAGAATATCAAGAAGATTATCCAGAAGATGGTTGTCACATACAAAGATTGGCATGAGATGTTGCCATTTGCGTTGCATGGATATCGTACATCTGTCCGTACTTCAACGGGGGCAACCCCCTTTCTCTCTTGTTTATGGCATGGAGGCCGTACTCCCAGTAGAGGTGGAGATCCCATCAATGAGAGTCTTGATGGAGGCCAAGTTGACTGATGCTGAATGGGTTCAGAGTCGTTATGACCAACTGAATTTGATAGAATAAAAGAGATTGACTGCCATGTGTCATGGTCAATTATATCAGCAAAGAATGAAGAAAGCTTTTGATAAGAAGGTCAAGCCTCGTGTGTTCCGAGAAGGGGACCTTGTGCTCAAGAAAGTATTGTCTTTCGCGCCCGATTCCAGGGGCAAGTGGACTCCAAACTATGAGGGTTCATAGGTTGTTAAGAGAGCCTTTTCAGGCGGTGCTTTGATACTTACAACTATGGATGGGGAGGATTTCACTCATCCTGTGAATCCAGATGCAGTCAAGAAATACTTCGCCTAAAATAAAAAAAGAATGGCTCGCTAATTTGAAAACCCGAAAGGGCGGCTTAGGAAAAAATGAGCGTCTCAGTGGTATGAAAACCCAAAAGGGCCATCCAGGCAAAAGTTAGAGACATAAAAAAGGAATATTTGCATCCCGCTAGATTGAGTACCTCATCCTGGGGCAATCTAGGCAAAAATCAGGGATTCGCCAAGTAACTGCATCCTGACAAGATTGTGTTCTATATCTGTCATTCGTCAGAGATTCTTGTTCATTCGTCGTCAACTAAAGCTTCGAATACATTGAATTCAGAATTGGTGGAGAATGGTCATTATGTTCAATGTAGCCCTTTTCCAATATATATAACCAATTTCAAACTTGTAAAGATCTATGGAGTCTTGCCATTTGCAGGCTACCATTCCGTCAAATAAATTCGAGCCTTTATCCAATCATTTGCACTCTTATTTGTTTCTATTCAACAAATGTTTTGCATGTTTTAATTGAGAAAATGTCATTGTTTTGATAAATGAATTTTTCATAACTTGTTTTTTAAACAAAGTGAACATTCACAATGACAAAAGATACTTAGGAGATCCTCAGTGCTCTCCCAAGGGTGGTATGATTCCCAACAGGGTAAGACATTTGTTCATATCCCTGGCATGACTGTATCTTCTTCCTCCGGGTTCCTTTTATGGTTCATCCCCGAGTAGAGTGCTAGTTGAAGATTTTAACCTTCATTTTTCCAGCAGGGCAACAGTCTTTCCTCCTCAGTGGATGTGTCTTTTCTGGAAGATTCGGTATTTGGTGGTTGATCCCCAGAATTCCTTCGTTTCTTCGGATGAATCCCCGATGGATTTGTTGGTGAGGTGAACTTTAGTTGTGATTGGTTCATCCCTGAGTGGTATATTTGTTGAGATGTTCACCACTCTCCCCTGCAGCAGAGCAGAGATCTTTTCTCCTCAGCGGATGTAATCTCCTTGGTAGGTTTGGTACTTGGTGTTTGATTACCAGTTTCCCCTTATCTCCCTCAGGTGGATTCCCCATCAGAGTTGCTTTTGTGGTTATTTCTGCCCGTGCAATGAACTCTGTTCTCCGGCTATGATTGATGATTCCACCGGAGCCTCTTGTATTTTTCCTCCCGGGCAGAGGGTATGATAAAGATATTTTTAGCCTCCTTCCTCCTAAGGAGGTGAGAACTCTTGGTTTGTTTGACCTTTGGAAGCTTCTGATTGGTGGTTGTATCCCCACAGAGATCCATCACGCCCTTGGATAATTTCCCCGATGGAGTGGCTTCCTCAGTCGAATTTATCTGCGCCGTGATTCGGTTCCCAGTGGGAGTGGTTATTGGTCATTCCCCCCGCGGAGATTTTGTGACATCTCTAATTCCTCAGTAGAGTTGCTTTTATGGCGGTTTCTGCTTGTGCCATGGACTTTTTGTCCCCAGCCAGAGTGAATGATGATTCATCCCCCGTAGAGATTTTGTGATTTCCTGATATCTCTGATCCGCGGCAGATGTGTCCTCCCTGGAAGATTTGTTCTGGGTGGTTGCCCCCCATAATTTCCTGTATCCATCAGATAGTCTCCCCAGTAGAGTTACTCGTGTGATGGAAGTGGTCTCATTATGACTCCTATCTCCGGCCGGGATGATTATTGATTCCTCCCCTGCAGAGATTTTGTTGTTCCCTGGTATCTCCGGTCTCCGACAGATCTTTTGCTCCCTGGTGATTTTGGCTTTCCGTTTTGAGGGGTAGTACTGGGTGGTTGATTCCTGGATCCTATGTGTGTTAGATATGTCTGTTTGTCAGCATTCATCATACATAAACCACGCATGTACATGCATAATCGTAGCATTCAGATATTCATGTTGCATTCTTTGCCATATATCTTTTGTTTGTTGTTTCCTGCTGGTTGGTGATATAGATCTCCCCAATAGATCTCCCCAAGCAGATGTGTGTGTCTGATATCTCAATATAGAGTCAGCCCCTTAAGCAGAAAGTGTTCATCTTTCCTTCTGCATTCCTCACTGAGTTATATCCTCGTGGATGACGGTTGTTTCCGTTTCCCCCCAACATATATTGGGATGGGTTTCCCTATTGAGTTATTTCCTCATTAGGATGAGTCTTGATTGAGTTTGCCTTTTTGGTTTGATCCTAAATTGGCCTTTTGTGACTGCCTCTTGTGCTTCCCTGTGGTATAAATGAATAAATTGCTCAGTAAACGACAATCATTAATCTTATCCTCAGCAGAGTTTGTGGCTTTCTACCCAGTAACCGGTAGTTGTAAATCCTACTCTTTTTTCCCATTTGCGGAGTCTGTGGTTCTACCCAGTAACCGGTAGTTGTAAATCCTACTCTTTTCTCCCCTTTGCAAAGTCTGTGGTTTTCTACCCAGTAACCGGTAGTTGTAAATCCTACTTTTATCCTCAACTGAGTTTGTGGTTTCCTACCCTTATACTGGTAGTTGTAAACCCTATTTTCTCCCATGTGTAGAGTTAACCTTTGTTGTTCATCCTAGTTGATGACAGTTGCTCTTCCGTGGTTTTCTACCCAGTATCCGATAGATGTAATCCCTTCTTTGACGGTTATCATTATCCAATACTCGGTATTGATATTCCCATCTTCCGTTGGATTTTTGCTCTGATCAAGCAATTTATCCCCAGTGAATCATCTTTCATTTACCCTTGTTTGGTAATGATTGTTTCTCCCCTTGATTGGTCATCATTATATACCTATTTTTGGTATCCCGATGCCTTTTTTTTTCAGTTGATTTATCCTTTATTAACCTACTAACCGGTTGTGGATAATCTTCCATGCGAGTATATTATCTAAGTCAAAGTCTTGTGGATACTCCTTTATATGACGACAATAGATAATATATCTCATGCACTCTTCAGTCGAAGTCTTGTTCTTCCCAAGTTGAGTAAGATTCATATTTCCTTTTGGAATCGAATGTCCGTCCTATAAGTCGAGTTTTCTTTTTTAGCCCTCCTTTTGGATGATGAGTGTTTTGGCATACACACCAATTCACGCCTTGGTCGATTTATCCTTTATTAACCCACTAACTGGTTGTGGATAATCTTCCATGCGAGTATATTATCTATGTTATGACGGCAATAGATAATATATCTCATGCACTCTTCAATTGAAGTCTTGTTCTTCCCTAGTTGAGTAAGATTCGTATTTCCTTTTGGAATCCAATGTCCATCCTATAAGCCGAGTTTGCTTTTTTAGCCCTCCTTTTGGATGATGAGTGTTTTGGCATACACACCAATTCACGCCTCGGTCGATTTATCCTTTATTAACCCACTAACTAGTTGTGGATAATCTTCCATGCGAGTATATTAACTACGTTATGACGGCAATAGATAATATATCTCATGCACTCTTCAGTCGAAGTCTTGTTCTTCACCAGTCGAGTAAGATTCGTATTTCCTTTTGGAATCGAATGTTCGTCCCTTAATCGAGATTGCTTTTTCAGCCCTCTTTTGGATGATGAGTGTTTTGGGAATATTCCCCGATTCACGCTTTGGTTGGTCACCTATTATATACCCACTAACCGGTATCCCTGGTGTTCCTTTCTTCTGCTCCCTATTATGACCTTCGTCCCCTGTGGAGTCAGATTTTCCTGAGTTGAAATATACCTTTTTAGGTCTTCCTCAGATGTTTTAGTTGATTGATATCTCTCACCCTTATACCGGTCTTAGATATTCATTCTTCCCGAGCTTGTTGTTCTCTCACCCTTATACCAGTGATCAGATCACATGTCTCATTGAGCTTGTTACCAAGTAACCGGTAACACCTCATCTTGCCGATTTTCCCCGTGAAAGTCTCATTTTTTCCAGACATCCCCAGTGGAGTTCCCGAGTGGATTGTCTTTGTCCGGCTTTTTATCCGAAGTGTCCTTTGTGGATAAGTCGTTGTTGTGTTGGCATATTCCCCAATACATGCATTTTTCCCGGCAGGGATATTTTGTTCAAATCTTTCCCTATCCCGAGTCCGGATTTTTATCCGAAGTATCCATTACGTATAATTTAGCTGTGTTGGCATATTCCCCAATACACGCACCTTGAGTCAGCTCGAGTCTTTCCATTGGATTTATTCCCTTTGGAGTTCTTTTCCCCAGTTTCAAGTCGTGACCTGCTCACGCGTTTTATTCCCCAATAAAGTCCCCAGCCCGAGACGGTGGTGTACACCACCATCCGTTCACCAGTTTAAATCTAGACCGTTTGATCATGTTTCCAGATTGAATCGTGTCCTTTGGATCTTATGACTTTCAATAAAGACCGTTTGATCCAGTTTAAATCCAGACCGTTTGATCATGTTTCCAGCTGGATGTTTCGCTGTTGACTCATGCCTTCCGTGCGCGCGCATCTCACATCCGTCTGATCAGCCACGTCAATTAATGAGGCTTGATCAGACGCTTGTGGTTTTTTCTATTTTCTGAATTTCAGTTTTAATTTCTTTTATTTCCTTTATTTTTAAAAATCCATAACTTCTTTATTTCAAATCCAAAAAATATGGGACCAATTGCATTAGTCTCCAAATAATTCCTAGTTTCTAATTCTGATATTTAATATTTTTTATTTCATAATTTGATATTTTTTGTGAATTTTCTCTTTTCTGGTTATTTTTAATTCATTTTAAATAGTTTTTGATATTCAAAAAATACAAAAATATTTTCCTAACCTATTTGAATGATGATGGATCTATGAAAAATATTCTCATCAATTTTTTAATTGATTTGAGATTTATTTGAGATTTTAGTTCAATTATGTTATTTTTATTCATTTTTAATTGATTAAAAATAGTTTCTGACTTTTAAAAATGCTGAAATTTTTTATCAAACTTAGTTTGACCTTGTTGAACTTGGAATAAATCACTTGGACCTTTCAAGGTTGATTTGAAGTAGTTTTGAAGTTTGACCTTTCTTTTATTTTTCAATTCAAGTTTATTTTAATATTAAAAATGCCAAAAATATTTCGCTTATTATTTGATCTCCAATCTTCATCTCATTTCTGATTTCTCATTGTTTGACTTTGACCTTCAATGTCACTTGGTCAATACACATGTATTGGTACATTTTATTTGACCTTATGCATTTTGATCTTTCCATTTCCTTATCCATTCTTCATCTCCTTCTTCTCCTTCTTCTTCTTCTTCTTCTTTCTTTTTGATCAATGAGTTGAAGGTTGATAAGTTAGCATTGATTAGGGAGACTTAATATTCCTTGATTCAAATCTAATTCATCTTGATCAATTGATCAAGTGAATGACTTTGCATTAAGGATAGGTTGTTTTCTAAATCATGCAAAAGGCTTAAACCTATACAAGATCAATTCTCTTTTCTTTTGGCCTGGCAAGTTGTTGGAACTTGGTTCACTAATCAAGACTTCTAACTTGTGTTGTTGCCTACATTATTATTGACCGGCCTCAGATAGTTGTGACTTCTACATAAGTCCAATTACGATTGCTTAATATAACGCTAAATTTGCCTTATGGCACACTAACTACTAACACTAACCATTAACAATTAACATTTACTTATTGAACTTTACTTTTATGCAATTTAATATTCTTGCACATATTGTAAGACCCCAATTTTGTCCCTAAGATCCCTCATGGCATCATAAGCATTGCATTGCATAGCCTCAAGGATCTTTGAGCATCTTGGTTCCCTTTACCTTCGGGTGGGACCTCCTTGTGAGTGATTTGAGATCACCAAGTATGCTTGAATTGTATATCATGGCTTTTCTCATTTTGTTTACTAACCAAAAAAGCACAAAAATATGTCATTAACATCTTTTGCTTGCAGCTTAAGCTATCACTAGGTCAAGAGCTTCCAGAGATCCTTTGTGCAAGAGAGGAGGTATTTTCTTGGGATGAAGGCCACATGATCATCATAAAGAGCTTATATGAGCTAGGGTTTCATTTTGAAGTAATTTTACCAAGTGGTAGAGGCCCAAGTTCATCAAGGCATTTCCAGGTCATCTAAGGACCAAAAAGTCAAATGTGCAGTCAACTGAGGGCTATGAGGTGGGGAAATGAGTTGAGACACCTCAATCATGTTCAAAAGACGCCTATTCATCATTTTAAACATCTATCTTGAAGATTCAAAGGTCATGGCAAAAGTCACTATAAATGGAAAATGACCTGTAATTCAAAGTTTCCTAATTTGGCAAGTTTTTGGTTCACATTCAACTTGACTTGTCAATGTCAAAGAAGCTTCAAATGGATTTTTGTTGAACATGAAAGTTGTAGATCTTTGTCTCCCCCTTACAAAAAGTCCTAATTCATGTCCATATGATGAATGGTTGAGGAGTTATGGTCATTTGATCACAAGGTGTGCATGGAAATTCAAAATGGCACAACTTTTGATGCAAAGCTCCAATTTGGTCCATTCTTTTTACAAAATGCTTATCATGTCCAAGACTTCTCAAATCAAGATTTGCCATGCATGACAGAGGCTTGTATGCTCACTTGTTCACACATGTGCAAAATGGAGGGAATTTCCACAATTCAAATTTGGCTTATGATGCAAGCAAAATACCATTCAAATCTTGACCATTGGAAAATTTTGAGTGAATTCAAGCCTTGCATGAGTACTGTTCACGTGTAGCATGACCATAATAGCTCACTTGTGCATTTTTGCTAATTGCCTTATATCTCCCTAATCATGATTAATGGATGGCTAATTTGATTTTCAGTGTGATTAGCATGGAGTATATAAGGCCAAACCCTAATCTCAATTGGGGATAACAAAATTTTCAGATCAAAATTTCAAAATTCCCTCCAAATTCTCTCTCTTCGAATCTTCAATTTCTCCACACAAACACCAAATATTTTTGTAGATTCTTAATCCTCATGCAATTCTGAGCAAGAATCAACCATTGTTTGTTGGAATTGAGCAAGAATTGGAGCAGTTCGTGTACAATCTCATGGTAATGGAAGTTTGAAATTGAGCTAGATCCAAGTGGTTTCAATCGATTCTCTTTGCACAAAGCTTCAAGGCAAGTTCAGTGGAGTGGATCTGGAGCTTTTGAGAGCTTGAGCACGCGTGAACAAAGAACTGCAATTCCAAGTAGGTTGAAATCGATCCTCTCCTTTTGCTGTTTTCTTGATATGAATGTGTAGATCTTATTGTGTAGGTCATGTAGATGTGTTTAGATCTTGATTTGGTTGAGAAATGAACATGTATGATGAATTGGAATTTTAGATCTAAAAAATGTTTTGCTTCGATCCATGAAACCTAGCATGATTTAGGAAGAATTAAGTTGATGTTTGGATTGTGCATGAAAGAGCGGTTCGAATGATGTATAGTTTGTAGAATTCTGGAAAAAAATTTGAAGCTCCGCCGCCTGGTTGGTCGGAGAAGATGACCGGAGCTACATCTCCGGCGTCTGGTCCATATGCTAGGGTTTATGCCATCTGTTTTCCACGTGTGCACTTGCTTGTCTGTTTGATTTGCCATGGAGTGTTTGACTGATTCACGCGAGCCTTGACTTGCTGAGTGGCGTGATGACGCGTTTAATGAAATGCATCGTTTCATTTAGCCTTGCTGGATGCTGCGTGTGTTGCTTGCATGTGTGTTTGATTGGCTATGGATGCTTTGACTTTTCCACTCATGTGTTTGACCGCTGATGTGTATGCTGATGTATTTTAATGAAGCTGTGTGTTTCATCATTTTAAACCTGAGCCGTTGATCATCATTTCGCGCCTGATCGTGTGGATCATATTAATTCTGAGTTTATTCAAATATATCCATTTCCCTCCTTTATTTCCATGTTATTTCGTTTCATTTAGTCATTTTGTTAAATTCATTAAAAATAGAAAAATGATCCAAATTAACTCCAATTCTTTTTCATAGTTTTGTATGGATGTCTAGTTTTTTATAATGTTAATTTCATGAATTGTTTGTTTCTGGATTTTTATTTTGGAATTTTTAATTGAACCTTGTGTTAAATTGATATGTTGTGTTCAATGCTTTGTGAAATCTTCATCTTTGAGCCAATTGATCCCATTTTTTGTATGCTTAATATTCATTCATGATGGGAATTATTTATCACTGGTTTGGAATTTTTCTCACATGTTATCATTACTTTTGACACATGAAGATGTATGTGACAATTTGTGTCACATTTTTGACATTGAATTGTTACATTTTTGTTCATCTATCATTTGAACATTTTTGGATTTGATCTTTTGCATATTCTTTGTTCATGACTTGAGAAACTTACATAAAAAATTTCAAAGTCATTGCATGCATTTTTGTTTTGATTTGGATTTTCTAAGTTTGAAGTCCATTTTGTGCACATTTGTTTGTCCTTGCAGGGCATGAATCATTTGATGCACTTGCTTATTGAATTGGTGTTGGTCCTTTTGAGGACATTTTATTGATTGTTTGAATGTGCGTTATGCAAAAGATTGAGTTCTGTTTTGATCATTTGATTTGGTTTTGAACTTAGTCTTTGTACTAGTGTTTTGTACATAAACTAATTGTGCCTTGTATTTCAGGTTTGGACATTTAACATTGATGGTTGATTTGTTCTCACCTTGTGAGATACAAATGCTTTTGAGTACTAACCATTGTCGTTTTGTAGGTTTGAATTGATGTGATGAGCTCCTTTGAGTCTTTCAAGTGGAATAGGGTCCCTCTTTCTGGATCCCCATGCCTTCTTTATCTTGAGCTCACCCAGGCCAGGGTTAAGAGCATGAGGTCTCATCCTCATTTCCCATCTTTGATCAACTTCACCCTAACTTTCAATGTTTGTGGTTAAGAGCTCCAGCTTACCCTCACAGTTTGGCTTGTTTGTCGAGGTTGATATGACCCCTCTTGACTAAAGCCCATCCATTGTTTGAGCCTCTTATATGTATATAGGGTGTGATGTTTGCTTTTGTTGTGTTTGCTTTTGATTCTTGTTTGTTGTTAAGAGTCGGGTGTAAGTCCATATATTGGCATTCAGTTTCCTTTTTGATGCTTGTTTGTTGTTAGGAGTCGGGTGTAAGTCCATATAATGGAATTCTGTTTCCTTTTTGTTGTTAGGAGTCGGGTGTAAGTCCATATATTGGCATTCTGTTTCCTTTTTGTTGTTAGGAGTTGGGTGTAAGTCCATATATTGGCATTCTATTTCCTTTTATTGAGGATCTCTTGTAAGACTTGGTTGATCGCTTGTGCTTTGTGCTTGTTTATTCCAAAGGATGGGAACCACTTGGATCATCTACATATGATCTCAAGAGAGGAACTCCTAGTGTGGTTGCATTTTATCCCTCACCTTTTTTTCCCTTAGAACCTTCATACCTTCATCTTTAACCCAAACCAAAAATTGTGCAAACATTTGACATTGTTTTCAAATTAGAAACCTAGGCCATATGCCTTTGATTTTTTTCAAACTCTTTTCACTAATACTCATTGTAAATGAACTCTAATTCATACTTTGACCTCATTTTGTGAATACTTCTAATTTGTAAATTCAACTCACTTCAATGTGATTTTGTGGTTCCATATGTCCACTTTCTTAATCAATTTTTTTATAACCTTTAGCTATTAGGTTTGAGTTATCCTTGTGGTAGATGTAATACTCACCTTTGTCCTTAGTGATGGACAATGAGCCTTCCATGCTTATTATAGGGTTAACCCCTCACTAGCATGTTGAAGTTATCCTCACATGGTGGACTTGTGGTTGTAGGTTGAGTTTTCTCCCTTTGATAACAATAGACCTTAAGGCTTTTGGACCAATCAATCCACTCATTTGTTTTTGAAATTTTTTACCCGAACTACGAGGTTTTGATCCTAATCTTTTTATAAGAGGGTACGTAGGCAATGGGTTCATCCATCCAAACACAAAATGTAAATAACTTGTATATTCTCTTCCCATTTCTTCAATCATGTTTGCACAAATAAAAATTATCACAAACAATAACCTTTGCACCATGTATGAAAAGGGATCCCTAGGAGTACCTAGGATGTTTTGGGTGCCTAACACCTTCCCATAACATAACCAACCCCCTTACCCAGATATCTGTTTCTTTTACTAGTTTTTGTTAAAACTATTAGGTTTTTGTTCGCTTTCTAACCATTCCTTTGGATAAATAGAAGTGCGGTGGCGACTCGACTTTGTATGATTTACCTTGGATTTAATCAATATCTCCAATGGTAACGAATACACCGCTACACATATTATCCATTTGCTTTTCTCTTTGCTCACTTGAGCACATGTTTATGTTAATGCCATTTTCCCTTTGCTCACTTGAGCACATAATTGTGTATATACTATTGTGCTTGTGTTTTTGTTTTTGATTGTTGTGGACCAAATGCAAAGAAGTGGACTTAGACCTTAGGAATTTTCCCTATGCAAAGAAATGGACAAATGGACTTAGTTTTTAGGACATTACCTATGCAAATTGGAGTAAAAGGACCTTAATGATGAAGATGGATTAGAAGGACCAAATCTTTGAACTCACTCTTGTCCATTCTTGATTTACTTCATGGAACTTTTGATGTGTTTTCTTTTGTGCTAGGGGATTCTATGAGAGCTTACATTGAAGGACCATTGCCATGTTCATCCAAAGTGAAAGACACAAGATACATTGAGGATTTCTTAAGAGACTTGTTTGATTGCTTGAGCTTACTATTGTTGTGATTGCTTATTTCAAAGGATGGGGGCTACTTGGATCATCAATATGATCTCAAGAGAGGACCTCCATTGTGGTTTTGTTTCTTTTCCCTTTCCTTTTGGCTTTGCTTAGGACTTTAGCCCTTCTTCTTCTTCCCTCCACTCTAACCCAAGCCAAAACTTTTTGTGCAAACATTTTAACCATTGCTTTCAAGCATTAGAAACCTAAGCCTTATGCTTTTGATTTTCAAACGTTCCTTTCATAACACTTATTTTGAATTGAATCTCTAAGTCAACTTTGACCATTTTGTATATACTTCTAATTGGTAAATATAACCCATTCAAATGCCTTTTTGTGGTTCCAATGGCCACTTCCTTAATCAAATTTTTTATAACCTTTAGCTATTAGGTTTGAGTTATCCTTGAGGTAGATATAATACTCACCTATAGCCTTAGTGATGGACAATGAGTCTTCCATGCTTATTATAGGGTTAACACCTCACTAGCATGTTGAAGTTATCCTTACATGCTGGATTTATGGTTTTAGGTTGAGTTTTCTCCCTTTGATAACAAAAGACCTTAAGGCTTTTGGACCAATCAATTCACCAACTCATTTTGAGATTTTTTACCCCGAACTACGAGGTTTTGATCCTAATCTTTTTTTAAGACGGTACGTAGGCAATGGGTTTATCCATCCAAATACAAAATGTAAATAACTTGTATATTCTCCTCTCATCTCTTCAATCATGTTTTCACAAACAATTTTTCACAAAAGACAACAACCTTTACAACAAGTATGAAAAGGCCTCCCTAGGAGTACCTAGGATGTTTTGGTGCCTAACACCTTCCCATTACATAACCAACCCCCTTACCCAGATCTCTGATTCTCTTTTACTAGTTTTTGTTAAAACTTTTAGGTTTTTGTTCGCTTTCTAACCATTCCTTTGGATAAATAGAAGTGCGGTGGCGACTCGACTTGTATGATTTATATTGGATTTAGTCAATATTTCTAATGGTAACGAATACCCCGCTACAATAAATATATGTTAGGGTCATTCCATTGGTCTCACCAAGCTAAGCATCAACGGCACAATGAGGTCATGTCTTGGCACCTCACAGGATTGGTAGTGAATGCTGCTAGTAAGGACCATGAACAAGAAGTGACAGTGGTGTACCAATTGGAAACAATGGGACCTTGTGGCCAACATCCTGCATTGTCAAACAAATATGTAACAACCATAGCAAACCAACACTCAGGGATTAATTGGAATAATTACTCAGTCAAAATTCAGCACAAAGCAAAGTCATAGATATATGTTGTTAAATCACAACGCAGATGAGGCATGCTAACCAAGTGAGAAGACTGCTACATAAAGGCTTGCCACAAATTCACGAAATAAAGCCATGAACACAAGTTAGACTTACAAAAAACCATAAGCTACTCTGTTACATCAGCATGGCCAAACTATATTACAGTACAAGCATATGACTACACACCTAACACCCGATCCACAAAGATAAAAAAACATACACATAACCTGCTGCAAACCAAATCCAAACCTGCGTAACGCACATGAAAGAACTCTATTGCCAAGGTATGTATGACCTTACCAATCATTTTTGAAAGCATAATCCACAAGCCATGTTGGATCATCCACGGAACACCAACTAGATCAAGCTATGAAAGGATCATAAGCCAATACAATTCGACAAAACAGGGATATCTAACCAAACATTTATCAAGCCAGCGTCCCAAACAAATTTTCATACTTCTCCAAGCGCCAACGTTGCTGAGCCTAGTTTGGAATGGCCACAAAACCTGTTAGACCTGCAGAATACCAGTTGTTTAAAGCCTCGACCAAAAGGAACAGATCCAATAATCCATACCTAAAATATAAGCAGGATGAACAGAGGCAAGATAAACTTCCAACATCCATATCCAACAAACATGACCAGAAGCGTAATACACCCGTTGGAGAACCTTACTCCAATAAAATCATGGGTTTACATGATGAAAACCACTTTGTCATCTCAGTCTAAAACCAGTCTGCATTTTAAGTAATCATGAGTTAGATTGAGGAAACAAAATGATAACACCTAAAAACCCTATCAACATACTCGAAAAAACATTCCATATTGACTCCCAAGGTAAGGAGGACCAAGTTAGTAACCTGGGTGCACGCTTATTACGCCAATCCCGATCACCACATCTTACCAAGGGAGGTTTTCAAAATAATTCAAGTCATACATCATTTGGGATTTCATTATAGCAATAGTAAAAGTTAAGTTATTACCACAGAACTTTGCATCTTCGAAACAGTAAAAACTCAACGAGATTTCAACACAAGAGCACGCGTTTGGAGAGATACCACGAAAACGAATTCTCCTTGCCACCTTTTCTTGAGGGACCACACCAAATCTAGGAGAAGATCCTCCCTAACAGATTTCATCTTTGGATCTATTCGCTTGCTCATAGGGAATGGGGGTGGAGAGACCTCATACAAATGTCTATAAAAAGGGGTTTCTAGTCATTGAGAAGGGAGCACCTTTGCTAACATCGTTACTCTGCTGAGATTTTACCCAAAATTGATCACCAAAGCTCGAAACATCCAAAGTGTACTCAAAGCTCATCATCAGAACATTGAGTAAACTGAGCTAAGCCACTGCTATTAGGAATTGTTTATTGTTTTGGTCAATCATGAATCGTTAGATTCCATTTGCATATGTTTGGTTACGTAGCGTATTCGTTTGCTATTTCCAATTTAAGGCTTAGATAATAAAGCAAATTTGGATTGGAATGATATAATGAAATTTTATGGGTTTGCATTTGTGGATTCAAAAGTGAAGGGTTTGAAGATGATGTCTTTTTGGCTATGGCGTCCGCGTTAGAAAGAAGGTGTAGAGAGGGAAAGATGATTAATGCAGGAGAGACAGATTTATATGGACTTCCTATTTCTGGAGATACCAAAGACTTAAATGTGTTTTATTTCTTAAAATCTCATTGATTCCAATTGTGACTTTTGATTCCAATTTTGATTGGTCCGTACACGTATTGTAAATACACCGTTGAACCTAGATGAATGACCTACCCTAAGACACTACATATTACAAACAAAACATGGCGAGGAAGAATTTCTGGCAGAACCAACGCTTACACCAGGCCAGCTGCAACCTGTATACCAAAAACACACCCAATGAAATCGCCGACCACAAATCTTGCAATATTTGAACAATGAGTATGCAAAGGGCAAGGTTATAATGTGAAACATCCTGTACAGGATTTTACCCAAGATAAGTATATGTCAGGGTCATTCCATTGGTCCCACCAAGCTAAGCATCAACGACACAATAAGGTCATGTCTTGGCACCTCGCAGGATTGGTTGCGAATGCTGCTAATAAGGACCATGAACAAGAAGTGACAGTGGTGTACCAACTGGAAACAATGGGACCTTGTGGCCAACATCCTGCATTGTCAAAAAAATATGTAACAGCCATAGAAAACCAACATTCAGGGACTAATTGGAATAATTACTCAGTCAAACTTCAGCATAAAGCAAGGTCATATTTATATGTTGTTAAATTGCAACGCAGAGGAGGCATGATAACCAAGTGAGAAGACTCCTACATAAAGGCTTGCCAAAAATTCACAAAATAAAGCCATGAACACAAGTTAGAGTTACAAAAAACCATAAGCTACTTTGTTACATCAGCATGGCCAAACTATATTACAATACTAGCATATGACAGCACACCCAACACCCGATCCACAGAGATAAAAAAAAACATACACATAACCTGCTGCAAACCAAATCCAAACATGCGTAATGCACATGAAAGAACTCTATTGCCAAGGTATGTACGACCTTACCAATCATTTCTGAAAGCATAATACACAAGCCATGTTGGATCATCCACGGAACACCAACTAAATCAAGCTATGAAAGGATCATAGGCATTTACAATTCGACAAAACAGGGATGTCTAACCAAACATTAATCAAGCCAGCGTCCCAAACAAATTTTCATACTTCTCCAAGCGCCAACGCCGCTGAGCCTAGTTTGGAATGGCCACAAAACCTGCTAGACCTGCAGAATACCAGTTGTTTATAGCCTCGACCAAAAGGAACATATCCAATAATCCATACCTGAATTATAAGCAGGATGACCAGAGGCAAGGTAAACTTCCCACATCCATATCCAACCAACATGACCATAAGCGTAATACACCTGTTGGAGAACCTTACTCCAATAAAATCATGGGTTTACATGATGAAAACCACTTTGTCATCTCAGTCTAAAACCAGTCTGCATATTAAGTAATCATGAGTTAGATTGAGGAAAGAAAATGATAACACCTAAAAACTCCATCAACATACTCGAAAAAACATTCCATATTGACTCCAAAGGTAAGGAGGACCGAGTTAGTAACCTGGGTGCACGCTTATCCCGATCACCACTTGTTACCAGGGTTATCCTACTTTCAGCAACCAGTGAAGAGTACCTGTAATAAAAGGAAGGAGAATCATAAGCACGCGCGGAAGAACACCAATGGAGGTTTTCAAAATAATTCAAGTCTTACATCATTTGGAATTTCATTATAGCAACAGTAAAAGTTAGGTTTTTACCACAGAACTTTGCATCTTAAAAACGGTAATAACTCAACGAGTTTAAACACAAGACCACGCGTTTGGAGAAATACCACGAAAACGAATTCTCCTTGCCAACTTTTTTTGAGGGACCACACCAAATATAGGAGAAGATCCTCCCGAACAGATTTCATCTTTGGATCTATTCGCTTGCTCATAGGGAATGGGGGTGGAGAGACCTCATACAAATATCTATAAAAAGGGGTTTCTAGTCATTGAGAAGGGAGCACCTTTGCTAACATCGTTACTCTGCTGAGATTTTACCCAAAATTGATCACCAAAGCTCGAAACATCCAAAGTGTACTCAAAGCTCATCATCAGAATTTTGAGTAAACTGAGCTAAGCCACTGCTAAACCAAGACACACCAGATTGGTAAAGTAAACTGTTTATTGTTTTGGTCGATCAAGAATCGTTAGATTTTATTTGCATATGTTTGGTTATGTAGCGTATTCGTTCGCTATTTCCGGTTTAAGGTTTAGATTATAAAGGTAATTTTAATTGGAATGATATAATGAAATTTTATGGGTTTGCATTTGTGGATTCAAAAGTCAAGGGTTTGAGGTTGATGTCTTTTTGGCTATGGCGTCCGCGTTAGAAAGAAGGTGCAGAGAGGGAAAGATGATTAATGCAGGAGAGAGAGATTTATATGGACTTCCTATTTCTGGAGATACCAAAGACTTAATTGTGTTTTATTTCTTAAAATCTCGTTGATTCCAATTTTGACTTTTGATTCCAATTTTGATTGGTCCGTACACGTCTCAAATTGTAAATACACCGTTGAACCTAGATGAATGACCTACACTAAGACAATACATATTACAAACAAAACATGGCGAGGAAGAATTTACTGCAGAACCAACGCTTACACCAGGCCAACTGCAACCTATATACCACAAACACAC
Source organism: Lathyrus oleraceus (assembly GCF_024323335.1). Lineage (NCBI taxonomy): Eukaryota > Viridiplantae > Streptophyta > Magnoliopsida > Fabales > Fabaceae > Lathyrus > Lathyrus oleraceus. The sequence goes on along the minus strand of NC_066585.1, from coordinate 323,591,490 downwards.
CCAATGAAATCGCTGGCCATAAATCTTGCAATACTTGAACAACTTCATATCAGTCAAATCAGGAGTAAAACAATGAGTATGCAAAGGGCGAGGTTATAATGTGAAACATCTTGTACAGGATTTTACGCAAGATAAGTATATGTCAGGGTCATTCCATTGGTCTCACAAAGCTAAGCATCAACGGCACATTGAGGTCATGTCTTGGCACCTCGCAGGATTGGTAGCGAATACTGCTAGTAAGGACCATGAACAAGAAGTGACAGTGGTGTACCAACTGGAAACAATGGGACCTTGTGGCCAACATCCTGCATTGTCAAACAAATATGTAACAACCATAGAAAACCAACATTCAGGGATTAATTGGAATAATTACTCAGTCAACGAGATTTCAACACAAGACCACGCGTTCGGAGAGATACCACGAAAACAAATTCTCCTTGCCACCTTTTCTTGAGGGACCACACCAAATATAGGAGGAGATCCTCCCTAACAAATTTCATCTTTGGATTTATTCGCCATCTCATAGGGAATGGGGGTGGAGAGACCTCATATAAATATCTATAAAAAGGGGTTTCTAGTCATTGAGAAGGGTGCTCCTTTGCTAACGTCGTTACTCCGCTTAGATTTTACCCAAACTTGATCACCAAAGCCTGAAACATCCAAAGTGTACTCAAAGCTCATCATCAGTCTTTTAGTAAATTGAGCTAAGTTACTGCTAAACCAAGACACACCAGATTGGTAAAGAAAAACGGAGAGGGAGAAGAAGCGAAGAAGATGAAAAGTTCAAAAGGATGATAAGGAGAAGAAAGCAACATACCTCGAGGTTGGGTAACATCGCTGGTACCTTCGCCTGAAACTCCATTTTTCGGTGAGATTTACGTCGCTTCATTTTTCTTTGATATGCATGTTCTGTCTTCGTATAAATGATGCATCATGCCATTAGGAATTGTTTATTATTTTGGTCGATCATGAATCGTTAGATTTCATTTGCATATGTTTGGTTATGTAGCATTTTCATTTGCTATTTCTGATTTAAGGTTTACATTATAAAGCTAATTTTGATTGGAATGATATAATGAAATTTTATGGGTTTGCATTTGTGGATTCAAAAGTGAAGGGTTTGAAGATGTTGTCTTTTTGGCTATGGCGTCCATGTTAGAAAGAAGGTGCAGAGAGGGAAAGATGATTAATGCCGGAGAGAGAGATTTATATGTCTTCCTATTTCTGAAGATACCAAAGACTTAATTGTGTTTTATTTCTTAAAATCTCATTGATTCCAATTTTGACTTTTGATTCCAATTTTCACTGGTCCGTACACGTCTCAAATTGTAAATACACCGTTGAACCTAGATGAATGACCTACCCTAAGACACTACATATTACAAACAAAACATGGCGAGGAAGAATTTACTGTAGAACCAACGCTTACACCAGGCCTGCTGCAACCTGTATACCACAAACACACCCAATGAAATCGCCGGCTACAAATCTTGCAATACTTGAACAACTCCATATCAGTCATATCAGGAGTAAAACAATGAGTATACAAAGGGCAAGGTTATAATGTGAAACATCCTGTATAGGATTTTACGCAAGATAAGTATATGTCTGGGTCATTCCATTGGTCTCACCAAGCTAAGCATCAACGGCACAATGAGGTCATGTCTTGGCACCTCGCAGGATTGGTAGCGAATGCTGCTAGTAAGGACCATGAACAAGAAGTGACAGTGGTGTACCAACTGGAAACAATGGGACCTTGTGGCCAACATCCTGCATTGTCAAACAAATATGTAACAGCCATAGCAAACCAACACTCGCGGATTAATTGTAATAATTACTCAGTCAAAATTTAGCACAAAGCAAGGTCATAAATATATGTTGTTAAATCCCAACGTAGAGGAGGCATGCTAACCAAGTGAGAAGACTGCTACATAAAGTCTTGCCACAAATTCACGAAATAAAGCCATGAACACAAGTTAGAATTACAAAAAACCATAAGCTACTCTGTTACATCAGCATGGCCAAACTATATTACAGTACAAGCATATGACTGCACACCCAGCACCCGATCCACAAAGATAAAAAAAAAACATACACATAACCTGCTGCAAACCAAATCAAAACCAGCATAGGGCACCTGAAAGAACTCTATTGCCAAGGTATGTACGACCTTACCAATCATTTTTGAAAGCATAATACACAAGCCATGTTGGATCATCCCCGGAACACCAACAAGATCAAGCTATGAAAGGATCATAATGCAACACAATTTGACAAAACAGGGATGTCTAACCAAACATTAATCAAGCCATCGTCCCAAACAAAATTTCATACTTCTCCAAGCGCCAACGCCGCTGAGCCTAGTTTGGAATGGCCACAGAACTTGTTAGACCTGCAGAATACCAGTTGTTTAAAGCCTCGACCAAAAGGAACAGATCCAATAATCCATACCTGAAATATGAGCAGGATGACCAGAGGCAAGGTAAACTTCCCACATCCATATCCAACCAACATGACCATAAGCGTAATACACCTTTTGGAGAACCTTACTCCAATAAAATCATGGGTTTACATGATGAAAACCACTTTGTCATCTCAGTCTAAAACCAGTCTGCATATTAAGTAATCATGAGTTAGATTGAGGAAACAAAATGATAACACCTAAAAACACCATCAACATACTCGAAAAAACATTCCATATTGACTCCCAAGGTAAGGAGGACCGAGTTAGTAATCTGGGTGCACGCTTATTACGCCAATCCTGATCACCACATCTTACCAGGGATATCCTACTGACAGAAACCAATGAAGAGTACCTGTAATAAAAGGAAGGAGAATCATAAGCACACGCGGAAGATCACCAAGGGAGGTTTTCAAAATAATTCAAGTCATACATCATTTGGGATTTCATTATAGCAACAGTAAAAGTAAAGTTTTTACCACAGAACTTTGCATCTTACAAACGGTAATAACTCAACGAGATTTCAACACAAGACCACGCGTTTGGAGAGATACCACGAAAATGAATTCTCCTTGCCACCTTTTCTTGAGGGACCACACAAAATCTAAGAGAAAATCCTCCCTAACAGATTTCATCTTTGGATTTATTCGCCAGCTCATAGGGAATGGGGGTGGAGAGACCTCATACAAATATCTATAAAAAGGGGTTTCTAGTCATTGAGAAGGGAGCTCCTTTGCTAACGTCGTTACTCTGCTGAGATTTTACCCAAACTTGATCACCAATGCTTGAAACATCCAAAGTGTACTCAAAGCTCATCATCAGACTTTTAGTAAATTGAGCTAAGCCACTTCTAAACAAAGACACACCAGATTGGTAAAGAAAAATGGAGAGGGAGAAGAAGCAAAGAAGATGAAAAGTTCAGAAGGAAGATAAGGAGAAGAAAGCAACATACCTTGAGGTTGGGTAACATCGCTGGTACCTTCACCGGAAACTCCATTTTTCGGCGAGATTTACGTCGCTTCATTTTTCCTTGATATGCATGTTATTTCTTCGTATAAATGATGCATCATGCCATTAGGAATTGTTTATTATTTTGGTCGATCATGAATCGTTAGATTTCATTTGCATATGTTTGGTTATGTAGCATATTCGTTTGCTATTTCCGATTTAAGGTTTACATTATAAAGCTAGTTTTGATTGGAATGATATAATGAAATTTTATGGGTTTGCATTTGTGGATTCAAAAGTGAAGGGTTTGAAGATGTTGTCTTTTTGGCTATGACGTCCACGTTAGAAAGAAGGTGCAGAGAGGGAAAGATGATTAATGCAGGAGAGAGAGATTTATATGTCTTCCTATTTCTGAAGATACCAAAGACTTAATTGTGTTTTATTTCTTAAAATCTCGTTGATTCCAATTTTGACTTTTGATTCCAATTTTCACTGGTCCGTACACGTCTCAAATTATAAATACACCGTTGAACCTAGATGAATGACCTACCCTAAGACACTACATATTCCAAACAAAACATGGCGAGGAAGAATTTACTGCAGAACCAACGCTTACACCAGGCCAACTGCAACCTGTATACCACAAACACACCCAATGAAATCGTCGGCCCCAAATCTTGCAATACTTGAACAACTCCATATTAGTCAAATCAGGAGTAAAACAATGAGTATGCAAAGGGCAAGGTTATAATGTGAAACATCCTGTATAGGATTTTACGCAAGATAAGTATATGTCAGGGTCATTCCATTGGTCTCACCAAGCTAAGCATCAACGGCACAATGAGGTTATGTCTTGGCACCTCGTAGGATTGGTAGCGAATGCTGCTAGTAAGGACCATGAACAAGAAGTGACAGTGGTGTACCAACTAGAAACAATGGGACCTTGTGGCCAACATCCTGCATTGTCAAACAAATATGTAACAGCCATAACAAACCAACACTCGGGGAATAATTGGAATAATTACTCAGTCAAAATTCAGCACAAAGCAAGGTCATAGATATATGTTGTTAAATCGCAACGCAGAGGAGGCATGCTAACCAAGTGAGAAGACTGCTACATAAAGGCTTCCCGCAAATTCACGAAATAAAGCCATGAACACAAGTTAGAGTTACAAAAAACCGTAAGCTACTCTGTTACATCAGCATGGCCAAACTATATTACAGTACAAGCATATGACAGCACACCCAACACCCGATCCACAAAGATAAAAAAAAACATACACATAACCTGCTGCAAACCAAATCCAAACCTGCGTAGCGCACATGAAAGAACTCTATTGCCAAGGTATGTACGACCTTACCAATCATTTTTGAAAGCATAATCCACAAGCCATGTTGGATCATCCACGGAACACCAACTAGATCAAGCTATGAAAGGATCATAAGCCAATACAATTCTACAAAACAGGGATGTCTAACCAAAAATTAATCAAGCTAGCGTCCCAAACAAATTTTCATACTTCTCCAAGTGCCAACGCCGCTGAGCCTAGTTTGGAATGGCCACAGAACTTGTTAGACCTGCAGAATACCAGCTGTTTAAAGCCTCGACCAAAAGGAACAGATCTAATAATCCATACCTGAATAATGAGCAGGATGACCAGAGGCAAGGTAAACATCCCACATCCATATCCAACGAAATTGACCATAAGCGTAATACACCTGTTGGAGAACCTTACTCCAATAAAATCATGGGTTTACATGATGAAAACCACTTTGCCATCTCAGTCTAAAACCAGTCTGCATATTAAGTAATCATGAGTTAGATTGAGGAAACAAAATGATAACACCTAAAAACTCCATCAACATACTCGAAAAAACATTCCATATTGACTCCCAAGGTAAGGAGGACCGAGTTAGTAACCTGGGTGCACGCTTATTACGCCAATCCCGATCACCACATCCAAAGTGTACTCAAAGCTCATCATCAGAACTTTGAGTAAACTGAGCTAAGCCACTGCTAAACCAAGACACACCAAATTGGTAAATAAAAATGGAGAGGGAGAAGAAGCGAAGAAGATGAAAAGTTCAGTAGGAAGATAAGGAGAAGATAGAAACATACCTCGAGGTTGGGTAACATCGCTGGTACCGACGCCGGAAACTCCATTTTTCGGCGAGCTTTACGTCGCTTCATTTTTCATTGATATGCATGTTCTTTCTTCGTATAAATTATGCATCATGCCATTAGGAATTGTTTATTGTTTTGGTCGATCATGAATCGTTAGATTTCATTTGCATATGTTTAGTTATGTAGCGTATTCGTTTGCTATTTCCGATTTAAGGTTTACATTATAAAGCTAATTTTGATTGGAATGAAATAATGAAATTTTATGGGTTTGCATTTGTGGATTCAAAAGTGAAGGGTTTGAAGATGTTGTCTTTCTAGCTATGGCGTCCACGTTAGAAAGAAGGTGCAGAAAGGGAAAGATGATTAATGCAGGAGAGAGAGATTTAAATGTCTTCCTATTTCTGAAGATACCAAAGACTTAATTGTGTTTTATTTCTTAAAATCTCGTTGATTCCAATTTTGACTTTTGATTCCAATTTTGACTGGTCCGTGCACGTCTCAAATTGTAAATACACTATTGAACCTAGATGAATGACCTACCCTAATACACTACATATTACAAACAAAACATGGCGAGGAAGAATTTACTGCAGAACCAACGCTTACACCAGGCCAACTGCAACCTGTATACCACAAACACACCCAATGAAATCGCCGACCATAAATCTTGAAATACTTGAACAACTCCATATCAGTCAAATCAGGAGTAAAGCAATGAGTATGCAAAGGGCAAGGTTATAAAGTGAAACATCCTGTATAGGATTTTACGCAAGATAAGTATATGACAGGGTCATTCCATTGGTCTCACCAAGCTAAGCATCAAAGGCACAATGAGGTCATGTCTTGGCACCCCGCAGGATTAGTAGCGAATGCTGCTAGTAAGGACCATGAACAAGAAGTGACAGTGGTGTACCAACTGGAAACAATGGGACCTTTTGGCCAACAACCTGCATTGTCAAACAAATATGTACCAGCCATAGCAAACCAACATTCAGGGATTAATTGGAATAATTACTCAGTCAAAATTCAGCACAGAGCAAGGTCATAGATATATGTTGTTAAATCGCAACGCAGAGGAGGCATGCTAACCAAGTGAGAAGACTGGTACATAAAGGTTTGCCACAAATTCACGAAATAAAGCCATGAACACAAGTTAGAGTTACAAAAAACCATAAGCTACTTTCTTACATCAGCATGGCCAAACTATATTACAGTACAAGCATATGATTGCACACCCAACACCCGATCCATAAAGATAAAAAAAAACATACACATAACCTGCTGCAAACCAAATCCAAACCTGCGAAGCGCACATGAAAGAACTCTATTGCCAAGGTATGTACGACCTTACCAATCATTTTTGAAAGCATAATACACAAGCCATGTTGGATCATCCACGGAACACCAACTAGATCAAGCTATGAAAGGACCATAAGCCAATACAATTCGACAAAACAGGGATGTCTAACCAAAAATTAATCAAGCTAGCGTCCCAAACAAATTTCATACTTCTCCAAGCGCCAACGCCGCTGAGCCTAGTTTGGAATGGCCACAGAACTTGTTAGACCTGCAGAATACCAGTTGTTTAAAGCCTCGACCAAAAGGAACAGATCTAATAATCCATACCTGAAATATGAGCAGGATGACCAGAGGCAAGGTAAACTTCCCACATCCATATCCAACCAAATTGACCATAAGCGTAATACACCTGTTGGAGAACCTTACTCCAATAAAATCATGGGTTTACATGATGAAAACCACTTTGCCATCTCAGTCTAAAACCAGTCTGCATATTAAGTAATCATGAGTTAGATTGAGGAAACAAAACGATAACACCTAAAAACTCCATCAACATACTCGAAAAAACATTCCATATTGACTCCCAAGGTAAGGAGGACCGAGTTAGTAACCTGGGTGCACGCTTATTACGCCAATCCCGATCACCACATCTTACCAGGGATATCCTACTTTCAGAAACCAATGAAGAGTACCTGTAATAAAAGGAAGGAGAATCATAAGCACACGCAGAAGATCACCAAGGGAGGTTTTCAAAATAACTCAAGTCATACATCATTTGGGATTTCATTATAGCAACAGTAAAAGTAAAGTTTTTACCATAGAACTTTGCATCTTACAAACGGTAATAACTCAACGAGATTTCAACATAAGACCACGCATTTGGAGAGATACCACAAAAACGAATTCTCCTTGCCACCTTTTCTTGAGGGACCACACAAAATCTAAGAGAAGATCCACCCTAACAAATTTCATCTTTGGATCTATTCGCCAGCTCATAGGGAATGGGGATGGAGAGACCTCATACAAATATCTATAAAAAGGGGTTTCTAGTCATTGAGAAAGGAGCTCCTTTGCTAACGTCGTTACTCTGCTGAGATTTTACCCAAAATTGATCACCAAAGCTCGAAACATCCAAAGTGTACTCAAAGCTCATCATCAGAACTTTGAGTAAACTGAGCTAAGCCACTGCTAAACCAAGACACACCAGATTGGTAAATAAAAATGGAGAGGGAGAAGAAGCGAAGAAGATGAAAAGTTCAGTAGGAAGATAAGGAGAAGAAAGAAACATACCTCGAGGTTAGGTAACATCGCTGGTACCGACGCCGGAAACTCCATTTTTCGGTGAGCTTTACGTCGCTTCATTTTTCATTGATATGCATGTTCTTTCTTCGTATAAATTATGCATCATGCCATTAGGAATTGTTTATTGTTTTGGTCGATCATGAATCGTTAGATTTCATTTGCATATGTTTAGTTATGTAGCGTATTCGTTTGCTATTTCCGATTTAAGGTTTACATTATAAAGCTAATTTTGATTGGAATGAAATAATGAAATTTTATGGGTTTGCATTTGTGGATTCAAAAGTGAAGGGTTTGAAGATGTTGTCTTTCTGGCTATGGCGTCCACATTAGAAAGAAGGTGCAGAAAGGGAAAGATGATTTATATGTCTTCCTATTTCCGAAGATACCAAAGACTTAATTGTGTTTTATTTCTTAAAATCTCGTTGATTCCAATTTTGACTTTTGATTCCAATTTTGACTGGTCTGTGCACGTCTCAAATTGTAAATACACTATTGAACCTAGATGAATGACCTACCCTAATACACTACATATTACAAACAAAACATGGCGAGGAAGAATTTACTGCAGAACCAACGCTTACACCAGGCCAACTGCAACCTGTATACCACAAACACACCCAATGAAATCGCCGACCATAAATCTTGCAATACTTGAACAACTCCATATCAGTCAAATCAGGAGTAAAGCAATGAGTATGCAAAGGGCAAGGTTATAAAGTGAAACATCCTGTATAGGATTTTACGCAAGATAAGTATATGTCAGGGTCATTCCATTGGTCTCACCAAGCTAAGCATCAAAGGCACAATAAGGTCATGTCTTGGCACCCCGCAGGATTAGTAGCGAATGCTGCTAGTAAGGACCATGAACAAGAAGTGACAGTGGTGTACCAACTTGAAACAATGGGACCTTTTGGCCAACAACCTGCATTGTCAAACAAATATGTACTAGCCATAGCAAACCAACATTCAGGGATTAATTGGAATAATTACTCAGTCAAAATTCAGCACAGAGCAAGGTCATAGATATATGTTGTTAAATCGCAACGCAGAGGAGGCATGCTAACCAAGTGAGAAGACTGGTACATAAAGGTTTGCCACAAATTCACGAAATAAAGCCATGAACACAAGTTAGAGTTACAAAAAACCATAAGCTACTTTCTTACATCAGCATGGCCAAACTATATTACAGTACAAGCATATGATTGCACACCCAAAACCCGATCCACAAAGATAAAAAAAAACATACACATAACCTGCTGCAAACCAAATCCAAACCTGCGTAACACACATTAAAAACTCTATTGCCAAGGTATGTACGACCTTACCAATCATTTTTGAAAGCATAATACACAAGCCATGTTGGATCATCCACGGAACACCAACTAGATCAAGCTATGAAAGGATCATAAGCCAATACAATTCGACAAAACAGGGATGTCTAACCAAACATTAATCAAGCGAAGAAGATGAAAAGTTCAGAAGGAAGAGAAGGAGAAGAAAGCAACATACCTCGAGGTTGGGTAACATCGTTGGTACCTTCGCCGGAAACTCCATTTTCCGGCGAGCTTTACGTCGCTTCATTTTTCATTGATATGCATATTCTTTCTTCGTATAAATGATGCATCATGCCATTAGGAATTGTTTATTGTTTTGGTCCATCATGAATCGTTAGATTTCATTTGCATATGTTTGGTTATGTAGCGTATTCGTTTGCTATTTCCGATTTAAGGTTTAGATTATAAAGCTAATTTTGAGTGGAATGATATAATGAAATTTTATGGGTTTGCATTTGTGGATTCAAAAGTGAAGGGTTTGAAGATGATATCTTTTTGGCTATGATGTCCGCTTTAGAAAGAAGGTGCAGAGAGGGAAAGATGATTAATGCAGGAGAGAGAGATTTATATGGACTTCCTATTTCTGGAGATACCAAAGACTTAATTGTGTTTTATTTTTTAAAATTTATTTACAATGGGTAAAATGTCATGTTGGGAAATGATTGATGAATCAGATTCCCCAGAATATCCTCACGTCACATTAAATGCCTACTAGCTGTTATAGTGTTATGCGATTCCCCATATGTTTGGTCGGCCTTAGAGATTGAAACACCAACGGCTGTACAACTGCCCTTTGGAACTTTTCAACTTTTGTGGCTTTACTGATTGTTACGGACAAATGATTAAGTGCGCTTAAGGCCCATTCTTTTGTTTTTTTATGTATTACGTTCGCAGATTGTTTGATGTGGGAAGTCATGTTCCTGAGGGCCCATTTCGAGTCCATCCCAATCAAGACCTTTGTTGGGTTCTTGTAGTATGATGTTTAAGGTTCTACTCCCTGTTTTCCTTCCACACACACAACTTGTATTTTATTCACTTTTTGTTTTATTCGAAGTTCTATTTAAACAATTGAATAACATTATAAATAATAGTAGTAAAATATTTATCAACATGAGTTTGATTATTATCGTTAATTCATATTTTATTTATTTATTTCGTTAGATTATTATGATAAATTAAATAGATGATAATTGTTAAGGTAAACAAATAATTCGTATTCCTAAGATGAATCTAGCCTTAGTCCAACACCAGGTAATCCCTCTCGAAACCTTTTAAATTCTATAAAACCGAATTCAAAATATCTAATTAGTATACTCCTTCAAACTTTTAAATTAGATTTTGGACGAAAAGGAAAATAGTAAGCATCCACTTCACTATCTCTCGATTGTTCGAATATTTGGCGTTCGCCATATTGCTCGGATTTTCGTCATTAAATTAAAACCATAAAAAAACTTATAAACTCAAGTCGCTTTTCCAAATTTATATTGCTCGGGTTTGAAGATGTTGTCTTTCTAGCTATGGCGTCCACGTTAGAAAGAAGGTGCAGAAAGGGAAAGATGATTAATGCAGGAGAGAGAGATTTAAATGTCTTCCTATTTCTGAAGATACCAAAGACTTAATTGTGTTTTATTTCTTAAAATCTCGTTGATTCCAATTTTGACTTTTGATTCCAATTTTGACTGGTCCGTGCACGTCTCAAATTGTAAATACACTATTGAACCTAGATGAATGACCTACCCTAATACACTACATATTACAAACAAAACATGGCGAGGAAGAATTTACTGCAGAACCAACGCTTACACCAGGCCAACTGCAACCTGTATACCACAAACACACCCAATGAAATCGCCGACCATAAATCTTGAAATACTTGAACAACTCCATATCAGTCAAATCAGGAGTAAAGCAATGAGTATGCAAAGGGCAAGGTTATAAAGTGAAACATCCTGTATAGGATTTTACGCAAGATAAGTATATGACAGGGTCATTCCATTGGTCTCACCAAGCTAAGCATCAAAGGCACAATGAGGTCATGTCTTGGCACCCCGCAGGATTAGTAGCGAATGCTGCTAGTAAGGACCATGAACAAGAAGTGACAGTGGTGTACCAACTGGAAACAATGGGACCTTTTGGCCAACAACCTGCATTGTCAAACAAATATGTACCAGCCATAGCAAACCAACATTCAGGGATTAATTGGAATAATTACTCAGTCAAAATTCAGCACAGAGCAAGGTCATAGATATATGTTGTTAAATCGCAACGCAGAGGAGGCATGCTAACCAAGTGAGAAGACTGGTACATAAAGGTTTGCCACAAATTCACGAAATAAAGCCATGAACACAAGTTAGAGTTACAAAAAACCATAAGCTACTTTCTTACATCAGCATGGCCAAACTATATTACAGTACAAGCATATGATTGCACACCCAACACCCGATCCATAAAGATAAAAAAAAACATACACATAACCTGCTGCAAACCAAATCCAAACCTGCGAAGCGCACATGAAAGAACTCTATTGCCAAGGTATGTACGACCTTACCAATCATTTTTGAAAGCATAATACACAAGCCATGTTGGATCATCCACGGAACACCAACTAGATCAAGCTATGAAAGGACCATAAGCCAATACAATTCGACAAAACAGGGATGTCTAACAAAAAATTAATCAAGCTAGCGTCCCAAACAAATTTTCATACTTCTCCAAGCGCCAACGCCGCTGAGCCTAGTTTGGAATGGCCACAGAACTTGTTAGACCTGCAGAATACCAGTTGTTTAAAGCCTCGACCAAAAGGAACAGATCTAATAATCCATACCTGAAATATGAGCAGGATGACCAGAGGCAAGGTAAACTTCCCACATCCATATCCAACCAAATTGACCATAAGCGTAATACACCTGTTGGAGAACCTTACTCCAATAAAATCATGGGTTTACATGATGAAAACCACTTTGCCATCTCAGTCTAAAACCAGTCTGCATATTAAGTAATCATGAGTTAGATTGAGGAAACAAAACGATAACACCTAAAAACTCCATCAACATACTCGAAAAAACATTCCATATTGACTCCCAAGGTAAGGAGGACCGAGTTAGTAACCTGGGTGCACGCTTATTACGCCAATCCCGATCACCACATCTTACCAGGGATATCCTACTTTCAGAAACCAATGAAGAGTACCTGTAATAAAAGGAAGGAGAATCATAAGCACACGCAGAAGATCACCAAGGGAGGTTTTCAAAATAACTCAAGTCATACATCATTTGGGATTTCATTATAGCAACAGTAAAAGTAAAGTTTTTACCATAGAACTTTGCATCTTACAAACGGTAATAACTCAACGAGATTTCAACATAAGACCACGCATTTGGAGAGATACCACAAAAACGAATTCTCCTTGCCACCTTTTCTTGAGGGACCACACAAAATCTAAGAGAAGATCCACCCTAACAAATTTCATCTTTGGATCTATTCGCCAGCTCATAGGGAATGGGGATGGAGAGACCTCATACAAATATCTATAAAAGGGGTTTCTAGTCATTGAGAAAGGAGCTCCTTTGCTAACGTCGTTACTCTGCTGAGATTTTACCCAAAATTGATCACCAAAGCTCGAAACATCCAAAGTGTACTCAAAGCTCATCATCAGAACTTTGAGTAAACTGAGCTAAGCCACTGCTAAACCAAGACACACCAGATTGGTAAATAAAAATGGAGAGGGAGAAGAAGCGAAGAAGATGAAAAGTTCAGTAGGAAGATAAGGAGAAGAAAGAAACATACCTCGAGGTTGGGTAACATCGCTGGTACCGACGCCGGAAACTCCATTTTTCGGTGAGCTTTACGTCGCTTCATTTTTCATTGATATGCATGTTCTTTCTTCGTATAAATTATGCATCATGCCATTAGGAATTGTTTATTGTTTTGGTCGATCATGAATCGTTAGATTTCATTTGCATATGTTTAGTTATGTAGCGTATTCGTTTGCTATTTCCGATTTAAGGTTTACATTATAAAGCTAATTTTGATTGGAATGAAATAATGAAATTTTATGGGTTTGCATTTGTGGATTCAAAAGTGAAGGGTTTGAAGATGTTGTCTTTCTGGCTATGGCGTCCACATTAGAAAGAAGGTGCAGAAAGGGAAAGATGATTTATATGTCTTCCTATTTCCGAAGATACCAAAGACTTAATTGTGTTTTATTTCTTAAAATCTCGTTGATTCCAATTTTGACTTTTGATTCCAATTTTGACTGGTCTGTGCACGTCTCAAATTGTAAATACACTATTGAACCTAGATGAATGACCTACCCTAATACACTACATATTACAAACAAAACATGGCGAGGAAGAATTTACTGCAGAACCAACGCTTACACCAGGCCAACTGCAACCTGTATACCACAAACACACCCAATGAAATCGCCGACCATAAATCTTGCAATACTTGAACAACTCCATATCAGTCAAATCAGGAGTAAAGCAATGAGTATGCAAAGGGCAAGGTTATAAAGTGAAACATCCTGTATAGGATTTTACGCAAGATAAGTATATGTCAGGGTCATTCCATTGGTCTCACCAAGCTAAGCATCAAAGGCACAATAAGGTCATGTCTTGGCACCCCGCAGGATTAGTAGCGAATGCTGCTAGTAAGGACCATGAACAAGAAGTGACAGTGGTGTACCAACTTGAAACAATGGGACCTTTTGGCCAACAACCTGCATTGTCAAACAAATATGTACTAGCCATAGCAAACCAACATTCAGGGATTAATTGGAATAATTACTCAGTCAAAATTCAGCACAGAGCAAGGTCATAGATATATGTTGTTAAATCGCAACGCAGAGGAGGCATGCTAACCAAGTGAGAAGACTGGTACATAAAGGTTTGCCACAAATTCACGAAATAAAGCCATGAACACAAGTTAGAGTTACAAAAAACCATAAGCTACTTTCTTACATCAGCATGGCCAAACTATATTACAGTACAAGCATATGATTGCACACCCAAAACCCGATCCACAAAGATAAAAAAAAACATACACATAACCTGCTGCAAACCAAATCCAAACCTGCGTAACACACATTAAAAACTCTATTGCCAAGGTATGTACGACCTTACCAATCATTTTTGAAAGCATAATACACAAGCCATGTTGGATCATCCACGGAACACCAACTAGATCAAGCTATGAAAGGATCATAAGCCAATACAATTCGACAAAACAGGGATGTCTAACCAAACATTAATCAAGCGAAGAAGATGAAAAGTTCAGAAGGAAGAGAAGGAGAAGAAAGCAACATACCTCGAGGTTGGGTAACATCGTTGGTACCTTCGCCGGAAACTCCATTTTCCGGCGAGCTTTACGTCGCTTCATTTTTCATTGATATGCATATTCTTTCTTCGTATAAATGATGCATCATGCCATTAGGAATTGTTTATTGTTTTGGTCCATCATGAATCGTTAGATTTCATTTGCATATGTTTGGTTATGTAGCGTATTCGTTTGCTATTTCCGATTTAAGGTTTAGATTATAAAGCTAATTTTGAGTGGAATGATATAATGAAATTTTATGGGTTTGCATTTGTGGATTCAAAAGTGAAGGGTTTGAAGATGATATCTTTTTGGCTATGATGTCCGCTTTAGAAAGAAGGTGCAGAGAGGGAAAGATGATTAATGCAGGAGAGAGAGATTTATATGGACTTCCTATTTCTGGAGATACCAAAGACTTAATTGTGTTTTATTTTTTAAAATTTATTTACAATGGGTAAAATGTCATGTTGGGAAATGATTGATGAATCAGATTCCCCAGAATATCCTCACGTCACATTAAATGCCTACTAGCTGTTATAGTGTTATGCGATTCCCCATATGTTTGGTCGGCCTTAGAGATTGAAACACCAACGGCTGTACAACTGCCCTTTGGAACTTTTCAACTTTTGTGGCTTTACTGATTGTTACGGACAAATGATTAAGTGCGCTTAAGGCCCATTCTTTTGTTTTTTTATGTATTACGTTCGCAGATTGTTTGATGTGGGAAGTCATGTGCCTGAGGGCCCATTTCGAGTCCATCCCAATCAAGACCTTTGTTGGGTTCTTGTAGTATGATGTTTAAGGTTCTACTCCCTGTTTTCCTTCCACACACACAACTTGTATTTTATTCACTTTTTGTTTTATTCGAAGTTCTATTTAAACAATTGAATAACATTATAAATAATAGTAGTAAAATATTTATCAACATGAGTTTGATTATTATCGTTAATTCATATTTTATTTATTTATTTCGTTAGATTATTATGATAAATTAAATAGATGATAATTGTTAAGGTAAACAAATAATTCGTATTCCTAAGATGAATCTAGCCTTAGTCCAACACCAGGTAATCCCTCTCGAAACCTTTTAAATTCTATAAAACCGAATTCAAAATATCTAATTAGTATACTCCTTCAAACTTTTAAATTAGATTTTGGACGAAAAGGAAAATAGTAAGCATCCACTTCACTATCTCTCGATTGTTCGAATATTTGGCGTTCGCCATATTGCTCGGATTTTCGTCATTAAATTAAAACCATAAAAAAACTTATAAACTCAAGTCGCTTTTCCAAATTAATTAAAATGCCTAAAAACTTTATTTATATAAATTAATTAAAATGCCTGAAAAGGAGAATAGTGAGCATCCGCTTCACTATCTCTCGATTGTTCGAATAATTGGTGTTCACCATATTGCTTGAATTTTCGTCATTCAATTAAAACCCTTAAAACTTACAAATGCATATCATCTTCCTAAATCAATGTAATACTTAAAAATATATTTTCTTTTATAAACTTTGGATGAAAAATAGTATAGTAAGCGTTTGCTTCACTATTTATCAACTACTCGAACGATTGGCGCACGCCATATTGCTCAAATTCTTATCATCCGATTAATACCTTAATCGAAAAAATTCAAAATTATTTTCCTCTATCAAAAATAACTTCTAAAATATTTTATTTCAATAAATTAAATTCTAGAGGATAAAAGAATGGGAGGTGTTAGCCTCACCATTTCTCGAATAATGGAATGATTGGTGTAGCGGTGTATTCGTCACTTTATGATTTATTGATTAAATCAAAAGCAAAGCATACAAAGAAATCGAGTCTCCACCGCACTTTTATTTATCCAAAGGAATGGCTAAAAAGCGAACAAAAGCCTAAGAAGTTTTACACATAGAAAACTAATGAAAAGATCAAAGATCTGGGTAAGGGGTAAATTACGCAATGGGAAGGTGTTAGGCACCCAAAACGTCCTAGGTACTCCTAGGGAGCCCTTTTCACACTTGTTGTACGAAATGTTATTTGTTTATGAAAAATTTATTGTGCAAACATTGATTGGGAGGATGAGAAAAGACTATACAAGTTATTATTTTTGTGTTTGAACGGATGAACCCGTTGCCTACGTACCTTTCCATGGAAGGCAAGGATCAAAACGCCGTAGTTCGGCTAAAAGATTTCCAAAAGTAAGTGAATTCATTTTAAGACAAAAGCCCTAAGGTCTTTCATTATCAACGGGAGAAAACTCAACCTGAACCAACAATCTACAATGCGAGGACGGCTTCAACATATTAGTGAGGGGTTAACCCTATAATAAGTATGGAAGACTTACAATCAACTCACTAAGGATACGGTAAGATTTACATCAACCACTATGATAATTGAAACCTATGGCTAATGTATGAAAAACTTACCAAGAATGGACAAAGCCACAAAACAATTGAATGAGTGAAGTTAATTGATTATGAGTATTCACAAAAAGATGGTCCAAGTATGATTAGGATTCAATTCAAAAGAAGTATTATCAAAAGTGAAGTTTGAAAATCAAGGGCTTAAGGCCCAGGTTTCTAATTTGAAAAGAAATGAAGAATGTTTGCACAATATTTTTCAGGTTTTGAATCAACAATGCAAAAGGAGGTTTAGAACAAAAAGAGAGAAGGTTAAGAATGTAAAACTTCTTAGATGTTCGCCTCTTGAGATCATATATAGATGATCAAAGTGCTTCCTTTGGAATAGGCAACAAATGAGCAAATAACAGATGAGCAACATAAATGGATACCGGATGCCAATCAATGGACTTCCTCTAATCTCACAAAACAAAGGTGGATACCGGATACCAATCAATGGATTTACACCAATCTCCTAAAGCAAGCAAACAAAAGGTGGATACCGGATACCAATAAATGGATTTACACCAATCTCCCAGAGCCAAAACAAAACATGGATATCAGATGCCAATCAATTGGACTTATACCAATCTACCAAAACAAAACAAAATATGGATATCAGATGCCAATCAACTGGACTTATACTAATCTCCCAAGAATGATCACAGGAAACAACTGCCAATAAATGGACTTACAATTGACTCCTCACATACAACAAACAAAACAAATTCAATAAGCAAAAAGGAAACAAGTTGCCAATAAATGGTCTTACACTCGACTCCAAGGAAATAGGATGCCAATAAATGCTCTTAGTCCCCACTCCTACCAAATCATGGGAAACAATGGCCAATAGATGGACTTACAATTGAATCCTCAATGGACAAACAAAGATGTCACAAAGATATGAACAATGATCATGAAATGATGTACAATTAATGAAGATAAATGCACAAAGGCACACATAAGCAAAGATGCACAGATGGGCAAACTAACGAACAAGCAATGATTCAGTTAGCACACACTATATACAATCAATTAGGCTCAAGCAAGGGTAGGCTTTACAGCCAACTGGAATGGGGTAATATTGTGCTCTTAACCCTAACATTGAGAGTTAGGGTGAAGCAGATGAAATGGAGATGAGGGGTGTTCCTCATAGCTCTTATCCCTGGTCAGGGAGAGCTTTAACAAATAGAATGTGTGGGAGTTCAGCATGTTGGAACTCTTCTCCACAAATGAATGACTCTATAAGATCTTGGGTTAGTATTCACAATGCATCAACACATTGTGTGAGCAAGGTGAAGGACACACTGACTAGCAGGAGATGGGTTACACATCTCTTTTATCTGCCAATTGCCTTATCAAAGGACTTTTCCTGCTTGGCACAAAAATTAAACAATCACAAGCATTGCCTCTTAAGGAGGACTTCAGACAGGTGCCTACCAATAACAATAGGTCTTCCAGACTAGATGAAGAAGAGATATTATACCTAAGTGGTTAAGCAACCAAGCAAAGCAAGTTCAAATTGAACTTAAGCAACTTATGTACCTGAAAATAACTAAACAAATCAGTTCAACTGTACAGACAAACAAACAACAATTAATATCAACAGTCAAACCCAATGAGCAAAGGCATAAGCCATAAGTCAAACTCAAATGAGTTATCAACCCTACAAAACACACAATGTTAGTAATCCAAAGTAAACCTCAAATGTTCAAGTGATGAAGCATCATTAACCATGTAACTTGGATGTTCAACCTGAAATCAAAGCTCAAAGATAAGCAACAAACCACTAGGTCAAAGCCTAGGGTCAAAGGTGGAGAAAAAATTGAAAACAGAAGCTGAAAATTAACATGGATCAACTTGAAACACATCTTGAAACATTCCAAAAGGTCTAACATCAATATCATTAACCAAAAGCATTTCATGATCAATTGAAGTTCAAGGCAATTTTAAAGCTCAAATGTGACCAACCAGAATGAAAAATCTCAATTAAATCAGAAATGATTTCAAAAAATTCCAACAAAATTCATGCTCATTCACAGCATCCATAGCATGCATCATACAAAATATCAGGCCAATTGGAGATCATTTGGCATGGCAAACACATCACATAAATTGAACATCAAAAGGTTTGACACAAATTGTCACACCAACTTAACATGATCATAAAACCGAAATGACAAATGGTAAAAATACCAAATCAACACCAAAATGTCAAGCATAGTGTCTAGTTTCATCATGCAAATTTTCAGATTCATTGGATCAAAGACCAGCATTTCACAAATGATATAGAAAGGAAAGGTACAAAATGGATACATGCTCACATACCCTAGCACAAAATGAAATCCATCCAAGCACAATTTGTGAAAATATCATCAAAAAATAATAGACAGAGCAAGGATCATGATGCAAAAAATCTCATAATTTTTGGATCAATTTTCAATTAGATATGATTTTTGTAAGATGATGAAAAATAAACAAATGATATGAAGCATGTATTGGAAATAATGGAGGGAAAAGAAAAAAGAAATGAAGCATTTGAAATATCACGCTGGCCAGGGATCGAACTGTGTTACAATTCAAACGCTGGCGCCAAATCAAATGAAACGTATCGTTTCATTTATCCAGTTGGCACGGTCAAAGCCTGCGTGTCTTGGTCATACAAGCATGGACCAATCAGAATGCTAGCATGGCAATTACGTGGATCAATCACACGCGAACCCTTGACAAACACCTACAACCACGAATTTATGTTCACTAATGGATCAAAACGTTGCCAAAACATGACCATCATCATCTTCATCGTGAATGCATGAACAGTAAGATGCAACAAGAACAAAACTCTCAGAAATCACAATCAAGCATACTAACACGTGGATCCTTCATCATACAACAATAATCCACAAATATTTCATCAAGAAACATCAAGTTACGCATGAATCGAAGCAAATAAGAATCATCATCCAAACTTCAAACAGTCATATCTCATTCAATTTTGCACGAAATATCATGGTTCAAAGCTCAGAATACTCAGCATAAAAATTTCTACAATAACATCATAACCTAATTGAGAATTAAGAAAATCGATTCTGTTACCTCTTGAAGAGCAGAACTGGAATTCGTGTGGTTCAAGGCTTTGTGATGCTTTACAGTTCTTCTATAATGCGTGTACAAGTGATTGGAGAAGAAAATGGAGCTCAATTGCACACGATCTCACCAAAACTTTGAATCACCATTGTTGCTTCAAGCTTCAAGAATGCTTCAATACTGCACCAATCCTCTTACTTCGACGTGCAAAGTTACTCAAGAACACTTCAGAAACCAGGATCAAGCAATGGAAATGGATTGAATGCGAAGAAATTGCAAGAATTTTTGAGCGAAAAATTTGTGTATTTGAGATCTAGATCTGAAATTATGAAGCTCTCCCTGAAAAACAGTTAGGGTTATGCTTATATACCTCATACTAATCATGTTTAATTAAGCTTAAACCGAATGCAAATGGAATTAATTGAGTTTTAAGGTGTAAGTGCAAATTTGGTTTTCACCCCCATGCATGGAATGCATGTGAACAGTGCACGAAATTTTATTCAATTTCATTCAAAATTCTGTTTTGGAGCCAATGGCAATGGCACAATGTTCAAATAATGCACCAAATTTGAATTTCATAATTTCCCTCCAAAAATCAAAGGAATTACCAAATGACCATATGAATATATTTTGTGCAATGCAATGCATGGTTTGGAAATTATAGGTCAAAATGAGAATGATGCAAATAGAGCCATCCAATTTGGAGTTTTGGTTAAGAAGTTATGCTCATTTGAAATTCCATGCATACTTTGCCATGTTTTAATCATATCGCCTTAACCACACATGAGAAATTGATGATCTTGGACTTTTTGGAAATGGGAGAGAAAGATCTACAACTTTAATGTTCAACAAAATTTCATTTGAAGCTTTCTTGATGATGTAATTTGAAGTTGAAGTTAGGCTAAAACCTTTCCATTTTTGGAAAGTTTGAATTATAAGTCACTTGCTATTTTTGGAAATTTTTTACTAGACCTCAAATTCTTCAATGTTGATGTTTGAAATGTCAAATGAGACTTGTTTGAACATGAATGAAGTATTTCTAATCACTTCCCCCCTCCAAATCCACAGTTAACTTGGTAGTTGACTTTCTAGGTCTTCAGATGACCTGGCAATGATCTGATGAAATTCAAGCCTCTACCACTTGGGATTTTGCTTCAAAATGACATCATAGCTCATATGAACTCTTATGAATGATTATGGGGTCTAAATCTCAAGAATGACCACCATCTATTGCTCAATGAATGCTATTGATTTCTTTGACCTGTGATTGCTTCCTCTGCAAGACAAAGGTTAGATGACATATTTTTGTAATTTTGGTTAGTGGTAAAAAGAAAAGCAATGATATACAAATGTAAAACATGCTTGGTGATCAAGAATCACTCTCAAAAAGATAGCCCACCCATAGGGAAGGGAGCAAGGTGCACAATGATCCTTAAGGCAATGCAATGTTATGGTATGATGCCATGATGGATGTTAGGGACAAAATTGGGGTCTTACAGATGCCCCTATTTAAGGTCATTCTAGCCGGAGAAGTGAAGTTTAGAAATCTTCATATCGATGCGGTAAAATGGGCTTAAATAACAGTAATGAGACAAATTTTGGTCCCTAAGAGACCTCATGATGCAGATGTCTACATGCAAAAGAAACAAAACTCTGTGGGGAATATGGGTCCACAAAGAAGAAAAGACGATCCATCGGAGTAATACACTCACCAGGAATAGAGACTCTAACAAGACTCTCACGGGGATAAGAAAAGAAAAAAATGCGTGAGCAGGACATAACTTTGAATTAGGGATACGAGAACTAGACACAGTGTGAGCAGGACACGACTGGACTGGAGACCTCACTTGGGAGTAAAGGACTCACACTGGGGAAAAGAAGAATTCCAAAGGATGACACATCCATTGGAAAGACGCAAGCTGACTCAAACTATCCACAAGGGATACTTCGGATGAAAATCCGGACTCAGACTGGGGAAAAGATTCACAAAGAATCTCCCTGCCGGGGAAATTTGCATATATTGGGGAAAGCGCCAATACAACAAGAGGGTAAAATCACAACAGAAACTCCACTGGAGAAGGTCTAATAAAGAGACTCTCCTGGGAAACAACAAAGAATGAGGTGTTACCGGTCTAAGGGTAACAAACTCAGGAAGAATGAATATCTACGACCGGTATAAGGGGGAGAGATATCAATCAACCAAACATCTGAGAAAGACCTGAAAAAGGTACATCAACTCAGGAAAATCTGACTCCACAGGGGACCAAGGTCATAATAGGGAGTAGACAGGAAGGAACACTAGGGATACTGGTTACTGGGTATATAATAGGTGACCGACCGAAACGTGAAATTGGTATATATGCCAAAACACTCATCATCCGAAAGGAGGGCTTGAAAAAGCAAATCGACTTACAGGATGGACATTCGACTCCGCAACGGGAAAAAGAATCTTACTCAGCTGGGAAAACAAACCCACAGAGTGCATGAGATATAATATCCATTACCGTCAGAACGTGGATAGTATACTCGCATGAGATATGTTATCTATTACCGTCAGAACGTAGACAATATACTCGCATGAAAGGAAACACCAGGGATACCGGTTACTGGGTATATAATAGGTGATCCGCCGAAAAGAGAGACAATCGTTACCAACAACAACAGGGTAAACGAAAGACAACTCACAGGGGATAAATTGCAAGCATCCGGCAATTACCCCAGAAGAAGGGAAGGAATATCAAAACCGAATATTGGATAGTGATAACCGCCAAAGAGTAACCATCATCGATTAGGATGAACAACAAGGTTAACTCTGCAAAGGGAAGAAATTAGGGTTTACAGCTACCGAATACGGGGTAGAAGACCAAATATCTGGCTGAGGAAACAAGAGGTTTACCACTACCGACTACTAGGTAGAAACCAAAGACTCAGTTGAGGATAAAATGAAATAATTGCCGAATACTGAGCAATTATCCAACTATTCCACAAGGAAGCAAACTTGGCTGGGGAGAAAACCACAACAAAAGGATTTACAACTACCGAATACTGGGTAGAAGACCGCAAAATCCATCATCAACCAGAATGAACCACAAAGGTTACCTCTGCTAGGGGAAAAGAGATAGGACTTACAACTACCGAATACGGGGTAAGAGCCATCAACTCTGATGAGGATAAAAGGTAGGGTTTACAACTACCGAATACTGGGTAGAAAACCAACGACTCCGTGTGGGGAATGAAAGAAATCACAACTCCGCACGGGAAACAAAAAAAGGGTTTACAACAAACCACCAACTCTTGCTGAGGAATAAAAGGTATATAACCATAAATTCCGCCAAGAGGGAAAAGAAACATAGGACTTACAACTACCAGTATAAGGGTAGAGGCCCAAACTCCGCTGGGAATAAGATGAACTATTGCCGGTTACTGGGCAATTCATTCATTTATTCCGCAGGGAAGCACAAGAGACAATTGACAAATAGCCAATTCGGAATTGAACCGAAAAGACAGACCGAATCAAGACTCGTCCTAATGAGGATATAACTCAATAGGGAGATCCATCCCAATATATGTGTTGGGAGGAAACGGAAAAAACCGTCATCTGCTTGGGGAGATCTATATAGGAGATCTATATCACCAATAGCAGGAGACCAACAAACAAAAGATATATGGCAAAAATGCAACATGAATATATAAATGTTGAAAATATGCATGAATATGCGTAATTTATGTTTGATCAATGCTGGCAAAACAGACATATCTAACACAAACAGGGTCCAGGAATCGAACGCCCGGTCTACACTTCCAGAGGAAAAAACCAAGAAATCCAACTGGAAAGCCAATCTGCTGGAGATCCACATGCTAAAAAGCAAAGATCTGCTGGGGAAAAATCAGAAGATCAGAGAAATCAAGGAAATCACAAAATCTCTGAGTGATGGATCATCAATCAACCCAACTAGGGAACAAAAGTTCACAACAGGCATGAAACTGCCACAAAGACAAATCAGTTGGGGAAATGGGGAAATCCCGAGATTTCAGTAGGGGAATCCTAATATCAACTGGGAAACAAGAGTTTGCTGCACAAACAAGAACTGATGCGAAAGCAACTCCGAATAACTCCGTTGGGGAACAACCCACTGAGGGAGAACAAATCACACAAGTAGAATCTAACTGCACAAGCAACTCAACCGGGGATCAAAAGCAATAAGGAATCAACCAAATCCATCTCTGCTGAGGATATCAACTCTGGCGGGGATTCTGTGGGGGAATCACATACACCATCCATCATACCACCAATCTATTGGCGAATCCACCGGGGATCTACTGGTGACTCCACATGGGGAGGTGGAGGAGAGCTGGGGATCAACCACCAAATCTTGAACCTTCCAAGAGGAACCAACAACCGCGGAGAAGGAAATAATCATGCTCTGCTGAAGGGATGAGAAGTGAAAACCTCAACAAGCACTCTGACAGGGAGAGCTAGCAATATATGAAGTATTAACAACTCCAATGGCGACTGCGCTGAGGAGACAGACGAAGTACCGGGATGTCAACCCATCCACTACTGAATCTTCCAAAAAGGAACGCAACAATGCTGGGGAGAGACAACTGCTGGAGAAGAAACCATGAAGTCTTCAACAAGCACTCTGCTCTGGGAATACAAAATCTCAACAGAAGCTCTGCTTAGGGAACAACCCTAACAACAACTCTGCTTGGGGAGTAACCCCAACAACAAATCTGGAGAAAGAGGATACAACCATGCCAGAAATATGAACAAATGTCTTACCTGTTGGAAATCATGCCACCCTTGGGAGAGCACTGAGAAATCTTAAGTATCCTTTCATCATTGTGAATATTCACTTTGTTTAAAACAACAATTTGAAATTTTTTTATTTGTTTAAAACAATGACATTTTATCAATTAAAACATGCAAAACATTAGTTGAATTGAAACAAATAAGAGTGCAAATAATTGGATAAAAGCCCAAATTCATTTGATGGAATGGTAGCCTGCAAATGGCAAGACTCCATAGATATGTACAAATTTGAAATCAGTGATATATATTGGAAGAGGGCTACTTTGAACATAATGATCCTTTCTCTACCAATTTGAATCTCGATGTATTCGAAGCTTCAGTTGACGAAGAATCGAGAATCTCTGACGAGCAGACAGCTGCGGAACAGAAAGTCTTGTCAGGATGCAATTACTTGCCCGATCCCTAATTTTTTGCCTAGATTTCCCCAGGGTGAGGTACTCACTCTAGAGAGATACAAATATTCTTTTTTTTTGTCTCTAATTTTTGCCTGGATTACCCTTTCGGGTTCTCCATCGAGACGCTCATTTTTGCCTAAGCCGCCCTTTCGGGTTTTCAACTTAGCGAGCTATTCTGTTTTTCTTTCATACTTTTTTAGGCAAAGTATTTCTTGACTGCATCTGAATTCACGGGACGAGTGAAATCCTCCCCATCCATTGTTGTTAGCATCAATGCACCACCTAAAAAGGCTCTCTTAACAACATATGGACCCTCGTAGTTTGGAGTCCACTTGCCCCTGGAATCGGGCGTGAAAGACAAAACTTTCTTGAGCACGAGGTCACCTTCTCGGAACACACGAGGCTTGACCTTCTTATCGAATGCTTTCTTTTTTCTCTGCTGATATAACTGACCATGACACATGGCAGTCAATCGCTTCTCTTCAATCAAATTCAACTGGTCATAACGACTCTGAATCCATTCAGCATCAGTCAACTTGGCTTCCATCAAGACTCGCATTGATGGGATCTCCACCTCTACTAGGAGAACAACCTCCATGCCGTAAACAAGAGAGGAAGGGGTTGCCCCTGTTGAAGTGCGGACAGATGTACGATATCCATGCAAAGAAAATGGCAGCATCTCATGCCAATCTTTGTACGTAACTGTCATCTTCTGGATAATCTTCTTGATATTCTTATTAGCAGCTTCAACATCCCCATTCATCTTGGGTTTGTATGGAGAAGAATTATGGTGTGCAATCTTGAACTCAACGCACAACTCATCCATCATCTTATTATTCAGATTGGACCCATTATCAGTAATGATCTTATCAGGCACACCATAATGGCAAATCAGTTGGTTCTTGATGAACTTCACGACCACCTGCCTGGTCACATTTGCATACGATGCGGCTTCAACCCATTTGGTGAAGTAGTCAATTGCTACGAGAATAAACCTGTGTCCGTTGGACGCTTTGGGCTCAATCATGCCGATCATGTCAATTCCCCACATAGAGAAAGGCCATGGTGAGGAAATCACATTCAGAAGTGTCGGAGGAATATGAATCTTATCCGCATAAATCTGACACTTGTGGCATTTCTTCACATATTTGCAGCAGTCAGACTCCATTGTCAGCCAATAGTAGCCTGCTCTCAACATCTTTCTAGCCATGACATGTCCATTGGAATGAGTACCAAATGAACCCTCATGGACCTCAATCATCAACAGGTTTGCTTCGTGTCTATCCACACATCTAAGCAAAACCATGTCAAAATTTCTCTTATACAGCACTTCACCACTAAGGTAGAAACTGCCAGACAACCTTCTCAAAGTTTTCCTATTTTTCACAGATGCCCCAGGCGGGTAGACCTGGTTCTGGAGGAAATTCTTGATATCAAAATACCAAGGCTTGTCATCATTGACTTCTTCAACTGCAAATACGTGAGTTGGTCTATCCAAGCGCATCACAACAATATTGGGAACTTCATTCCAATACTTAACCACAATCATGGAAGCAAGCGTAGCAAGAGCATCTGCCATCCGATTATCCTCTCGAGGAATATGATGAAAGTCAACTTCTGTAAAGAATGTTGAAATCCTCCTCGCATAATCTCTATACGGAATGAGACCAGGCTGATTCGTTTCCCATTCACCCTTGATCTGATTGACAACTAGGGCCGAATCACCATACACATCAAGATGCTTGATTCTCAAATCAATACACTCTTCTAGTCCCATAATACAGGCTTCATACTAAGCCATGTTATTCGTGCATTTGAAAGTTAGCCTTGTTGTAAACGGAATATGTGTACCATGAGGAGTAATGATTACTGCCCCAATACCTTTTCCATACTGATTCACAGCGCCATCAAACGCCATCGTCCATCTGGAACCAGGTTCTGGACCTTCATCAAGTGTAGGCTCATCACAATCTTTCATTTTCAATACAGAATCTCCTCATCTCGGAAGTCGTACTGAACAGACTGATGATCTTCAATCGGCTGGTGCGCTAAATGGTCAGCCAAGATACTACCTTTGATAGCTTTCTGAGCTCGATACTCGATATCATACTCAGACAACAACATCTGCCAACGGGAAATCCTCCAAGTTAAAGCAAGCTTCTCGAAAATATACTTGATTGGATCCATTCTGAATATCAACCAAGTGGTATGATTTATCATGTACTGGCGCAAACGCTTAGCAGCCCAAGCCAAAGCACAGCACGTCTTCTCAAGCATAGAGTATCGAGACTGACAATCAGTAAACTTCTTACTGAGGTAGTAGATAGCAGATTCTTTCTTCCCTGATTCATCTTGCTGACCGAGTACACAGCTCATCGAGTCTTCAAGCACAATCAAATACATAATCAGAGGCCTTCCTTCCACAGGCGGAGACAAGATCGGAGGTTCAGACAGATACTCTTTGATACAGTCGGCGCACATGTGGCAGTCATGTGGGATATAAATCTGGAAATATAGTTCAAGCGGCCAAGAAAACCTCGGACTTGCTTTTCAGTTTTGGGTGCAGGCATCTCTTGTATTGCTTTGACCTTTGCAGGATCAACCAAATAACTCTCTCGCTGACAACAAAACCCAACAACTTGCCGGAACGGACTCCAAATGTACATTTGTTCGGATTCAGGCGAAGTCTGAACTTCCTCAGACGCTGAAAAAGCTTCAACAAATGTTCAACATGTTCAACTTCCGTTCGAGACTTAGCAATCATGTCATCAACATAGACCTCTATCTCCTTGTGCATCATATCATGAAACAAGGTAGTCATAGCTCGTTGATACGTGGCTCCGACGTTCTTCAGACCGAAGGGCATCAGTCGATAACAGAATGTTCCCCAAGGTGTGATGAATGTTGTCTTCTCCATATCCTCGGGTGCCATCTTGATTTGATTATATCCGGAAAATCCGTCCATAAAGGAAAAGACTTTGAATTTAGCTATATTGTCTACCAACATATCAATGTGTGGTAGAGGAAAATCATCTTTCGGACTAGCTTTATTCAAATCTCTGTAATCAACACACATACGGACTTTTCCGTCATTCTTAGGCACAAGCACAATATTGGCCACCCATAGAGGATATGTAGAAGTCACCAGAAACACCGCATCAATTTGCTTCTGAACTTCCTCTTTGATCTTCACTTCCATATCTGGATGAGTTCTTCTGAGCTTCTGCTTCACAGGCACGCACTCAGGCTTCAAAGTTAGGAAATGTTGCACAATACCTGTATCTAAACCTGGCATGTCTTCATACGACCAAGCAAAGATATCGGAATATTCTCGTAGCAGACTGATCAACCCCTTCTTGACAGACTCTTCAAGGAGTGCCCCAATCTTCACCACACGAACACAATCTTCAGACCCCAAGTTGATTGTTTCCAGATCTTCGAGATGCGGCTGAATGATCTTCTTCTCGTGCTCAAGGAGACGGGTAATCTCATCAGGAATTCCTTCAACATCATCTTCCTCTGCCTCGAATACATGGAATTCAAAATTGGGAGATGGCGTTGGATCATTATGTTCAATGGGTTTTAGAATCAACCTGCATAATGATTTTGGATAATAAAACTTCAGAATTTAAACAAGAAAATCATTATGTAGATGAAAAAGATTGCTTTTATTCTTGTTTTTATGGTTTTTTGTGATCACTGATTTCATGCAAAAAAGCAAAAAGTGAAAACAAATGTTTTACAATGCATTAATTGAATGAAATATCATTGTATAAATGCTTTGCCAACAATGTCATCACTTCTCCTTTTGGTATGGGAGAAGGGTTTTGAACAAAGTGAACAAATTACGCTGACTCATGAATGACCGTAGGAACATCCACATCGACCCAATTATGGAAGACGCCGCCAGGAATAACAAAGTTGCTCAAATCCTCTTCATCCTCTTCCAGAATAGCAGCAGCTTCTTCAGCTTGATCGCATGGATGAAACCTCCACTCTTGAACAGCCATTGCTCGTTGAATGCCCCAGAAGAATAGCCAATGCCAGCCCGGGATTTATTATCTTCAAGCTCAATCATCTTCCCTAAACCAGCAACTGCACCACATTCAATGGCCAGTTTCGCATCACGATAGGAAGCAAATGAAGGAGACTTCTTCTCAATTGGCTCAGCAATAGATAAAGCTTGGAAAGGTGTTCCAACTTCATCCTCAGCATCAATATATGAGAAAGAAGACAAGTGGCTAACCCGGAGTGCCTTCTCTCCCCCTACCACAACCAGTTTCTTATTCTTAACGAATTTCAGCTTCTGGTGTAGGGTGGATGTCACGGCGCCAGCCTCATGAATCCATGGTCTACCAAGGAGACAGCTATAAGATGGGTGGATATCCATAACCTGAAAGGTAACTTGGAAATCACTTGGTCCAATCTTGATTGGGAGATCAACTTCCCCAATCACAGTCGTACGCGACCCATCAAAAGCATTCACAACAACTCCACTCTGCCTCATGGGAGGCCCCTGATATGACAATCTCGAAAGAGTGGTCTTTGGCAATACATTCAGAGATGACCCAGTGTCTACCAATACGTTGGACATGGCGTCGGTCTTGCAATTCATGGATATATGTAAAGCCATGTTATGGTCTCTTCCCTCCTCAGGGAGATCAGCGTCACAGAAACTCAAAGTGTTCGAAGCAGTAATGTTTGCAACAATACTATCAAATTGTTCAATTGTGACATCATGATCAACATATGCCAGATCCAAAACTTTCTGCAGAGCCTCCCTATGGGGTTCTGAATTCAAAAGCAAAGATAACATGAATATCTTGGACGGCGTTTGTAGAAGCTGGTCTAAAACGTTGTACTCACTCTTCTTGATGAGCCACATCATCTCATCACATTCTTCATTCACAATGCCACTAGGGCCAACAGAAGAAACAAGAGTCTTTTGTACAGAGGAGGGTTTGGAAACAGGTGCCGGATTCTGAACATTCACTGCAGTCCCAACCGGACGCTCAGCAGAATCAGAAGCAACATGGGGCTTCGGGGGTGCAGAAAACACACGACCACTACGGGTCAACCCGCTCACATCAGCAATATTAACAACGGAAGTTGAAGGCAACGACACTTCTTTCCCATCTTCCACAGCAACTGGATTATATCGGAAGGGAATAGCTCTATCCGAAGAATAAGGCACAGGGCCTGCAGGCTTGATTACCAATGAAAGAGAGACCTTCGGCTTGCTACCATCATAACGGATGACAACAGGCTCGGGCAATTTGAACACAGGAGAAATCACATTCACCTCTGGTTCATCTTCATCAACATTTATGTTTTGAAGAATCTCTATAGTT
This sequence comes from Lathyrus oleraceus, assembly GCF_024323335.1. Classification (NCBI taxonomy): domain Eukaryota; kingdom Viridiplantae; phylum Streptophyta; class Magnoliopsida; order Fabales; family Fabaceae; genus Lathyrus; species Lathyrus oleraceus. Next base: position 323,560,674 of record NC_066585.1, on the reverse strand, counting down.
CCCTCATCCAACAGCTCTTGCAACTCTCTTCGCACCTGGCGGCAACCCAATCTATTAACGGAGCATTTGTCATGGTCATTCTCCATATAACTGTACTCACACAGCAGACGATGCAACTCGACCAATGACTGTCGAATATGGCTTACATATTTGACTTTATATTTATCAGGGCACCCCTGGACCATGTTAACTGACTTCCCATGCTCGGGCAATGGGTTCTTCGTAACATTGGGGCCTGAGTCCTCGAAGCTTAGAATACCGCATTGCATAAGGTCTTGAACCTTGGTCTTCAACGGATAACAATTCTCAATATTGTGACCCGGAGCACCAGAATGATAAATACAATGTTGATCTGGCTTGTACCACCACTGCGGGTAAGCAGGCACAGCCGGAGGCTCTCAGGGAGTAACCAGTTTCCTCTCCAATAAAGAGGGATAAAGCTCAGCGTATGACATAGGAATAGGATCGAAAGAAATCTTCTTCCTATCATAATTCAAGTTAGCCTGATTACTGGTGCTGCCAAAGGCTGGTAAGCCTGTTGCTGTGGACGATGTTGCTGTTGATACTGAGGTTGTTGCTGATGCTGAGAATTATCTCTGAAAACAGGTGCTATATGAGCCACCTAATGCTGACTGCTGGCGTGACGCACAGGCTTCCTCTTGGCAGAGGGTCTTCTAGGTTTAACATGAGATTGCAAAGCATGTGCCTCTCCCTCTTTCTTCTTAAACGCCCCATATCGTTTAGAAGAGCCATCATCTTTAGACAGACGTCCTTTACAAACTCCTTCCTCCAATCGCATCCCCATGTTCACCATCTCGGTGAAATCAGAGGGAGCACTACCAACCATCCGCTCATAATAAAATGAACTAAGAGTCTTCAAAAAGATCTTAGTTATCTCCTTCTCTTCCAGCGGAGGAGTAATCTGAGCTGCTAACTCTCGCCACCTCTGGGCGTATTCCTTGAATGTCTCTTTATCCTTCTGAGACATGGCTCTGAGTTGATCACGGTCAGGAGCCATATCAACATTATACTTGTATTGCTTGACGAAGGCTTTGCCAAGATCGTTGAAGGATCGGATGTTTGCGCTATCAAGGCTCATATACCAACGAAGAGCTGCACCGGACAAACTATCCTGAAAATAATGAATCAGCAGTTGATCATTATCGGTCTGAGTAGACATTTTCCTGGCGTACATGACCAGGTGTGCAAGAGGGCAGGTGTTCCCCTTGTACTTCTCAAAGTCAGGGACTTTGAATTTGACCGGAATCTTCACACCGGGAACCAAACAGAGTTCAACGGCAGATTTACCGAAAAGGTATTTCCCTCGGAGGGTCTTCAATTCCTTTCGGAGCTTGAGGAATTGGTCATTCATAGCATCCATCTTTTCATTAATATTTGGGCCCTCAGATGGCTCAGAATGGTAGATGGTGTCGTCTACCCTGGGAGTGGTATGCACGACAGGAGGAGGCATAGCAAGGACCGGGCTAGATGCCGGCATGGAAGCAAAGGTAGGAGCTGGAATGTCTGGCATGAAACCAGGAGGCATACCCCACAGGAACCCGACTGGCATGGCATTCGACATGAAATGGGCACTGGCAGCTGGCACAGTTAAAGAAACCACTTCAGATATAACAGTCCTCTGGGGAGGAGTTGCAGGAGGTGGAGAAGGTTTATTCTGGGCAACCAAGAATAGCTCCATCAGAGCGCTCAATCTAGCGACCTCTTCCTTCAGTTCTCTGTTCTCTTGTTCCAACTGATCCATCAATCTTGCAGAATTGTCTCTAGTGTTGTACCGGTGAGTCAGCTTGTCTTCAAAATAAATGAAGAGCACAGAGTCAGACCACAGACAAGAAGACCAGAACAACACCTGCTTATGCAAAATGATGCATGCAATGCTCGTGCATTTGCTTTGCTTTTATTTTCAAGGAACTTTCAGGGTATTATTTGAGATTTTCGAATATTAATCATTTTAATTGCATATGGAAAATATCTCATCAAATATATTTGAAACAAAGAAGTACAACATTTTGATTATTACAAGAGATAAGGAAAATAAACATCATATGGATCCCTAGAAGCTCGGGATGCTGGAAGACGAGACGCACAAAGCTTCTTGATCTCTCTCTCATAGGCTGTTTCCATATCTGCTTTCTCCTTAGTAAGTCGATCATACTTCCTCTTCCAGAATTTGGAAGACTGAGGAAGCAGAGAAGTCCAAGTATCATTCGGATCATCTATCACCTGATGCTCGAGAAATTCGATCAGAGCGTCCTTTTCCTTAAGCTGTTGAAGCAACTCTTCTCTTTCACGGATCCAGGCACGTGAAAGGTCTTCTTCCCTCAACTCCTCTACGCCTTGGTTAGGGAGGGTTGAAGGCCCAGCTACAACTAACGGTGTAGGTCTCAGATAATCATAGGGCATGAGATACTCTGAGGCTCTCTATCTGACCCAAGAAGTATATGGCTCCAAAGCAATGCAATTCTTCGGACCCAACTCATTTCTACCCTTTTTATGAATATTGCGCCAAGCGCGGACCATCCTGTCTTTCAGGCCTTGGGGATCTTTACCCTCCTGAAAGAACACACCTTCTAACAGAATGTTATGGGGTTTATCCTTTAGGGGGAACCCAAGCTGATGACGTGCTAAGATAGGATTGTAGTTGATCCCACCACATGTACCAAGAAGAGGCACATTAGGGAATTCACCACAATAGTCAATGATCTGAACTGTATCATACACGCGATCATACCAAGAGATATCATCATTAGTGAGAGACATAAGTCTCGTAGACCACCGTAGACATCCCTTGTTCTCCTTGAAAGCGACCGTCTGCGGTAAGTGAGAAATAAACCACTTATACAATAGAGGCAAACAACACACAATAACTCTCCACCCTTTGCATTCCTCAGATGCAAAGAGACATAGGCATCACCCAACAGAGTCGGAACGGGATTAAGAACAGAAAAGATCCTAATGGCGTTCACATCCACAAATTTGTCGATGTTGGAGAACAATACCAATCCATAGATGAGCAGCACAAATAAAGCCTCAAAGGCATCCTCACTCATGGCCTTCCCATAAACGGTAGCTTGAGCGATGAGGAACTCAGAAGGAAGACCTTGAATTCCACCTTTGGTCGTCATATGAGCTTTAATCAGGGATTCATCTATGTGTAACAAGTTTGCGATCTCTCGAGCAGTCGGAACACTCTCTAAGCCACTAAACGGCACCTGATCCAGAATAGGAATACCCACAAGATGAGCATACTCCTCCAAAGTAGGCAACAACTAGATGTCCGGAAAAGAGAAGCAGTGATACAGAGGATCATAGAACTGCGCCAAAGTACTCATCAAACCTTCATCAACTTGAGTAGTCAACAGAGGCAGAAGCTTCCCATAACGATCTTTGAAACCCAAGGGATCTAATATATAAGATGTCAGATTCCTTAACTCTTTCACATTGGGCTGTCTAAAGTTGTACTTCTTTGTATGCCTTTTCGGTCTTTCCATGTCTGAAAATTTTGCAAATAAACCCTTTAAGCTCCTTGAAAATTTTCTTTTTTTTCTGATGACATGAATGCAGATGAATGCATGAATGCATGAATGCAACAATCACACTCAAGGATCAAGCAAAGCACACCAGACAAAGGTCATGGGAAAGCTCATTATCTCCTTAATATCAATCATCCATTTTGGTGGATTATGGTTTTCACCTTATCAACACCCAAGTTCCATTAATAATAACGGTACATGAACCGGCTCAATCATCCTTAATATCAATCATCCGTTTTGGTGGATTAGGATTTACACCTTATCGACACCCAGGTTCCATTGATATTAAGGTTGTCTGAACGACTCAACCATGAATCACGGGTTTGTTGAGAGTCACGAGCATGGAGTCTCGGTTAAGAACCACCCAAAGGGAGTGTACTAGGGTTTAAACCTATCTTTTGGATATTATCGGAGGAACGACTACTCGTATTCCAAAAATATTCTCAAGAGAGACTCTTATGAGTGTACTATCGCGTAACAATCGCATCAGATCTTACATCTGAACGACCTCCGCACTACGTTCTAAAAATAGGCCAAGATGGGCTTGGTAAACTAAGGTCCTTGGCTTCTATGACACATGATTGAAAGAATAATGCCTAACCACAAATAACTTGTGTGACATTATTAATCCAACATGACCTCCACCAAGTGAATGGACTCGCAAGTCAACTTGCTAAGGAATACTCCACACAAGTCGACAAGAGTATGCCATTCTCCTATCCTAAGGTGCACTCGAGTTCGGGTATAGAACTCATCTCATAGAGATCACAAAGCAAACAACAATTGTATATCAAGCAATTCAAACATTACAATCAATACAGTAATCCCAAATTGTACAAAAATATGTCATATAACAAATAAATAATATCACACAACAAGGGTGAAAAGTAGGCAATACCACCAAGGAGTGTTGTTCCCCAGCAGAGTCGCCATTTTTCTGTAGCGGTGTATTCGTCACTTTATGATTTATTGATTAAATCAAAAGCAAAGCATACAAAGAAATCGAGTCGCCACCGCACTTTTATTTATCCAAAGGAATGGCTAAAAAGCGAACAAAATCCTAAGAAGTTTTACACATAGAAAACTAATGAAAAGATCAGAGATCTGGGTAAGGGGTAAATTACGCAATGGGAAGGTGTTAGGCACCCAAAACGTCCTAGGTACTCCTAGGGAGCCCTTTTCACACTTGTTGTACAAAATGTTATTTGTTTATGAAATATTTATTGTGCAAACATTGATTGGGAGGATGACAAAAGAATATGCAAGTTATTATTTTTGTGTTTGAACGAATGAACCCGTTGCCTACGTACCTTTCCATGGAAGGCAAGGATCAAAACGCCGTAGTTCGGCTAAAAGATTTCCAAAAGTAAGTGAATTCATTTTAAGACAAAAGCCCTAAGGTCTTTCATTATCAACGGGAGAAAACTCAACCTGAACCAACAATCTACCATGCGAGGACGGCTTCAACATACTAGTGAGGGGTTAACCCTATAATAAGTATGGAAGACTTACAATCAACTCACTAAGGATACGGTAAGATTTACATCAACCACTATGATAATTGAAACCTATGGCTAATGTATGAAAAACATACCAAGAATGGACAAAGCCACAAAACAATTGAATGAGTGAAGTTAATTGATTATGAGTATTCACAAAAAGATGGTCCAAGTATGATTAGGATTCAATTCAAAAGAAGTATTATCAAAAGTGAAGTTTGAAAATCAAGGGCTTAAGGCTCAGGTTTCTAATTTGAAAAGAAATGAAGAATGTTTGCACAATATTTTTCAGGTTTTGAATCCACAATGCAAAAGGAGGTTTAGAACAAAAAAGTGAAGGTTAAGAATGTAAAACTTCTTAGATGTTCGCCTCTTGAGATCATATATAGATGATCCAAGTGGTTCCTTTGGAATAGGCAACAAATGAGCAAATAACAGATGAGCAACATAAATGGATATCGGATGCCAATCAATGGACTTACTCCAATCTCACAAAACAAAGGTGGATACCGGATACCAATCAATGGATTTACACCAATCTCCTAAAGCAAACAAACAAAAGGTGGATACCGGATACTAATCAATGGATTTACACCAATCTCCTAGAGCCAAAACAAAACATGGATATCAGATGCCAATCAACTGGACTTATACCAATCTCCCAAAACAAAACAAAATATGGATATCAGATGCCAATCAACTGGACTTATACCAATTTCCCAAGAATGATCACAGGAAACAATTGCCAATAAATGGACTTATAATTGACTCCTCGCATACAATAAACAAAACAAATGCAATAAGCAAAAAGGAAACAAGTTGCCAATAAATGTCTTACACTCGACTCCAAGGAAATAGGATGCCAATAAATGGTCTTAGTCCCAACTCCTACTAAATCATGGGAAACAATGGCCAATAGATGGACTTACAATTGACTCCTCAATGGACAAACAAAGATGTCACAAAGATATGAACAATGATCATGAAACGATGTACAATTAATGATGATAAATGCACAAAGGCAGACATAAGCAAAGATGCACAGATGGGCAAACTAACGAACAAGCAATGATTCAGTTAGCACACACTATATACAATCAATTAGGCTCAAGCAAGGGTAGGCTTTACAGCCAACTGGAATGGGGTAATATTGTGCTCTTAACCCTAACATTGAGATTTAGGGTGAAGCAGATGAAATGGAGATGAGGGGTGTGCCTCATAGCTCTTATCCCTGGTCAGGGAGAGCTTTAAACAATAGAATGTGTGGGAGTTCAGAAAGTTGGAACTCTTCTCCACAAATGAATGACTCTTTTAGATCTTGGGTTAGTATTCACAATGCCTCAACACATTGTGTGATCAAGGTGAAGGACACACTGACTAGCAGGAGATGGGTTACACATCTCTTTTATCTGCCAATTGCCTTATCAAAGGACTTTTCCTGCTTGGCACAAAAATTAAACAATCACAAGCATTACCTCTTAAGGAGGACTTCAGACAGGTGCCTACCAATAACAGTAGGTCTTCCAGACTACATGAAGAAGAGATATTATACCTAAGTGGTTAAGCAACCAAGCAAAGCAAGTTCAAATTGAACTTAAGCAACTTATGTACCTGAAAACAACTAAACAAATCAATTCAACTGTACAGACAAACAGACAACAATTAATATCAACAGTCAAACCCAATGAGCAAAGGCATAAGCCAAAAGTCAAACTCAAATGAGTTATCAACCCTACAAAACACACAATGTTAGTAATCCAAATTAAACATCAAATGTTCAAGTGATGAAGCATCATTAACCATGTAACTTGGATGTTCAACCTGAAATCAAAGCTCAAAGATAAGCAACAAACCACTAGGTCAAAGCCTAGGGTCAACGGTGGAGAAAAAAATTCAAAACCGAAGCTGAAAATTAACATGGATCAACTTCAAACACATCTTCAAACATTCCAAAAGGTCTCACATCAATATCATTAACCAAAAGCATTTCATGATCAATTGAAGTTCAAGGCAATTTTAAAGCTCAAATGTGACCAACCAGAATGAAAAATCTCAATTAAATCAGAAATGATTCCAAAAAATTCCAACAAAATTCATGCTCATTCACAACATCCATAACATGCATCATACAAAAAATCAGGACAACTGGAGATCATTGTTGAACATCCAAAGGTGTGACACAAATTGTCACACTAACTTAACATGATCATAAAACAGAAATGACAAATGGTAAAAATACCAAACCAACACCAAAATGTCAAGCAAAGTGTCTAGTTTCATCATGCAAATTTTCAGATTCGTTGGATCAAAGACCAGCATTTCACAAATGATATAGCAAGGAAAGGTACAAAATGGATACATGCTCACATACCCTAGCACAAAATGAAATCCAGCCAAGCACAATTTGTGAAAATATGATCAAAAAATAATAGACAGAGTAAGGATCATGATGCAAAAAATCTCATAATTTTTGGATCAATTTTCAATTAGATATGATTTTTGTAAGATGATGTAAAATAAAAAAATGATATGAAGCATGTATTGGAAATAATGGAGGGAAAAGAAAAAAGAAATGAAGCACTTGAAATATCACGCTGGCCAGGGATCGAACTGTGTTACAATTCAAACGTTGGCGTCAAATCAAATGAAACGCAGCGTTTCATTTATCCAGTTGGCACGGTCAAAGTCTGCGTGGCTTGGTCAGGCAAGCATGGACCAATCAGAATGCTAGCATGGCAATTATGTGGACCAATCACACGCGAACCCTAGACAAACACCTACAGCCACGGATTTATGTTCTCTAATGGATCAAAACGTTGCCAAAACATGAACATCATCATCTTCATCGTGAATGTATGAACAGTAAGATGCAGCAAGAACAAAACTCCTAGAAATCACAATCAAGCATACTTACACATAGATCCTTCATCATACAACAATATAATCCACAAATATTTCATCAAGAAACATCAAGATACGCATGAATCGAAGCAAATAAGAATCATCATCCAAACTTCAAACAGTCATATCTCTATCAATTTTGCACGAAATCTCATGGTTCAAAGCTCAGAATACTCACATAAAAAGATCTACCATAACATCATAACCTAATTGAGAATTAAGAGAATCGATTATGTTACCTCTTGAAGAGCAGAACTGGAATTCGCGTGGTTCAAGGCTTTGTGATGCTTTACAGTTCTTATATAATGCTTGTACAAGTGATTGGAGAAGAAAATGGAGCTCAATTGCACACGAGCTCACCAAAATTTTGAATCACCATTGTTTCTTCAAGCTTCAAGAATGCTTCAATACTGCACCAATCCTCTTGCTTCCACGTGCAAAGTAACTTAAGAACACTTCAGAAACCAGGATCAAGCAATGGAAATGGATTGAATATGAAGAAATTGCAAGAAATTTTGAGAGAAAAATTTGTGTATTTGAGATCTAGATCTGAAATTATGAAGCTCTCCCTGAAAAACAGTTAGGGTTATGCTTATATACCTCCTACTAATCATGTTTAATTAAGCTTAAACCAAATGCAAATGGAATTAATTGAGTTTTAAGGTGTAAGTGCAAATTTGGTTTTCACCCCCATGCATGGAATGCATGTGAGCAGTGCACGAAATTTTATTCATTTTCACTCAAAATTCTGTTTTGGAGCCAATGAAATGGCACAATATTCAAATAATGCACCAAATTTGAATTTCATAATTTCCCTCCAAAAATCAAAGGAATTACCAAATGACCATATGAATATATTTTGTGCAATGCAATGCATGGTTTGGAAATTATAGGTCAAAATGAGAATGATGCAAAAAGAGCCATCCAATTTGGTGTTTTGGTTGAGAAGTTATGCCCATTTGAAATTCTATGCATACTTTGCCATGTTTTGATCATATCTCCTTAATTACACATGAGAAATTGATGATCTTGGACTTTTTGGAAATGGGATAGAAAGATCTACAACTTTCATGTTCAACAAAATTTCATTTCAAGCTTTCTTGATGATGTAATTTGAAGTTGAAGTTAGGCTAAAACCTTTCCATTTTTGGAAAGTTTGAATTATAGGTCACTTGCTATTTTTGGAAATTTTTGACTGGACCTCAAATTCTTCAATGTTGATGTTTGAAATGTCAAATGAGACTTGTTTGAACATGAATGAAGTATTTCTAATCACTTCCCCCCTCCAAATCCACAGTTGACTTGTCACTTGCTTTTGATTGCTTTGACCTGTGATTGCTTCATCTGCAAGACAAAGGTTAGATGACATATTTTTGTACTTTTGGTTAGTGGTAAAAAGAAAAGAAATGATATACAAATGCAAAACATGCTTGGTGATCAAGAATCACTCTAAAAAAGATAGCCCACCCATAGGGAAGGAAGCAAGGTGCACAATGATCCTTGAGGCAATGCAATGTTATGGTATGATGCCATGAGGGATCTTAGGGACAAAATTGGGGTCTTACAATTGGCGCTCTCCATATTGCTCAATTTTCTTTCGACTTCCGATTAAGATACTCTAATTAAACTTGGATAAGGGAATTGGTGGCGCACACCTCATTGTTCCTTGAATACGCAAGTGGGAGGCGCACACCTCACTACCATGTACATTCAATTTCCGTAAACAAGCTTTCAATAATAATTTAAACGAAAAGGGGGTAGAAGGCATTCGCCTTATTATTCCTCGAAAGAATTGAACGATTGGTGTGCACCACATTGCTCAATCCTTTGTCGTTCTTCAAAAATACCTTAAACATACTAAACCTAATTTCTTGCCCAGTGCGATCAAAACCAATCAACAATACATCTAACATATCAATTCAACTTGTCCCCTCCGTGTGATCGAAACTCTTTTCGAAAAGAACACTGTTTAATCCTTTCTAATGCGTGCAACAAACTAGTGCTTAAGCCTCCGCCGAGAGTAGACAAGCCAATGTTTAGCCTTTAGAGCACGATCTAAACAGTCGTTCATTAAAAAAACACCAACCAACCGTAGTTTTCCGAACTACGAATGCTCTGATTTCCTTATTGCACCATAAGGATATGTAGGCACCAGATTGCGAGATCTTGGCGAGCACAATAATAAAAAACTCCTTTTCCCCCTTCTGAGGTTTCCATCCACCTCCATTTTTCAATCTTTTATTAACTCGAAGAAAACAAACATTATTAGCTAACATTCAAATCACATATTAAACGAAAAGGTTCCCATTGAGTACAACGGACGTGTGAGGGTGCTAATACCTTCCCCTTGCGTAATCCACTCCCGAACCCGAATATGGTTGTGACTACCATTATTCTTTTTTTCAAAGGTTTTATCGATATTTTCCTATTCCTTCATTAGAATAAATAAAGTTCGGTGGCGACTCTGTTCGAACTAATTTTTTTCGCGACCATCGCGAGGGATCGTATTTTTCGAGATGCGATAGTGGGTTAGCTTTGACATTAGACACGCGGTCCTCAAAGGACACCATTCTACTATTTACCAGCTTTTTGACTTCATACTTCATGGGGTAGCAATTCTCAATATCATGACCGGGAGGTCCTTGGTGAAAGACACAGCGAAGTTCCAGTTTGTACCACCATTGAAGTGGTTCAGGGATCTGAGGCGGATTTCTTGGTTGCAAAAGGTTCTTCAGAACCAATGATGGATACAATTCAGCATAAGTCATAGGAATCGGGTCAAAAGATGCCTTCTTCCTCTCAAAATTTTGCGGTTGTTGATGATTGTTGGTATTGTTGTTGTTGTAGGTGTTTGTTCGTTGTTGTGGCGGTTGTTGATGTTATTGTTGAATTGATGTTGATTGATTGTTCGAAAATATTGGAATTACATATGATACTTGATGATGGTGTTGACGGGGTTGTTGACTTCTTCTGACATGAGACCTTCTCTGCCTCCCAACAAATACTGCATTAGTCTCACCCTCCGTCTTCTTAGCGAAATTGTTACCATACCTCTTGCTAGATGAAACTTCCTCTCTAGATAATTGTCCCTCTCGGACACCTTCTTCTAACCTCATCCCCATTTTTACCATCTCGGTAAAATGACTAGGGGCACTGGGAATCATACGCTCATAATAAAATGAGCTCAGGGTCTTGAGAAATATCTCAGTCATCTCCTTTTCTTCCAAAGGAGGGGTAATCTGAGCGGAAAGCTCTCTCCATCGCTGAGCATACTCTTTAAATGTCTCCTTATCCTTCTAAGATAATGACCTCAACTGGTCCCTATTCGGTGCCATATCCATATTATATTTGTACTGCTTCACAAAAGCTTCACCCAAATCGTTGAATGTGCAAACACTCACACTATCCAAACCCATGTACCACCTCAGAGTGGCACTAGTCAGACTGTCTTGGAAATAATGAATCAGTAACTGATCATTATCAATTTGCATCGACATCTTTCTAGCATACATAACGAGATGACTGAGCGAACAAGTATTTATACTTCAAAAAGTTAGGGACTTTGAACTTCATCGGGATTTTGACGTTAGGAACCAAGCAAAGTTCCGCAACACTCTTATCGAACAGATCGTTTCCCCTTAAGGTCTTCAACTCCTTTCACAACTCAAAGAATTGGTCTTTCATTTCATCCATCTCCTCATAAACATCCGGACCCTCAGATGGCTTAGAATGGTACATGGTATCCTTAATACGGGGCAAAGTATGAACAACTGATGGTGGCACAAACATGACCAGGCTAGATGTCGGCATGGAAACAAAGGTAGGTGCGAAATCCTCGGGCACAAAGTTGGGAGGCACCGCACTTTTATTGTTTCTAAGGGAAAAGGGAAAAGTACAAACAAAACCCAAATATAAGAAGTTTTCAAATCAAAACTAATAAAATGCTAGAGATTACAGGTAACGGGTTGGTTACATAGAGGGAAGGTGTTAGAACCCAAAGTGTCCTAGGTACTCCTAGGGAGCCCTTTTTTGTATGCATATGTGTTTTTGTATATAATGATGTTTGCAATAAATAGAGTGGAGGGATGAGAAAAAATTCATTAATTATATTTTTTGTGTTTGATAAGACCTTCGGACTTGTGCCTACGTACCAACATAAAATGAGGGATCAAAACCTCGTAGTTCGTGGTATAAATTTCAAAGTGATTGAGTTACTTTTAACAAATTTTTAAGTTTGAAAGAGGCACAAAAGGCCTAAAATGGTTTTAATGAGTGTTAGTTCTTTTTGTCTTTTGAAAAATTTAAGTCAAGTATAGTTAAGTTTATTTACAAGTTTGATTTAAAAAAATAAGTTTGAAAATGCAATGGCATAACGCCAAAGTTTCTAATTTGCAATAAAGTCTAAGTTTAGAAAATACAAGCAAAGAATATTTTAAATGAGAGAGAGATTTTGAAATTAAATAAGTGGGGAGGAGATGAAGAGACTAATCCTAAGCACAAAATTTAAAAGTTAAGATTTGAAAAGATCTGACCAATGGGTTGCAATCCAATAGACAAGAATGTCATATAGAAGCCCAAATTTCCCTTGGACTTTATAATCAAGCAATATCAATACACAAATAGCTAGGTGAAGAGCAAGGAATCAAATAAGGATAGCCACATCCAAGCTTTAGAAACTCCATCATCTTCTTCATAATCTCCATGTATCAGATGACTTCAAAGATAGGCATGAGACACAGGTTCAAAATTACAACTTCAATATGATCATGTTGCAGATGAACTCAAATGGATCTTCAATATTTTTATCAGATGAAAGTTCACTTCAATAGCACTTGGTTTTCATGAAAGTTGGCATTGGACAAGTCCTTTTGCAAAGGGAGTATTGCCTAATTCTAAGTCAAATGTCTCAGATCAAATCCAACAGTTCACACAAGATTTATTTTAGGGTTTTTGTTCTTATTATGTACATTAAGGTCAAAAGACCATAAAAACAAACAAGTATATACAAACACAATATATTCATAAGATATGGCTCAAGTGAGCAAAGTGAAAATGTCATTAAAGTAAACAAATTGAATGGTATGAATAATGGAAAATGAAATAAGACTAAAAATTAAAGCGCATAAAAATAAATGGCTTAAAATTAAATCTTAGTTGTTAGTTTGATTAGAAGTTAGTATTGCTTTTCCTTTGGTTTTGTTTAAGTCATGCTTTGAAGAACACTCAACCCACTTTTCACAAGCATGGATTCTTGAACCAAGACATCTTCCAAAGGAAGGAAAAAAGGCCAAGTTTCCACACAATACCATGAAAGAGGGGAGACTTACAATCTCACTGACTAGAATGCTATGCCTTTTTGTGTCACAAATTTAGCGCTATGTTAAGCAATCGTAATTGGACATATGTAGAAGTCACAACTATTTGAGGTCGGGCAATAGAAATTTTGGTGTTAATGCATGTTAGAGACATTGTATAATGACCCATGCTCCTAAAAAATACCACACACAAAAAGAATATGCAAAAGAGTGGACCTAATCTCATCCATACTCATGTTGATTTTGCAATCAACTAGCCTTAGGATATAGAGATATCATAGGTCCATGCCATGAATCAATAGAGAAGGGGATTGAGATGAAGAGGCAGGGGGAATGGAATCAACGCAAATTGGTCAAAGGAGGACTTTTGCCAAATTAAAATCATTCATTCATTTTGGGAGATGAAATATACATTTCATCAATCCCCTAAATCCAATGATTTTAATTCAACAAAGTCAAATCAACCTTGACCAAAGTCCAACAACACAAGTCAAAATTAGAAGCTCAACACAATTTATTTTCCATTAAAATAATTAAAATAAATTAAAGTGTGCATTAAATTAAATTATGGTTGGTCAAATTCCTAAAACCTCATCAAAACACCAAAGAAATGGCCATGAGATTTATCATAGGTCAAAAAAGGCCAAAGGACCTTGGAGAATTTTTTTCATAATTATTGGAAACTTAAAACTATTTTTAAACAATTAAAAACATTCACAAAATCAATTAAATCGTGAAAAATATTAACAATGATCGACAAAATAATTTTAATTCATAAAATGAAAGAGGAATTTATTTAAAAAGTTTTGGTGAAACTCTCATATTTTTTGGATCAATATTAAAATTAATATGAAGTAATGAAAATAAACCAAATAAAATGAAAATCAGAAAATGAAATAAACGTGGACCACTTGATCTCCCTCATTAATTGAGGAGGCAGATCAAGTGGCTGCTAGCGCGCATTACACCATGGTCATGAGTCAACGCATAACACAAGTGGTAATCAGTTTCAACACACGAGATTAGAACATTTCAAATGGATCATGTGGTTCTGATGAATGCCAACTCACCACCGGAGCCAAAGCTCCGGTCAACTTCTCCAGTGAGCTTCACCAGAATGGTTCATCCACAACCATCACCAAAATGAAATATAAGGAAATGAATTTAAATTAAAAATGCCTCTGAGCTCGAATTTGGCCTCAATTTGTCATAACTCCAAGTATATTGAGAGATACAAGGAGTTGAAATTTGAGGTGCACGATCTGAGTTGTTTGGATTTGAACTCAAAGCAACTCAATCTTATTTCCTACATTGGTAGGATTTCATACAACCAAGGATCCAAGAGAATTATGGAGAATTGAGTGAGAATCGAAGAGATGAAAATTTCTGGAAAATACCTTCAATGCAGGTCTGTGCTCGATTGATATTGATCTTATTTGCTCTTGATCTTGCTCAGAACACTTGATAGAGTAGAATTGGATGATCAAAAGGTCCAGGTTCCTTTGGAATGATAGGGTTTGAAGGTTTGGAATAAAAGCTAGCGCGTAGGTTCCATATTTCTGAGCATAGAGGGCTCTATTTATAGCCAAATGGATTGATATTTGCACACTTGAAATGAAATCCAAAAAATAGAAATGTACATTGCATGGGTGCATGGGTGTGTACAGGCTCTTGAAATCACTTCTTCTGATCCATAATTGAGTACAAGCAATGATGAGATCATGTTGGAATGCTAGGCAATGGTGTGTGGAAGCTTTAAGTTCAATTTTGCCAAATGATGATCCACTGTTTAAGCCATGTGCAGCCTATTCAAATCTTGTCCAAAATGAATCAAATTGGACTTTTTAGAAAGGCTAGATCAAGAGGAACAACTTTCATGTTTGACACTTTTTCATTTTAATCTTGTATCATGATGAATTTTGAGGTGGAAGTTGGGAAAATCAAACATGTCAAAAAAATGTCTAAGTGTCAAGCCATATGTTCACTTATTCCACCTTGGCTAACTTTTTCTGTGAGATTCCAATGAGAAAGGTTACTTCATAAAAGTTGTATCTCTCTAAATGTACTTCAAAATGGACACAAATATGACCTCAGTTGGATTTAACATGAAGGAGTTATGCATTTTTGAAGTTGAGGAAAATCACTTGCTCAATGGCATTGGTCCAAAATGACCTATAATGTATCCTCATATCACATGCACATAAAAGTTGAATTAGCTCTTCCTCCAAACATAAAAATTGAAGTAGACACCTTTAATTTTATTATGAAACATGAAAATCTTTAATCTCATAAAAATTGAGCAAGTTATGGCCTTGGCAACTTGACCTCCAAATTAGGGTTTAGACAAAATGACCTATAAACTTTCACCATAAACAATGACTTTCCAAGCAAAACTAGCTCTAGACCCAAACATGAAAGTTATTTGGAATGTCATTTAGAGTAACATTGTTCTTAGAATACATTTCATATGACCAAAATTGTAGGAGATAGGGTCTAGGGAACCCCAGTTTTGATAAGATGAATTCCTCTGGTCAACCACCATGAATCAACTTGCTAGCTTTCAATTATCTTGACTTTTGGGACTCATAGAGATCATATATGCATAAGATTATTAAATTTGAAGTATCCCTTGAAATATTTGATCAATTGTTGAGGAAGCTTGGTGAAGATGTCACATAAGATACCCATATGAATTAGGGTTTCCAAGACAAACAAATTCCAAACTCTTGGTGAATTCTTGATCAAAATAACATGTGAGAATAATGGGGATTCATATATGATGTCTAGAGCCATAGTAGACCAATTGTTGATTGATCTCCTTGCAATGAGGGTCTTAAACCCTATATGTAAGCTTGATAGATCAAAGGTGAGCATGTGCACTACCTACAAAAGAGTTAGACAAAATGCAAAGACATATTTTTAGTATTTTGGTTAGTTAAAGTGATAAAAACATAAAGTATGATGCAATCACATGGTGCTTGGTGATCTTGCCCAATACAAACCCAATGAATGAAGGGTAATGAGGATTCCAAGGTATGATCCCAATGATAATGCATATGATGAGATAGCATGAGGGATCTTAGGGTCAAAATTGGGGTCTTACAATCCCCTGTAGAGTTGAGCTAGCGATTTGTCACTTTTGAAAATCATATCCCCCAACTGAGTAGTAGGGTCTCACCCTAAGTAGATGGCTCAGACCCCGTACAGAATTTTATCTCCTGTATTCCCCCGTAGAATTCATCTTCAGATATGAAAGATCTCTTGTTCCTGACAGTATTTGGTTTTGAGCAACGTTTGATCCCCTGCGAGGTTGTCTCCTATTTGATATGGTGTTGACCTAAAATTCCATGTAGAGTTAAATCTACAGCAAATCTTTTCATTCTCTCCCCAACCAAGATTGAGCTATGCAGAGCTAGATGGTTTGTGTCCATCCCTAGCATTTTTCTCAAGTTGGTGTTTCCATCTTGTTGACATTAGTCGAGTTTTGCAGCGATGATTCAAATCTGTGATATTTGTATCCTTTGGGATTGTTTTGTTTGGATAATTATAATCATATACATACATATTCATTCATAAAGCATATCATCAGATATTTTCATTATGTATTTTATTTCATTTGATTCCTTATTTTTGATCCCCTACTACAATGATATTATTCCCCCATACATGAGTGTTGTGTCTGTCCTCCTTCAATTGAAGAGTGTCGGCCCCTTTAGCTGAAAGAGTTTATCCTTTCTTATTTCCCCACTGAGTTATTTCCTCGTGGATGATTATTGCTTCAATTTCCTCCCCAATTAACTATCTGGATGGAACCACTCCCCTTGAGTTATATCCTCATTGGGTTGAGTCATTGTTTAACCGTTTATTTCTAGTTACTAACTAGATTGATATTTTTGGTACCTTGAGAATATGTTACCCAACAATTGGTAATATTCTTCTCAATTTTTGAGTACATTACTTTTTCCTAATAACCGGAAAAATGTAATCTACTTCCTTCACTTTCCCCAGCGAATTTGTTTTCACGTTTCCCCATGCAGAGTATCCTTGATATATTCATCCTAATTGATGACGGATATTCTCCCTTTGTGGTTTTTTACCTAGTAAAAAGGTAGTTGTAATCCCTATTTCATTCCCCAGAGATTTAATCCTTGATATGTTCATCCTAACTGATGACGAGTTTCCTTCTCTTTGTGGTCTTCTACCCAATAACCAGTAGTTGTAAATCCTACTTTTTCCCTGTGCAGAGTCTATCCTTGATATGTTCACATTAACCAATGACAAAAATCCTACTTTGTGGTTTTTTACCCAGTAAAAAGGTAGTTGTAATCCCTATTTCATTCCCTAGAGATTTAATCCTTGATATGTTTATCTTAACCGATGACGAATTCTCTCCTTTTTGCGGTCTTCTGCCCAGTAACAGGTAGTTGTAAATCCTACTTTCCCTTGCTGAGTCTATCCTTGATATGTTCATGCTAACCGGTGATGGATATTCTCTCTTAGGTATTCTATATAGTAACTAATATATATATATATATATATATATATATATATATATATATATATATATATATATATATATATATATATATATATATATATATATATATATATATATATATATATATATATAATTCATATTTTTCCCACACAGTTTATCCTTGATTTGTTAATGCTAACCGATGACAAATATTCTTCCTTCGAGTTTATCCTTGATATGTTCACTGTAACCAGTGACGAATATTCTCTCTTTGGTCTTCTGCCTAGTAACAGGTAGTTGTAAATCCTATTTTTCCCAGCAGGCTACTCTTTCCTAGTTACCGGTAACGAATACACCGCCTTTTTCTTAGCGAGTCATCCTTGATGTGTTTACCCTAATCGGTAACGAATGATCCTTTGTTAGAATAT
Source organism: Lathyrus oleraceus (assembly GCF_024323335.1). NCBI lineage: Eukaryota > Viridiplantae > Streptophyta > Magnoliopsida > Fabales > Fabaceae > Lathyrus > Lathyrus oleraceus. Next base: position 323,542,503 of record NC_066585.1, on the reverse strand, counting down.
ATTATCTACCTACCCAGTAACCGATAATAGATAATATACTTCTGATACTCCTGCATTGAAGTTTATCCATCCCTAGTTGAGTTTGAGTATGTATTTCCTCAGTGAAGTCGCCAATCCTTGTTTGGTTTAGGTATTTCCGTTTTGTTCTAATTTACCTATTTCTTCTACAGATTTCCCTTATCCCCAACTAAGTCCTTCCATTGATTTATTTTTATGGAAGCCTCCCTTGTGTCCCCAGTAGTTTTTAAGTCGTTGTATGGACTACATACAACTATTAATTAAGATAATCTATGTCTCCCTAGTGAGTGTTTGTTATGGAATGCATTATGCTCCTATGGACTTTCAGTCTCTCCGGAGTCTTTTCCTTTATGGAAATATTTTTCCCACAGAGATGATTTTTAACATTTCATATCATATGCATCATGAGGTCTCTTAGGAACCACAACGTGTTTCAATTTTTTTTATTTAAGTCCATTCTACTGAGTAGATATGAAGATTTTAACCTTCACATCCTAAGTTAGAATGTCCTTAATAAAGGGCAGCTATAAGACCCCAATTTTGACCCTAAGATCTCTCATGCTATCCCATCATATGAATTGGCTTTAGGATCACACCTTGGCATCCTCCTTACCCCTCATTCGTTGGGTTTGCACTGGGAGAGATCACCAAGCACATTTTATGGCATCATACTTTTTTTTTCATTATTTACTAATCAAAATGCCAAAAATATGTCAATATATAGTTTGTTGCTTTTGTAGGTAGTGTATGTGTTCACCCATGCTCCATTAAGCTCATATCTACGGTTTAAGACTCTCAATGCAAGGAGACTAATCAAGATATGGTTTACATTTGCTCTAGACATCATATATGGATCCCCATGATATTTACATATCATTTTTATCAAGAATTCATCAAGAGTTTGAAGCTTGTAGGCCTTGGAAGCCCTAATTCATCTAGGTATATTATGTGACTTCCTCAACAAGTTTCTTCATCAGTTGATCATATATTTCAAGGGATACTTAATATTACATCATCTTACATATATATTATCCTAAATGAGTCCCAAATATCAAAATTATTTCAAGTTTGCAATATGGTTCATAGTGGTTGATCAGAGAAAGTCAACTAGTCAAAACTGGGGTTCCCTGGAGCCTATCTCCTACAATGTTTGTCATATGAAAATGATTACAAGATAGACTTTACTCCTTATAACATTAAAAACAACTTTAATGTTTAAGTCAAGAGCTAGTTTGGCTTGTAAAGTCATTTTTTATGATAAAGGATTATAGGTCATTTTGTCTGAACCCTAGTTCGGAGATCAACATACAAGGACCATAACATGCTCCAATTTTATGATATGAAATCCATTCAAGTTCCATGATAAAATTCAAGTTGTACTCTTGAACTTTTATGTTTGAAATAAGTTCAAATTCAACTAGAAAATGCATGTGCCAAGACGAAACATTATAGGTCTTTTTGGGCCATTACCATTGAACAAACAATCTTCCTCAACTTCTAAAATGCATAACTCCTTCATGCCAAATCCAAATGATGTCAAACTTATGAGAAAATTGAAGAGGTGTGGAAAAGGTACAACTTTGATGAAGGAAAAATTTTCCATTTGATGTACATAGCAAATGTTATTCAAGGTGGAAGAAGTGAACATTTGACTTGGTACCTAGAAAATTTTCAAATATGTTTGATTTTCCAAACTTCCACCTCAAAATGAATCATTATCCAAGCTTCAAATGGAAACGTGTTCAACATGAATGTTGTTCCCCTTGATCTCACCTTTCCAAAAAGTCCAAGATCATCTCATTTGGCCATGAAATGAAGGACTTGTGCATGGGTTCATTTTAAAGGTCCATTTAGATGAATTTCACCTTCACTTTCCAATTTCAAATGCATGGCGACATGACATGATTTCAGCATTGAACTCAAGTAATTTTGGACAAGAATACATCACTTGATGGGCCTATTACACGCCCATGCAAGCATACAAGGCAAATTTCTAAATTTGGCAAATTTTGGAAATGTGTGGAAATGAATTGCATTGGCTATAAATACAACCCTCATGGCTCATAATTGACGATCTCACGCCCAAGCTTTGAACATGCAATCCAAACCCTGATCATTAAAGGATAATCTTGAAGGTTTTCATTTGAAAATCGAGCTTTAAATCTCATTCTATTTGGAGATTGAAACTCCAAGAATCCAAGCTTTTCTTTGGTCCAATTCACCTCCTACAAGCTTTTGGAGCCAAGCCAAGGAAAATTGGAAGCAAGATCAAGCAAGGTTGAAGCTCCTTAAAAGGTGATTTTTCATAATTTTCATCTCTTTGATTCTCAGTCAATTCTTCACTATTCTTTATGATTTTTGGTTGGCTGAAGTTCTACCAATGTAGGCAACAAGATTGAGTTGCTTTGAGGTCAAATCGAAATAACTCAATTCAGGATCCTCAAAATTCAAATCCCTGTATCTCTTGGTATACTTGGAATTTGAGAAAATTGAGGCTAGATTCAAGCTCATGAGCATTTTATCTTTAAGTCCATGTATCCTGGACCAGTCCAGTGAGATCCACCAGAGAAGACAACCAGAGCTAGGGCTCCGGTGATGTTGTGTCATGTATCTTGGCCGTTTGATCTGTTTAAAATATTTTAATCTTAGCCATCTATTTTGATTACCTACCATGTGACGTGTTGACTAAAGACTATGGTGAATAGCACGTGCATGGCCATCAGATCTGCCACCTCAATTAATGTTTAGCCATCTATCTTTATTTTAATTTTTGATTTTATGTTTAATCCTTTTATTTTGTTTAATTCATATTAATTTCATTTTTCATCCAAAAACTATGGGACTTTCACCAGAAATCTTTAAATATTTTTCTCTTCCATATTCTGAATTAAAATTATTTTTTGGATTAATTTTGGTATTTTTCATGAATTAAATGTTTTTATGCATATTTTAATTGTTTAAAAATAATTCTGACTTTTCAAAAATACTGAAATTTTTTGTCTATGGTCCTTTGACCTTGTTTCACCTAGGATAAATCTACTGGCCATTTATTTGGTGTTTTGTAGAGGTTTTAGGTTTTGACCAAATTAAATTGTATTTTAATACATTTTTAATTTGATTTTTAATTGATTAAATGTGTAAAAGTTATGTTGATCTATTTTTATGGTCTTATGATGTTTGACTATTTGTTTGGGCTTTGGTCAAGGTTGATTTAACTTTTGTTGGATTAAAGTCATTGGATTTAGGGGATTGATGAAATATACATTCCATCTCCCAAAATGAATGAATGATCTTAATTTTATAAAATTTCTCCCATGACCAATTTGTGTTTCTCTTACTCCCCTCCCTCTTCATCTTCATCCCTATTCTTTCCCATTATTTTCATTGACCAAAGAAAAATCTAATGTCTTAAGGCTAATTAGTTCATAAATGCCCTTGTGTCAAATGAACCACTACAAGAATGTCTGAGATAGGTCCATCCCTCTTGATCTTTTCTTTTAGTGTGTGGAATGTTTTAGAAGTTAGGTTCATTATACCAAATCTCTAAATGCATTAACACCTAAATTTTTATTGCCCGATCTTAGATAGTTAAGACTTCTACATAAGTCCAATTACAATTGCTTAACATAAAGCTAAAATTTGACCCTAAAGGCATATCATTCTAGTAAGTGAGATTGTAATTCACCCATCCTTTATGGTATTGCATGGAAACTTGACCTTTTTTCCTTCCCATGGAAGATGTCTTGGTTTAAGGATTCATGTTTGGGAATGGATGGTTGAGTGTTCTCCGAAGAATTACTTAATCCATTGAAAAAAGCAAAAACACCACTAACACTTGTCTAACATTTGACTAACTCTTCTTAATATTGTTTTACTTTCAAGTCATTTACTTTAGGCAATTTAATTTTCAGTCATTTATCATTCATTGCCATTTATATTTCATTTAACCTGTTTATGCTTATGTCATTTGAGCCATATTCTGTGATTGTATATATTTGTTTGTGCATTTTGATTTTGTTTGTGTTCTTAGGACCTTAAAATACTTAATGAACAACAAAAAAAATCTATAAAATGTTTGGTGCACTGTTGATCTTGATCTGAACTTTTGGACTTATGATTAGGCAACATTCCCTGTGCAAAAAGGACTTGGCCAATGCCAACATTTTGAAATCAAGTTATTATGAACTGAACCTTCATCTGATGAGAGCCTTAGGACTCTGTTTGAATTCATTTGTTGCTTTATCTTAGTGCTAATTGTTATTTTGATCTTGTGTCTGAGGGTTTCTTCTGAGTTGATCAAGGAACATTTAATCTGATACATGAGAAGACAAAGAAGACTGCTAGCTATGGAGTTGCTTGCTTGGATATCGCTATCTTTATTTGATCCCTTGATCTTCATGATATCTAGATATTGCTAATTGCTTGTTGATTATTGCTTGATTCAAAGTCCAAGGGAAAATGAGTTTCTATATGATATTCTTGTTTGTTGGATTGCATCCTATTGGTCAGATCTTTTCAACTCTTAACTTTTAATTTTATGCTTAGGATAGCCTCTTCATCTCCCCCCCACTTCTTACATTTCAAAATCTCTCCCCCTTTTCAAAAACTTTCTTTGTTTGTGATTTTAAACTTAGACTTTGTTTAAATGATTAGAAATTTTAGCTTTATGCCATTGAATTTTCAAACTCTTTCTTAAATCAAATATGTAAATAAACTTAATCAAATTGACTTAAAACTTCAAAAAAAAAATATACAAAAAGAACTAACAAACCCATTCAATTTTTTCGGCCCCTTGGTGCCTTTTCATTTAAATTTTTGTTAAAAGCAATTCACCAACTTTGAAATTGTTACCACGAACTACGAGGTTTTGATCCCTCATTTTTATGTTTGTACGTAGGCACAAGTCCGAAAGACTTGTCAAACACAAAAATATAATTAATGAATTATTTTCTCATCCCCACACTCTATTTTGTTCAAACATCTCTATACTAAAAGCACATGCACACATAAGAAAGGGCTCCCTAGGAGTACCTATGACACTTTGGGTGCTAACCCCTTCTCTCTATGTAACCAACCCCCTTACCTATAATCTCTAGAATTTTATTAGTTTTGATTCAAAAACTTCTAATCTTTGGTTTTTGTTCGTACTTTTCCCTTCTCCTTTGGAAACAATAAAAGCGCGGTGGCGACTCTGGTTTTATTTACGTTAAGCTTATCCATAGCTTAAAGGTCATGAATTTACCGCTACACCAGATTTAAGCTCCTGAGCTATTTTCCTTTGAAACCATGTCCATACTTTTTATTTTGGTGAAGGTTTGTGGTGGACCAGTCTGTGAGGTCCACCGGAGAAAAAGACAGACATTAGGGCTCTGGTGGTGCGTTGGCACACTCTCAACCTTTTGATCCATTTAAAATGTTTTAATCACGACCCTTGCTTTTGATTACCATGCGTGTGGCCAGTTGATTGAGGTGTTTGTGGAACTCACATGCTTGGCCATCAAATTTACCCCCTCAATTAATGAGGGAGATCTGATGGCCCTTGATTTTTCATTTAATTGCTCTATTTTATTTAATTCATAATAAATCCACTATTAATCCAAAGATATGGCAATTTCACTAAAAACATACAAATATTGTTTCTATTCCATATTCTTAATTAAAATTATTTTTTGGATTAATTTTGGTATTTTTCATGAATTAAGTGTTTTCGTATATATTTTTAATTGCTTAAAAATACTTCTGACATTTTAAAAATCATGAAAAAAAAATTCTAAGGTCCTTTGACCTTGTTTGACCTAGGATAAATCTCTTGGAAATTTATTTGGTGGTTTGAAGGGATTTTAGGTTTTGACCAAATAAAAATGTGTTTTTAAATTGATTTTGAATTGATTAAATGTATAAAAATATTGTTGAGCCATTTTTATAGTTTTGTGATGTTTGAATTTCTGTTCGGGCCTTGGTCATGGTTGATTTTGCTTTTGTTGGATCAAAACCATTGGATTTAAGGGATTGATGAAATGGACATTTCATCTCCCAAAATGAATGGATGGTTTTGATTTGATGAAATTCCTCTCATGATCAATTTGCGTTTCTATCTTCCCCTCCCTCTTCATCTTCATTTCTATTATTCCCCATTCCCTCATTTTACCAATGAAATCTATAATGTCTAAAGGCTAATTGGTTCATCAATGACCTTGTGTCAGATGAATCAATACAAGTATGACTCAGATATGTCCTTCCCATTTTCTTTTAGTGTGTGGTACGTTTTAGGAGTTTGGTTATTTGTACCAAATCTCTAACATGCATTAGCACCTATATTTGTATTGCCCAGCCTCAGATAGTTGTGACTTCTACATAAGTCCAATTACGATTGCTAAATATAAAGCTAAAATTGACCCTCAAGGTATAGCATTCTAGAAAGTGAGATTATAAGTCTCCCATTCTTAATGGCATTGTGTGGAGACATTATGAAGACAAGCTTCCTACAAGATTTTGATGAAGACAACATATCAAGCTCTCCATAACAAAAGAATGGAAATAGAAGATCACTTCAACATTGCTCAAGTTTTCATGGATCTTATATAGGTATATGAAACTCTTGACAATATACTCCTAGTGCTTAAAAGTTTTATCTTGCATTAAAATAATCGGTCTAAATCTTTTCTATCATGATTATTTATTTTAATATATTGTTTAAAAATTCCATGTTCAAAAGTTTTTTAACTTAGAATTTTTTTCAATGATTTGGACATGTCAATCCATTGATGCCTTGATACAATCGATTTATCAAACTTTCTATTTTAGAATTTTTTGTTTTTCAAACTGAACCAAACGATTGATGATGTATGTCAGTCGATTGATCTTAGTATATTTTTTCATTTTTTAAGTTGTGTCAATCGATTGATGCTGGAATTTTTTTTTAAAAATCTGAAAACTTATTTCACCATTCTTTGCACCATTTCATCATAACTTTTCATGTTAAAAGCTTGCATCTTTTCATGATCAATTATTTGATTTCATTTCTAAACATTGTCATGTTATGATTGAAGGGATGCATTCATACTATAAATAATTCTTATATTTTTATTACAAATCTCACATCTTTCAAATCAATTTGCAAAATCTCTATACATTCATTTTTCATCTATTTCTTATATTAAGATACTTTTGAAAAATAATTTTCATATCATTTTTTTCAAAAGTACTCTTGAGCACTTAGAGATTATTTTGTTTTTGAAATTTCATATTGAAAGAGAAGAAGATTCTAATCAATTGATTAAAGTCTTATACAATACAATTATTCATATATTCATTCAATTACTTTGTAAAATCCTAAGTACCAAGGATTGTTTGGTTTAAGGTGTATTGCTTATGATCCAGGATTGTTGGATATAAGTGTCAAGAAAAGGAAGGATAGTTTTCTATTCTTGTGAGTTAAGTTTTCAAAAGGATTGTTCTTGATTACTTAGTTAGAGGCTTGTTTTAGGAGACCTAACAATGTAAGGGGACTAGAGTACTCTCAAGTTGTGAGGGGAACCAGTATAATTCCTGGTGTTCTTTACTTTTTGTTCTTTATCGCTTTCCAAATCATATCAATCCAGAAAAGAAAAGAACCTTCTTCACCAAATCAGAATAAATTTCTAAAAATCCTAATTCACCCCGCCTCTTAGGCTCATTCCTAACTTACATTTGGCATCAGAGCAGGTTATAGGTAACTTGTTCCTAAAAGATCCGCATGGCTTCCGCAAGCATGAATTCGGTTTTTAAAGATGGTGGAAGTAGTAACAAACCACCACTTTTCTTTAGAGAATATTTTGATTTTTGGAAGATCTGCATGAAGGTGCATCTAGAAGCCGAAGGAGAAGGCATATGGGAAGCCGTTGAAGATGGTCCGCATAATCCTATGAGTGTGGTCAATGGCATTGGTCCTCCAAAGATAAAGAGTCCGTACGATGAAGATGATAAGAAAAAAATCTTAAATGAAAAGAAATCAATAAACATTCTTCAAAGTGTTTTAAGCATGGACGAGTTCTTCCGCATATCTCAATGCAAATCGGCGAAAAAATATAGGACACCTTAGTGGAGACACATGAAGGCACCGCCGAAGTAAAGAGATCAAGGTTGAATACATTAAGTCAAGAATATGAGATGTTTAGAATGCTTCCCAGAGAATCCATCGTGGCGCTACAAAAGAGATTTGTTCACTTGACTAACCACTTGATTGCTCTCGGAAAAACATTTACAAATGACGATCTCAATCTTAAAGTACTAAGATCATTGACTAGAGAATGGCAACCGAAGGTGACGGCTATCTCCGAAAATAAAAGTCTTTCAACAATGACGTCTGCATCACTCTTTGGAAAACTTCAAGAACATGAGTTAGAACATGGTAGGCTTGCGAAACATGAAAGTTAAGAAAAGAAATCTAAAGGAATTACCTTGAAGGTAGACTCAAAAGAAGATAAAGATGATGACGCATTGGAGGAAGATGAGAATTTCATGTTCCTTTTTAAAAAGCTTGGTAAGTTCTTTAAAAAAAATGATAAATCCTTTAACGCTAAAAAGAATAGACATTTCAGGAAAAAGGAGACCACCACATCTACGCAAGATATAACATGCTACGAATATGGAAAACAAGGCCACATAAAGCCGGAATTTCCTAAACTTTCAAAGAAAGGCGGATTCAAGAGCAAGAAGGATTTCAAGAACAAAAAGACATATGTTGCATGGGAGGACAATGAAATTGGTTCTTCATCCGGATCAGATAGCGAGGAATGTGAAAACTTGACGCTAATGGCTTCTCATCATTTCGGTGATGAAGAAGAGGTTAACAATGATTTTTCTCTTTTTGATGATGATGCACAAGTTGCAATTAATGAATTGTTAAATGAACGCAAAATTCTTTATAAAACTATATCATCTCAAAAGAAACAAATTTCTTCCTTAGAAGAAAAGATTGAAATTTTTGAAAAATATTTTGAAAATGAAAAACCAAAGATGAATAGTGAAAGAAGAAAAGATTAGAAGAAACCAAATGAAAACTATATAATTTTTGAAAAGATTAGAAGAAACAAAAGATGATTAGAAGAAAAGATTGATAATTTTTGAAAACTATATAATTTGGAAGGATTACACTGAGTACAATTTCAGAAACCAAATGAAAAATACAAGGGAAAAGGAGACTAGTCATCCTAAGGATCCCTAACAACAATGTCACAAGACCTAGATGTAGGCCCGTACTTCCTTCGAATGCGTCGAATCTCGGTCTCAAAAGAAGCCTTCATCTAAGTCTTCTCGAGGACAAGCTGATCAACAATTTTCTTCCAAGCAACGGAAGGTTAAGGCATGCTAGAGGAAGATGAAACCTTTGGCTCTCTCTCTTTCTCTTTGTCACTCGGTATTCAAGTATCTCAATAAGTTCGTCTTTGTCCTTAGACTCCAACTGCAACTCTTCATTCTTTTTGCTCAAAGCATGGAAACACTCTTCCCACATATCCTTCTCTTGCTTCATCTTGGCGAGTGCGTCTTCCAACTACTCTACATCTTGGTTAGGGAGAGTTAATGGCTCAACCATAACCAGAGACATGGGTCTTTCACAAGGATAGGGCATCTTCAACTCAAAAGCTCTCTTCTTCACCCAAAGAGTGTAAGCTTCCAAAGCTACACAATTGCACGGACCAAGCTCGGATCTTCCTTTCCTATGCACATTATGCCAAGCATGCACAATATTATGCTTCAAATGTTGGGGATCTTTACCCTCTTGATAGAAAAGACCTTCAAACAAAGTGTTATTAGGTTTGTCTCTCAAGGGGAACTCAAGTTGAAGACGAGCCAAAGCAGGGTTATAGTTCATTCCTCCTTGTGTACCAATGAGAGGCACACTAGAGAATTCACCACAACTATCAATAATCTCCAAACTACTCAAAGAAGGATCATACCAAACTATATCATCATTAGTGAGAGACATAAGTCTCTGAGACCACCAGAGACATTGTTTGTTCTCCACAAAAGCAGGTATCTGAGGCAAGTGCGGAATAAACCACTTGTATAGAAGAGGAATGCAACAGACAATCATTCCACTACCTTTAGAATTCCTTAGATGCAAAGAGAAATACATATCACCCAACAAAGTAGGCACATGATTCCCAATCAAGAAAAGTCTAATGGCGTTAACATCAACAAAATCGTCAATGTTAGGGAACAAAGCTAATCCATAAATGAGCAACACAAAGATAGCTTCAAAAGCATCCACACTATCGGCTTGGGTAAAGGCAGTAGCTTCCTTGATGAGGAAATCAGATGGAAATCCAAATAATCCTCCTTTCTTCATCCAATGAGCCTCTATCTCAGACTTCTTCAAGTGAAGAGCTTCAGCAATAAGATTAGATCGGGGAATCTCCTCCAATCTACTAAATGGAACCCTACTAGAAACAGGTATTCCCAAGAGATGGGCATACTCCTCCAAGGTAGGCACGAGATGATAATATGGGAAAGTGAAACAACGGTAGAGAGGATCATAGAATTGCACTAGCACACTCAAAATCCCTTCAACCACATCAGCAGATAAAATGGACAGAAGCTTCCTATGACGTTGTTTGAAGTCCAATGGATCTAATACAAAAGATGCAACCTTCCTTAAATCTTTCAAGTAGGGACATATGAAACTGTACTTCTTAGTGTTCCTTCATCCAGAATCTATGGTTTGAAAATATTTGCAAATAATACCTCAGTTCCATTAAATTTTCGTGTGATGAATGTTATGATGCGCATGAATGCAACAATCACAAATAAGGGATCACACACAAGGCAAGCAAAAAAAGGTCAAGGGATGAATAGTGTCATTGTCAAGATCAATCATCCATTTTGGTGGATTATGGGTTTCACCTTATAAACACCCAAGTTTCATTGATATTTACAAGACTTGATTGGATCAACCAAGAATCAAGGGTTTGTTGCAAGTCACGAGCATGGAGTCTGGGTAAGAACTATCCCAAAGGAGTGAATTAAGGATAAAAACCTGTAGATCATGTTCTAAAAAGTTCCCAAAGTCTTAATTCCATCTATCAGATATTACAGGTTAAGATGACTGACTCATCGACCCATAATATTCTCAAGAGAAACTCGTCTGAGTGTAGTATCGCGTAACAATTGTTATCAAGTTTACACTTGAACAGTCTTTGCACTACGTCCTAAATAGGCCAAGAGGGGTAAACTTTCTACGGTCCTCAGCTTCTCGGACCCAAATTTGAGATAGTAATGCCTAACCATAAACACTTGTGTGACATTTCCAAATCCAAAAGAGTCTCCACTGAGCGGATGGGTCTCAAGCCAACTTGTTAAGGACTACTCCACACAAGTCGAACATGACTATACCATCCTCCTATCTTAATTGAACTCAAGTTCAGGTTAGAACTTATATCACCACTCAGAGATCACCAAGCACAACAAACATATTATATCATACAAACAAATATACAAACATCACATATATAGAATTATATACACACAAAAAAGTAGGCTAAACCCACTGGAGATTACTCCCTAGCAGATTCGCCACTTAATTTCTGTAGCGGTAAATTCATGACCATCAAGTTATGGATAAGCTAGACATCAATAAAACCAGAGTCGCCACCTCGCTTTTATTGTTTCCATGGGAAAAGGGAAAAGTACGAACAAAACCCAAAAGTAAGAAGTTTTCAAATCAAAACTAATAAAATGTCATATATTACAGGTAAGGGGGTTGGTTACACAGAGGGAAGGTGTTAGCACCCAAAGTGTCCTAGGTACTCCTAGGGGGGCCTTTTTTGTATGCATATGTATTTGGTACAAATGGATGTCTACAAATAAATCGAATATGGAGATGAGAAAATATTTCATTAGTTATATTTTTGTGTTTGACAAGACCTTTGGACTTGTGCCTACGTACCAACATAAATATGAGGGATCAAAACCTCGTAGTTCGTGATAAAAAATTTCATAGTGAATGCTTTGCTTTTAACAAAAATTAGGTTTAAAAGGCACAAAGGCCTAAAAATGGTTTGAATGGGTTAGTTCTAATTTGCCAAAGTGGTCAAAGTTTGAAACCCAACCCACTTATGACAAGCATGGATGCTTGAGCCAAGACATCTTCCAAAGGAAGGAAAAAAGCCCATGTTTCCATACAATACCATGAAAGAGGGGAGACTTACATTCTCACTAACTAGAATGCTATAACTTTTGTTTCAAAAATTTAGCGTTACGTTAAGCAACCGTAATTGGACTTATGTAGTAGTCACAACTATTTGAGGTCGGCCAATAGAATTTTGGTGTTAATGCATGTTAGAGACATAGTATAATGGATTATGCTCATCAAACATTCCACACACAAAAAGAATATGCAAAAGAGATGGCATAATCTCATCCATACTTATGTTGATTTTGCAATCAACTAGCCTTAGGACTTTAAGATATCATAGGCCAAATGAGATGAATGCATAAAGAAGGGAAATAGATGGAGAGGGAGGGGAATGGATCAAAACTCAAATTGGTCAAAGGAGGACTTTTACCAAATTAATATGATTCATTCATTTTGAGAGATGGAATGTACATTCCATCAATCCTTTAAATCCAATGATATTAACTTAGCAAAGTCAAATCAACCTTAACCAAGGCCCTACAAAAAGAGTCAAACTTACACAAATAATCACAAGAGGTCAACACAAATAATTGCCATTTATTCAATTTAAAAATACTAAAATAATGCATTTAAATTAAACATGGTTTGTCAAATTCCTAAAACCTCATAAAAACACCAAAGAAATGGCCATGAGATTTATCATAGGTCATACATGGCCAAAGGACCTTGGAGAAAAAATTTCAGAATTTTAAAGACTTAAAAGTATTTTTAAACAATTAAAAACAATCACAAAATCAATTAAATCATGAAAAATATTAATAATGATCCAAAAAATAATTTTAATTCAAAATATGAAAGATGAAATTATTTGTAATTTTTTGGTGAAACTCTCATATTTTTTTATTAATATTAAAATTAATATGAATTAATGAAAATAAAACAAATCAAATGAAATTCAAATAATCAGAAAGAACATGGACCACTTGATCTCCCTCATTAATTGAGGTGGCAGATCAAGTGGATCAACGTGCGCGTTCCATGATGCACTACAGTCAACGCGGCATAGGCTTGGTATTTAAAAGCAACACATGAGATAAAAACATTTTAAATGAGATCAATGGCTCAGAACCTGTCCAGCACACCACCGGCGCTGGACCCTCGGTCACTTTCTCAGGGGAGGTCCACCGGACTGGTTCACTCATCACCATCAAGAATATGAAAAAGGAGGACATGATCTGAAAGAAAAAATTGCGTAGAGCACGAATTTGACCTCAATTTTAACTAACTCCAAATATATAAAAAGATATGAGGATTTAAATTTTGAGGTGTGTCAACTGAGTTGCTTCGATTTGACCTCTAAGCAACTCAATCTTCTTACCTACATTAGTAGGACTTCAGACACCAAAGATCCGAGAGAATTGATGAGAATTGAGTGAGAATCGAATAGATGAATTTTTCTGAAAATTACCTTCAATGTTGTGTAGAACTTGATGTTGCTTGCTTCAAACTCGATCTGATCACACTTGAGAAGCTTGCAGGAGATGTTTGGCAATGGTATAAGGCTTTGGATCCTGGAGTTCTTGAATCGCCAAACAGTGAGATTCAAACTCATATTTTAAGTTGAAAATTATCAGGTTTTCCTTTGGAATGTGAGGGTTTGAATTGGGGGGAAAAGATGGCGTGCAAGGTGTGTTTGAAATGAGCTCAGAGGCCTTGTATTTATAGCATTTGGGATTGATAGTTGCACACTTGAAAAATTTCTAAATTTGGCAAGGTGATGCACAACCTTGCATGAGAGTGTACAAGCCCATGAAGCAATCCATTATGATACAATAGCAACTGTACTGAAGTTCAAATTATGCTTGAATGGCAAGGCAATGTGAAATGGAGTTTTGCACATTTGATTTTCTCCAATGATGCAGACCTATTAAGACCATGCGCAGTCCTAGAAAACCTCATCCAAAATGCGTGAAATTGGGTTCTTTGGAAATCTTGGATTAAGGGGAACAACTTTTATGTTGGACACTTTTTGATTTGGAACTTGGATCGTGGTGAATTTTGAGGTGGAAGTTTGGAAATTTCAACATGTTAATTTTTTTCAAAGTGTTAAGCCATATATCTCAATATTGCATTTTGCTTAACTTTTTATGTGAGCTTCAAATGAGAAAGGTGTCTTCATAAAAGTTGTATCTCTTTCAAAGACCTTCAAAATGGTAACCAATTTCATGTCAATTGGATTTAGAATAATAGAGTTATGCATTTTTGAGGTTGAGGAAAACCACTTGTTCAATAGTATAGGTCAAAAACGACCTATAATGTAACCCCATAAAAGTTGAATTAGCCTTCACTCCAAACATAAAAGTAGAATTAGACATCTTGAATTAGATTGGGCAACTTGTAAATATTTCATATCATAAAATTTGAGCAAGTTATGGCCTTGGGAAGTTGACTTTCAAATTAGGGTTCAGACAAAATGACCTATAATGTTTCAACATAGAAAATGATGTTCCAAGCAAAACTAGATCTAGGTATCAACATGAAAGTTGTTTGGAATGTCATTTAGAGTAACATTTATCTTGAAAGCATTTTCATATGGTGGAAATTGTAGGAGATAGGGTCTAGGGAGACCCAATTTTGATTATATGAATTCATCTGGCCAACCACCATCGACCAACATGCTAACCTTCAATTCTCTTGACTTTCTAGGCTCATGGTAGATCATACATGCATAATATTGATGAGTTTTTAAGTGTCCCTTGAAAAATTTGATCAATTGGTGAGATAGCTTGTTGGAGAAGTTGCTTAAGATACCCAAACAAACTAGGGTTTCCAAGGCAAATCACTTCCAAAATCTTGAAGAATACTTGATCAATATGACATGTAAAGATTATTGGTACTCATATATGATGCTTTGAGACATTGTGGATCAATCCTTGGTTGTGTTCTTTTCCATGAGGGTTTTAAACCCTAGATATGAACTTGATAGAACAATGTGGATCATGCCCTACCTACAAAAGAGTTAGAAAAATGCAAAGACATATTGTTTTGGTATTTTGGTTAGTAAAATGATAATATAAAAGTATGATACAATCACATGGTGCTTGGTGATCTCTCCCAAAACAAACCCAATGAAAGAGGGGTAAGGAGGATGCGAAGGTATGATCCCAATCCTAATTCTTATGATGAAATTGCATGAGGTATTTTAGGGTCAAAATTGGGGTCTTACAGATCTCTTTATTCTCCGGCAGTTGTCTCCCTCTTTTTGTGGATAGACCGATGATTCAAATTTTTGCGACACCTTTGTATCCTTTATGATCGTTTTGTCATCATAATCATATATATATATATATATATATATATATATATATATATATATATATCATATAATTTTATAATTACATATTTGCATCATCATATGTGCCGAATCATTGTCCGAGACTCTTATTCTCTGTTATGGCGGTACTTTATCCCCATACAAATTTGATGTATGTCCTCCCTCAATTTGTAGAGTGTTAGCCCCTTAAGCAGAAATACTTTAACCTTCCTCTTTTCCACACACACACACACACACACTATTATATATATATATATATTATATATATATATATAATATATATTATATATATATATATATATATATATATACATATCATATAATTTTATAATTACATATTGGCATCATCATATGTGCTGAATAATTGTCCGAGATTCTTATTCTCTGTTATGGCGGTACTTTATCCCCATACAAATTTGGTGTTTGTCCTCCCTCAATTTGTAGAGTGTCAGCCCCTTAAGCATAAAGACTTTAACCTTTCTCTTTTCCCTACTGAGTTACTTCCTCGTGGATGAATAATGTTTCAGTTTCCTCCTCAGTTGATTATCTGGATTGAACCACTACCCTTGAGCTATATATTCATGGGGTGCAGTCTTGATTTACCGTTTCTTTCTAGCTCTTGCCTAGATAGATGCTTTTGGTCCCCTGAGAGTTTATTACCGAGTAACTGGTAATATTCTTCTTAGTTTGTAGTTTGGTATTTCTTACCCAATACACAACCAAAGTACCCTTATTTTCCCCCTTAATGGAGTCCCTAGTGGATTCATTTCCCCAGGAAGTATATCCTTGATATGTTCATCCTAATCGGTGATAAATATCTTGCTCTTCCCTTCCTGAGCCTATCCTAGATACGTTCATCCTAACCAATGACGGATATTCTCATCTTTCGTATTCTACCTAGTAAAAAGGTAGTTGTAATCCCTATTTTGTTCCCCAGAGAGTTAATCCTTGATATGTTCATCCTAACCGATGTCAGTTTTTCTTCTCTTTGTGGTCTTCTACCCAGTAACCGATAGTTGTAAATCCCACCTTTCCCCCTGCAGAGTTTATCCTTGATATGTTCACTTCAACCAGTGACGGATACTCTCTCTTGGTATTCTATCTAGTAACTGATAAATGTAATTCCTATTTTATCTTCTCAAAGAGTCTATCCTTGATATATTCATCCTAACCGGTGACTGATTTTCTCTTTGATGGTCTTCTATCCAGCATTCGATAGATGTAATTCCTACTTTTTGCTAAGTTGGTTTATCCTTGATATGTTCATCTTAATTGATGACAAATATCCTCCTTTACAATTCCTAGGCAAGTCTGTCATTGATATGTTCATCCTAACCGATGACGGATTTTCTTTCTTCTAAGTCTATCCTTGATATGTTCGCTCTAACTGGTGACATATATTCTCATCCTTGGTCTTCTTCCTAGTAACTGGTAATTGTAAATCCTATTTTCTGCAATTTCCCCAGCAAGACCATTAGTACCCGGTAACTGGTAATGAATACCCTCCTGGCGGTTCCCAGCGAGTCATCATTGATATGTTCATCCTAACCGATGACGGGTGTTCTCTCTGTCAGATTTTTGTTATCTCCTGACCCAATAACAGGTAGGTGATAAAATATTTCTGCTCCTCCTGTGTTGAAGTTTATTTCTTCCCCAGTTGAGTTGAGTGTGCATTTCCTTAGTGAAATCTCTTTTCCTGCATGATTCGAGTACGTCAATTTTATCCTCATCTGCTCGTTTCCCCTGCAGATGTTTTGTTTCCCCGAATGAGTCTTTCCATTTTTTGAAATTCCTCTAATCTCCCAATAGTTTTAAGTCGTAGCCTGGCCTACGCATAACCCTTTCGTCCCCCAGAGTCTTTTTCTCCCCAGTGAGTTTTCCTTACAGAATGCATTATACTCTTGTGGATTTTCGGTCTCTCTGATTTCTTTTCCTTTGTGGCAATATTTCCCCACACAAAATTCGTCTTTTACATTCATACCATATGCATTATGAGGTCTCTTAGGGAACAAAAATTGTTTCTATATGTTGTTATTTAAGTCCATTCTAATGAGTCGATACCTATATTTTAACCTTCACCTCCTCAGTCAGAATGTCCTTAAATAAGGGTAGTTGTAAGACCCCAATTTGACCCTAAGATCTTTCATGCAATTTCTGAAGCAGAAGAGCGATCCAAAACACAACAGAATTTAAAATTTCTCCTTTAGTGATCCTTACGAATGGGCATGATCAGTGATAGAATCGTTACCTCTTGTGGCGATTGTAACCTTTGATGCAGATCTACGGGGCGATCACGAATGTTGAACGATGACAACGCCTCTACTCAGTCCAGACTAACGGATTCCTTCAATCTGAGTGCTAGCTGCTACGAATGAAGGCTTTCAGTGAGAGAGAGAGAGAGAGAGAGAAATGAAATGCAACAACACAAATGCTTCTACACAAGGGTTCTATTTATAGAACCACTTGTGTGGGCTGCAAGCTAAAAAGCCCACTCAAGTGTATGTGGCACATATCTTATAATATGCCAAAATCTCTTAAGCACGCGGTACCTTACCATATTTCGTATTTTACTTAAGTACACCGTACCTTACGATGTTCTACAATTCACTTAAGGACACCGTACATTACGATATTCCTTAGTTACTCTATCTCTCATCAATCTTTCATTTTGTGTGTGACCCTGTAGGTTTTCGCGACATTGGTAATTATTTTAAATCACGTATTTAACATAATAAACAGTGAGCGCTATCTAGCAACACATTAGTGCTACCCAAGACACGAAAATATCATGTGATCGGACAAATCCTTTGTGATAATACTTACGTGTAGAATTACCCTTTTTCCCTTATGTCTATATTGAACACAAGGCATAGACCGTGTCATGCTTATCCAGTTCAATATTGGGCCCATAGATATTTATCCTGTTACGCAGGTTGGGCAAATTCCATCTAGGTCACTCAAGTCCCTTAGCATGGTTCGTGGAGTACCCATCAACTGTCTTTATGGTCATCCAGTTACGGACAATGTTTGATCAGCAATAAGGCACTCGACTCTACATCTAGGGTCCATAGTGGTTTCAGGTTGAAGGGTGGTATACATCGTTATCCCCATTAGAATAGTTTATGACACTTTGCATAACATTCTATATAGTATTCTCATAGTGGGTCAATCCAGTATAAATATTACTCTTAATATTCATACATATGTTTAAGACTTGATAACTCCTTATCCATGATCCATGAGATTTGATCATCAGTTTAGATACATAATAGTCTTAATGCTTTAATGTTATCCCACTTCACAATAAAGCTCGACTACGGATACTTTAAGAATAGTGTCCTTATGTTTAATGTGATCTCATGATTAAGTCACACTTGATACATTAAACGGACTAGCTATCCTAGGAACTTTATTAAACAAACATAATAAAGAAAAAGCCTTTTATTATTAATAAATAATTAGATTCAAGTACCAAAAGTATTTGCCTCTAGGGCTTTCACCAACAATCTCCCACTAGCCCTAGAGCCAATCAGGCATACCCCTAATGCCCATAGGTCTAGTATGGCCATCATGCTTCTGCTGCGCAAGAGGCTTTGTCAGTGGGTCAACAATATTGTTAAGTGTAGGTACTCTGCATATTTTCACATCTCCTCTACCTATTATCTCTCGAATGAGGTGATTACTCCTAAGTGTGTGTTTGGATCGTTGGTGAGATCTAGGCTCCTTAACTTGTGCGATAGCACCATTGTTATCACAATAGAGACCAATGGGATCCACAATGCTAGGAACTATGCCAAGTTCACTAATGAACTTTTTGATGCAAACAACTTCCTTTGCCGCACTTGAGGCAATAATATACTCGACCTCAGTTGTAGAATCAACAACTGTATCTTGCTTTGAACTTTTCCAGCTCACGGCGCCACCGTTTAAGCAAAACACATAACCAGATTGCGATCTAAAGTCATCCTTATCTGTCTGGAAGCTAGCATCGGTGTATCCAATTACATCCAACTCTTCCTGACCTTCATATATCAAGAATGAGTCCTTAGTCCTTCCCAAATACTTAAGGATATTCTTGACAACTACCCAATGAGCATCACCAGGATCAGATTGGTACCTACTCGTTGCACTTAAAGCATACGACACATCTGGTCGAGTACATAACATGGCATACGTGATAGATCCTACTGCAGATGCATATGGAATCTTATTCATGCGATCCCTTTCTTCCTTAGTTGAAGGGGATTGTGTTTTTGATAGACACAAGCTATGTTGCATAGGTATGAATCCTTTCTTGGAATCATGCATATTAAAGCGTCTCACACTTTGTCTATGTACGTACTCTGACTTAGGCCAAGCGGTTTTTATGATCTATCTCTATAGATTCTGATTCCTAATGTAAAGGCTGCTTCACCTAGGTCCTTCAAGACTTTACTGGTTGCAGGGTAGGGACATCGTTTCCAATGAGTAATATGTCATCTACATATAATACCATGAAAACGATCATGCTCCCGCTAACCTTCTTGTAGACACAAGGCTCATCTTCGTTCTTGACGAATCCATATTGTTTTACTGTTTCATCAAAACGAAGATTCCAGCTTCCGGAAGCTTGCTTCAATCCATAGATTGATCTTTGTAACTTACATATCTTTTGGGCTTCTTCTGGTATGTCAAATCCTTCAGGTTGTGTCATGTACACATCCTCAAGAAGATTCCCATTATGGAACGCAGTTTTGACATCTATCTGCCGTATTTCATAATCATGATATGCAGCGATAGCAAGTAAAATCCGAACAGATTTAAGCATTGCAACTAGTGAAAAGGTTTTATCATAGTTAACCCCATGAATTTGTTTATATCCTATTGCAACCAGTCTTGCCTTATAGGTATGTACCTTACCATCTAGGTCAGTCTTCTTTTTGAAGACCCACTTGCATCCTATAGGGTTAACTTCTACAGCAGGCTCTACCAAGGTCCAAACTTGGTTTATGTACATGGAATCCATTTTAGATTTCATGGCTTCTAGCCACTTCTCAGACTCGGGACCAGTTATGGCCTCTTGGTAGGTCACAGGCTCATCTTGATCCATGAGTAATATATCACCTTGATCAGTTATAAGATATCCATATCTCTCAGGTTAGTGACGTGTCCTGCTTGACCTTTGCTGGTGTTGTTCTACTTGAGCAGGTTGCTCTTCCACAACTACTTGTGTTTCCTACTCTAATTCCTCCATAGGTGTATCGATGCTTTATGATTCTTGAATTTCTTCAAGCTCTAGTTTCCTCCCACTTATTCCTTTGGAAATAAAATCCTTTTCTAGGAAAACTCCAATTCGAGCGACAAAGACTTTTCCCTCAGAAGGATTGTAGAACTAATACCCTCTTTTCTCTTTAGGGTACCCCACAAATAAGCATTTGTCAGATTTGGGCTCAAGCTTAGTTGAAATTTTTCATTTCACATAAACTTCGCAACCCCAAATCTTCATGTAAGACATATGTGGTTTATTACCACTCCGTATCTCATATGATATCTTCTCAACCTTTTTGGATGGAACGCGGTTAATTATGTAAGTTGTTATCAATAGTGAATGTCCCCAAAAGGAGTTTGGACGATCGGCGTGAGTCATCATGGATCAGACCATGTCTAATAGGGTTCAATTTCTTCTCTCAGATACACCATTCCATTAGGCTGTTCCAGGAGGAGTAAGTTGGGATAGGATTCCACACTCTTTCAGATGGTCATCAAACTCTAGGCTTAAATACTCACCACCTCGATCTGATCGAAGAGTTTTAATATTATAACCTAGTTGGTTTTGTACTTCATTCTTGAATTCCTTGAACTTTTCAAAGGACTCTGATTTGTGTTTCATTAAATACACATAACCATATCTACTGAAATCATCAGTAAATGTGATGAAGTACTGAAAACCTCCTCTAGCTGGTATGTTTAGTGGTCCACATACATCAGTATGTATGAGGGCTAAAAGATCTTTAGCTCTCTTACCTTTTCCTATGAATGGAGACTTTGTCATCTTTCCAATTAAACAAGATATGCATGTCTCATATGATTCATAATAAAAAGAGTCGAAGAGTCCATCTTTATGGAGTTTGGAAATACGTTTCTCATTTATGTGGCCTAATCGACAATGCCAAAGGTAAGTTGGATTTCACTCATTAGGTTTCATCCTTTTAGTATTAATGTTATAAATAGGAATTTCAAGATCAAGGACATATAGTCCATTGTTCATTTGTGCAGTAGCATAGAATATAACATTCAAATAAATTGAGCAACAATTGTTCTTTATTATAAATGAAAAACCAAACTTGTCCAAACAAGAAACGAAAATAATATTCTTGCTAATTGCAGGTACATAATAACAGTTCTCTAGCTGAATTATTAAACCACTAGGTAAGGTCAATACATAAGTTCCTACGGCTAAAGCAGCTACCTTTGCTCCATTGCCAACTTGTAGGTCAACTTCACCTTTTGCCAAATCTCTACTCCTTTTTATTCCCTGCACATTGGTACAAATGTGAGAACCGCATCCAGTATCTAATACCCATGATGCAGAAGTAGATAAATTAATTTCAATTACAAAAATACCTGAAGTTGAAATCTCTACTCCATTCTTCTTATCTTATAGGTACTTTGGGCAGTTTCTCTTCCAGTGTCCGATCTTACCGTAATTGAAGCAGGTGCCTTCCTTTGTTATGCCTCCACTAGGCTTCAAAGCAGTAATAGTGAGTTTGGGTTTGGCAACTTCCTTTCCTTTCCCTTTATCACCCTTCTTGGTGGGTCTTTTGTTTTGTCTCTTTCCATTTCCGATCATCAGAATGGACTTCCCTTTTGACTTCAGATTCTGCTCAGTAGTTCTTAACATGGCTAGAAGTTTAGGAAGAGATTTGTCCATATCATTCATATTGAAATTTAGGATAAATTGACTGAATCTATCTGGCAACAATTGCAAAATCAAATTAGTCGCAGGTTCCTTTCTGAGGGGAAAACCCAACCTCTCAAGGTTCTCCATATACCCAATCATCTTGAGTACATGGGGACCTACAGGGGCTCCCTCAGCTAACTTGCCTTGAAAAAGGGCTTTTGAAACTTCAAACCTTTCATGCCTTGCTTACTCTTGATAGGGCATCTTCAGGTGTTCGATCTTATTGAACGCTGCCATGTTCTCATGTTGCTTTTGCAACTCTAAGTTCATGGTAGCTAGCATGAGACAAGCAGTTTCATTGGCATCATCGACATGCTTCTGATAAGCATCTCTTTCTGCCTTAAGTGCAAAACTAGGAGGTTCCTCTTCAGGAACAGGTTTCTCCAAGACATACAACTTTCTATCATGTTTGAGGATAATCCTCAGATTTCGGTGCCTATCCAGAAAATTTGTCACAAACAATTTTTCCTTGTTAAGGATTGATCGCGAAATGTTGTTAGAGGTGTTTGTTGTCATGGTAATGTACATGAAAATAAAGAAAATAGAAGTATCAATAACATATTTAATTAGGCCTTTAATTAAATATGCTCCCACTATTTTACTCAAAACGAATGACCCTCACCATTTGATTCGGAAAATCGCGTTGGAAAATTTTCTAGTGGGTCGAGATCCACATTTCACTTTGTTTTAAGTCCGCGTAGGCGGATTACACAAAACTAGGTTATTTAGGTAGGAACTCCTTCCAATTGTATCTAATACAACTCTCGAATATTTTAGTTGGGTGAATAACTCCTTATTCCAATCCATCACATGGATCATTTCCAACTCTTGCTTCTAAACATATATAATCTTACTATAATTTGTTTAGTTAAGTTTGACCCATTATTTTAGAAATTGGATATTACAATTATCCCATCGCACCTTACTAATATAGAACATGCACCATGCGTAGGCGAAACCTACATTATCTGATACTGGTCTTGATGAGTGCTAAAACTTGGAAAGCATAAACTTAATATTTAATTTGAGGGAATTTGCAATTATTCTGATCTCACCGGCTTATTTATCATATAAATCGTCTCTCATATGCATCAACACACATTCAAATGCATCAACATACATAATGAAGCAGTTATGGCCCCTAGCGTTGTTGTTCTCCCAAGCGAATGAGAGAACCTAAGCTAACCTAATAACGATCTAATCTTCTCCAAGCAAGATCTTCATGGTTTTCCTCCTTTGATATTGAATTCTTCTCTTTCTTCATAACATTACATTACATAAAAGAAACTCGTTTTACATACGAGGGAGTGAGATGAGAAAATAAGTTACATTAAGAGATTAAAAGAGAGGCACGACACGCATGTCGTATTTAAAAAACCCAAAACAAAATAAAGGAAAACTAAGGCCATAACCGATCGCCACAAGACAATAATAATAAACACATTATTTTTATTAATTTTAATTCTCTGAATTAATTAAAACCAAATTAAATTTTGGAGACCAATCACACTACGCAGAGTTAGTCGGGGGTCCGCTGCCCGGTCAGCGGGAACGAGGGCTTTCGCATCAGCACTTGATACTTTAAGGCACAACTCTTACGCAGTCACAACCCTAATCGCATAACTCTTTGACAACACAACCATTGTGTCATCATTAACCCTAATGCACCAATTTTAGACCGTCAAACACATCTCAATTGTTGATTCAATATGATTTATCAACACGTCGTTGCTTCACCATACTAATGTCGGATCAAGAAGCAAAGGACCATTGATCGCTCAAAGGAAAACAACCATTAAGTGTTTGAATGAACGAAACAGAAACAGTATATCATATATACCGTATTTTGCATCAGGATTACTTATATCATATATATAACTTGATCGATCTCAATTACATAACCTATGGACTATCCATGCATCACTGCTTCACCATACTAATGTCGGATTCCGAAGCATAGTCAACATCAATCATCCAAATCGTACACACATGATGCCAAATTTAATTACTCGTTTAATCTTTGAATCATTCTGTCTTTTAATCGTATTAAATCATAAAATACAGAAATTAAACAACTATAAGATGCATGGTTTCGTAAGTGGCTCTGATACCACTGAAGGAGGAGAGCGATCCAAAACATAGTGGAATTTAAAATTTCTTCTTTAGTGATCCTTAAAAATGGGCATGATTAGTGATAGAATCGTTACCTCTAGTGGCGATTGTAACCTTTGATGCAGATCTACGGAGCAACCACGAACGTTGAACGATGACAACGCCGATACACAGTCCACACGAGCGAATTCCTTCAATCTCAGTGCTAGCTGCTACGAATGAAGGCTTTGAGTGAGATAGAGAGAAAAACAAAATTGTAACTACACAAATGCTTCTACACAAGGGTTTTATTTATAGAACCACATGTGTGGGCTGCAAACTAAAAAGCCCACTCAAGTGTATGTGGCCCATTTCTTATAATATGCCAAAATCACTTAAGTGCGTGGTACCTTCCAAATTTTGTATTCTGCTTAAGTACACGGTACCTTACGATGTTCTACAATTCACTTAAGGACACCGTACATTACGGTATTCCTTAGTTACTCTATCTCTCATCAATCCGTCCTTTTGTGTGTGACCCTATAGGTTTTCGTGACATTGGTAATTATATTAAATCACGTATTTAACATAATAAACAATGAGCGGTATCTAGAAACACATCATTGTTACCCAAGATACGAAAATATCATGTGATCTGACAAATCCTTTTGTGATAATACTTATGTGTTTATGGTCATCCAGTTACGGACAATGTTTGATCAGCAATAAGGAACTCGACTCTACATCTAGGGTCCATAGTGGTTTCAGGTCGAAGGGTGGTATACACCATTATCACCATGAGAAGAAACTATGACACTTTGCATAACATTCTATATAGTATTCTCATAGCGGGTCAATCCAGTATAAATATTACTCTTAATATTCGTACCTATGTTTAAGACTTGATAACTACTTATCCATGATCCATGAGATGTGATCATCAGTCTATATACATAATAGTCTTAATGCTTTAATGTTATCCCACTACACAATAAAGCTCGACTACAGATATTTTAAGAATAATGTCCTTATGTTTAATGTGATCTCATGATTAAGTCACACTTGATACATTAAACGGACTAGCTATTCTAGGGACTTTATTAAACAAACATAATAAAGAAAAAGCCTTTTATTATTATTAAATAATTAGATACAAGTACCAAAAGTATTGACCTCTAGGGCTTACACCAATAATTTCATCATATACATTAGCATTGGGATCATACCTTGGTATCTTCCTTACCCCTCTTTTATTGGGTTTGTTTTGGGAGAGGTCACCAAGCACCATTTGATTGTATCATACTTGTATATTATCATTTCACTAACCAAAATTCCAAAAATATGTCTTTGTATTTGCCTAACTCTTTGTAGGTAGGGCATTGTCCCCATTGATCTATCAAATTCATATCTAGGGTTTGAGTCCCTCATGACAAAGAGCAAAACCAAGGATTAATCCATAATGTCTCAAAGCATCATATATGAGTCCCATTGATCTCTACATGTCATAATGATCAAGTATTCTTCAAGAGTTTGAAGGTGGTTTTCCTTGGAAACCCTAGTTTAACTAGGTATCTTGAGTAACATCTCCAACAAGTTATCTCACCAATTGATAAAATTTATCAAGTTACACTTCAAAATTCATCATATTATGCATATATGATCTACCATGAGCTAATAAAGTCAAGATAATTGAAGGTTAGCAAGTTGGTTGATGGTGGTTGGCCAGATGAATTCATCTAATCAAAACTGGGTCTCCCTAGACCCCATCTCCTACAATTATCACCATATGAAAATTATTCCAAGAGAAAAGTTACTATAAATTACATTCCAAACAACGTTCATGTTTATACCTAGAGCTAGTTTTGCTTGGAAAATCATTTTCTATGTTGAAACATTATAGGTCATTTTATCTAAACCCTAATTTGAAAGTCAACTTCTCAAGGCCATAACTTGATCAATGTTCATGAGATGAAAGATTTCCAAGTTGCATAATCAAATTCAAGATGTATGCTTAAACTTTGATGTTTGTAGTGAGATCTAATTCAACTTTTATGAGCATGTGATATGAGGTTACATTATAGGTAATTTTTGACCTATACCATTGAACAAGTGATTATTCCAAACATCAAAAATGCATAACTCTATCATTCTAAATCCAAATGCTATGAAATTGGTGACCACTTTGAAGGTGTTTGAAGGAGCTACAACTTTGATGAATACACCTTTCTCATTAGAAGCTCACATAAAAAGTTAAGCAAGGTGGAATATTGAGATATATGACTTCACATTAAGAAAAAATTTTAACATGTTGAAATTTCAAAAGTTCCACCTCCAAATTCACAATGATCCAAGTTCCCAATGAAAAAGTGTTCAACATCAAACTTGTTCCCCTTGATCTAAGCTTTCCAAAGAACCCAATTTCATTCATTTTGGGCAAGTATTATGAGGTTTGCGCATGATTTTAACAGAGCTGCATGATTGGAAAAAATCAAATGCCAAAAATCACATTTCACATTGCCTTGATATCCAAGCATGATTTGAACTTCAAAACAGATGCAAGTGGACCAAATTGGATTGCTTCATGGGCCTGTACACGCCCATGCAAGCTTGTGCATGAAATGTCCAAAATTAGCAATTTTTCAAGTGTGCAAATATCAGTCCCAATTGCTATAAATACAGGCCCTTGGAGCTCAATTCAAACACACATTACGCGCCAACTTTGCCCCCCAATTCAAACCCTCACATTTCAAAGGAAAACCTGAGAATTTTCAACTTGAAAATTGAGTTTGAATCTCACTGTTTGGAGATTCAAAAGCTTTCTACCATTGTTAAAAGCTCTCCTGCAAGCTTCTTAAGTGTGATCAGATCAAGTTTGAAGCAAGCAACATCAAGTTCTACACAACATTGAAGGTAAATTTCAGAAAAGTTCATCTCTTCGAGTCTCACTCAATTCTCATCAATTCTCTTGGATCTTTGGTTGTCTGAAGTCCTACTAACGTAGGCAAGAAGATTGAGTTGCTTAGAGGTCAAATCGAAGCAACTCAGTTGACACACCTTAAAATTCAACTCCTCATATCTTTTTATATATTTGGACTTAGTTTAATTTGAGGTCAGATTCGTGCGTTACGCCATTTTTTCTTTCAGATCATGTCCTCCTTTTTAATTTTGGTGATGGTTAAGGGTGGACCAGTCCAGTGAGGTCCACTAGAGAAGAAGACCGGAGCTCTGGCTTCGGCGTTGTGTTGGCACGTCTCCCAGCGACAGGATCCATTTGAAATGTTTTAATCATGAGCGTACATGTTGATTACCACATGTGTGATTAGTTGACTCAACTGCATGGTGGATTGCGCAGGCTCAGCCACTTGATCTGCCACCTCAATTAATGAGGGAGATCAAGTGGCTCACGTTTTTTTTTCATTTTTTGATTTTTGTTTTATTTCATTTGATTTTCATTAATTCACATTAATTTTAATATTGATCCAAAAAATATGAGCATTTCACCAAAAAATTTCAAAAAATTTCCTCTTTCATATTTTGAATTAAAATTATTTTTTGGAACATTATGAATATTTTTCATTATTTAATTGATTTTGTGATTTTTTTAATTGTTTAAAAATACTATTAAGTCTTTAAAAATTGTGAAATTTTTTCTCCAAGGTCGTTTGACCTTGTTTGATCTCATGGTTATATCTTTGGTATTTTGATGGGGTTTTAGGAATTTGACAAACCATATTTAATTTAAATGCATTATTTTAGTATTTTTAAATTGAATAAATGCCAAATAATTGTGTTGACCTCTTGTGATGGTTTGTGTAAGTTTTGTAGGTGTTTAATTGGCTGCATTGTATGGTAAAACACTAATGTCTTGACTGATGTCATGACATGTATATGTAACTACATTGTGGTTACTGCAGGACTAGCTAACACAGGATTATTGAATGCTGTGACATTCATACCTGTCAACAGATACTAAGGAACAGAAGCTCTGTTAGAACTTAGTATTCATTTGCAGTCTGGTTATCAAGGAAGAACCAGACCTGGCATAAGGCCTATTGACTGAATGTCAAACTGGATGTTGTGACATTCATCATTAACAGCAGCTGGTGAAGATTAGGCAGAGTGGTGTTCTGCTATACTTCAGCATATTAGTTAGTTTGTTCTTCAAGAGAATTACAGAACTAACTTAAGGCCAATTGTGTAAATGTTAAGTTGGACACTTTGACATTTATTAATGTAAGTTGTTACTGTAGTATGGTCATTTTGATCATGTACAGGTCAGCAAATTTGTACAGTCTGTTTTCTGAAAAACAGACTCAGCATATGGACCTTGATGTCAAGCTGAATGTCGTGACATTCGTGCCTGACAGCATATGCTATTTTGTAGGTTGTTCAGTTTTCTGTTTCAGCTTTTTCTCAGGCTATTCTTTAGGGATTCAACAGCTGAGAGAAAATCCAGGAAATCAACAACCAAGCTACATTCAATGAACCTAACAAATAGCCTATTTGTTAGCAACCTAAATGTTGAATTTGAGGGAACTTGTGTGACCTAAAATTCAGGAAAATACAGGTGCAAAAGCCCAGGTGCTGCAATATAAAAAGGAAGGCATTCCTTCATTCAGTCTCGGGGATTTTGAAGCGTGAAGAGTTAGTGTGTCCATCATACTTCACTGCTGTATTTTGTGAGTCTTGTATTAGACGTATCTTGTAAGCCAAGCCATTATCAAGTAGATGATTGCTTTGGCATAGGGTGTTCATTGAGTTGTAAGTGTTGTGTCACTCAAAGCTTTTAAGCGTGAGTGCTGTGTATCTTGATTTAAGTTGTGAAGCATAATCAAGAATTGTTTTTGAAGTGTGACTTCAAAGTGTTTTTAATATCACTGAGGTGATTGAGGGGGAGTGAGTAGGAACTCTGATCTTAGGTTAAGATTGAAATTGCATTGGGTAGGGATTAAGTGATAAGTTGTAAACGAGTGAGTTTAGCTTTGAATTGATACTACTAATAGTGGATTTCCTCCCTGGCTTGGTAGCCCCCAGATGTAGGTCATGTTGGACTGAACTGGGTGAACAATTACTTGTGTTATTTACTGCACTTACAATTAAGTTCTGCATAATCCCTGTCTGTGCAGAATTGGATGTCATAACAACCAGTGTGACATCCAAAGTCTGATAACTAGAATTTCAAGTTTGACTCTTATTGTTGGGCCTTGGTCAAGGTTGATTTGACTTTGCTAGGTTAATATCATTGGATTCAGGGGATTGATGGAATGTACATTCCATCTCCCAAAATGAATGAATGATATTAACTTGGTAAACATTCTCCTTTGACCAATTTGAGTTTTCATCCATTCCCCTCCCTCTTCATCTACTTCCCCTTCTTTATGCATTCATCTCATTTGGCCTATGATGTCTCCAAATCCTAAGGCTAGTTGATTGTAAAATCAACATAAGAATGGATGAGATTAGGCCACCTCTTTTGCATATTCTTTTTGTATGTATGTTTCATGAGCATAGTCCATCATATTATGTCTCTAACTTGCATTAACAACAAAATTCTATTGCCCGACCTCAAATAGTTGTGACTTCTACATAAGTCCAATTACGATTGCTTAACATAGCGCTAAATTTTTCACACAAAAGGCATATCATTCTAGTTAGTGAGATTGTATGTCTCCCCTCTTTCATGGTATTGTGTGGAAACTTGGCCTTTTTTCCTTCCTTTGGAAGATGTCTTGGTTCAAGGATCCATGTCTTTAATCATTTGCGATTATTCATACCATTCTAATTGTTTATATTAATGCCATTTTCCCTTTGTCCACTTGGACCATATTGTGTGATATATTTTACTTTTGTATATCTTGTGTGCTTGTGTGGTCTTTGACCATTAATGTACATAATAACAACAAAAACCCTAAAAAACTTTTATGTGGAATGTTGACTTGACTTTTGACAATTGGACTTAGAATTTAGGCAACATCCCTATGCTACCGGACTTGGCCAATGCCAACTATTGTGAAACTAAGTACTTGCAATTTGAAACTTCATCTGATACATCATTGAAGATCCCTTTTAGTTCATCTGCAACATGATCATTATGAAGTTGTTATTTTGAACCTGTGACATGGAGTGGCTAAGCTTGGATGTGGCTATCTTTATTTGATGCCTTTCTCTTCAAGTTGATATAATATGCATTTTGTGTTGCTTGATTCTAAATGTCCAATGGAATTTGGGTTTCTATATGACATTCTTATATATTGGATTGCTACCCATTGGTCAGATCTTTTCAACTCTTAACTTTTAAATTTGTGCATAGGATTAGTCTCTTCATATCCTCCCCATTTCTTTAATTTCAAAATCTCACCCTCCTTTTTTTGAAATCTTCTTTGATTAAACTATTTTTGTTCTAAACTTTGACCACTTTGCAAAAATAGAAACTATGGGCTTATGCCATTGCATTTTTAAAATTCTTTTCTTAATCAAACTTGTAAATGAACTTAATAATACTTGACTTAAACTTTCAAAATTCCAAAAAGAACTAACTCATTCAAAAGTTTTTAGGCCTTTGTACCTTTCAAACTTAAAATTTTGTTAAAAGCAATGCATACACTTTGAAATTTATACCATGAACTACGAGGTTTTGATCTCTCATTTTATTTTGGTACGTAGGCACAAGTCCGAAGGTCTTGTCAAACGCAAAAATATAATTAATGAATTTTTTTCTCATCCCCCCATTCTATTTGTTCGTATACATCCATTTGTACAAAATACATATGCGCACAAAAAAGGGCTCCCTATGAGTACCTAGGACACTCTAGGTGCTAACACCTTCCCTCTGTGTAACCATCCCCCTTACCTATAATCTATGACATTTTATTAATTTTGATTTGAAAACTTCTTACTTTTGGGTTTTATTCGTACTTTTACCTTTTCCCTTGGAAATAATAAAAGTGTGGTGGCGACTCTGGTTTTATTGATGTCTTGCTTATCCATAGCTTGATGATTATGAATTTACCGCTACACACTAGCAATCATTTGTTCATAGTAAAATGAACTCAGTGTCTTCAAGAAAATCATAGTCATCTCCTTTTCTTCCAAATGTGGATTAATCTGAGCAGTCAACTCCTTCCATATTTGAGGATATTCTTTGAATGTCGCTTTGTCCTTCTGAGACATTGACCTTAATTGATCTCTATCCGGCGCTATATCCACATTATACTTGTATTGTTTGACAAAGGCCTCAGCGAAGTCGTTGAAAGTACGAATGTTAGCACTATCTAGGCCCATATACCATCTAAAGGAAGCCCTAGTAAGACTATCCTGGAAGTAGTGAATAAGCAGCTGGTCGTTATCAATTTAAGTAGACATCTTTCTAGCATACATGACAAGATGACTCAACGGACAAGTATTCCCCTTGTATTTTTCGAAGTTTGGGACCTTCAATTTCACCGGACTTTTGACATTGGGCACTAAACATAGCTCGACAACACTTTTCCCAAACAAATCCTTTCCTCTTAGAGTCTTCAATTCCTTGCGCAGCTCAAGGAACTGGTCCTTCATTTCATCCATCTTCTCATAAACATTCGGACCTTCAAATGGCTCATAGTGGTAATTGGTGTCCTCGACACGAGGTAGAGTATGAATAATAAGAGGAGGCACAGTCAGGACCGGGCTAGATGTCAACACAGAAGCAAAAGTAGGCACATACCCTTCAGGTACACAATTGGGTGGCATTCCCCACGGGAATCCACCTGGCATGGCAGGAACAGACTGGCTAGCCGCCACTGGCATAATTGATGAAGTAATCCCTGAGATGACAATCCTCTGAGGAGGAGGAGGAGTTGAAGGAGGTGGGGACTATTTGTTTTGAGCATCTATCATAGACTTCATCAAGGATGTGAGTCTGGAAATCTCGTCCTTCAGCTCTCTGTTCTCATGCTCGAGGTGCTCCATTATTTTCAAACGATTAGCTGGGTGTTGTAAGGATGAGTCAACTTGGCTGATACATAGAAGAAGAACTGATAAGACACCTGACGGAAGAAACCTGATATGAAAATGATGCATGAAATGCAATGTTTTTTATTGTGTTTAATTTTAAGGAACATATGAAGTATCATTTGCAAATATTTTAAATTATTAATAATAACAATTCAATTAACCATAAAACCTCTTTTTATTCATAAAATTGGAAGGATTACACAGAGTACAATTTCATAAACCAAAGTACAAATACAAGAGAAAGGGAAACTATCATCCTAAGGATCCCTAATAACTAGATCAGATGATCTGGCTATGGGAGGATACTTCCTTGGATGGATCGATTCTCAGACTCAAAGGATGTCTTCATCAAAGGCTTCTCGAGGACAAGCTGGTCCACAATCTTCTTCCAAGCACCGGAAGGCTGTGGCATACTAGAGGAAAATAAATCCTCTAGTTCTCTCTGTCTCTCTACTACACGATACTCAAGAATCTCAATAAGCACATCTTTGTCTTTCGACTCAAGCTACAACTCCTCATGCTTTTGGTTCAAAGCATGGAACCGTTATTCCCACATGTCTCTCTCTTGCTTCATCTTTACAAGTGCGTCTTCATACTCTTTTATCCCTTGGTTAGGGGGAGTTAGTGGCTAAGCCACAACTACAGACATAGGTTTCTCACAAGCATATAGTATCTTGAGCTCTAAAGCTCTCTTCTTCACCAAAAGAGTGTAAGCTTCCAAAGCTATAAAGTTGCATAGACCAAGCTCGGATCTTCCTTTCCTATGCATATTGTGCCAATCACGTGCCATTCTATTCTTCAAAAGTTGGGGATCTTTACCCTCTTGATATAATATACCCTCTAATTGAACTTTATTAGGCTTATCTCTCAAGGGGAACCAAAGTTGACGACAAGCCAATGATGGGTGGTAGTGGATTCCTCCTTGCATGCCAATGAGAGGCACGTTAGAGAACTCACCACAACTATCGATGATGTCTAAAATACTCAATGCAGAATCATACCAAACAATATCATCATTATTGACAGACATAAGCCTCTAGGACTACCGTAGACATTGTCGATTTTCCATGAAAGTAGGCGTCTGAGGCAAGTGCGAAAGAAATCACTTGTATAAAAGAGGAACGCAACCTAATATAGTCCCACCACCTTTAGAATTCCTCAGATGCAAATAGAAATCCATGTCACCCAATAGAGTTGGAACAGGATTCTCGATCAAGAAAATTCTAACGGCGTTAACATCAACGAAACCATCAATGTTAGGGAACAAAGCTAAACCATAGATGAGAAAAACAAAGATAGCTTTAAAAGCATCCATGCTACTGGCTTGAGCAAAAATAGTAGCCCTACCAGTGAGAAAATTAGAAGTCAACCTAGGAATCCCTCCTTTCATCACCAAATGAGCATCAATCTCGGATTTCTTAAGATGAAGAGCTTCCTCTATGACATGAGATCTCGGGATCTCCTCCAATCCACTGAAAGGTACCTTGTAAGACACGTGTATACCCAAGAGATGGGCCTACTCCTCCAACATGGGCACAAGCTGATAGTCGGGAAAAGTGAAGCCCCGATAAAAAGGGTCATAGAACTAAACCAAAACACTTTGAAGTCCTTCAACCACATCAGTAGGTAACATAGACAAGAGCTTCCCATGACGTTGCTTGAAATCCAAGGGATCTAATACAAAGGATGACAACTTCCTTAGCCCTTTCGAATCAGGACATTTGAAACTATACTTCTTAGTGTTCCTTCGTCCAAAATCCATGGTCTGAAAATATTTGCAAATAAGACTTTAGTTCCTTGAAATTTATTTTATGTGATGAATGTTATGATGTGCATGTATGCATGAATGCAACAATCACATACAAGGGATCATACACAAGGAAAGCAAAGGCCAAGGGATATATCAAGTCATCATCAGGATAAATCATCCATTTTGGTGGATTATGGTTTTCACCTTATCAACACCCAATTTCCATTTATATTGATGAGACTTGATCGAAACAACCAAGAATCAAAGGGTTTGTTATGAGTCACGAGCATGGAGTCGGGTTAAGAACCATCCCAAAGGAGTGTACTATGGATAAAAACATGCAGATCATGTTCTAAAAAGTTCCCAGAGTATTAATCCCATCTATTGGATACTACAAGTTAGGATGACTGACTCATCAACCCATAGTATTCTCAAGAGAAACTCGTTTGACTGAAGTATCGCATAACAATTATTATCAAGTCTAAACTTGAACAGTCTCCACACTACATCCTAAATAGGCCAAGTTGGGTTAGATGTTCTACATTCCTCAGCTTCTCAGACCCCAGATTTAGAGAAAGTAATGTCTATCCACGACTTACTTTTGTGACATCGGTAACTCCAAAGAGGTGTCCACTGAGTGGGGGATCTCATGTCAAGTCTTTCAAGACTGCTCCTTCAAAGTCAACATGGCTATACCACCCTCCAATCTGAGATTGAACTCAGGTTCGGGTTAGAACTTATCTCACCACATAGAGACCACCAAGCACAACAGACAAAGTATCATACAACAACATCACATATACAAATATATATGTAGCGGGGTTTTCATTACCTTTAGGTTTATTAACTAAACCAAAAGTCAACATACAATTCGAGTCGCCACCGCACTTTTATTTGTCCAAAGGAAAGGCTAAAAAGCGAATAAAAGCCAAGTAATAAGTTTTATTAAATCAAAAACTAATAAAAATGTCTGAGATGTAGGTAAGGGGGTTGGTTATGAAATGGGAAGGTTTTACGCACCCAAAACATCCTTAGTACTCTAAGGGAACCTCTTTTTGAAAATATGTGTTTTATGCTGGTATTTATGAAAATATGTGCAAAAGATTGGAGGGATGAGAAGAGAATAGATTATATTTACAAATTTTGTTGTTTGAATGGATGAACCCATTGCCTACGTACCATCACAAAGGTAGGCTCAAAACCTCGTAGTTCGGGGTAAAAATCACAAATATTGGTGAATTGATTTGACCAAAAGCCTTAAGGTCTTTTGTTATCAAAGGGAGAAAACTCAACCTAAACCAACAATCCACCATGTGAGTAAGGCTTCAACATACTAGTGAGGGGTTAACCCTATAATAAGTATGGAAGGCTTATAATCCAATCACTAAGGATAAGGTGAGATTCACATCAACCACTATGATAACTCATACCTATGACTAATGTTTATTAAAAGGTTTTAACAAAGGGTGGCCATTAGCTAAGTATGAAAGTCTTAAAATGAGTTATATTTACAAGTCAAATTTATTTATAAAATGAAGTCAAAGTAGGATTAAGATTTATTCACAATGAGTATTTATGAAAAGATTTTGAAAAGGTCAAAGGCATAAGGCCTAGGTTTCTAGTTTGAAACAAAGTCAAAGTTTGGAAAGAAAAGATTTTGGCTTGGGTTGATCCTTGAGGCAATGCAAATGCAACGTTATGATGCCATGAGGGATCTTAGGGTCAAAATTGGGGTCTTACAGTAAACATCACTTTGTACAAAATACACATGCACATAAAAGGGCTCCCTAGGAGTACCTAGCACACTTTAGGTGCTAACACCTTCCCTCCGTGTAACCAACCCCCTTACGTGTGATCTCTGACTTTTATTAGTTTTTATTTGAAAACATATTACTTTTTGGGTTTTGTTTGTACTTTTTCCCTTTTCCCTTGGAAACAATAAAAGCGCGGTGGCGACTCTTGTTATTTGATCTCTAGCTTGTCAATAGCTTGATGATCATGAATTTCCCGCTACAGAAATTAAGTGGCGACTCTGCTAGGGAGTAGTCTCTAGTGAATTTAGCCTACTTTTTGTGTGAATATATTTGTATATATGTACTGTTTGTATATATATATATATATATATATATATATATATATATATATAATATATATATATATATATATATATATATATATA
The DNA here is from genome assembly GCF_024323335.1 of Lathyrus oleraceus. Classification (NCBI taxonomy): domain Eukaryota; kingdom Viridiplantae; phylum Streptophyta; class Magnoliopsida; order Fabales; family Fabaceae; genus Lathyrus; species Lathyrus oleraceus. The sequence continues at coordinate 323,506,084 of NC_066585.1, read as the reverse complement.
TATATATACGTATGTGTGATATAATCTGCTTGTTGTGCTTGGTGATCTCTGAGTGGTGAGATAAGTTCTAACCCGAACTTGAGTGAAATTAAGATAGGAGGATGGTATAGTCATGTTCGACTTGTGTGGAGTAGTCCTTAACAAGTTGACTTGAGATCCATCTGCTCAGTGGAGACTCCTTTGGATTTGGAAATGTCACACAAGTATTTGTGGTTAGGCATTACTATTTCTAATTGGGTCTGAGAGGCTGAGAACCTTAGAACATTTAACCCATCTTGGCCTATTTAGGACGTAGTGCGGAAACTCTTCAAGTGTAGACATGATAAGAGTTGTTACGTTATACTACACTCAGACGAGTTTCTCTTGAGATATTATGGGTCGATGAGTCAGTCATCTTAACCTGTAATATCCGATAGATGGAATTAAGACTCTGGAAACTTTTTAGAACATGATCTACAGGTTTTTATCCTTAGTTCACTCCTTTGGGATGGTTCTTACCCAGACCCCATGCTCGTGACTTGCAACAAACCCTTGATTCTTGGTTGATCCAATCAAGTCTTGTCAATATCAATGGAACTTAAGTGTTGATAAGGTGTAAACCATAATCCACCAAAATGGATGATTTATCTTGACAATGACTTGATTCATCCCTTGACCTTTGTTTGTTTGCCTTATGTGTGATCCCTTATTTCTGATTGTTGCATTCATGCATTCATGCACATCATAACATTCATCACACGGAAATTTCAAGGAACTAAGGTATCATTTCCAAATATTTTCAAACCATGGATTATGGACGAAGGAACACTAAGAAGTACAATTCAAGATGTCTCGACTTGAAAGAGTTAAGGAAGCTAGCATCTTTTGTATTATATCCCTTGGACTTCAAACAACGTCATGGGAAGCTTCTGTCCATCTTGTCTGCTAATATGTTTGAAGGACTCTTGAGTGTGCTAGTGCAGTTCTATGATCCTCTCTACCATTGTTTCACTTTCCCAGTTTTTTAGCTTGTGCCTACCTTGGAGGAGGATTCTCATCTTTTGGGGATACCTGTTTCTAGTAGAGTGCCTTTTAGTGGATTGGAGGAGATTCCCCGATCTAGTATTATTGTTGAAGCTCTTCACTTGAAGAAGTATGAGATAAAGGCTCATTGGGTGAAGAAATGAGGGTTATTTGGGTTGCCAATTGTTTTCCTCATCAAGGAAGCTACCATCTTTGCTCAAGCTGGTAGTATGGATGCCTTTGAAGCTATCTTTGTGTCGCTCATTATTGGATTAGCTTTGTTCCCTAACATTGACGGTTTTGTTGATGTTAACACCATTAGACTTTTCATGATTGGGAATCCTGTGTCTACTTTGTTGGGTGATATGTATTTCTCTTTGCATCTAAGGAATTCTAAGGGTGGTGGGACGATTGTCTGTTTCATTCCTTCTTTGACCAGTCTGGAGATTATTGATTGTTGTGGTGAATTCTCTAATGTACCTCTCATTGGTACACAAGGAGGAATCAACTACAACCCTGCTTTGGCTCGTCGTCAACTTGGGTTCCCCTTGAGAGACAAACCTAATAACATGTTGTTAGAAGGTCTTTTCTCTTAAGAGGGTAAAGATCCCCAACATTTGAAACAAAAGATTGTGCATGCTTGGCATAATGTGCATAGGAAAGGAAGATCCGAGCTTGGTCTGCGCAATTGTGTAGCTTTGGAAGCTTACACTCTTTGGGTGAAGAAGAGAGCTATGGAGTTGAAGATGCCTTATCCTTGTGAAAGACCTATGTCTATGGTTGTGGTTGAGCCATTAACTCTCCCTAACCAAGATGTAGATGAGTGGGAAGACACGCTCTTCAGGATGAAGCAAGAGAAAGATATGTGGGAAGAGCATTTTCGTCCGTTGAGCAAGAAGCATGAAGAGTTGCAGTTGGAGTATAAGGACAAAGATGCACTTATAGAGCTACTTGAAGACCGAGTGACAAAGAGACAGAGAGAGGAAGAGGTTTCATCTTCTAGCATGCCTCAGCCTTCCGTTGCCTGGAAGAATATTGTTGACCAGCTTGTCCTCGAGAAGACTCAGATGAAGGCTTCTTTTGAGACCGAGATCCGTCGCATTCAAAGGAAGTACGCGCTTTGAAACAGATCTTCTGACACTGTTGTTAGTGATCCTTAGGATGACTAGTCTCCTTTTCTCTTGTATCTTTTTATTTTGGTTTCTGAAATTAAACTCAGTGTAATCCTTCCAATTTATATAAATAAAAAGAGATTTTTTTGGTCATATGAAATTATTGCAATTACCATTTAAACATTATATATTTGCAAATGATATAGTAAGTTCCTTGGAAATGAAAAATATCAAGCATTGCATTTCATGCATCATTTGCATAAGCAGGTTTTACCATGTCTCTTAATGGTGTTTCTTATGTGCTTTAGCAAAGCTGACTCACCGATACAACACAAGAGCCAATCATCATAAAATTTTGGAGCATCTAGAGCAAGAGAACAAAGAGTTGAAGGACGAGATTGCCCGCCTGACTGCCATGATGGAGTCAGTCCTTGCTGGTCAGTGCCAAGCTTCTCCAACGCCTGCAACTCCTCCCACGAGGACTCTTACTTCAGAATTGGTTACCTCTATCGTGCTTGCAGCTACCGCCCACTTCGTGCCAAACCTGCCTGCCGGATTCCCGTGGGGAATGCCGCCCAATTTTGTGCCAGAAGGCTTTGTGCCTACCTTTGCTTCTATGCCGGCATCTAGCCTGGTCATGTCTATGCCACCTCCCATTGTGCACACGTTGCCTCGCGTAGAGGATACCATCTATCACTCCGAGTCGTCTAAGGGTCCGGATGTTTATAAGAAGATGGATGAAATGAAAGACCAATTTCTTGAGCTGCGCTAGGAATTGAAGAAGCTGGTAGGTAATTATCTGTTTGGGAAGAGTGTTGTCGAGTTGTGTTTGGTACCCAATGTTAAAATCCCGATGAATTTCAAAGTGCCTGACTTTGAAAAATATAAGGGGAACTCTTGTCTGCTCAGTCATCTTGTGATGTATGCCTGCAAGATGTCAACTCAGACAGATAATGACCAATTTCTTATTCAATACTTCCAGGATAGCCTGACTGGTGCTGCACTTCGTTGGTATATGGGGTTGGATAGTGAAAGCATCCGCACTTTCAACGACTTGGGAGAGACTTTTGTGAAGCAATATAGGTATAATGGGGACATGGTACCGGATAGAGACCAGTTGAGGTCTATGTCGTAGAAGGACAAAGAGACATTCAAAGAATACGCGTAAAGATGGAGGGAGTTGGCTGCCAAGATCACTCCTCTTTTGGAGGACAAAGAGATGACAAAGATCTTCTTAAAAACTTTGAGTTCATTTTATTATGAATGCATAATCGCTAGTACCCCCAGTGATTTTACCAAAATGGTAAATATGGGGATGAGACTTGAAGAAGGAGTCCGTGAAGGACGTTTGTCAAGAGATGAGGCATCAACGAGTAAGAGGTATGGAAGTAGTTTCAGCAAGAAGAAAGACAGTGAGGTAAATGCCATTTCCAGTGGGAGGCAGACGAGGCCTCAGATCAGAATAAATCCAACACCTTGTCAACATCATCATCAAGTATCACCAGTAATTCCAGTATTTTCTAATCAACAAGCAATACCAATTCAACAACAACAACATCAACGTCAACAACAACAAATGCAACAAAGAACAACCACTTACAACAACAATAATACCAACAACAATCAGCATCGGCAAAATTTCGAGAGGAAGAAGGTCTCTTTTGAACTGATTCCTATGTCGTATGCAGAGTTGTATCCCTCGTTAGTTCTCAAGAACTTGATTCAACCGAGGAACCCACCATAGATCCCAGAACCACTTCCCTGGTGGTATAAACCTGAGCTTCGTTGTGCTTTTCATCAGGGTGCACCCGGGCACGATATTGAAAACTGATATCCATTGAAATATGATGTTCAAAAGCTTTTGAAGAATGGTATGGTGTCTTTTGAGGACCGCGCGCAAAATGTAAAAGCAAACCCTTTGCCCGCTCATGGGAACTCTTCAGTGAATATGGTAGACGGTTGTCTTGGAGAATTCAGGGATTTTGATGTCCAGTTTATCTGAAGATCTTTGGTGCAGATACACAAAGATATCTGTTTGGTGAGTGACTGTGAACATGACCATGATGGTTGTGTTGTTTGTATTGTGAACCCAAGAGGGTGTGATGTGGTGAAAAGGGAAATTCAGTGTATGATTGTTCAATCCCGTCATGTAGATGACGATGTCAATGTCATAGTGCCCTTTTTCAAGCAACAACAGCGGTTGGTAATTTAGTATGATAGCAGCAGCAACAATAATGTCAATAATAGATTAGTATCGCCGTTGGTAATACGGTCAGCGGGCCAAGTCCCGTATGCATTTGATAAGGTTATACTGTACCAATACAATGCTACAATGATAAAGAATGGTCAAGAGGTCCCGCTACATACGACTAGTTCAATGGTGAGCATTGTTGATGTGACAAAGGTGACCCACAATGGTCGAGTGTTTGGACCGGTGTTCCCGGAAAATAAAGAGGAAACGATTGTTGGTAAGAAGGCGGAGGTACCTAATGTAGATCTTATTGGTTGTTGAAAAGATAAGTCTGGTGAATCCAGCAACTTAAAAGCCAATGATGATGATGAGGTACTCCGATTGATTAAAAGAAGTGAATTTAATATGGTTGAGACGCTGCTCCAAACTCCCTCAAAAATCTCAGTGTTGTCTCTGCTCTTGAATTCTGAAGCGTACAAAGAAGCACTATAGAGAGTTCTTGAATAGGCATATGTAGACCAGGATGTTACTGTGGATCAATTTGATCACATTGTGGCTAACATCACTTCATGCAATAATCCGAGCTTCTGTGATGAAGAACTCCCTGAGGAGGGAAGAAATCATAACTTGGCTTTGCATATTTCAATGAACTGTAAGGAAGATGTTTTGTCAAATGTGCTTTTTGGCACCAGTTTTTCACTCAATGTGCTTCCGAAGTCAACTTTGTCAAAGCTATCTTACCAAGGAGCGCCCAGGAGGTATAATGGAGTAATCGTCAAGGCCTTTGATGGCTCGCTTAAAATGGTAATTGGTGAAGTGGACCTTCAAGTCAAGATAGGTCCGAGTGATTTGTAGATTACTTTTCAAGTAATGGATATCTACCCGCCCTATAGCTGTTTATTGGGAAGGCCATGGATTCATGAGGCAGGGGTTGTTACCTCCACTCAGCACCAAAAGCTCAAATTTGTCAAGAATGGCAACCTGGTGATTGTGGGAGGAGAGAAAGCGATATTGGTTAGCCATCTGCCATCTTTCTCGTATGTAGAAGCTGAGGATGAGGTTGGAACTTCGTTTTAAGCCTTATCTATTGTTGCTGAGAAGAGAGTTGGGGCACCTATGTCCTTGCTGAAAGATGCTCAGAAGATTGTTAAAGAAGGTACTGTTGATCAATGGGGGCGCATGGTAGAGGTCTCCGACAACAAAGGAAGAACCGGTTTGGGGTACTAGAAAGGTTCATCAACTGCAAGGTCTGAAGATATGCAACTCAGCTTCCGTAGCGGAGGGTTCATTCATGGCAATGAACAACACTTAGTTGTTGTGCTAGAGGATAATGAAGAGGAAGACTGCACCAACTTTGTAACGCATGGAAAGACATGCAATAATTGGATTATTGTTGATATTCCTATTATTTTGCATCAATATAAGTAATTGCTTTTAAATTTTAAAATCCTTCTCTTATGCCTAAGGGAGAAGTGAACATTGTTTGGGCATTTTAAATTGATCATCAATAAAATTAATTCTATTCATCCACATCTTTGATGTTTATTTTACTTTTTTGCTTTATTCTGAAAATGGTAATCACAAAAAACATAAATAAACAATATAATTGCCCATCCGCATAATATTTGGTCACAAATTCACTTCTCTAAAATCAAAATATCAAATCATTATGCAGGTTGGTTCCTTACCCCATTGAATACAATGATCCTTCTCCTTCTCCAAATTTTGAATGCCCTGTGTTTCAGACTGAGGAAGAAAGTGATGTAGAAGTGAGTGATGAATTATCTCGTCTTCTTGAACAAGATGAAAAGATTATTCAGCCGTTTGAAGAACAGATTGAGCTAGACAACTTTGGTTCTGAAGATGATGTAAAAGAAGTCAAGATTGGGTCTCGATTTTATCCAGATACTAAGAAGGGGTTGATTGATCTCCTTCGAGAATATTCAGATGTGTTTGCTTGGTCCTATCAAGACATGCCTGGTTTGGATTTTGATATTGTGGAGCATAGATTGCCGTTGAAGCCAGAATGCCCGCCAATCAAGCATAAATTGAGAAGAACGCATCCTGATATGGCTGTAAAAATCAAAGAGGAAGTACAAAAGCAGATTGATATCGGTTTCCTTGTGACCGCTGAGTATCCGTAATGGGTAGCCAATATTGTGCATGTGCCGAAGAAAGATGGAAAAGTCCGCATGCGTGTCGACTATAGAGATTTGAATAAAGCCAGTCCGAAAGATGATTTCCCTCTACCACACATTAATATATTGGTAGACAATAAGGCTAAATTCAAAGTCTTTTAATTTATGGATGGATTTTCCGGATATAATCAGATCAAGATGGCACCCTAAGATATGGAGAAGACCACATTCATTGCACCCTGGGGAACATTCTGTTATAGAGTGATGCCTTTAGGTCTAAAGAATGCTGGTGCGACTTACCAGAGAGTGATGACTACTCTTTTTCATGATATGATGCATAAAGAGATTGAAGTATATGTCAATGACATGATTGCTAAATCAATTGATGAAGAGGAACATGTTGAGCATTTGTTGAAGCTATTCCAGCGTTTGAGGAAGTATAAACTCCAATTAAATCCCAATAAGTGTACTTTTAGTGTTCGTTCTGGTAACTTGTTGGGCGTTATTGTCAGTGAGAAGGGTATTGAAGTTGATCCTACCAAGGTCAAAGCAATACAAGAGATGCTGGCGCCCAAAACTGAGAGGCAAGTCAGAGGTTTTCACGGCCGCTTGAATTATATTTCCAGATTCATTTCCCACATGAATTCCACATGTGTGCCTATATTCAAGCTTCTTTGGAAAGATCAGACTTATGATTGGACCAAAGACTGCAAGAAAGCATTTGATAGTATCAAGGAATATTTGCTTGAGCCTCCGATTTTTTCTCCACCTGTTGAAGGAAGACCGTTGATCATGTATTTGACTGTGCTGGAAGATATTATGGGTTGGGTTCTTGGTCAGCAAGATGAGACTAGAAAGAAAGAATTCGCAATCTACTACCTCAGTAAGAAGTTCACCGACTATGAGACACGGTATTCAATGCTTGAGAAAACATGTTGTGCATTGGCTTGGGTTGCTAAGCGTCCGCGCCAGTATATGTTGAATCATACCACTTGGTTGATATCCAAAATGGATCCAATCAAGTATATATTTGAGAAGCCTGCTTTAACTAGGAGAATTTCCCGTTGGCAGATGTTGTTATCAAAGTATCTTGGCTGACCATTTGGCTCACAAACCAATTGAAGATTATCAGTCAGTGCATTATGAATTTCTTGATGAAGAGATTTTGTACTTGAAAATGAAGGATTGTGATGAACCATTGCTTGAAGATGGTCCAAAACCTGGTTCCCATTGGGGCATGGTATTTGATGGAGTTGTTAATCAATATGGAAATGGCATTGGGGCAGTGATTATTACTCCTCAAGGCACGCATCTACCATTTACAACTAGATTGACTTTCAAGTGTACAAACAACATGGCAGAATATGAAGCTTGCATTATGGGGCATGAAGAGGCCATCAATCTCAGAATCAAGTATTTGGATGTCTTCGGTGATTCGACTTTGGTAGTGAATCAGATCAAAGGCGAATCAGAGACAAATCAACCCGGTTTAGTACCATATAGAGATTATGCGAGGAGGATTTCAACTTTTTTACAAAGGTTGAATTTCATCATATCCCTCGAGACGAAAACCGGATGGCAGATGCTCTTGCAACATTGGCATCAATGATTGTAGTGAAATATTGGAATAAAGTTCCCAATTTATCTGTGATGCGTCTTGATAGGCCAGCTCATGTGTTTGTTGTTGAAGAGATTAAAGACGAGAAGCCGTGGTGTTACGACATCAAATGTTTCCTCCGAAGTCAGATTTACCCGCTTGGGGCATCTCTGAAAGATAAGAAGACTTTGAGAAGATTAGCCGGTAATTTCTACTTGAATGGTGATATATTATACAAGATAAACTTCGTCATGGTTTTGCTCAGATGCGTGGATAGACACGAAGCAAACTTGTTGATGACTGAAGTGCATGAAGGTTCCTTTGGTACTCACTCCAATGGACATGCAATGGCGAAGAAGATATTGCGAGCAGGTTACTATTGGATGACAATGGAATCTGACTGTTGCAAATTTATGAAGAAGTGCCACAAGTGTCAAATTTCTGACACTATTGAATGATATCTCTTCCCCATGGCCCTTCTCTATGTGGGGAATTGATATGATTGGGATGATTGAGCCCAAAGCTTCGAATGGACATCGTTTCATTTTAGTGGCAATTGACTATTTCACAAAATGGGTTGAAGTGGCATCGTATGCAAATGTAACCAAGAAAGTCGTTGTAAGGTTTATCAAGAATCAGATTATATGTCGTTATGGTGTGCCAAGTAAGATTATTACTGACAATGGATTGAACTTGAATAACAATATGGTGGAAGCTCTTTGCAAAGACTTCAACATTGCATATGATAATTCTTCTCCCTACAGACCCAAGATGAATGGGGCTATTGAAGATGCGAATAAGAACATCAAGAATATTATCCAGAAGATGGTTGTCACATATAAAGATTGGCATGAAATGCTCCCACTGTCTTTGGATGGGTATCGTACATCCGTCTGTACTTCAATAGGGGCAACCCCTTTCTCTCTTGTGTATTGTATGGAAGCAGTGCTCCCCGTAGTGGTTCAGATTCCTTCATTGCATGTACTCATGGAAGCCAAGTTGACTTAAGCTGAATGGTGTCAGACCTGGTTTTACCAATTGAATTTGATTGAAGAGAAGAGATTGACTTCCATGTGTCATGGTCAGTTATATCAGCAGAGAATGAAGAAAGCTTTTGATAAGAAGGTCTAACCTTGTGCGTTCAGAGAAGGTGACCTTATGCTCAAGAAGATTTTATCGTTCAAACCAGATTCCAGAGGAAAATGGACTCCCAATTATGAAGGCCCATATGTTATTAAAAGAGCCTTTTCAGACGGTGCATTAATTCTTACAACTATGGATGGTGAAGAGTTCACTCGTCCTGTGAACGCAGATGCATTCAAGAAATACTTCGCCTAGAAAAATAAAGGAACAACTAGCTAAATTGAAAACCCGAAAGGGCGGTTGTCGCATCCGCGAAAAACAACTGGCGGGAAAAAACAAAACAAACAAAGCCGCCACCGTGCGTTATTTATCCCAAAAGGGGGAAAGGAAACGCTCGAAGTAAACCTGGAAAGGAAATGGTCTTACGACCGGAGACTACAAGGTACGGGAGTCGGTTACGAAAGGGGAAGGTATTAGCACCCCTCACGTCCGTCGTACTCGAAGGGATCCACGCTCAGAAAGACAGGATAAGGTTGCTAAAACTGCTCAAAAGAATGCACACACCCACTGGAATAAGACACAGATGGAAGAAGAGGGGAACGGGCTCGCTAGGATATCGCATCCTATGCCTACGTATCTCATCTGGAATGAGAATCAGATTTACCGTAGTTCGGCTCACGCACGCCGAAACAAAACATAGACACAAGAAACCGACTGCCAATCGCTGGGCTTACGTCAGACTCCACACAAACAGGCAAACATGGAAACCGAATGTCAATCGCTGGACTTACATCAGACTCCGAACCAACAAACACACACTGGAAACCAACTGCCAATCGCTGGACTTATGTCAGACTCCAAACACACACAAAGGGGTGAAAAAGAAAAAGGGCGCCCGGAGAGATCAGCTCATCTCCTGCCTACGTACCTCATCTGGTATGAGGATCAGGGCGACGTAGTTCCCCTAAACAGAGAAAAAGGACTTCTAATCTAACTAGAGACTGGGAAATGACAAACTAGAAGGGAGCCTGACTCGAGCCTAATAGTTATCATGTAAATCCACCATAGTCCTAGGTTGAGGTTTCTATCTATCTTGCACAGGGAGCAAGCTATCCTAAACATCACAGTCAAATACATACAAGCACAAAAAGCAAGCACACACACTATATGCACATAATTGGGCTCATACAAGGTTAGGCTGTGAAACACAAGTCAATTGGAATCCGGTGTAGTTAGCTCTTAACCCTAACATTGAGAGTTAGGGTGAAGTAGATGAAATGGGAAGTGAGGGTAAGACCTCACAGCTCTTATCCCTGGCCTGGGAGAGCTTCATACAAATGAAAGTGTGGGAGTCCAGAATGTGGGACTCTACTCCACATGACTGACACAACTGGATTTTGGGTTTTGATTCAAAGTGCATCTACACAGTGGTGTGAGCAGGATGAATGACTCAACTGAATAGCAGGGGATGGATTTCACATCCCTTGTATTTGCCAATTCCTCTTCACTTAGGAGGTCTTTGATATGTATAAGGCATAACATTAAACAATCACAAGCATTGCCTCTTAAGGAGGGCTTCAGACAGGTGCCTACCCACAATACAGGACAGGTCTTCCAGACTACACGAAGTCAAAGGAGTTATACCTCAGTGGTTAAGCAACCAAGCAAAGCAAAGTTCACAATGAACTTAAAGCAACTTAAGTACCTGTGGAAACATCAGACAAATCAGTACATTGTTCAGACAAACAGATAACAGTTAATAAGCAACAGACAATCCCAATGTACAAAAGGTATAAGCCAAAAGGCAAACTCAAATGAGTTACCATCAACCTACAAAAATACACAATGTTAGTAATCACAAGCAAACATCAATGCTCAAATGAATGGAGCATCATTAACCATGGAACTTGAATGCTTAACCTGAAATCAAAGCTCAAACATAAGCAACAAACCACTAGGTCAAAGCCTAGGGTCAAAGATGGAGAAAAAATTTAAAACAGGAGCTGAAATTTAACATGAATCAACTTCAATCACATCTTGACACAATCCAAAAGGTCTCACATCAATATCATTAACCAAAAGAATTTCTTGATCAAATGAAGTTCAAGGCAATTTTAAGGCTCATATGTGATCCACCAGAATGAAAAATCTCAATTAAATCAGAAATGATTCAAATAAATCTGGAAAAGTTCATGATCAACCAGGACATTCATAACATGCATCACACAAAAAATCAGAAGCATTGGACATCATTTGGCATGGAAAACACATTATATAAGTTGAACATCAAAAGCTGTGACACAAATTGTTACACCAACTTAGAACAATCATAAAACAGAGATGACAATTGATAAAAATACCAAATCAACACCATAATGTCAAGCCATATGTCTAGTTTCATCATACAAAATTTCAGAATCATTGGATAAGAAACAAGCATTTCACAAAGGTATAAGCATGGAAAGGTCAAATAAGCATACATGTTCAAACATTCTATCACAAAACATTATCTCGCCAAGTACAACTTGTAAAATCATGATGATAAAAAACTAGAGAAACCAAGGATCACAATGCAAAAAACCTGGTAATTTTTGGATTAATTTTCAATTTGATATGATTTTTTAAAGATTGAGAACAAAATGAAATAACATATGACATTTAAAATGGATTAATATGAAATAATTAATTTGAATTTGAAATAATTAGCGCCAGCAAGTGAAACGCGGTCGTTTCACTAATGCGGTGGCAGCCAATGGCACGGTCAAGGCAAGCGGACCAATCAGAGACCAGCATGGCCAAACGCATCCACCAATCACACGCGTGCCCTAGCAAACACATTCAGCAACGGATTTTCGTAGCAATTGAAATCAAAACCGTTGCCTATGCTGAAACTTCATCTTCTTCCTCGTGAAGAAGATGAACAGTAACTGTTCATCAATGTCTAAGAACAAAATCTCTAGAACTCACAATTAAGGACATCATCATGTAGGATATTCCATGGAGATCAAAGATCAATGCATAGCTAAGCTTAAATCATCATGCTAAGAGAGAATCGAGCAAATCTATTTTCATGCATGCAACTTTAATTAACCCTAACTAACTCAATTTTGCACCAAAAATCATGATTCAAAGCTCAGCATGATCAGCATAAAGAGATCTACAATAACATCACAATAATTTTGAGAATTAAGAGGATCGATTTTGTAACCTCTTGAAGTGGAGATCTGGATTTGGCTTGATTCAAGGCTTGTGATAGCTCAAATGTTCCTCTATGATGCTTGTATGAATGATTGGAGGAGAGATTGAGGTTCAATTGCTCTTGATTTCACCAGAATTTGAATTCACCATTAATGCTTCCAAGCTTCCATTATGAACAAACAGGCACGATTTCATTCCATTCCACATCCAATCTTGCTCAATGATACTTCAGGATGATGAATCAAGCAAGAGAAATGGATATTGTTTGATGAAATTTGAATAAATTTTGAGAGAGAATTTTGAGAGATTTGGATCTATATCTGAAATTATGAATCCTCTCTCCAAAAGCAGTTAGGGTTTATGCTTATATAGGTCATGCTAATCACTCTTTAATCATGCTTAAGCCACTTGTTAATGAAATTAACCAAATATGAGGTGTATGTGCAAATTGGTCTTTCACCCTTATGCATGAAATGCATGCATGAACAGTGCACGAATTCCTTTTAATTACACTTAAAATTCAATTTTGGAGCCAATGGTGATGGTAAAAAGTTCAAACAATGCACCAAATTTGAATTTTAAGTTTTCCCTCCAAAAAGCCAATGAATTATCAATAGCTCATATGAATATAATTTGTGCAATGCAATGCATGATTTGGAAACTAGAGGTCAAAAGAAGAATGATGCAAAAAGAGCCATCCATTTTGGAGTTTTGGTTGAGAAGTTATGTCCATTTGAAGTCCCATGCATAGTTTGCCATGATTTGATCATATCTCCTTAATCACACATGAGAAATGGATGATCTTGGACTTTTTGGAAATTGGAGAGAAATATCTACAACTTTCATGTTCAACAAAATTTCATTTGAAGCTTTCTTGATGATGTAATTTGAAGTTGAAGTTAGGCTAAAACCTTTCCATTTTTGGCAAATTCAAACTATAGGTCACTTTCTATTTTTGGAAAGTTTTGACCTGAATTTAAATTCTTCAATGTTGATGTTTGAAATGTCAAATGAGACTCGTTTGAACATGAATTAAGTATTTCTAATCACTTCCCACCTCCAAATCCATAGTTGACTTTGCAGTTGACTTTTATGGTTGACAGATGACTTGAACATACACTGATGATTCTGAGCCTCAACCACTTGATGAAATGGCACCAAAATGAAACCCTAGCTTATACAAGCTCATTAAAATCACACGATGATCTCCATCTCATTAAAGACCTCATCTCCTTGAAAAACCCTGACTGGTAGAATGCAACTGATTAGGGTTGACTAGAGGTCAAAACCCTAATCCCAAGGAATCTGATCAGAAATAATGAACCATGATGATAATGATGTACCATTCCAACCAAGATAATACTCAACCTCCTTGAGGAACCAAGAAACCCTAATTAAAGCACAAACCTCAGATGATTAGTGATCAATTTATGAGACCCTCAGGCTTGCATCTCTTAACCTCTCCATCTTCTGAGAAAGACCTAGGAGGATGACTTGACCATTTCACATGATATGCAAAGATGTAATGCCTAATGTCCTACAAAATGAAATGTAACATGCTAAGCTAGTCCCAAGAGAGGAGGGCAAATTTTGAGGTGTTATAGCTTCCCCTATTCAATCCACTGTGAACCTGTCGATATGAACAACCTCGGCGTTCAGATGATCAGGGTGAAGAGTGATTGACTACCAAGAACAGACGAACAATTTGCACTCTGCGAAAAAATAATTAACAATGCCTGTCAGAATCGGCAAAGAAACAATCTCAAAAGAAGAATCCGTCTGGTACGGAGAAAGTCGGCCTGAATATCGAAAAGGAACATTGACCTAGATACCAAAATAAATGGTAACACAGGAACCATCCTGGCCTGAACGCCACTCATAAGTCTGAATACTGAGCATCGGAACATGAGAGTATTAATGCCGGTCTGATCGCCGAGAGATTGGCCTGAATGCCCGAAAAACTGGCCTTAATGCCATTTTAGTCTGGATACCACTTCGGTATGAACACCAATTTGGTTTGGATACTAGGAAATTGGCCTGAATGCCGCTTTGGTCTGGATACCGGGAAATTGGCCTGAATGCCACAAGTACTTCAACCTGATCGTCGGAAACTTCTTCGATCTGAAAATCAGAAAATCTGGTTTGAACACCCACCTCGGTCTGAACACCGGAAACCTGGCCTGAACGCCGCAAGCTGCATCGATTTGAACTTCGGAAGCTTCTTCGATCTGAAAATCGGAAACTGGTCTGAGTACCCGAAAAACTTATCATGCCTGTCAGCATCGGCAGAGATAAGGAATAGTGATAAATGAGGCGGCACGCGTGCCAACGACCCATGCTGGGGATAACAAGCCATGAGCCTGCTATCCTCTATTTAACCCTAGCAAACGAACAATTTGCGCTCAGCTAGGGATTATTCTCTTTTTGCTTTTCCTAAAACCCCAAAACTTCTCTTGATTTTTTATTTTTATCTCCATCTTCGCTCAACAGAAACTCCTCCTCCAATATCGCACTACTGGGGGATATTATGGATCTGACATCATGATGATAAACTCCTCAGAGTAACATCTTCACCATCTGGCGAAACCAATCCTCGAACAGTAACCACGACATGAGACTAGTTTATGCTTGCGATGATGATGCATGATTTTTTTTAGCGCAATGTTCCATAATTATGGAAATGCTACGCAATTAGCTATGTAATATGCTATGCTTATCCAAATGATGAATGCATAAAAAAAAGTATCCCCCTCAAGGGATTCTTCTGGGGAGCTCGAGGCACTCTGCTGAGGAACTCGACAACACTCCAATCTCCACCCTGCTGGGGAATAACGCTGCTGCTGGGGAAAGGACCACCCTTACCAGGGATGACTTCCACTGAACCCGATCCACTTGGGGACTTCGTTGGGGACGAAACTCCCAACGCATTCTGCGGGGAAAACAACAACCTTTGACTTGCTGGGGGAAAAACTAGCCACGGACACCTCCGCTGGAGAAATAGCAACCTTCAGGCCTGGCTGCTGAGGAAACACCGATCTAAAACCTGTTGGGGAGATAACCATCCCGACCCAGCTTGGGAAGACACAGACCTTGAATTTGCTGGGGAGGTAACAATCCCAACTCTGCTTGTGGAAACAAGGAAAGTCTGGCAAAGAACACCCGTCGACTCGTCGAACCCTGGTATTCCACATCTAAACCCAGTATCCGCTTTCCACTTTTGAGAGCTCCCAGACTCATCTGGACTTTTCTGATTCATCACCTTGTATTCTTGACTTCTCCGTACTCTATGGAGATCGAACCCCTCAAATTGGTATCAACTTTCCAATTCTTCAGACTTTGAAGAGTCTTCTTGATTAATACTCCAGGATCGTTGTACGTCTTTCGCCGTCTTTCCACTATTCTTCAATCTCTTGTCCCTGATTGGACTCCACGGGGATCTTTTGTCAAAAGCTTCACATCACAACCTGCAAGTGAGTGAAAATATCTAACAACACCTGCAACAGAGATCGTTAGATAACAAATGCCCCAGGTATGCCAAAATTTCAACACTTGGGTCACTCAACCTTCCGAATAAGATTTCAAGTTTTCAATCTTATAAGCATGCATTGGAAGGGACCTGCATGTCTTAACATGCAAAGATTCTTTATCACAAACAATTGGATGTTTTTGCAATCAAAGCGGTAATGAAAACAAAAAACAAAATTATTTGACTGAATATGCATTTTATTGATTGAAAAAGTGTGGCTCATAATTGAGCAATACAAAGGAAGCAATTCCTGAAAAGAGGTAATTGCGCACAAAAGGAAAAATCTATCCTAAGGGCAATGTGAAACCGTGATCTCATCAATTTCCAACTCGGTTACACCCCATATGTCCTCAGACTCTCCGTACCTTCTGCCTTCTGAACAAGACGCTTCCGACCGATCCCTGTCGGGGATTATCCTGGTGCCTTAACCAAAGCACAAACGATCATGCCAAACCCAGTTGTTCGTTTCAATCCCTCTTTTTCCTGGACTGCCCTTTTGGGTTTTCAGTCCACCGGGATACCCTTTTTTGCCCAAGCCGCCCTTGTGGGGTTTTCGACTTGCCGGGTGTACATTTTTCCTTTTTATCCCTAATTTTTGCCCGAACCTTTTTCTCTTTTTTTTTGGTTCGCCGGGATGCCCTTTTTTCCTGGACTCTTTTGTTCTTTTCGTCCAGCGGGTCTCTTATACGAAGTATTTTTTAACTGCGTCTGTATTCACAGGGGATGTAAAATCCTCGCCATCCATGGTCGTTAACAAAAGGGCTCCTCCAGAGAAAACCTTCTTGACCACGAATGGAACTTCATAATTGGGTGTCCACTTGCCCCTACGATCGTTTTGAGGAGGAAGGCTCCTTTGCAATACCATATCGCCTACGTGATATACCCGAGGTCGCACCTTTCGGTCGAAAGCACGCTTCATCCTCTGCTGGTACAACTGCCCATGACAGATGGCCGCCAGACTATTTTCCTCAATCAGGCTTAACTCCTCATACCGAGTCCTTACCCATTCAGCCTCTTGCAATTTCACGTCCATCAGGACTCTCAAAGAGGGAATTTGCACCTCAACCGGTAGCACGGCTTCCATTCCATCTACGAACGACAAAGGTGTTGCCCCAGTAGAAGTACGCACCGAAGTTCGATACCCATGCAATGCAAACGGCAACATCTCCTGCCAATCCTTATAGGTCACAACCATCTTCTACACAATCTTCTTAATATTCTTATTGGCTGCCTCGACCGCCCCATTCATCTTCGGACGATAAGGAGAAGAATTGTGATGCTCAATCTTGAATTCCTGGCACAGTTCTGCCATCATCTTGTTGTTCAATTTAGAACCATTATCAGTAATGATTCTTTCGGGAACCCCATATCTGCAAATGATGTCTCTCTTCAGGAATCTAGCAACGACCTGCTTCGTCTCGTTTGCATAAAAGGCTGCTTCCACCCACTTGGTGAAGTAATCAATAGCCACCAATATGAACCGGTGCCCATTCGAAGCCGTAGGCTCAATCTTTCCGATCATATCAATGCCCCACATAGCAAACGGCCACGGAGACGACATCAAACTCAACAGATTTGGAGGCACGTGCACCTTGTCGGCATAAATCTGGCATTTATGACACTTCCGCACGAAGTTAAAACATTGGGCCTCCATCGTCATCCAATAATAACCAGCCCTCAACAACTTCTTCACCATTGCATTCCCACTGGCATGGGTACCGAATGACCCCTCGTGAACCTCTTTCATCAATTGACTTGCTTCTCTGTCATCGACGCATCTGAGCAAGACCCAATCAAAATTCCGCTTGTACAAGACCCCATCCTTATTCAAGTAGAACACCATGGCCAACCTCCTCAGAGTCTTTCGGTCCTTCTTGGATGCTCCCTCCGGATACTCTTGGGTCTCCAGATAGAGCTTGATATCGTAATACCACGGCTTCTCATCGTCAGGCGCTGTGTCAACAACAAACACATAAGTCGGTCTATCCAAACGTCCCACCTCAACACTGGGGAACTGATTCCACCACTGCACCTTAATTAAGGCGGCCAGAGTAGCCAAAGCACATCTGCCAACGGATTCTCTTCTCTAGGCACATGATGCAATACCACCTTGGTGAAAAACGTCAACAATCTCCTCGTATAGTCCAGGTATGGAATTAAGTGAGATTGATGCGTATACGATTTCCCGTTAACCTGATTCACAACCAAAGCTGAATCTCCATATATAACAAGGTTTTTGATCCGCAAATCAATCGCCTCTTCAATCCCCAAGATACAAGCTTCGTATTCAGCCACGTTGTTGGTGCACTCAAATGTTAGCCGGGCAGCAAAAGGAATGTGGGATCCCTTCGGCATAACCAAAACAGCACCAACTCCGCTACCATTCACGTTAACGGCCCCATCAAACATTAGAATCCATTCGGATTCAGGGTCAGGCCCCTCCTCTGGGATCGGTTCCTCGCAATCTTTCGATTTGAGAAACTTGATGTCCTCATCAGGGAATTTAAACTTCATCGGTTGATAATCCTCAATGGGTTGCTGGGCGAGATAATCAGACAATACACTCCCCTTTATTGCCTTCTGAGAGGTATACTGGATATCATATTCGGTCAAAATCATTTGCCACCTCGCGACCCGTCCGGTCAATGTTGGCTTCTCAAAAATGTACTTGATTGGATCCATCTTGGAAATCCATAAAGTGGTATGAACCAGCATATA
Source organism: Lathyrus oleraceus (assembly GCF_024323335.1). Lineage (NCBI taxonomy): Eukaryota > Viridiplantae > Streptophyta > Magnoliopsida > Fabales > Fabaceae > Lathyrus > Lathyrus oleraceus. The sequence goes on along the minus strand of NC_066585.1, from coordinate 323,487,519 downwards.
CTGCCTCAGTCGGCGAACCGCCCAGACCAAAGCACAACAAGTTTTCTCGAGCAGTGAATATCTTGTTTCACAGTCGGTAAACTTTTTGCTAAGGTAATATATGGCATGCTCTTTTCGACCAGACTCATCATGCTGCCCCAGTACACACCCCATAGACCCCTCGAGGACTGTCAAGTACAGAATTAACGGTCGTCCCTCCACAGGAGGCATCAGAATCGGAGGCTCCTACAAATACTCCTTTATCTTTTGATATGCCGCTTGGCAATCATTATTCCACCTGACCGTTTGATCTTTTCTCAACAACTTGAATATGGGTTCAGACGTGGCTGTTATATGAGATATGAACCGTGAAATGTAGTTCAATCTACCTAAGAAACCACGAACCTCTTTCTCTGTTCTCGGTTCAGGCATTTCTCGTATTGCTTTTACTTTAGCAGGATCAACCTTGATTCCTTTTTCAATTACAATGAACCCCAGCAATTTACCGGACCGCACTCCGAAAATGCACTTATTCGGATTCAACCTCAGTCTGAATTGTATCAGCCGGTCAAACAACTTGGTCAGATCTACCAAGTGCCCCTCCTCTCTCTGGGACTTTGCTATCATGTCATCAACATAGCATTCGATTTCATGATGAATCATATCATGAAACAAAGTCACCATGGCTCTCTGATAAGTAGCACCGGCGTTCTTGAGACCAAACGACATCACCTTATAACAGAAAGTGCCCCATGGTGTGATGAACGTTGTTTTCTCCATATCATCTGGCGACATTTTGATTTGATTATAGCCAGAAAAACCATCCATGAAGGAAAACACCGAGAACTGAGCTGTATTATCTACCAACACATCAATGTGAGGTAGCGGGAAATCATCCTTCGGGCTAGCTCTGTTCAAATCCCGGTAGTCCACACACATTCTCACCTTTCCGTCTTTCTTCGGGACCGACACAATATTAGCAACCCAACTGCTTCTGATACTCCTCTTTAATTTTCATGGCCATCTCAGGTCGGGTTCTGCGCAACTTCTGCTTCACTGGAGGACAATCTGCTCTCAACAGTAACTTGTGCACAACGATATCGCTATCCAACCCTGGCATATCTATATACGACCAGGAAAAGATGTCGACATATTCTTTCAACAATGCCACCATTTTGCTCTTGACCCTTCCCTCCAAAGCGGTCCCGATTTTCACTTCTTTTCTGACCTCGTCGGTACTCAGATTCACAACCTCAACCCGCTCCTCGTGCGGCTGAATCACCTTCTCCTCTTGTTTCAACAACCTGGCTAATTCCTCCGGCAGTTCACAATCTTCTTCGCCTTCTTCTTCGGCATGATAGATCGGATTGTCGAAGTAATATGAGGGTGTAATAGGATTGTTATCAATGAGATCCGGAGAATGATCGCATCTGCATGAATGTTGATTCATGCATTGCTTTAGAACCGGAGCGAGACAAATTGAAAAGGAAAATGAAAACATTGCCATTTTTATTTTTGTTTTTAAACTGCAAAAATAAATGAAAAACAGGGAACACCGCTTTTAATGAAAAACATCCTTTTATTTATGATGCAAATTTTGCAAAATGAAACATGAGATGGCCCTTACAATGAACCATTACGTTTCGGGCAAAACGTATGGCTTCCATGCAAATAAAATTGAAAATAGAAAATATTACTCTTCAAGTAGAGTGATAGTGATGATCTTTTCGGCCTTCTAGTTCTAGACTTCCATCCCTGGTACGTACAGCTTTATCCATTGATCTATCTCGCAATCACTATCGACCTCTTCACCCACCATATAGATGTGATCTGAATCCAGCATTCCAGCACTGGTGAATGTGAATGACGGACGACGTCCCTTGCCTTGTCAAGACGAGCCACGCCCCGGCTGATAACCCACTCCAAATCGGTCTTTCTTGGCGGCGATGTCCATCATCTTCCCCCAACCCGGAGCTTCTCTACTCTTCACCACCTCAGCAGCCTGCTTGTACGAAGAAATGGACGGCTTCTCCTCTTCTTTGGCAAAAAGAGCATTCTCCACCTTGACTGTTTCGAATGCTTGACTCGGCGTTTCAACAATTTCACCGTCCATTTCAACATATTTGAACAATGACAAGTGGCTGACGAAGATATCCTCCTCCCCACAAACGGTGACGACCTGCCCGTCCCAGATGTACTTCAGCTTCTGGTGCAAAGTCGAAGTCACTGCCCCAGCAGCATGGATCCATGGGCGACCCAACAGGCAACTGTATGCCGACTGAATATCCATGAGATAAAATACCGACTTGAACACCTCAGGCCCGATCTTCACCGGGAGCTCCACTTCCCCGAACACAGCCCGCTTCGAACCGTCAAAAGCTCTCACTATCAGGTCAGTGGGCGTCAAAATCAACCCTTCACAGTCCAGCTTCGCCGGGGCTTTCTTTGGCAACACATTTAAAGACGAACCGGTATCAACCAACATGTGTGAAAGCATGGCTCCTTTACATTCCATAGCAATGTGTAAAGCCCGATTATGATTACGCCCATCCACCGTCAGATCCAAAGCAGTGAAACCCAACCCATGGCTGGCATTGACATTTGACACCACCATCTCTAACTGATTAATTGTTGTCACCTGGGGAACATAGGCTCTTTTCAGTATCTTCAATAAAGCCTCTCTATGCCGCTTGGAGCTCAGCAACAATGAAAAGATTGAGATCTTGGATGGCGTCTGCTGCAGATGGTCAACAAGCTTGTACTCTGACTTCTTGATGATCCTTAGAAATTCTTCAGCTTCATCATCAAGTTCTTTCTCTGACCCACTAGGCGCCGGTGTCACCACAAGAGTACCCTCATTTACCACTTGTTTCCCTCTTGCCCTGGCTAAAGCCTCGGCCTTATCTCTCTTTTCTCTCTCTCCATCCCCATTCCTCAAGGCGTCCGGTGCAAACAACCTTCCACTGCGAGTGAAACCACTAGGTCCGACATTATCCACCTTTGAAACGGTGGTTTCACCTGCAGTTTGATCCTCCAACTTCTCCCCATTACAATATACTTCTCCACCATAATGCCACGGCACGGCATCATCTTTGTCATAAGGAATTGGCCCAGGTACCGTGATAGTAACTAGAGCCGCATCTGCCAGCGTTGACAAATCGACCGGGTCGAAGTAAATGGTTATGGTGGAGACATCCTCCTTCACCAAATCCACTCTCTCAAACCTGAGGCTTCACTCATCCATCATCTTCTGGACAACCTCCCTCAAGGAAACACACCCATTGATAGCAACAGTGCACGCAACACAACAGTTATCACAGCCCGGAAAGACCCTATTCTTCAACAACTGTCTTTTGATCTCAGCCAATGGAGTCTTCAACTGATCCACACTCAACAACCTGATTCTTCTACCATCTTCAGAAATTGCATTCACCCCCATTTGACCATGCGCATGCATGGGATTAGCATTCACATTTGGTGACGGTGCAAAATTGATTGCCTTAGAATCCACCAAGTCCTGGACCACATGTTTAAAAGCTTTGCAATTTTCTACGTTGTATCCAGGGGCACCTCAGTGAAATTCACATTTGGCGTTCTCATCAAAACTGGGAGGCCTCTGATCAGGTCTCAACGGTGCCAACGTCCTCAGCTAGACCAACCCCAAATCCTTCAACTTCTCAAATTGACGATCATTTATTCTTCCTCGCACCGGATACCCAGCCCTCTGCAATCTCTATTGAAATGGATGTCGTTGTTGTTGTTGCGGTTGTTGCTGTTGTTGTGCAGGCTGATTATCAGCAGGAATGGTTACCGCAGTAGTGTGCTGGTAGTAACGATCCCTACTCTGTCCTCTTTTAGCATACACGGAACTTGTATCACCCTCCTTCTTCCTCTGACCATTTCCAAAGGGCTTCTTCGATCCAGACGATGAAGCATTACCCTGTATCTTCCCCATCTTCAACCAACTTTCAATTCTTTCCCCAGCCACCACTATATCAACAAAGTTAGTAACCGGGAAACCAACCATCCTTTCTGCAAATGTCCCCTGAAGGGTAGCCATAAACAGATCTGACATTTCTCTATCCACCAACGGAGGTTGGACCCTGGCAGCCAGCTCCCTCCATCTCTGCGCATATTCTTTAAACCCCTCATTAGGCTTCTGAGACATACCCTGCAGCTGGGTACGACTAGGAGCCATGTCAGCGTTGAACTGGTACTGTTTAAAGAATGCATCGCCAAGATCCTGCCAGCTCTTGATGTCAGAAGATTTCAATTTGGTGTACCATTCCAGAGACCCTCTAGACAGACTATCCTGGAAGAAGTACATCCACATCTTTTGGTCCATTGTATAAGTAGAAATCTTACGGACAAAAGCCTGGAGGTGAGTTTCTGGGCAAGAACTCCCATTATACTTGTCAAACGCAGGCGCTTTGAACTTTTGTGGGATCACAATCCCCTCGACCAGCCCTATATTTGACATATTAACAAACCCCGGAGTAGCATGGCTTTCCAAGGCCCTTATCTTCTCCGCCAGCACCTGAATCTCTTTATTTGGCGGTTGAACACCGTACTACCCAAACTGTTCATTCAACATGTAGAATTGATCTGCTTCTCTGTCCTCCTCTCTATCCTCCTCAGCCCCAAAGAAAGGAGGAAACAGACTGTCCTTCAGATTATTGCCCATTTGACCTGGTCTACCGCTTATGGCAGCACCAAAACCACCCCCATTGTTGATCACCACGCCAGTAGTTATCTTCTTTCCGAGATCTCTTCAATCCCTGGAACCACCAAGGCCATGGTTGGAGACACCCTCCAAGTTGACACCACTGTTCAAAGCCGAAGCCCCCGCGAGCTTCTCCACCTTATCAGCAAGTGCTTTTTGCCCCACGGCAAACCCTTGCATGACATTGACCAGTTCGTTCATTTTCTCCTTCAGCTCAAGAATATCTGCGTTAGGTAGATCCATCAGCCTTGGTGTGTTGCGTCTAGTAAAGTATCTGTGCGGACGGGTTGTGTGCAAGGGAATGACTCTACGTGCGCGAGCAATGATTCCTGAAACAATCAAGCACGTTAGAAACCGACACCTGCAAAATAGAAGACAAGTTATTATGATTATGCATGCATGCAATGTCTTTCCATATGAGGAACCCTTTATCTTTCGATCCTGATTTCATCGAGACAGATAATAATCCGACAGCAATATTCTTACATTCATCGATTGATTTTGACATACAAATCAGAGAATCATGATTTAGCAAAGATATCACCCAACCACGTGTGTGCTGTGTGAGTAAAGCATGACAAAGAAAATAAAGCTTGAAGATCGATCACTTGAATGAAAATAACCATTGTATATCAAAAGTGCACAATATGTGCGAGAGTCGTACATCGAGTCTGATACAAATCAAATACAATTCTCCAGAATCAGAAAGAAAATACAAGCAAATGAATTCCGTCAACAGGCCTGACGGTAATCCAACACAAATAAGAAAGGTCTAGTCTGACGAAGGTCCCACAGAAGGCCCTACATCATCAACCATCCTGGTAAACTTCACGGCGAACCTGAGCTTGGTGTTCTCCTACTGCAACCTCCCCACCTCCTTCTGGTGAATCTTCATTTGTCTGAAGTAATGATCCCTCTCAGTAAGATAATGATCTCTCTCGGCAATATAATTATCTCTCTCAGCAATGATCTTCACGTTCTCTATTTCCTTAATCTTCAGCTTTGCCTCCCACTCAGCGATAAGGACTCTGAATCTGTTTTCCCTCTGATCCCTCACAAGGATTTGTCTCCTCTTCTCATCTTCAATGACCTTCGAAGCTCTAGCCAACCTCTCCTTGGTGATGTCGTGCTCCCTTGTGGATGACTCTAAAGCTTGGTTGACCTTGCCATAATAAGCGGTGTCTGTCTCAAAGCGCTTCACCACAAGAGCATGTCTCTTATCCTGGTCTTCCATTTTCCCTTTGATTTCCTGATTAGCCATTTGGACTCTAGCAACACTCATCTCCAATTCAGTCTTCTCTGCATGCAGCTGATCTCTCTCCCTCTTCATTTCTAGGAACTCTTCCATACTGATAGAAGAATGAGATTCCTCAATCAACGGATACCAAGGATCACCCACAGGAAATGGTAGACGAGTGAACTCCACTTTCTTACTGAGCCAATCATCAAACGGAGGAAAAGACCTGTTATTAGCTCTACCCCAAGAAAACTTGCCTTTCCTTTAAATGTTGCGCCATGCGTCAGACACTTGCCTCAACCGTGACTGGTTACCCTCAACCGGGAAGTACAAAGTTTCCTGAATCTCACTCTTGAGAGGAGGAACCTCCATAGTGAATCCCATTTGTCTCTTAAGAAGCGTCGGGTTATAATTAATGCAACCCTGAACTCCTATAAGAGGTACATTGGGAAAACCCCCACAACTGCAAATGAAATCTTGTCCAACCCCACTACTGTGAGTCCAAGCTATGTCTTTGGCCCGCAAACCCATCAACTTGGTCGCCCAATTTACAGTATGATCAAGAAGAACAAAAGCACCCCTAGAAGGCAAATATCCCATAAACCATTTGTATAGTAGCTGAGCACAACATCTGATCAATCCCCCGCGCCGCTTCTCATTCCTGTTATGGACTGAGTAATAAACATCCCCAACCAGAGTAGGAATAGGATTCTTCTGAGCAAACAAACGGATGGCATTAATATCCACGAAGTTCTTCTGGTTAGGGAACAAGATGATTCCATAAATGCTCACAGCAATCAAAGCACATACAGCTTTCCAAACACCCAAATCAGCATACTCCTTGGCTTTAGCCTCCAAGAAACTTAGATGAAAACCAGGCAACTTTCCCTTCTCTTTCAGACCTCCTTTAGTCACCTCTGGACTCAAATAAAGAGCACGGGAGATCCCACCAATATCAGGTTCTTCCTTAGTAGCATAGAAAGGAACCTGATTTCTGATCTGAATGCCCAAGATACCAGCATAGTCCTCCATCAAAGGCCCTAATAAGTAATCCGGGAAGACGAAACATCTCAAACCAGGGTCATAAAACTGGAGAAGAGTATGGATGGCACTCCTATCCCTGTCAGTGAGCCTGAAAACCATCTTCAGAATACCCCCATACGTCTCACGGAACATCCCCACATGGTTAGGTGTAATCAATGCTATCATATCCTTTAGCACACTGATCTCTGGATCAAAGAACTGTAGACAACATCATCCTTCAAACCAGGCCTCATGTCTGAGCAAAGAAGTCTCTCAACCAGGATCTCAATCATGAATGTCCCCTGCATATGCATAAACATGAGTTAGATGCGGATAAATGCAAAATGAGAATGATGTTGATGTATGAATGCAACGCATTATGCCATCCTCCAAGTCATCTGATCATCAACTGTGCAGAAGCCCCGGTCTCTGAACTAATCACAACCATCTGAGGTACTAAGTAACCACAAATCCGACTTGGGGTTTTGAAATAAACGGAACGGAAGGATACATCACCATCATCACAGAGAAAAGACTGAACTGATAGCCACAACAATCTCTGAATCAACGCAGGGAATCCTGAAATAAACGGATCCCCACTGATAAATACCACGGACAGAACTCCGGCGTCTCAGAAATAAATATCCATAAATCCGACTTATAAACAGGACTCTGACCAATAATTGAACCATTACTCACCATCATAGTCACCATCAGAACATGTATCTATAAGAATCAACCCTCCCCTCACAGGTGAATTCTAATCAGGTCATCCTAAGGCGGATAATGGTCTCGACAATCGGGAAAAGATACTCAACGGGTTTGCCCTTTCGGGTGTGTCATTGCAGCTCTCATAAGATCGTCTAAACCAAAGATCCGGGAAAGAACGGTCACTGAAGTCAATAGCTCAAAAGAGGTAACCCAACCAAAGTGGAATACTCCACAATGGAAGAGCTCTCTCAGATGAACCTCGTCCGGCTTGTGGTATGTCACGTGACAACTACATGCCCAACCAACATGTGAGGAACGTGAGACCACACTAATCCTAGGTGTATACTCGGGCCTGGGTTTTAGCCCCACTCAGAACACCCACCCCAAATCATAGGATCCAACCTGTACAGAATCAGCACGATGATAACATGATGCATGCAAACATTTATGCAAATATATATACAACATAATAATTATAAATGCCATAAATAGAGCAGCACAAGCAACCTAAACTATCCTAGAGAGCGCTAGGAATGACTCGCTTAGGGAAGATGGACCAGCAAGAGGTCAACTTCTTTATTCCCTAGCAGAGTCGCCAGCTGTCGCATCCGCGAAAAACAACCGGCGATAAAAAACAAAACAAACAGAGTCGCGACCGTGGAGTTATTTATCCCAAAAGGGGGAAAGGAAACGCTCGAAGTAAACCTGGGAAGGAAATGGTCTTACGACCGGAGACTACAAGGTACGGGAGTCGGTTACGAAAGGGGAAGGTATTAGCACCCCTCACGTCCGTCGTACTCGACGGGATCCACGCTCAGAAAGACAGGATAAGGTTGCTAAAACTGCTCAAAAGAATGCACACACCCACTGGAATAAGACACAGATGGAAGAAGAGGGGAACGGGGTCGCTAGGATATCGCATCCTATGCCTACGTATCTCATCTTGAATGAGAATCAGAGCTACCGTAGTTCGGCTCACGCACGCCGAAACAAAACACACACACAAGAAACCGACTGCCAATCGCTGGGCTTACGTCAGACTCCACACAAACAGGAAAACATGGAAACCGAATGCCAATCGCTGGACTTACATCAGACTCCGAACCAACAAACACACACTGGAAACCAACTGCCAATCGTTGGACTTATGTCAGACTCCAAACACACACAAAGGGGTGAAAAAGAAAAAGGGCGCCCGGAGAGGTCAGCTCATCTCTTGCCTACGTACCTCATCTGGTATGAGGATCAGGGCAACGTAGTTCCTTTAAACAGGGAAAAACGACTTCTAATCTAATCAGAGACTGGGAAATGACAAACTAGAAGGGAGCCTGACTCGAGCCTAATAGTTATCATGTAAATCCACCATAGTCCTAGGTTGAGGTTTCTATCTATCTTGCACAGGGAGCAAGCTATCCTAAACAGCACAGTCAAATACATACAAGCACAAAAAGCAAGCACACACACTATATGCACACAATTGGGCTCATACAAGGTTAGGATGTGAAACACAAGCCAACTGGAATCGGGTGAAGTTAGCTCTTAACCCTAACATTGATAGTTAGGGTGAAGCAGATGAAATGGGAAGTGAGAGTAAGACCTCACAACTCTCATCCCTGGCCTGGGAGAGCTTCAGACAAATGAAAGTGTGGGAGTCTAGAATGTCGGACTCTACTCCACATGACTGACACAACTGGATTTTGGGTTTTGATTCAAAGTGCATCAACACAGTGGTGTGAGCAGGATGAATGACTCAACTGAATAGCAGGGGATGGATTGCACATCCCTTGTATCTGCCAATGCCTCTTCACTTAGGAGGTCTTTGATATGTACAAGGCACAACATTAAACAATCACAAGCATTGCCTCTTAAGGAGAGCTTCAGACAGGTGCCTGCCCACATAACAGGACAGGTCTTCCAGACTACATTCAGCAACGGATTTTCGTGGCAATTGAAATCAAAACCGTTGCCTATGCTGAAACTTCATCTTCTTCCTCGTGAAGAAGATGAACAGTAACTGTTCATCAATGTCCAAGAACAAAATCTCCAGAACTCACAATTAAGGACATCATCATGTAGGATTTTCCATGGAGATCAAAGATCAATGCATAGCTAAGCTTAAATCATCATGCTAAGAGAGAATCGAGCAAATCTATTTTCATGCATGGAACTTTAATTAACCCTAACTAACTCAATTTTGCACCAAAAATCATGATTCAAATCTCAGCATGATCAGCATAAAGAGATCTACAATAACATCACAATAAATTTGAGAATTAAGAGGATCGATTTTGTAACCTCTTGAAGAACAGATCTGGATTTGGCTTGATTCAAGGCTTGTGATAGCTCAAATGTTCCTCTATGATGCTTGTATGAATGATTGGAGGAGAGATTGAGGTTCAATTGCTCTTGATTTCACCAGAATTTGAATTCACCATTAATGCTTCCAAGCTTCCATTATGAACAAACAGGCACGATTTCATTCCATTCCATGTCCAATCTTGCTCAATGATACTTCAGGATGATGAATTAAGCAAGAGAAATGGATATTGTTTGAAGAAATTTGAAGAAATTTTGAGATAGAATTTTGAGAGATTTGGATCTAGATCTGAAATTATGAATCCTCTCTCCAAAAACAGTTAGGGTTTATGCTTATATAGGTCATGCTAATCACTCTTTAATCATGCTTAAGCCACTTGTTAATGAAATTAACCAAAAATGAGGTGTATGTGCAAATTGGATTTTCACCCTTATGCATGAAATGCATGCATGAACAGTGCACGAATTCCTTTTAATTTCACTTAAAATTCAATTTTGGAGCCAATGGTGATGGTAAAAAGTTCAATCAATGTACCAAATTTGAACTTTAAGTTTTCTCTCCAAAAAGCCAATGAATTATCAAATACTCATATGAATATAATTTGTGCAATGCAATGCATGATTTGGAAACTAGAGGTCAAAAGAAGAATGATGCAAAAAGAGCCATCCATTTTGGAGTTTTGGTTGAGAAGTTATGTCCATTTGAAGTCCCATGCATAGTTTGCCATGATTTGATCATATCTCCTTAATCACACATGATAAATGGATGATCTTTGACTTTTTGGAAATGGGAGAGAAGGATCTACAACTTTCATGTTCAACAAAATTTCATTTGAAGCTTTCTGGATGATTTAATTTGAAGTTGAAGTTAGGCTAAAACCTTTCCATTTTTGGCAAATTCAAATTATAGGTCACTTTCTATTTTTGGAAAGTTTTGACCTGACTTTAAATTCTTCAATGTTGATGTTTGAAATGTCAAATGAGACTCGTTTGAACATGAATGAAGTAATTCTAATCACTTCCCACCTCCAAATCCATAGTTGACTTTGCAGTTGACTTTTATGGTTGAAAGATGACTTGAACATACACTGATGATTCTGAGCCTCAACCACTTGATGAAATGGAACCAAAATGAAACCCGAACTTATACAAGCTCAATAAAATCACATGATGATCTCCATCTCATTAAAGACCTCATCTCCTTGAAAAACCCTGACTGGTAGAATGCAACTGATTAGGGTTGACCAGAGGTCAGAACCCTAATCCCAAGGAATCTGATCAGAAATAATGAACCATGATGCTAATGATGTATCATTTAAACCAATATAATACTCAACCTCCTTGAGGAACCAAGAAACCATAATTGAAGCACAAACCTCAGATGATTAGTGATCAATTTATGAGACCCTCAGGCTTGCATCTCTTAACCTCTCCATCTTCTGAGAAAGACCTAGGAGGATGACTTGCCCATTTCACATGATATGCAAAGATGTAATGCCTAATGTCCTACAAAATGAAATGCAACATGCTAAGCTAGTCCCAAGAGAGGAGGGCAAATTTTGAGATGTTACAGCGGCTTAGGCAAAAATGAGTGTCTTGGTGGATTGAAAACTCGAGAGGGCGATCCATGCAAAAATTAGAGACATAAAATAGAAATAATTTCCCGATAAGTTGAGTACGCCACCTTGGGGAAACTTGTTCAAAAATTAGGGACTATGGCAAGTAACTACATTTTGTTGATGTTCAATGTTTTGAAGACTTGATTGAGCACAAGGGTTGACATTAGTTTATCTCCAGCAGCGGTCAAGAGCATCATGGATATTCAGATTTGGTAGAGGGATTAAGGATCATTTGTATTCAATGTAACCCTTTTCCATGTAAATTACCATTTTCAACTTTGTAAAATCTATGGAGTCTTGTCATTTACAGACTACCATTCTATTAAATAAAGTTGAGCTTTTATCCAATTGTTTCTACTCTTATTTACTTCAGCCAATAGTTTTAAAATTTTATTATGATCATTTTGAAATTCATTTTTTAAAATCAAAATCATGTTTTCTTTAATATATAAAAGGAAGAATTTTTCCAAAGTAAGTAAAAGGAATATCAATAGCATTTCAATAGATAGCAAGTCCTTAAGTGTGAAGCATTAGAGGTTCCCCAAGAAGTTAACCCTTCGGGTATCCCTAGACATTAATGTTGATTCAGTTCCTCGACGGAGTGTTTGATCCCCAATGGAGCTTCTTTATTTGTCCCCAACTTAGTTGGTTGATTCAGATACCCTGCGGCATATTCTTGTCCCCAACAGAATTTTGGCGTTCCCCCGCGGAGTTCGTATTTCCTCAGCAAGTGGATTGTCATCAGAGATGTTTGATCTTCCCCCAGTAGATCACTTTGGTGTCCCCACCGATCGCCATCTATCTTTGCTCCCAGTCAGAGTTTCCTCCTCATTCTTGAGCAACTTTTATTGATCATTTCGCTGTAGGGGTGTTCCCATTGTTTTATGGTGTTGACCTAAAATTCCCCACAGATTTGGATGTTCTATCCTCAGTAGATCTCCTCCGTCCTCAGCTAGGGTTGAGCCCCTAGGAGTGTTGATCTCTCTGTTCTCCGGCAGTTGTCTCCATATATTTTATGGATTGATCGAGGATTGTATCGGTGGTTCAATTTCTTTGCGACACCTCTATATCGTTTGTCATCGTTTTGTCAGCATAATTGTAAGACCCCAATTTTGGCCCTAAGATCCCTCATGGCCCATATCATATCATATCATGGCCTCAAGGATCATTGCATGCCCTAGCTTCCCTCCTAGTGGGTAGGTTGCCTTGTGAGTGTGGTTCTTGATCACCAAGCATGTCTTGCATTTGTATATCATTGCTTTTCATATGTTTGCTAACCAAAAAGTACAAAAATATTGTCATCTAACCATGTTACTTGCAGCTGAAGCAATCATCAGTCAAACAGTCAAATCAGCCATTAAACAGTGGATGGTGGCCATTCTTGAAGAATTTGGGCACCATGATCAATCATCAAGAGTTCATATGAGTTGTGACATCATTTGGAATCAAAATCTCAAGGGATTAGGGTTTGGAATTCATCAGAATGTGGTTCAGTCAACCAAAACCCTAGAAAGTCAATTGTTGGTCAACTGTGCATTTAATCAGTGATTTGATGATGGGAATTGGTTTGGGAGGTCTCATTCATGTCCATATAAGCCTCATATATCATGTCAAACATCATCATGGAAGAATTTGAAGTCAAACAGGAAATTTCCCAAAATAGAAAGTTGACCTGTAATTGGAATTTGCCAAAAATGGAAACTTCTTGATCCTAAACTTACATCATGATACAAGCTTCAAATGAATTTTTGCTCAACATGAATGTTGAAGATCTTGTTCTCCCATTTCCAAAAAGTCCAAGAACACTCAATTCCCATGTATGGTTGGCAAGTTATGATCAAATCATTCTCCAAAATTTTTGAACTTCAAAAGGCCATATCTCTCAAACCATTTGGCCAAATTGGGTGGGGTTTTTTGCAACAAGTCACATTTGATCCCCTCTTTCCAAAAATGTCATCATAATGCACCAAAACATCACCAATCAAAATGGCATTTTTGAACTTACATGAATTTATTTTAAGAGAGGTGAAAAAGTGAATCTTCAAATTAACCACTTCTAACACATTTTGCCAATTGGATAAGTTCTGAAATGATATTTGAAACATGTTTGAAGCCCAAATTCGAGCTGCAGCCACCATACACCTCACCACTTAAGTGAAATTGGCCATTTAGCAAAAGCATGCCATTTAACAAATTTTGGATTACCACTTTGCTTAATGATACTTAGCATGTTAAACAGCACATATATTGTTCATTTTCTGCCAAAAGGAACCCTAGCAGCCTCTCCTACACAAACAGAAAATCATTTGCTCTCAAAAAACCCTCAAAGAACATAAGCTTTGGTCGATGGCTTCATCATCTTGCAACCATTTGGAAGCACTGTTGAGCACTCTTTCTCAACTGTAAAGCCATTCCACGACTGTTCCATTGAAGAACACACACATGGAAGATTTCTTCTTGGACCATTTCAAGCCTTGCTGAGCTAGGATCTTCAACCATACATCTTGTGGAACCTTGCAGTGCACCTGTTTCGAGCAAGCCAAGCCAAACAGCAACTGTTTCACCATTTTCTTCAAGAACAAGTAAGAATTCGACCTCCTTATTTCACTAAATTATGACATGCTTCTTATAGATCCTTGCATGCTGATTCTTTTGAGCTTTGAATCGTGTTGAGTGGTTGCCTATTCTGAAAGAAATGTTGGGTTGAAGTTTCATGTCCAAACTTGTTGTTGCTTATTTCTCATGTGATAGTTTGAGTTGATGAAAATAAATGTTATATTATGGATGTATGTTCTTAGATGTATCGAATGGTATGTTGGTTATTTATTTCTGGGCCAAACATTTTTTCACGATTTGAACAAGATGATGAACGACACTGTTCCACGAACCCTAGCTTCTTCATGAACCCAGATTTTGTGATTGAACGTGTTTTTGCTGTTTGCATGAGGAAGTGTCCTGTTCCATTGCCATAACCAATGCCTTGCTGCCACGCCTGTGTTCTATGCGCACCGTTTCACTAAAATGTCCCAGTAATTACCAATATGCCACTGATTCCTATTAATTCTATTAATTCATTTTATTTGTTCAATATTTATTTCATTTTGATGCCCCAACTTACAAAAATCATAGCTCCTTCATTTTAAATCCAAATTTCATGAGAATTTTTGCATTGTGTTCATCTGGATCTCTAGTATTTAATCATGATTTTTCCTGATTTTTTGGATGAGTAAATTTTAAATGGTGCTAGGGTTTTGTTCATGTGCTCATATTTTGTACACTTTGCCAAAACATTTGTGAAATGATGATGCTTTATCCATTGGCCTTGAAATTTTTAGTGCACAAAACTAGACATATTCATGGTGATTTTGATATAGAGTTTGTGAATTTATCATCTCTAGTTGTTGAGTTATGATTTTTTGAAGTAGGGTGTGACAATTTGTGTCACACCATTGATGTGCAACTTGATGATTTTCAATAGCATGCCTCTTCACCTCCAATTACCTTGAATTTTTGCATGAATGCACTCTTGAATATCTAGTTTACATGTGATTTTTCTTGGAATTATTTGTAGCATTTCCCAATTGTTTGAGATTTTGCTCCCCTGTTTGGTCATATGTTGACTTTTTGTGATGCATGTTCCCATTTCATTTGTGAAATTCTCATACTTGATTGAATGAACTTGAAATTTTACATGTGATTATTAGACATCTTAAGCTTTGCCATGGTGTTGATCCCATTCATTTCTCATATGTTATCACTGATTTATGATTTTTTGAAGTTGATGTATGTTTGGTTGACTTCTTTGAGCATGCTTAAACTTGCCTTGCCTTTCTGATTTTTATTGACCATCTTGCCTTGATCCAAATGAGTTGAAATTTGATATGCATGTCATGTTATGGATTATGATTGATCATGAATTATTTGATATTCTTTTGAATTGTTTATGACTGGTTTTGAGTTAAGTCTTACTGTTGATTTCTATGAGCTCTCATTTGCCATGCTTTGACTTCTTTTGCTTATGAAATGATGATGATGCATGATATGAACATGAAACCAATTGAGTTTGCTTCTTAAATGTTTGAATTTGATTTTGATTGGATATCACTTGCTGTTTTGACTTTCTCATTCTCTTTTGACCCTAGGCTTGTCCTAGTGGTCCTGTTGCTTATGTTTGAGTTCATGTTTTCAGGTTAAGCAACAATGCTCCAAAGAGAACATACAAATTTGATTAAGCTTGATTGTTTATCATGAGCTAACCTCTTTGTTTTGTAGGTTGCTTGGCTCATATGACTTGAGACTTGTGCCTTGCACATTTGTCTGTTTGTTTTGACTGTTGATTCCTACCTCCTTTTGCTTTAACTTTTGAATTGTGTACTTATTCTGTTTGACTATTTCAGGTACCATTAGTTGCTTAGTTCTTTGAACTTGCTTTGCTTTGCTTAAATAGCAATTTGCATTGAGGTATAATCCCTTTTCTTCATGTAGTCTGGAAGACCTGGCCTGTTACTTGGCCAGGCAACTGTCTGAAGTCCTCCTTAAGAGGCAATGCTTGTGTGTGTTTACTTTTGTCCCAAGCAGGCAAAGTCCTTCAAATAAGGCAATTGGAGGATATAAGAGATATGTAGCCTATCTCCCACTATTCTGTGAGTCTTCTCCTTGCTCCCATTACATGGTTGTAGCATTGAGATCCAAACCCAAGATCTATAGAGTCAATAATATGTGGAGAGAGTTCCTACTTTCTGAACTCCCACACCTTCTGATATTCAAATGCTCTCCCTGACCAGGGATAAGAGCAATGAGGCACACCCCTCATATCCTTTCATCTGCTTCACCTTAGCCCCTCAATGGCAAGGTTAAGAGCACCATTGACCCTATTCCAGTTGGCCTCAGTTCCTAACCTTTTGTGTGAGCCTCCTTGTTTGGCTATAGTGTGTGCAGAATGCTTTCATTGACTGATTGTTGTTTCATATGCACATGTTTGCTTGTATGCTTTATGCATTTAACATCATTAATTGCTCATTAGTTCATGATCATCTCATTTGTCTTTGTGACATTATCATTGTTGTTTACCCATTGAGGACAATTGTAAGACCATCCTTTGGCCATTGCTCCTATGATATGGAAGTGAGTATAAGACCATTGCATTGGCCACTCATCTTATCTTTGCTTGATGTTGCTTTGTTTGATTGTATGTGAGGATACAATTGTAAGCCCCTGTAAGTTGGCATTTGTTTTCCTGTGGTCCTGATGCATTTGTTTGATTGTATGTGAGGTTGCAATTATAAGTCCCTGTAAGTTGGCATTTGCTTTCCTATGATCATATGTTGCTTTTGGTTCTTGTATGTGAGGATCCATTGTAAGTCCCTGTAATGTGGCATTGGATTTCCTATGATCATATGTGGAGTTAACCTAAGTCCAGATAGATTGGCAGTTGACTTCTATATTTCATTTTTATTTTACTTTTGAGGAGATTAGTGCAAGTCCATTGAGTGGCCTCTGATATCCAGTTCTGTTTTAGGAGATTGGTATAAGCCCAGTGATTGGCATCCGGTATCCACTTTTGTTGACTTTCTTCCTTGTTTATTTGTTATTATCCATTGCCCATTCCAAAGGACACACTTGAATCATCTCCTATATGATTTCAAGAGATGAACCTTCTAAGAAGTTTTACAATCCATACTCATCCATTCATCCGCATTATGTCCTAAACCTTTTCACACCTTACTTTCAAAATTGAGATAGATATTGTGCAAACATCTTCATGTTTTCCAAATTAAAAACCTGGACCCAAGTCCTTGACTTTTTTCAAACTCCATTTCATAATACTTCTTTTGAATTAATCTTAATCATACTTTGACTCCACTTTCATAATCATAATCAATTAACTTCACCCATTCAATTGTTTTGGCTTTGTCCATTGTTAATCTTTTCATACATGAGCTATAGGTTTGATTTATCCTAGTTGGTTGATGTCAATCTCACCTATTTGTCCTTAGTTGATTGAATTGTAAGTCTTCCTTGCTTATTATAGGGTTAACCCCTCACTAGCAAGTTGAAGTTGTTCTCACATGGTGGACTTGTTGCTTGTATAAGGTTGAGTTTTCTCCCGTGGATAACGTAAGACCTTAGGGCTTGTGTTTAAAATTGAACTCACACACTTTTGGAAATCTTTTAGCCGAACTACGGCATTTTGATCCTTACCTTTGATGGAAGGTACGTAGGCAACGGGTTCATCCGTTCGAACACAAAAGTAATAAAATTGTATATTCTTTTCTCACCATCCCAATCATGTTTGCACAATGTTTATGTCATAACAAATAACAATCTATTACAACAAGTGTGAAAAGGGCTCCCTAGGAGTACCTAGGACGTGATGGGTGCCTAACACCTTCCCATTGCGTAATTTACCCCTTACCCAGACTCTCTGATCTTTTTATTAGTTTTCTACGCGTAAAACTTCTTAGGCTTTTGTTCGCTTTTTAGCCAGTCCTTTGGATAAATAAAAGTGCGGTGGCGACTCTAATTCCTTGTATGCTTTGCTTATGATTTAATCAATAGATCATATAGCGACGAATACACCGCTACAGAAAAGTGGCGACTCTGCTGGGGAAAATCCTTGGTGGTATTGCCTACTTTTCACCCTTGTTGTGCTATATTGTTATCTGTTATATGACATATTTTTGTACAATTTGGGATAACTGTATTGATTGTAATGTGTGAATTGCTTGATATACAAATGTTGTTTGCTTTGGTGATCTGTGAGATGAGTTCTATACCCAAACTCGAGTGCACTCTAGGATAGGAGAATGGCATAGTCTTGTTGATTGGTGTGGAGTATTCCTTAGCCAGTTGACTTGCGAGTCCATTCACTTGGTGGAGGTCATGTTGGATTAATAATGTCACACAAGTTATTTGTGGTTAGGCATTATTCTTTCAATCATGTGCCGCAGAAGCCAAGGACCTTAGTTTACCAAAACCCATCTTGGCCTATTTTTAGGACCGTAGTGCGGAGGCCGTTCAGATGTCAGTTCTGATGCGATTGTCACGCGATACTACACTCATAAGAGTTTCTCTTGAGAATATTCTTGGAATACGAGTATTCGTTCCTCCGATAATATTCGAAAGATGGAACGATGATTATGGGAACCTCTGATAGAACATGTCTGGCAGGTTTAAACCCTAGTACACTCCCTTTGGGTGGTTCTTAACCGAGACTCCATGCTCGTGACTCTCAGCAAACCCGTGATTCGTGGTTGAGTCGTTCAGACAACCTTAATATCAATGGATCCCGAATCAGGTGTAAAACCTAAATCCACCAAAACGGCTGGTTGATATTAAGGAGGTTCGAACCGATTCATGTACCGTTAATATCAATGGAACTTGGGTGTCGATAAGGTGAAAACCTAAATCCACCAAAATGGATGATTGATATTAGGGATACATAGAGCTTTCCCATGACCTTTGTTTGGTGTGACTTGCTTGATCCTTGAGTGTGTTTGTTGCATTCATGCATTCACGCATTCATCCGCATTCATGTCATCAGAAAAAAGAAAATTTTCAAGGAACTTAAAGGGTTATTTGCAAAATTTTCAGACATGGAAAGACCAAAGAGGCATACAAAGAAGTACAGCTTTAGACAACCCGATGTAAAAGAGTTAAGGAATCTGACATCATATGTATTAGATCCCTTGGGTTTCAAAGCTCGCTATGGGAAGCTTCTACCTCTGCTCACTACTCAGGTTGACGAAGGGTTGATGAGTACCTTGGCTCAGTTCTACGATCCGTTGCATAATTGCTTCTTATTTCCAGACTTCCAGTTATTGCCGACCTTGGAGGAGTATTCTCATCTCATTGGGATTCCAATTCTGGATCAAGTGTCGTTCAGTGGCTTAGAGGATATTACATCTGCTCGAGAGATTGCTAGCTTGTTGCATATAGATGAAGATCTGATTAGGGCTAATCTGACTACCAAAGGCGGAATTCAGGGTTTTCCTTCCGAGTTCCTCATTGCCCAAGCCACTTTCTATGGGAAGGCCATGAGTGAGGATGCCTTTGAGGCTCTATTTGTGCTGCTCATCTATGGATTAGTGTTATTTCCCAACTTCGACAAGTTCGTGGACATGAACGCCATTAGGATCTTCTCAGTTTTTAATCCGGTTCCGACTTTGTTGGGTGATACATATGTCTCCTTGCACCTGAGGAATATGAAGAATGGAGGAGTCATTGTCTGCTGTCTACCCCTGCTGTACAAGTGGTTTATTTCGCACTTGCCTCAGACAGTTGCTTTCAAGGAGAACAAGGGATGTCTACGGTGGTCTCAGAGACTCATGTCTCTCACCAATGATGATATCACCTGGTATGATCGCGTGTATGATACCGTTCAGATCATCGATTATTGTGGTGAATTCCCTAATGTGCGTCTTCTTGGCACATGTGGTGGGATCAGCTACACTCCTATACTTGCACGTCGTCAGCTTGGGTTCCCCCTAAAGGATAAACCCCATAACATTCTGTTAGAAGGTGTATTCTTTCAGGAGGGTAAAGATCCCCAA
This sequence comes from Lathyrus oleraceus, assembly GCF_024323335.1. Classification (NCBI taxonomy): domain Eukaryota; kingdom Viridiplantae; phylum Streptophyta; class Magnoliopsida; order Fabales; family Fabaceae; genus Lathyrus; species Lathyrus oleraceus. Next base: position 323,467,359 of record NC_066585.1, on the reverse strand, counting down.
GGCCTGAAAGCCAGATTTGTCCGTGCTTGGCGCAGTATTCGCAAGAAAAGTAGGAATGAATTGGGTCCGAAGAACTGCATTGCTTTGGAACCATACACCTCTTGGGTCAGACAGAGGGCTGCCACCTACCTGATGCCGTACGATTATCCAAGACCTACACCATTGGATGTGGCTGGGCCTTCAACCCTCCCTACCCAATGTGTAGAGGAGTTGAGAGAAGAAGACCTTTCGCGTGCCTGGATCCGTGAGATGGAGGAATTGCTTCAGCAGCTCAAAGAGAAAGACGCTATGATTGAATTCCTCGAGCATCAAGTGATCGACAATCCGAATGACGCTTGGACTTCTCTGCTTCCTCAGTCTTCCAAATTCTGGAAGAGGAAGTATGATCGACTTGCTAAGGAGAAAGCTGACATGGAAGCGGCCTATGAGAGAGAGATCAAGAAGTTGTGCACTTCTCGTCTTCCAGCATCCCGAGCTTCTAGGGATCCATAGGATGTCATTTACCTTTTCTCTTTGTAATAATTAAAAATGTTGTACTTCTTTGTCTTGATGTATTGAATGAAATATTTTCCAGGAATTAAAGTGCTTTAATCATTCAAAATATTGCAAATAATACCCTAAGGTTTCCTTGAAAACAAAGCATTTACACAAGCATCTCATGCATCATTCTTGCATAAACAGGTACTCTTTTTCTGGTCTTCTTGTCCTAACCCTCTGCTCTTCATTTATTTTGAAGACAAGCTGACTCACCGGTATTATACGCGAGTCAACTCTGCCAGAGTAATGGAGCAATTGGAACAAGAGAATAGAGAATTGAAGGAAGAGGTCGCCAGACTTGGCGCTTTGATGGAGCAACTTCTTGCTGCTCAGAATCATCCTACTCCGCCGCCTGCAACTCCTACCCAGAGGACGGTCATATCAGAGGTAGCCACTTCTACAGTGCCGGTCAGCGCCCATGCGCCCAATGCCATGCCACCCGGTTTTCCTTGGGGAATGCCGCCAGGTTTTATGCCTGATCTGCCAGCTCCGACATTTGCTCATATGCCGGCATCAAGCCCGGTCCCTGTCGCCGCTCCTCCTGTCGTGCATACCATGCCCAGGGTAGACGACACCATCTATCACTCCGAGCCATCTGAGGGCACGAATGTTCATGAAAAGATGGATTCCATGAACGATCAATTCCTTGAGTTGAGAAAGGAATTGAGAACTCTTCGAGGCAAAGATTTATTCGGCAAGTCTGCAGCCGAACTCTGCTTAGTTCCCGGTGTGAAGATACCGATCAAATTCAAAGTGCCTGACTTTGAAAAATACAAAGGGAACACCTGTCCACTTGCTCACCTGGTCATGTACGCCAGGAAGATGTCAACACAGACTGATAATGATCAACTCTTGATTCATTATTTCCAAGACAGTCTATCCGGTGCCGCGCTCAGATGGTACATGAGCCTGGACAGTGCCAACATCCGATCTTTCAACGACCTTGGCGAAGCTTTCGTCAAGCAATACAAGTACAATGTCGATATGGCGCCTGACCGAGATCAACTCAGGTCCATGTCGCAGAAAGACAAAGAGTCATTCAAAGAGTATGCCCAGAGATGGCGCGAGCTGGCAGCTCAAATCACTCCACCGCTGGAAGAGAAGGAAATGACCAAGATTTTCCTGAAAACTCTTGGCTCATTTTATTATGAGCGGATGGTAGCAAGCGCCCCCTCTGATTTCACCGAGATGGTGAACATGGGGATGCGTCTCGAAGAAGGTGTCCGAGAAGGACGGTTGGCTAAGGATGATAGCTCTTCCTCTAAGCGATATGGGGCGTTTAAGAGGAAAGAAGGGGAAGCCCACGCCGTGCAGTCTCAGCCAAAACATAGAAGACCCTCTGTTCAGAGGAAGCCTGCACGTCGTGCCGGTCATCAGCACCAGGTGGCTCATATAGCACCTGTATTCAAAGATAATGCTCAGCAATATCAACATCAACAATATCAGCATCAGCGGCAATATCAACAACCACAGTACCAACAGCAACAGCAACGTCCACAGCAACAGGCTTACCAGCCTCGTGGAAGTACAACCAATCAAGCTAACGTGAATTATGATAGGAAGAAGATCAGCTTCGATCCAATTCCTATGACATATGCAGAGCTTTATCCTTCCTTGTTGGAAAGGAAATTGGTTTCTCCCAGAGATCCTCCTGCCATTCCTGCAAATCCACAATGGTGGTATAAACCAGACCAGCATTGTGTCTACCATTCCGGTGCTCCGGGCCACAATGTGGAAAATTGCTACCCACTGAAGACTAAGGTGCAAGACCTTATGAGAAGTGGAATCCTGAGTTTTGAGGACTCAAGCCCGAATGTCACCAAGAACCCATTGCCTGCGCATGGGAAATCAGTCAACATGATTCAGGAATGCCTTGGGAAGTACAAGGTTAGATATGTCAGCCATATCAGGCAGTCGTTGGTTGAATTACATCGGATGCTGTGTCAGTACAGCTATTTGGAGCATAACCACGACCAGTGTCGCGTCTGCTCGGTTAATCGTTTGGGTTGCGACCAGGTCCGCAAAGAACTTCAGAAGATGTTGAATGAGGGTACCATTGAGATTCTGCAGAGTCGCAATGTTGATATAGTTGAGCCTGAAGTGAATGTCATCTCACCAGTGTTCAAGCTGCCTGAGCCCGTTGTTATTCGCTATAATAGCAACAAGCCGAAGGCTTCCCCTTCTTTGATTATTAAACCTGCCGGCCCTATGCCCTATTCATCTGACAAGGCTGTACCTTTCAGATACAATCCTGTTGCTGTCCAGGATGGGGTCGAAGTACCTTTGCCTTCCACTTCCGTGACCACTATTGCTGATGTCAGTGGGTTGACCCGAAGTGGTCGTGTATTTTCTGCGCCTCCAAAGGCTACTGCTTCTGATACTGTTGAGCGCCCTGTGGGGACCGCTGTGAATGTTCAGAATCCGGCACTTGATGTTGCCAAACCCTCCTCCTCCGTACAAAAGACTCATGTTTCTTCAGTTGGCCCAAGTGGCATTGTTGATAAAGAATCTGATGAGATGCTGAGGCTCATCAGAAAGAGTGAGTACAATATTGTAGACCACCTTCTACACACGCCATCCAAGATTTCCATTCTTTCTCTATTGCTGAACTCAGAACCCCATAGGGAGTCTCTGCAGAAAGTCTTGCACCTGGCGTATGTTGATCATGACGTCACTCTCGAGCAGTTTGATAGCATTGTTGCAAACATTACCGCTTGCAACACTTTGAGCTTTTGTGACGCTGATCTCCCTGAGGAGGGAAGAGACCACAACATGGCTTTACACATCTCTATGAATTGCAAATCTGATGCAATGTCCAATGTGTTGGTGGACACTGGATCGTCCCTTAATGTATTGCCAAAAACCACACTCTCTCGTTTCTCATATCAAGGTCCTCCTATGAGGCAGAGTGGGGTTGTTGTGAAGGCATTTGATGGGTCGCGCAAGACCGTGATTGGGGAAGTTGATCTCCCAATCAAGATAGGACCAAGTGATTTCCAAGTTACTTTCCAAGTAATGGATATCCACCCATCATATAGCTGTCTCTTAGGCAGACCATGGATTCACGAGGCTGGCGCCGTGACATCCACCCTACACCAGAAGCTGAAATTTATGAAAAACAAGAAACTGGTCGTAGTAGGGGGAGAAAAGGCTCTCCTAGTTAGGCATCTGTCTTCTTTCTCGTACATTGACGCTGAGGATGAAGTTGGAACCCCGTTCCAAGCTTTATCTATTGATGAACCAATCGAGAAGAAGTTTCGTTCATTCACTTCCTACAAAGATGCAAAACTGGCCATTGAGTGTGGTGCAGTTGCTAGTTTAGGGAAAGTGATTGAACTCGAAGACAACAAATCCCGGGCTAGCATTGGCTACTGTTCTGGGGCATTCAATGAGCAAGGTCTGTTCAAGAGTGGAGGATTCATCCACGCCGACCAACCTGAAGAAGAGGAAGCTGCTGCTATCATTGAAGAAGATGCAGAGGACCTGAACAATTTTGTTATTCCTGGTGGTGTCTGCCACAATTGGGTCGCTGTAGATGTTCCTACAGTCATCCATAGATCAGAGTAATTGTTCATTTTGTTTAAAACCCTTCTCCCATGCCAAAAGGAGAAGTGATGACATTGTTGGCAAAGCATATATACAATGATGTTTTCATTCAATTTTTGCATTGTTAAACATTTGTTTTTCCTTTGTTTTCACTTTTTGCTTTTCTTCATGAAATCAGTGATCACAAAAAAACCATGAAAAACAAGAACAACTTTTTCATCTGCATAAATGATTTGCTTGTTTAAATTCAAAAGCTTTTCATTATCCAGAATCATTATGCAGGGATTTCTAAACCCATTGAACATAGTGATCCAATGCCATCTCCCAACCTTGAATTCCTTTTATTTGAAGCAAAGGAAGATGATGTTGAAGGGATTCTTGACGAGATTTCCCGAGCACTTGAGCTATGAAAAGCAGATCATTCAGTTGCGTCTCAAGAACCCAGCAACAGTCAAACTGGGGCATTACCAATGTAATGTAAAAAAAAAAATAAAAAAAAAATAAAAAAAGAGAAGAGGGTGAAAAAGATGAAAAAATCAAAAATCAAAAAAAAAATTCAAATTTTTTTTTCTCAAAAGAAAAAAGAAAAATAAAAACCCTCAAGTCCCTGGTTGACTGATGCTGAATGGATTCAGAGTCGTTACGACCAGTTGAATTTGATTGAAGAGAAGCGATTAACTGCCATGTGTCATGGTCAGTTATATCAGCAGAGAATGAAGAAAGCATTTGATAAGAAGGTCAAGCCTCGTGTGTTCAAAGAAGGTGACCTCGTGCTCAATAAAGTCTTGTCTTTCGCGCCCGATTCCAGGGGCAAGTGGACTCCAAACTACGAGGGTCCATATGTTGTTAAGAGAGCCTTTTCAGGCGGTGCTTTGATGCTTACAACAATGGATGGGGAGGATTTCACTCGTCCTGTGAATTCAGATGCAGTCAAGAAGTACTTTCCCTAAAAAAAAAGTATATGCAAATGAAAAAACAGAATAGCTCGCTAAGTTGAAAACCCGAAAGGGCGGCTTAGGCAAAAATGAGCGTCTCGGTGGAGAACCCGCAAGGGTAATCCAGGCAAAAATTAGAGACTTGAAAAAAGAGAATATTTGCATCCCGCTAGATTGAGTACCTCACCCTGGGGCAATCTAGGCAAAAATTAGGGATTTGGCAAGTAACTGCATCCTGACAAGACTTTTTGTTCCACAGTCGTCATTTCGTCAGAAGATTCTCGATTCGGCGTCAACTGAAGCTTCGGATACATCGAGATTCCAATTGGTAGAGAAAGGATCATTATGTTCAATGTAGCCCTCTTCCAATATATATCACTGATTTCAAATTTGTACAGATCTATGGAGTCTTGCCATTTGCAGGCTACCATTCCATCAAATCAATTTGAGCTTTTTATCTAATTATTTGCACTCTTATTTGTTTCGATTCAACAAATGTTTTGCATGTTTTAAATTGATAAAATATCATTGTTTTAAACAAATCAAATTTTTCAAAATTGTTGTTTTAAACAAAGTGAACATTCACGATGATTGAAAAGATAGTCAAGAATATCTCAGTGCTTTCCCAAGGGTGGCATGATTTCCAACAGGTAAGACATTTGTTCATATTCCTGGTTTGGTTGTATCTTCTTTCTTCAGACCTTTGTTGGGGTTGTTCCTCAAGCAGAATTGATGGTGGGGTTGTTCCCCAGTATAGCCGCAAGCGGAGTGTTGTTGAAGACTTCGCTTTCTCCAGCAGCGATCTTCCCCAGCATTGGTTGTTTTTCTTGTAGAAGTTTCGGCGGTCGATGGTTTGTCATCTTGGTGCCCCGTCACTTTCTCCCGTGGGTTGACATCCCCAGACTTTATTTGTCTCCTCAGCACATTCGCGAGTAGAGTTGTTGTTGATATCCCCATCGGAATCGCGAGCAGAGTTGTTGTCACTCTTCCCAGTACAGTTGCCAACGGAGTTGTCTGTTCCTCAGCACGGTTGCTTTCTTTTTGAAGATTTGGTAAGTCAGTGGTTTGATACCCGGTACTTTACCCTTTCCCCGGCGAATTCGTCCGCGGATTTGTTGCTATCTCTCCATCAGAGTACTTATTTCTCCTTAGCAGAGTAGGATTTATTTTCCTATGCAGTGGTTGATTGGGCTGACGTCCCCGCATTTCAACCATCTTTTCCTCAGCATAGTCTGCAGAATGTTTGTTGTGGCAGCTTCGCCTGTTGAATACTCCTTCAATCCCCAGTATGGTCAGATGATGGTTCTACCATCCAGAGAACGGATTGATTTCCTGATTGTTTGTGATCCCCAGTAGAGTGGCTTATATTGCAGAATCTACTTGTTGTGATCAGTTTGCTATGTGTACTCTCTCCAAGTAGAGTAGCTTATAGTGCAGAATCTACTTGTTGTGATCAGTTTGCTTTGTGTACTCTCCCCAAGTAGAGTGGTTTGTTGCAGAATCTACTTGTTTGATCTGTCCTCCCTCAATGGGTTATTCCCCAACAGTGTAGCTGACAATATTTTTTCCCCAGTAGAGTTGCTTGTACAGTTAGACTCTATTTGGATGATATCATTCTCTCTTAGTGGATTGTTCCCAGCGGAGTTGTGTGGAGTTGCTTCTACAGCAGTTCGTGCTTATGCACTTTTTGTTTCTCAGTTGACACTGGGATCCCCTGCAGATACTTTGGGACTTCTCTTGTTCCCCTACAGATTCGTCTTGGTGGCTGTTTTGCCCGTTGTGACTTTCTGTACCCTGTTTGGGTTGTTTCCTGATATCTCTGATGCTCTGCTTCTTCGGCAGTACTCGCAGATATTTGCTTCTCAGCATGAGGATCTCCGCAGATTGGCTCTCCAGCTGGTTTTCCCCTGGAAGTATAATACCGGGCGTTTGATTCCTGGGCCTGTTTGTGTTAGAATTGTCTGTTTTGTCAGCATTCATCAAACATAAAACACGCATATTCATGCATATTCATAAACATTCAGATATTCATGCTGCATTTCTTGCCATATATCCTTCATTTGTTATTCCCTGCTTTTGGGTGATGCAGATCTTCCTTATAGATCTCCCCAAGCAGATGTCGGGTGTTTAAAATCTCTCCATATAGAGTCAGCCCCATAAGCAGAAAATGTTTGTCTTTCCTTCTGCGGTTCCCCACTGAGATATACCCTCGTGGATGACGGTTTCTTCCGTTTCCTCCCAACACATATATTGGGATGGATGTTCCTATTTGAGTTATATCCTCATTAGGACGTGTCTTGATTCAGTCTGTCTTTTCGGATTATTCCCGAATTGGCTATTTGTCAAAAGTCTTGTGCTTCCCAATGGGTTGTTCCCCAGCGGAGTATTTTTGAGCCTCTACCCTCATACCGGTAGTTATAAGTCCTATTTCTCCTGGCTTTCTTGGCAGAATTTGTGGTTATACACCCTTTATTCCCCAGCAAGATTTGTTGGTTTTCTACCCTCATCCCGGTAGTTGTAAATCCTTTTTTCCTGCTCTTCAGCAGTTTGTGGTTTGTTATAAACCCTATTTTCGGTTTCCCGTGCGGATTTGTGATTTGTTCTATCCCCACGCGGAGTTGTTGGTCTTCTACCCCCTATTCGGTAGATGTAAACCCCAATTTTGTGGTTATCTTCATTCAATATTTGATGTTGATTTTCCTTTGCTTGGATAAGTTGCTCAGATAAGCACTTATATCTCCAGCAAATCTTTTGTGGATAATTGCCAGATGCTAGCAATTTTATCCTCAGCGGGTCCTTTCACCGTTTGCTAGTGATTTGTTCCCCGGATCATTGATTGTTTATCAATGCATCCCCAGCTAGTCCCTGTGGATAATTGTCGGATGCTTGCAATTTATCCCCAGCGAGTTTTCTTTCATTCACCCTTTTGTTGGTAATGTCTGTTACTCCCTTTTGATTGGTTATCATTATATACCTAGTTTGGTATCCCGATGCCTTTCTTTTCGGTTGATTTATCCTTTATTAACCCAGTAACCGGTTGTGGATAATCTTCCATGCGAGTATATTATTCACGGTCTACCGGTAATGAATGATATGTCTCATGCACTCTTCAGTCGAAACCTTTTGTGTTTTCTTTGTTGAGTAAGATTCGCTTTTCCCCTTTGTGGAATCGAATATTTTCTTTGTTGTCGGATAATTGCCGGATGCTTGCAATTTATCCCTTTGAGTTGTCTTTCGTTTACCCGGATGCTTGGTATCGATTGTCTCTCTCTTTTTGGTTAGTCATCTTTTATATACCTTGGTATCTTTGGTGTCTTTTCCTTTCGAGTATATTATTCACGGTCTGCCGGTAATGAATAATATATCTCATGCGCTCTTTAGTTGGAATCCTTTGTTGATTTTCCCCAACTAAGCAAGATTCGTATTCTTTGTAGAATCGAATATCCATCCTTTAACCAGTTTGTGTTTTGGATGATGAGTGTTTTGGCATATATACCAACTCACGTTTTCGGTAGATCACCTTTTATATACCTTGGTATCTCTGGTGTTTCTTACCATGCGAGTTTATTATCTACATTCTGACGGTAATAGATAATACATCTCATGCGAGTATTCTTATCCACGGTCTGTCGGTAATGGATATCGTATCTCATGCACTCTTTGGGTTTGTGTCCCCAGTTGAGTAAGATTCGTTTTCCCGTTGTGGACTCGAATATCCATCCTGTAAGTCGATTTGCTTTTTTAAGCCCTCCTTTCGGATGATGAGTGTTTAGGCATATATACCAATTCAAGTTTCGGTCGGTCACCTATTATATACCTTGGTATCCCTGGTGTTCCCTCCTTTCTGCTCCCTATTATGACTTTGGTCCCTTGTGGAGTCAGATTTTCCTGAGTTTATGTACCTTTTTTCAGATCTTTCTCAGATGTTCGGTTGATTGATATCTCTCACCCTTATACCGGTCTTAGATATTCATTCTTCCTGAGTTTGTTACCCTTATACCGGTAACACCTCGTTCTTTGTTGCTTCCTCAGTGAAGTTTCCTTTTGCTTCTCCCCAGGAGTCAGCTTGTGTCTTTCCAATGGATTTATTTTCCTTTGGAATTCTTTTCCCCAGTGTGAGTCCTTCACTCCCCAGTGAGGTCTCCAGTCTGTTTTTTGTTCTCCTAATCAGAGTCGTGTCTTGTTCACGCATTTCTTCTTCTTTTACTATCCCCAACTAGAGTCTTGTTAGAGTCTCTGTTCCTGGTGAGTATATTACTCCGATGGATCGTCTTTTTCTTCTGTGTGAACCATATTCCCCATAGAATTTGTGTCTTTTGCATACATACATTTGCATCATGAGGTCTCTTAGGGACCAAAATTTGTCTCATTACTGTTATTTAAGCCCATTCTACCGCGTCGAGATGAAGATTTCTAAACTTCATTTCTCCGGCTAGAAAGACCTTAAATAGGGACATCTGTAAGACCCCAATTTTGGCCCTAAGATCCCTCATGGCCCATATCATATCATATCATGGCCTCAAGGATCATTGCATGCCCTAGCTTCCCTCCTAGTGGGTAGGTTGCCTTGTGAGTGTGGTTCTTGATCACCAAGCATGTCTTGCATTTGTATATCATTGCTTTTCATATGTTTGCTAACCAAAAAGTACAAAAATATTGTCATCTAACCATGTTACTTGCAGCTGAAGCAATCATCAGTCAAACAGTCAAATCAGCCATAAAACAGTGGATGGTGGCCATTCTTGAAGAATTTGGGCACCATGATCAATCATCAAGAGTTCATATGAGTTGTGACATCATTTGGAATCAAAATCTCAAGGGATTAGGGTTTGGAATTCATCAGAATGTGGTTCAGTCAACCAAAACCCTAGAAAGTCAACTGTTGGTCAACTGTGCATTTAATCAGTGATTTGATGATGGGAATTGGTTTGGGAGGTCTCATTCATGTCCATATAGGCCTCATATATCATTTCAAACATCATCATGGAAGAATTTGAAGTCAAACAGGAAATTTCCCAAAATAGAAAGTGGACCTGTAATTGGAATTTGCCAAAAATGGAAACTTCTTGATCCTAAACTTACATCATGATACAAGCTTCAAATGAATTTTTGCCCAACATGAAAGTTGAAGATCTTGTTCTCCCATTTCCAAAAAGTCCAAGAACACTCAATTCCCATGTATGGTTGGCAAGTTATGATCAAATCATTCTCCAAAATTTTTGAACTTCAAAAGGCCATATCTCTCAAACCATTTGGCCAAATTGGGTGGGGTTTTTTTGCAACAAGTCACATTTGATCCCGTCTTTCCAAAAATGTCATCATCATGCACCAAAACATCACCAATCAAAATGGCATTTTTGAACTTACATGAATTTATTTCAAGAGAGGTGAAAAAGTGAATCTTCAAATTAACCACTTCTAACACATTTTGCCAATTGGATAAGTTCTGAAATGATATTTGAAACATGTTTGAAGCCCAAATTCGAGCTGCAACCACCATACACCTCACCACTTAAGTGAAATTGGACATTTAGCAAAAGCGTGCCATTTAACAAATTTTGGATTACCACTTTGCTTAATGATACTTAGCATGTTAAACAACATATATATTGTTCATTTTCTGCCAAAAGGAACCCTAGCAGCCTCTCCTACACAAACAGAAAATCATTTGCTCTCAAAAACCTCATTTCTTCATTTTGGAAATTCTGCCAAAAACCCTCAAAGAACATAAGCTTTGGTCGATGGCTTCATCATCTTGCAACCATTTGGAAGCACTGTTGAGCACTCTTTCTCAACTGTAAAGCCATTCCACGACTGTTCCATTGAAGAACACACACATGGCAGATTTCGTCTTGGACCATTTCAAGCCTTGCTGAGCTAGGATCTTCAACCATACATCTTGTGGAACCTTGCAGTGCACGTGTTTCGAGCAAGCCAAGCCAAACAGCTACTGTTTCACCATTTTCTTCAAGAACAAGTAAGAATTCGACCTCCTTATTTCACTAAATTATGACATGCTTCTTATAGATCCTTGCATGCTGATTCTTTTGAGCTTTGAATCGTGTTGAATGGTTGCCTATTCTGAAAGAAATGTTGGGTTGAAGTTTCATGTCCAAACTTGTTGTTGCTTATTTCTCATGTGATAGTTTGAGTTGATGAAAATAAATGTTATATTATGGATGTATGTTCTTAGATGTATCGAATGGTATGTTGGTTGTTTATTTCTGGGCCAAACATTTTTTCACGATTTGAACAAGATGATGAACGACACTGTTCCACGAACCCTAGCTTCTTCATGAACCCAGATTTTGTGATTGAACGTGTTTTTGCTGTTTGCATGAGGAAGTGTCCTGTTCCATTGCCATAACCAATGCCTTGCTGCCACGCCTGTGTTCTATGCGCACCGTTTCACTAAAATGTCCCAGTAATTACCAATATGCCACCGGTTCCTATTAATTCTATTAATTCATTTTATTTGTTCAATATTTATTTCATTTTGATGCCCCAACTTACAAAAATCATAGCTCCTTCATTTTAAATCCAAATTTCATGAGAATTTTGCATTGTGTTCATCTGGATCTCTGGTATTTAATCATGATTTTTCCTGATTTTTTGGATGAGTAAATTTTAAATGGTGCTAGGGTTTTGTTCATGTGCTCATATCTTGTACACTTTGCCAAAACATTTGTGAAATGATGATGCTTTATCCATTGGCCTTGAAATTATTTGTGCATAAACTAGACACATTCATGGTGATTTTGACATAGATTTTGTGAATTTATCGTCTCTGGTTGTTGAGTTATGATTTTTTGAAGTAGGGTGTGACAATTTGTGTCACACCATTGATGTGCAACTTGATGATTTTCAATACCATGCCTCTTGACCTCCAATTACCTTGAATTTTTGCATGAATGCATTCTTGAATGTCTAGTTTACATGTGATTTTTATTGGAATTATTTGTAGCATTTCCCAATTGTTTGAGATTTTTCTCCCCTATTTGGTCATATGTTGACTTTTTGTGATACATGTTCCCATTTCATTTGTGAAATTCTCATACTTGATTGAATGAACTTGAAATTTTACATGTGATTTTTAGACATCTTAAGCTTTGCCATGGTGTTGATCCCATTCATTTCACATATGTTATCACTGATTTATGATTTTTTGAAGTTGATGTATGTTTGGTTGACTTCTTTGAGCATGCTTAAACTTGCCTTGCCTTTCTGATTTTCATTGACCATCTTGCCTTGATCCAAATGAGTTGAAATTTGATATGCATGTCATGTTATGGATTATGATTGATCATGAATTATTTGATATTTTTTTGACTTCTATGAGCTCTCATTTGCCATACTTTGACTTCTTTTGCTTATGAAATGATGATGATGCATGATATGAACATGAAACCAATTGAGTTTGCTTCTTAAATGTTTGAATTTGATTTTGATTGGATATCACTTGCTGTTTTGACTTTCTCATTCTCTTTTGACCCTAGGCTTGTCCTAGTGGTCCTGTTGCTTATGTTTGAGTTCATGTTTTCAGGTTAAGCAACAATGCTCCAAAGAGATCATACAAATTTGATTAAGCTTGATTGTTTATCATGAGCTAACCTCTTTGTTTTGTAGGTTGCTTGGCTTATATGCCTTGAGACTTGTGCCTTGCACATTTGTCTGTTTATTTTGACTGTTGATTCCTACCTCCTTTTGCTTTAACTTTTGAATTGTGTACTTATTCTGTTTGACTATTTCAGGTACCATTAGTTGCTTAGTTCTTTGAACTTGCTTTGATTTGCTTAAATAGAAATTTGCATTGAGGTATAATCCCTTTTCTTCATGTAGTCTGGAAGACCTGGCCTGTTACTTGGCCAGGCAACTGTCTGAAGTCCTCCTTAAGAGGCAATGCTTGTGTGTGTTAGTTTTGTCCCAAGCAGGCAAAGTCCTTCAAATAAGGCAATTGGAGGATATAAGAGATATGTAGCCTATCTCCCACTATTCTGTGAGTCTTCTCCTTGCTCCCATTACATGGTTGTAGCATTGAGATCCAAACCCAAGATCTATAGAGTCAATAATATGTGGAGAGAGTTCCTACTTTCTGAACTCCCACACCTTCTGATATTCAAATGCTCTCCCTGACCAGGGATAAGAGCAATGAGGCACACCCCTCATATCCTTTCATCTGCTTCACCTTAGCCCCTCAATGGCAAGGTTAAGAGCACCATTGACCCTATTCCAGTTGGCCTCAGTGCCTAACCTTTTGTGTGAGCCTCCTTGTTTGGCTATAGTGTGTGCAGAATGCTTTCATTGACTGATTGTTGTTTCATACGCACATGTTTGCTTGTATGCTTTATGCATTTATCATCATTAATTGCTCATTAGTTCATGATCATCTCATTTGTCTTTGTGACATTATCATTGTTGTTTACCCATTGAGGACAATTGTAAGACCATCCTTTGGCCATTGCTCCTATGATATGGAAGTGAGTATAAGACCATTGCATTGGCCACTCATCTTATCTTTGCTTGATGTTGCTTTGTTTGATTGTATGTGAGGATACAATTGTAAGCCCCTGTAAGTTGGCATTTGTTTTCCTGTGATCCTGATGCATTTGTTTGATTGTATGTGAGGTTGCAATTATAAGTCCCTGTAAGTTGGCATTTGCTTTCCTATGATCATATGTTGCTTTTGGTTCTTGTATTTGAGGATCCATTGTAAGTCCCTGTAATGTGGCATTGGATTTCCTATGATCATATGTGGAGTTAACCTAAGTCCAGATAGATTGGCAGTTGACTTCTATATTTCATTTTTATTTTACTTTTGAGGAGATTAGTGCAAGTCCATTGAGTGGCCTCTGATATCCAGTTTTGTTTTAGGAGATTGGTATAAGCCCAGTGATTGGCATCCGGTATCCACTTTTGTTGACTTTCTTCCTTGTTTGTTTGTTATTATCCATTGCCCATTCCAAAGGACACACTTGAATCATCTCCTATATGATTTCAAGAGGTGAACCTTCTAAGAAGTTTTACAATCCATACTCATCCATTCATCCGCATTATGTCCTAAACCTTTTCACACCTTACTTTCAAAATTGAGATAGATATTGTGCAAACATCTTCATGTTTTCCAAATTAAAAACCTGGACCCAAGTCCTTGACTTTTTTCAAACTCCATTTCATAATACTTCTTTTGAATTAATCTTAATCATACTTTGACTCCACTTTCACAATCATAATCAATTAACTTCACCCATTCAATTGTTTTGGCTTTGTCCATTGTTAATCTTTTCATACATGAGCTATAGGTTTGATTTATCCTAGTTGGTTGATGTCAATCTCACCTATTTGTCCTTAGTTGATTGAATTGTAAGTCTTCCTTGCTTATTATAGGGTTAACCCCTCACTAGCAAGTTGAAGCTGTTCTCACATGGTGGACTTGTTGCTTGTATAAGGTTGAGTTTTCTCCCGTGGATAACGTAAGACCTTAGGGCTTGTGTTTAAAATTGAACTCACACACTTTTGGAAATCTTTTAGCCGAACTACGGCATTTTGATCCTTACCTTTGATGGAAGGTACGTAGGCAACGGGTTCATCCGTTCGAACACAAAAGTAATAAAATTGTATATTCTTTTCTCACCATCCCAATCATGTTTGCACAATGTTTATGTCATAACAAATAACAATCTATTACAACAAGTGTGAAAAGGGCTCCCTAGGAGTACCTAGGACGTGATGGGTGCCTAACACCTTCCCATTGCGTAATTTACCCCTTACCCAGACTCTCTGATCTTTTTATTAGTTTTCTACGCGTAAAACTTCTTAGGCTTTTGTTCGCTTTTTAGCCAGTCCTTTGGATAAATAAAAGTGCGGTGGCGACTCTAATTCCTTGTATGCTTTGCTTATGATTTAATCAATAGATCATATAGCGACGAATACACCGCTACAATAATCATCACATATAGATATACATATACATTCATACAAATTCATAATTTGCATATCTTGCATCTTCATATCTGATTTGTTTGAGATTCTTATTCTCTGTTACGGCGGTACTTTATCCCTATACCAAATTTGGTGTTTGTCCTCCTTCAATTGTAGAGTGTCAGCCCCCGTAAGAAAAAAGATTTTAACCTTTCTCTGTTTCCCCACTGAGTTTGTTTTCTCGTGGATGGTTGTTACTTCAGTTTCCTCTCTAGTAGATTTTCTGGATGGAATATCTCCCCTTGAGTTATGTCCTCATTGGGTTTAGTCTTGATTAATTATTTTCTTTCTAGCTCTTACCTAGATAGATATTTTGGTTCCCTAAGAGTCTATTACCCAGTAACTGGTAATATTCCTCTTAGTTTTCAGTTTGTTACTTCTTGCCTAATACCCGACAAAAGTAGCCTTATTTTTCTCCTCAGTAGAGTCCCGAGTGGATCTATTCCCCAGAAAGTATATCCTTGATATGTTCACCTTAACTGGTAACATACATCTTTTCTTCCCCCACAGGAGTCTATCCCTGATATGTTCATTTTAACTAGTGACGGATATTCTCACTTTTGGTATTCTACCCAGTAAAAAGGTAGTTGTAATCCCTATTTTGTTCCTTAGAGAGTTAATCCTTGATATGTTCATCTTAATCGATGATGGGTTTTCTTCTCCTTGCGGTCTTCTACCCAGTAACTGGTAGTTGTAAATCCTACTTTTTCCCCTGTGTGGAGATTATCCTTGATATGTTAACTTTAACCAGTGACAAATTTTCTCTTCTTTGGTATTCTATCCAGTAACTGATACATGTAATCCCTATTTTTGCTCCCCTTTTTAGAGTCTATCCTTGATATGTTCATCTTAATCGGTGACAAATTTTCTCTTAGATTGGTCTTCAATCCAGTAATCGAGAGTTGTAAACCCTGCTTTGTCCCCTCGCGGAGTTTATCCTTGATATGTTCATCCTAACTGGTGACATATTTTCTCTCTGATGGTGTTCTATCCAGTTTTCGATAGATGTAATTCCTCCCTTTTTTTTTCAGTTGGTATATCCTCGATATGTTCATCCTAACCTATGACGGGTATCCTCCTTGATGTTTCCAGGCAAGTCTATCCTTTATATGTTCATCCTAACCGATGACGGGTATCCTCCTTGATGTTTCAAGGCAAGTCTATCCTTTATATGTTCATCCTAACCGATGGAGGATTTTCTTTCCTGTTGAGTTTATCCTTGATATGTTCATCCTAACCGATGACGGATACTCTCACCCTTGGTCTTCTGCCTAGTAATTGGTAGTTGTAAATCCAATTTTCTGCGGTTTTCCCCCGCAAGGTTATTCTTACCCATTAATCGGTAATGAATACTCCCTCCTGGCATTTCCTCAGCGAGTCATCCTTGATATGTTCATCCTACCCGATGACGAATGTTCTCTCTGTCATATCCTTATTATCTCTTTACCCAGTAATAGGTAGTAGATAATAGACTTCTGCTCCTCCTGTGTTGAAGTTTATTTCTTCCCTATAGGAGTTGAGCACGCATTTCCTTAGTGAAGTCGTTGTTCCCCTGCATGATTCGAGTACCTCAGTTTTATCCTGACTTATTTGTATCCCCTGCAGATGTTTGTTTCCCCGGCTGAGTCTTTCCATTTTATATGGATTTCCTCGAGTCCCCCAGTATTTTTAAGTCGTAGTCTGGCCTACGCATAAGTCCTTTTTGTCCCCTTAGAGTCTCTGTCTCCCCGGTGAGTTTTCCTTATGGATTGCATTATACTCCTGCGGACTTTCAGTCTCTCTGATTTCTTTTCCTTTGTGGCAATATTTCCCATAGAGCATTAACTTTTACATTTATATCATATGCATCATGAGGTCTCTTAGGGACCAAAATTTGTTTCTATATGTTGTTATTTAAGCCCATTCTACTGAGTCGACATGAAGATTTTAACCTTCGCCTCCTCAGTTAGAATGTCCTTAAATAGGGGCAACTGTAAGACCCCAATTTTGACCCTAAGATCCCTCATGTAATTCCATCATAAGCATTAGCATTGGGATCATACCTTGGCATCCTCCTTACCCCTTTTTCATTGGGTTTGTTTTGGGAGAGATCACCAAGCACTTTATGATTATATCATACTTGTATTTTATCATTTCACTAACCAAAATACCAAAAATATGTCTTTGTATTTGTCTAACTCTTTTGTAGGTAGGGCATGATCTCATTGATTCATCAAGATCACATCTAGGGTTTGAGACCCTCATGAACAAAGAACACAACCAAGAATTGATCTAATAATGGTTATGAACATCATATATGAGTCCCAATGTTCTCTACATATTATATTGATCAAGTTTTCTTCAAGAGTTTGAGGGTGATTTGCCTTGGAAACCCTAGTTTGACTAGGTATCTTAAGTAACTTCTCCAACAAGCTATCTCACCAATTGATCAAATTTCTCAAGGGAAACTTCAAAATTCATCATCTTATGCATATATGATCTATAATGAGCCAATGAAGTCAATATAATTGGAAATTAGCAAGTTGGTTGATGGTGGTTGGCTAGATGGATTCATCTGATCAAAACTAGGTCTCCCTAGAACGTATCTCCTACAACTTTCACCATATGAAAATTATTCCAAGAGCAAACCTACTCTAAGTGACATTCCAAACAACTTTCATGTTGAGACCTAGAGCAAGTTTTTCTTGGAAAATCATTTTCTATGTTGAAACATTATAGGTCATTTTGTCTAAACCCTAATTTGAATGTCAACTTCCCAAGGCCGTAACTTTCTCAATATTTATGAGATGAAATATTTTCAAGTTTCAAAATCAAATTCAATGTGTCTACTTAAACTTTTATGTTTTGCGTGGGATCTAATTTAACTTTTTTGAGCATGTGATATGAGTTACATTATAGGTCACTTTTGACCAATACCATTGATCAAGTGACTTTTCCAAACTTCAATAATGCATAACTCTATCATTTCAAAGCCAAATTACATGAAATTTGTGACCATTTTCAAGGTCTCTGAGAGAGATACAACTTTGATGAATACACATTTCTCATTTGAAGCTCATATAAAAAGTTAAGCAAGGTGGAATATTGACACATATGGCTTGACACTTAGAAAAATTTTGATATGTCAAAAATTTCCAAACTTCCACCTCAAATTTCTCCAAGTTACAAGCTCCAAATGAAAAAGTGTTGAACATTAAATTTGTTCCTCTTGATATCACCTTTCCAAAGAGCTCAAATTCCTTCATTTTGGACAAGAAATGCATAGGCTGCAAATGGCTTAAACAGGGTGATATCACTTGGCAAGGATCAAACTTCAAACATCAATGTGCATTTGCCTTGCAATCCAAGCTTACTTCAGGGCATCTGATATTCATTTGTGGACCTCAAGCAATCATTTCATGGGCATGTGCGCGCCTGTAAGACCCCAATTTTGTCCCTAAGATCCCTCATGGCATCATATCATATCATTGCATTTCCTCAAGGATCATTGTGCACCTTGCTTCCTTCCCTGTGGGTGGGATATATCTTTGAGTGGTTCTTGATCACCAATCATGTTTGCATTTGTATATCATTGCTTATCTCATTTGTTTACTAACCAAAATGTACAAAATTATGTCATCTAACTTTTGTTTTGTAGCTTAGACAACCCACAAGTCAAGGCATCAGATGAATTCATAGTGCAAAGAGCAGATGGTATTTTCTTGAAATATGGACCATTTGATTATTCCATTGAGCTTATGTGAGCTAGAGGTTCATTTTGGAGCAAGTTCCCAAGTGGCAAAGGCCCCAAATTCATCAGAATAATTTCAGGTCATCTTAGGGCCAATGCAGTCAACTGAAAACTCAACTGTGGATTTTGAATTGAGAAATTGAGTTCCTCCATCCCATTCATGTCCCAATCATGCTTATTCATCATCCCAAATATCAAGGTTGAAGAATTTGAAGTCAAGTCAAAAGTTTCCAAATTTTGAAAGTGACCTATAATTTAAACTTTCCAAAAATGGAAGGTTTCTTATCCAACTTCAACTCAACTTTCCAACATGATAGGAGCTTCTTATGAAATTTTGTCCAACATGAAAGTTGAAGATCTATCTCTCCCATTTTCAAAAAGTCCAAGATCAAGAGCATATGATGAATGGTTGAGGAGATATGATCCAATCATTGCCAAGTATACATGGAACTTCAAATGAGCATAACTTTTGAACCAAAGCTCCAAAATTGGTGGTTCTTTTTGCAACATTCTTCTCTTGACCTCTAATTTCCAAATCATGCATCACATTACATGAAATCTCATCATATAATCACTTGCTATTCCATGCTTTTTTTGGAGGGAAATTGCAAAATTCAAAAATGGTGCATTGTATGGATTTTCTACCATTGCCAATGCGTTTAAGAGATCATTTTAAGTGACTTGGATGAAGGGATTGGTACTGTTCACGTGCAATTGGTACATGCACCATGCAAATCTTGATTTTTTGCAAAACACCTTATTTTCATTAGCCAAGTTAATTATGGATTAGCAAGTGATTAGGGAAGCATATATATACTCTAATCATAACAAAAATGAAGGAGGTTAATCACAATTCTGGATCTAGATCTCAAATTTTTCCCTCTCCCTCCAAATTTTTCTTCAATTCAATTTCAAAATTCTTCAACATAACACCTTGTTTTTGTTGAAGATTGATGATCAGAGAGTGTGTTTGAGTGTGAATTCATCTCTGGTTTGAAGATTTGGAGCCATTTTCGAGCACTTGAAGTTCAAGAACCTTGACATGGAGGTTCTGATTTGAGCTGGATCTAACACCTTTCAAGCTTCAATTTCTTCATTAATTATCACTACAAACCTTCTGGAATTGATTGGAACCATTACAAGTGCTGGATCGTGCAAAACCAAGACTCTGCTCTTCAAGAGGTCAAGATTTGAATCTCTTAATTTTGAAATTCATTGCTATATTCTTGTAGATCTAGGTTTGCTGATGATTCTGGTGAAAATTTCATGTGAAATGGTGCATTATTGACCAAGATATATGTGATTCAAGTTTGATGTATCAAAATGTTTTCTATCGATTCTCTCTTGTTATGTGGAATTAGGCTTAGCAATTACTTGATCTATGCTCTCCATTGAAAATGCTTTAAAATGATATGCTCGTTTTTGATTCCTGGAAAATTTTCTGGAAAAATGCATGAAGCTCATGTACTGTTCATCCCTTCCTCATGAAGAAGATGAAGATTCATGTTAGTAGCGACGGATTCATGTGATTAGCGTCTGTCCTGGTTTCTTGCCATGCTGTGCTAGGGTTTAGTCGCCATTCGTCCACGTATATGCCTTGTAAGCGCTTCCATTGGCTCAGGACGCCTTGACCGAGCCACATCAGCGTTGACATGCCACGCAGTTTAATGAAACGGTGCGTTTCATGTCAAACGCGCGCTCATATTCAAATCCAAACAGGGATCGATTCCCAGCGTGTGTAGATTTTCAAATGTGCTTCATATTTTTTGTCCTTCCCTCCATTTTCCATGTGCTATGTTAATTTTTCATTTAATTTTTTTCTCCAACTTAGAAAAATCTTATCTAATTGAAAAATGCATCAAATCACTCCCAATTTTTTGCCCAATGATCCTCTGTTTGTCTATTATTTTTTGATCATGAATTTAAACATTGTGCATGGCTTGATTTCTGTTTGTGCTAGGTTGATTGAACATGTATCCATTTATGACCTTTCCTTACTCTTTCCTTCATGAAATACTTGATTTTAATCCAATGAACTTGAAATTTTACATGCTGATTCTAGACACATTGATGGATGTTTTGGGCTTGGTTTGGTATTTTTCTCATGTACCATTTCTGCTTTATGCTTGTGTTAACATGGTGTGACAATTTGTGTCACACATTTGATTGTCCAATTTGTGAAATTTAATTTACATGCCAAATGACCTCTAATGCTTCTGATTTTTTGTATGTTGATCATGTTAGATGTCTTGAATGCTCATGAATATTTCCAGAATTAATCGAATCATTTCTGTTTTAATTTAAAATTTTCATTCATGATGTCTATATATGAGCCTTGAAATTGCCTTTGACTTCTTTTGATCATGAAATGCATTTGGTGATTGATTTTGGTGTGAGACTTTTTAGGACTTGTCAATATGTGATTGAAGTTGCATTGTGTTAAATTTCAGCTCCTGTTTTGAATTTTTTCTTCACCTTTGACCCTAGGATTTGAGCTAGTGGTTTGTTGCTTACATGTGAGCTTTGATTTCAGGTATAACCATCCAAATGCCATGGTTAATGATGCTTCATCACTTGAACATTGATGTTTGCTTTTGATTACTAACATTGTGTGTTTTGTAGGTTGATAACTCATTTGAGTTTGCCTTATGGTTTATGCCTTGTACATTGGGATTGACTGTTTGATATTAATTGTTGTCTGTTTGTCTGTACAGTTGAACTGATTGGTTTAGTTGTTTTCACAGGTACCTAAGTTGCTTTAAGTTCATTTGAACTTTTCTTTGCTTTTGCTTGTGGTTGGCATACCACTTAGGTATAATCCCTAATCTTCATGTAGTTTGGAAGACCTACTGTTATTGGTAGGCACCTATCTGAAGCCCTCATTAAGAGGCCGTGTTTTTGTTTGTTTAAGTTTGTGCCAAGCAGGTTAAGTCCTCTTATGAGGCAATTGGCAGATAAAAGGGATGTGTAATCCATCCCCTGCTATTCAGTTGTGTCATTCACTTTGCTCAACCATGTGTTGATGCATTGTGAATAAGAACCCAAGATCTTATAGAGTCAATCATTTGTGGAGAAGAGTTCCTACATTCTGAACTCCCACACTTTCTATTGCTTAAATCTCTCCCAGGCCAGGGATAAGAGCTATGAGGCATAACCCTCATCTCCATTTCATCTACTTCACCCTAACTCTCAATGTTAGGGTTAAGAGCTCAAAACACCCCATTCCAATTGGCTGTAAAGCCTAACCTTGCTTGAGCCTAATTGATTGCGTATAGTGTGTGCTAATTGAATGATTTATTGGCTTGTTTTCCTATATGTGCATAATTGTTTGTGTGTGCCTCAGTGCATTGTTTTCATCTTTGAGCATTAATTGTATATCATTTCATGATCATTGTTCATATCTTTGTGACACTTTGTTTGTCCATTGAGGAGTCAATTGTAAGTCCATTTATTGGCAGTTGTTTCCTATGATCTGGGAGGAGTTGGGACTAAGACCATTGATTGGCATCCCATTTCCTTGGAGTCGAGTGTAAGACAATTTGTTGGCAACTTGTTTCCTCTTACTTATTGCATTTGTTTTCTTTTGTGAGACTAGTGTAAGTCCATTGATTGGCACCTGGTATCCTTTGTTTTCTTTGTTTTAGGAGATTGGTGTAAATCCATTGATTGGCATCCGGTATCCATTTTTGTTTTAGGAAATTGGTGCAAGTCCATTGATTGGTATCCAGTATCCATTTTTGTTCTGTGAGATTGGTGTAAGTCCATTGATTGGCATCCGATATCCATCTTTGTTTATTTGTTATCACTTGTTGCTTTTTCCAAAGGAATCACTTGGATCATCTACATATGATCTCACGAGGTGAACATCTAAGAAGTTTTTGCATCCCTTAACCTTCACACTTTTTGTTCTTTAAACCTCCATTTGCATGTTAACTCAAACCAGAAAAATATTATGCAAAGATTTTCATTTCTTTTCAAATTAGAAACCTAGGCCTTAAGCCTTTGATTTTCAAACTTTATTTTCATAATACTTCTTTTGAATTGAATTCTAATCATACTTTGACTTCATTTTTATGAATAATCCTAATTGATTAATTTCACCCGTTCAATTGTTTTGTGGCTCAAGTCCACTTTCTTGATAAGTTTTCATACATTAGCCATAGGTTTGATTTATCCTAGTTGGTTGATGTTAATCTCACCTTTTGTCCTTAGTGATTGAATTGTAAGACTTCCTTGCTTATTATAGGGTTAACCCCTCACTAGCAAGTTGAAGCTTTTCTCACATGGTGGACTTGTGGTTGTATAGGTTGAGTTTTCTCCCATGGATAACGAAAGACCTTGGGGCTTTTGTTTTAAAATGAATCCACCTATGTTTTTTTGGAAATCTTTTAGCCGAACTACGAGGTTTTGATCCTGTAAAGGTACGTAGGCAACGGTTATCCATCCAAACACAAAAATAATAAAAATTTGTATATTCTTTTCTCATCCCCTCATTCATGTTTGCACAATAAATATTTTTCATAAACAATATCTTTTGCAACAATTTGTGAAAAGGGTTCCCTAGGAGTACCTAGGATGCATTGGGTGCCTAACACCTTCCCTTTGCATAATTACCCCCTTACCCAGATCTCAGACCTTTCATTAGTTTCCTATGTGTAAAACTTCTTAGGCTTTTGTTCGCTTTTTAGCCATTCCTTCGGATAAATAAAAGTGCGGTGGCGAATCTATATCTTTGTAGGCTTGCTTTTGATTTAATCAATAAATCATAAAGTGATGAATACACCGCTACAGTAAAGTGGTGACTCTGCTGGGGAGATCTTCCTAGTGGGTTTGCCAACTTTTCACAGTTGTTGTGATATATTTGTTTATGACACATTTTTGTGCAAATTTGGGATGAATGTATTGTTTGTAATGATTGATTTGCTTGATATATCAATTGCTTGCTTGTTTGGTGATCTGTGAGATGAGTTCTATACCCGAACTCGAGTGCACCCTATGATAGAAGAATGGCGTAGTCTTGTCGACTTGTGTGGAGTTATTCCTTAGCAAGTTGACTTGCGAGTCCATTCACTTGGTGGAGGTCATGTTGGATTAGTGATGTCACACAAGTTATTTGTGGTTAGGCATCATTCTTTTGATATGTGTCGTCGAAGCCAAGGACCTTAGTTTACCAAGCCCATCTTGGTCTATTTTTAGGACGTAGTGTGGAGGTCGTTCAGATGTAAGATCTGATGCGATTGTTACACGATACTAAACTCATAAGAGTCTCTCTTGAGAATATTTTTGGAATACGAGTATTCGTTCCTCCGATAATATTCGAAAGATGGGACGATGACTATGGGAACCTCTGGTAGAACATGTTCGGCAGGTTTAAACCATAGTACACTCCCTTTGGGTGGTTCTTAACCGAGACTCCATGCTCGTGACTCACAACAAACTCGTGATTCATGGTTGATCCGTTCGGACAACCTTAATATCAGTGGAACCTGGGTGTTGATAAGGTGTAAACCGCAATCCACCAAAACAAATGATTGATATTAAGGAGGTTTGAATAGTTCGTATATCGTTAATATCAATGGAACTTGGGTATCGATAAGGTGAAAACCCTAATCCACCAAAATGGATGATTGTTATTAGGGATAATATGAACCATCCCATGACCTTTGTCTAGTGTGCTTTGCTTGATCCTTGAGTGTGGTTATTGCATTCATGCATTCATGCATTCATCTGCACCCATATCATCAGATTAAAAGAAAATTTTCAAGGAACTTAAGGGGTTTATTTGCAAAATTTTCAGATATGGAAAGACCAAAAAGGCATACAAAGAAGTACAACTTTAGACAACCCGATCTGAAAGAGTTAAGGAATCTGACATCTTATGTAATAGATCCCTTGGGTTTCAAAGCTCGTTATGGGAAGCTTCTGCCTTTGCTGACTACTCAGGTGGATGAAGGACTGATGGGTACTCTGATTCAGTTCTATGATCCTCTGTATCACTTCTTCTCTTTTCCAAACTTTCATCTACTACCTACCCTCGAGGAGTATGCTCGTCTTGTGGGTATTCCGATTCTGGATCAGGTGTCGTTCAGTGGCTTGGAGAGTATTCCTACTTCTCGAGAGATAGCTGACTTGTTGCACATAGATGAATCCTTGGTTAAAGCTAATATGACTACCAAAGGTGGAATTCAAGGTCTCCCTTCTGAGTTCCTCGTAGCCCAAGCTACCGTTTATGGGAAGGCCATGAGTGAGGATGCCTTTGAGGCCATATTCGTGCTTCTCATCTATGGACTGGTATTGTTCCCCAACAACGACAAATTCGTGGATGTGAACGCTATTAGGATCTTCTCGGTTCTTAATCTCGTTCCGACTTTGTTGGGTGATGCCTATGTCTCTTTGCACTTGAGGAATGCAAAGGGTAGTGGTGTTATTGTGTGCTGTTTGCCTCTGTTGTATAAGTGGTTTATTTCTCACTTACCTCAGACGCTCGCTTTCAAGGAGAACAAGGTATGTCTACGGTGGTCTACGAGACTTATGTCTCTCACTAATGATGATATCTCTTGGTATGATCGTGCATATGACGGTGTCCAGATCATCGATTCTTATGGTGAATTCTCCAATGTGCCTCTTCTTGGTACATGTGGTGGGATTAGCTACAATCCGGTGTTAGCACGTCGTCAGCTTGGGTTCCCCCTAAAGGATAAACCTAATAACATTATGTTAGAAGGTGTGTTCTTTCAGGAGGGTAAAGATCCCTAAGGCCTGAAATCCAGGATGGTCCGCGCTTGGCGCAAGATTCACAAGAAGGGTAGAAGTGAATTGAGTCCGAAGAACTGCATAGCTCTGGAGCCATTTACTACTTGGGTGAGGAAGAGAGCATCTGAGTATCTCATGCCTTATGATTATCCGAGACCTACACCGTTGGTTGTGGTTGAGCCTTCAACCCTCCCTAGCCAAGGCGTAGAGGAGTTGAGAGAAGAAGACCTTTCACGTGCTTGGATCCGTGAAAGAGATGAGTTGCTTCAGTAGATTAAGGAGAAGGACGCTCTGATTGAGTTCCTCCAACATCAGGTCATTGATGATCCGAATGATACTTGGACTTCTCTACTTCCTCAGTCTTCCAAGTTCTGGAAAAGGAGGTATGATAGACTCGTCAGAGACAAGGCGGATATGGAAGCAACATATGAGAGAGAGATCAAGAGGCTTCGTGCAACTTATCTTCCGGCATCCCGAGCTTCTAGGGGTCCATAGGATGTTTATTTTCCTTCTCTCTTGTAATAATTGACAATGTTGTATTTCTTTGTTCAAATATATTTGATAAGATATTTTCCATATGCGATTAAATGCTAAATATTCAAAAATTGCAAATAATACCCTGAAAGTTCCTTGAAAATAAAAACAAATCATGTGCACGAGCATTGCATGCATCATTTTGCATAAGTAGATGTTGTTCTGGTCTGCTTGTCTGTGGCCTAACTCTGTGCTCTTCATTTATTTTGAAGACAAGCTGACTCACCGGTATAACACTCGAGCCAATTCTGCCAGAGTAATGGATCAACTTGAACAAGAGAATCGCGAGCTGAAAGATGAAGTCGCCAGACTCACTACTTTGATGGAGCAATTCTTGGCTGCTCAGAATCAACCATCTCCACCTCCTGCAACTCCTCCCCAGAGGACAGTTATATATGAGGTTGCTTCCTCAACAGTGCCAGCTGCTAGTGCCCACTTTGTTCCGCATGCCATGCCAGTCGGGTTTCCGTGGGGTATGCCTCCGGGTTTTATGCCTGATATTCCAGCTCCGACCTTTGCTTCCATGCCGACATCTAGCCCGGTCCTTGCAATGCCTCCTCCTGTCGTGCATACCACTCCTAGGGTAGACGACACCATCTATCATTCTGAGCCGTCTGAGGGCCCAGATGTTAATGAGAAGATGGACACGATGAATGACCAATTCCTTGAACTCCGCAAGGAATTGAAGATCCTTGGAGGGAAAGATTTGTTCGGCAAGTCTACTGCTGAATTATGCTTGGTTCCCGGTGTTAAGATACCCGTCAAATTCAAAGTCCTTGACTTTGAGAAGTACAAGGGGAATACATGCCCGCTCAGCCACCTGGTCATGTATGCCAGGAAAATGTCTACTCAGACGGATAATGATCAACTGCTGATCCATTACTTCTAGGATAATTTGTCCGATGTAGCTCTTCGGTGGTATATGAGCCTAGATAGTGCAAACATCCGTTCCTTCAATGATCTTGGCGAAGCCTTCATCAAGCAATATAAATACAATATGGATATGGCTCCTGACCGTGATCAACTCAGAGCCATGACCCAGAAGGACAAAGAGACATTTAAAGAATACGCCCAGAGGTGGCGAGAGCTGGCAACTCAGATTACTCCTCCGCTGGAAGAGAAGGAGATGACTAAGATCTTTTTGAAGACTCTTAGTTCATTTTACTATGAGCGGATGATCGCTAGTGCTCCCTCTGATTTCACCGAGATGGTGAACATGGGGATACGATTGGAGGAAGGAGTCCGTGAAGGACGTTTATCTAAGGATGAAGGCTCTTCTAGCAAGCGGTATGGAGCGTTTGCGAAGAAGAAAGATGGGGAGGCACATGCTGTGCAATCCCATGTGTCGCATTACGCGAAAAACCGGCGGGAAACGAAACAACAGAGCCGCCACCGTGCGTTATTTATCCCAAAAGAGGGAAAGGAAACGCTCGAAGTAAACCTGGAAAAGACATGGTCTCGCGACCAAAGAGAGATGGGATCGGGAGTCGGTTATGCGAAGGGAAGGTATTAGCACCCCTACGCATCCGTCGTACTCGACGGGATCCACGCACAAAAGGAAGGATAAAGGTTGCTAAACGTTGTTCAAACATCAAACGCTGGCTGAAAGAGACACAGAAAACAAAAGAAACTAACTCGGCAGGATATCGCATCCTGGGCCTACGTAGTCTGTCAGGCACAGACATCAGAGTCGACGTAGTTCGGAACAGGGGAAAACGTTCTCGCTAGGATGTCGAATCCTATGCATACGTATCTTCTTGGACTAGAGAAGAATCAGAGCACTCGTAGCTCGGCTAACACACGCTAAACAAAACAAACACGGGAAATCGACTGCCAATCGCTGGACTTACGTCAAACTCCACACAAACGGGCAAACCTGTAATCCGAACGCCAATCGCTGGACTTACATCAGACTCCGAACCAAACACACGCACACTGGAAACCAAATGCCAATCGCTGGACTTACATCGGACTCCAAGCACACAACACTAGGATACGGAATGCCAATCGCTGGTCTTACATCCATCTCCTAACACACAAGAAGGAACACACACAAAAAGAAAAAGGGCGCCCGGAGAGATCAGCTCATCTCCTGCCTACGTACCTCATCTGGTATGAGGATCAGGGCGACGTAGTTCCCCTACGCAGGGAAAAAGGACTAGCCTAACCAGAGACTGGGAAATGACAAACTAGAAGGGAGACTAACTCGAGCCTAATAGTTATCATGTTAATTCACCATGGTCCTAGGTTAAGGTTGCTATCTAACTTGCAGAGGGAGCAAGCTATCTTACACAGCACAAACAGTCAAAAGCACAAAAGCAACCACACACACTATATACAAACAGAGGGGCTCAAACAAGGCTAGGCTTTAGTCAAGGGGTCATGTCAACCTCGACAAACAAGCCACTGTATCAGGGTGATGTTAGCTCTTAACCCTAACATTGAGAGTTAGGATGAAGCAGATGAAATGGGAAGTGAAGATAGGACTTCACAGCTCTTATCCCTGGCCTGGGAGAGCTTCAGACAAATGAAAGTGTGGGAGTCCAGAAAGTGGGACTCTATTCCACCTGACTGACACAACAAAGATCTTGGGCTATTATCCACAATGCATCAACAGAAGGTGTGTGAGCAAAGTGGATGACTCACTGAGTAGCAGGAGATGGACTACACATCTCTTGTATCTGCCAATGCCTCTTCACTTAGGAGGTCTTTTGATATGTACAGGGACAAAGATAAACAATCACAAGCATTACCTCTTAAGGAGGACTTCAGACAGGTGCCTGCCCAAGTAACAGGACATGTCTTCCAGACTACATGAAGTCAGATAAATTATACCTAGGTTAAGCAACCCACGAAAGCAAATGCAAGTTCAAAAGAACTCAAGCAACTAATGTACCTGAAAATAATCCAACTCAATCAGTATACAACTTAAGAAGTCAAATAGATAACCAATAGTCAACAGTACAATACACAGTCAAACAAGCAATGCAACAATGTGCAAAGCACAAGCTCAACTCAAATGAGCTAAAATCCACCTACAAAACAACTCAAGCTTAGTCAATATAAACCAATTAGTCAACTCAAGCAAGTGAATCAATCCAACCATGGCCATGTGCTTCTTATCCTGAAAACAAAGCTCAAACATGAGAGGCAAACCACTAGGGCAAGACCTAGGGTCAAAGAGGAAGAAATAATTCAAAACAGAACATGAAATTCAACTTGAATCAACCTTAATCAATTTGGAATATAATCCAAAAGGTCTCATGTCATTATCATCAACCAAATTCATTTCATAAATCAAATAAGGCAAGGCATGCAAGTTGGAAGCACATTGAAGCAACAGAATGAACAAATCCACATTAATTCCAAAATGGTTCAATTAATCTCAAGAAAAATCATCTCTAAACAGAACACACCACATGATCAACACACCAAAAATCAAGGCATTTGGACAAGTTTAAGCATGGTAAAGAAATTCCATAAGGCAAGGTAACCAAAACAAGCTCAAATGGGGCACAACTTGGCACATCAACTTAGCACAAGCCTAAAACAGAATTGGTACATGATAAAGAAGTCCAATCAAAGCCAAAACAATCTTAAATGTGTCTAGAACCAATGTGCAAAATTTCACATTCATATGATAAATAACCAGCATTTCCCAAATTATTGAAGTTCAAGACTATTCAAAAGTGCACAAATGTCAATCCAGAAAGAAAAATCTCAAACAAATCAGAAATGAATCCAAAAATTCCACAAAAAATCATGATCAATAAAAACATGCATAAGAAGCGTCATACAAAAAATCACATCATTTGGAATTTATTTGGCATGGAAAAGAAATTTATGAAGTTGAGCAAGCAAAGGTGTGACACACATTGTCACACCTACATTCACATGAGCATATCTCAGCAACCACAAATGATAAAAATGCAAACATGTGCACTTTTGAAGCATACCAAATTTCAAAAGCATACCAATTTTCAAAAACATTGGATTAAAACTCATCATTTCACAAAGCATATGGCAAGCAAGGTTCCAAAAGGCATACATGTGCACAAACTCTAGGCCAAACAATTTTACAACCAGGCACAATTTGTGAAAAAATTCTCATAAAAAACTAGACACAATGAGGAGCAAGATGCAAAAATCCACACATTATTTGGATCAATATTTATTGAGTTATGATTTTTTTAAGTGAATGAAAAAATTAAAAAAACATGAAATAGCATGTATGAACATGGATGAGAAATGAAATAAAATGCAAATGGCAATGTGGAAAAGTGTTGTGGCCATGAATCGACCGGTGTAAACATTTGAATTGAGGCGCCTAGTTAGTGAAACGCGCCTTTTCACTTAACCTACGTAGCCAGGAGAAGCGCTCAGGGCCAATCAATATGCCACGCATACACTACGTGGACCAATACATGTCCACAAACATCTACACACATGCAACAACGCGCTGGAAAGATCAAACAGAGTTCTGGAGAAGAAACCCTAACAACTTCAACGTGTTCATCATGTTCTTCCCAGGTCAAGAACAAATTTCTCAGAAATGCAAAACAAACATACCAATGCGTTCATCTCTCATCACTCAACGTGAATCCAGGCTTGGTTTAACATAATTCCACACATATTCAAAGAATCGAGCAAAAGAAGTTTCACATGTCAAACTTAAAATCACCATAACTAACACAATACTGCATGGAATTCATTGATCTAAAGCTCAGCATGCTCAGTGTTTAAACATCTACAACTATCACACAACAATTTCATGAATCAAAGCATTCGAATTCTGACCTTGTTGAAGATGCAGAAGTGGAATTACTCGATCTAGGCCCTGAGAAGCTCAAATAGATGCTCCAATGCTCTTGTATGATTGGATGGAGGAATGTTTGATGCTTACTCGAGCTTGATCTTGCCAGAATTTCCAACTACCATGGATGAATGCAAATTTCAACAGCTTCAAATCTGCACGAAATCCTCTAGATCTTGCTTCAACAATGCTCTCCAATGCTTCTAGGTGAAGAATCAATCAAGAACAAGGCAATGTGTTTGCAGAATTTTGATGAAAATTGATAGAGAAAGTTTGAAGAAATTTTTCAGATCTGGAAATTGTGATGTGTTAATCCATTTTTCTGTTATGATTTGGTATATATATATGAGCTCTTAATCATGTTTGTTAATCACACTTAACCAATTGCCAAGGGATTAGTGAAAACAAGGTGTTTTGGCAAATTTGCAAATCACCCTATGCATGAGGTTACCAATGGAAAAGTGCACGAAATTGGCTTGGAAATCATTTGAAATTCTGTTTTGAACCAAATGCAAATGATGGAATGTGGAAACAATGCTTAATTTTTGAATTTGAAAATTCCCTCCAAAATTCAAATGAAAAACCAAATATTTTTGTGATGGAAATGCATGGTATATGATGCATGTTTTGGATAGTAGAGATCAAGAGAAAAATGTTGCAAAAAGAGCCACTCCATTTGGACATTTGGTGTGAAAGTTATGCATGCTTGAAGTTCAAATTCACTTGGCCATGATTGATCCATATCTTTTCAACCATACATGAGAAGTTCATGATCTTTGACTTTTTGGAAATGGGAGAGCAAGATCTTCAACTTTCATGTTGGACAAAATTTCATTTGAAGCTTTCTTGATGACGTAATCTTGAGGAGAAAACCTTTCCATTTTTGGCAATTCCAAATTACAGGTCACTTACTATTTTTGGCAAGTTTTGATGTGACCTCAAATTCTTCATTGTTGGTGTTTGAAATGTCAAATGAGACTTGTATGGACATGAATGAGGCCTCTCTAACCATCTCTCACCTTCAAATCCATGGTTGAACTGACAGTTGACTTTGGTTGACTTTCTAGGGTTTCAGATGAATTGCATCTTGACTGATGATCTCTGAACATCCAACCTTTGGCCAAACCACTTCAAAATGACCCTTAGGTCACATGAACTCATTAAACCAACCCTAGGGCTTTTCTTCCATAGGAAATGCACTTGCTTGCTTGCACAACTGAATCTCTTGACCAGTCTTGACTGATGACTTGATGAACTATGCAATCGACAGATGATTTCTTTCTTGATGAACCGGGCAACCACTTGTTTGGTAACATTAGCATAGGAAGCTGCTTCCACCCACATGGTGAAGTAGTCAATCGCAACCAAGATGAAGCGATGTCCATTAGAAGCAGTAGGCTCGATCTTCCCGATCATATCAATGCCCCACATGGCAAACGGCCAAGGCGAATTCATGACATTCAGAGGGCTTGGTGGTACATGCACCTTATCAGCATAAATTTGACACTTATGACACTTCCGAGCGTACCTGAAACAATCCGATTCCATAGTCATCCAGTAATAACCGGCTCACAACAATTTCTTAGACATTGCATGACCACTAGCATGGGTACCAAACGAACCTTCATGCACTTCTTGCATCAACATGTCTGCTTCGTGTCTATCCACGCATCTGAGCAAGACCATGTCAAAGTTTCTCTTGTACAACACATCATCCTGATTCAAATAAAAGCTTCCAGCTAGCCTTCTCATGGTTTTCTTATCATTCTTCGACGCACCTTCAGGATACTCCTGGCTCTTGAGGAAGTTCTTGATGTCATAGTACCACGGCTTCTAATCAACAACAGACTCGGCTGCAAACACATACGCAGGCCTCTCGAGTCGATTCACCGCAACATGTGGCACATGATTCCACCAATGAACTTTGATCATAGAAGACAAAGTAGCCAAGGCATCAGCCATCTGATTCTCATCCCGGGGGACATGATACAACTTCACCTTCTTGAAGAACGTCAGTATTCTTCTAGTGTAATCTCTATACGGAATCAAATGCGGCTGGTTGGTATTCCAATCTCCATTGACCTGGTTGATCACTAGAGCGGAATCTCCATAAATGTCAAGCGTCTTGATCCTAAGATCGATGGCTTCTTCTATCCCCATGATGCAAGCCTCATACTCGGCTTCGTTGTTGGTGACGTCAAAAGTCAATCTGGCAGAAAAAGGTATATGAGCACCTTTAGGATTGATAAGCACTGCACCAACACCGTTACCATTCACATTCACGGCCCCATCAAACATCAATATCCACTTGTCATCAGGATCCGGTCCTTCCTTGACAAGAGGCTCTTCACAATCTTTCATCTTCAGATACATGATGTCTTCATCAGGGAATTCAAACATCATAGGCTGATAATCATCAATCGGTTGCTCGGCAAGATAGTCTGACAGAATACTACCTTTGATGGCCTTCTGCGACGTGTACTGGATATCATATTCTGTTAAAATCATCTGCCAACGGGCAACACATCCGGTGAGAGCCGGATTCTCAAAGATATATTTCACTGGATCCATCTTAGAAATCAACAAGGTAGTATGGTTTAACATATACTGCCTCAGTCGGCGAGCAGCCCAGGCCAAAGCACAACATGTTTTCTCAAGCTGTGAATATTTGATTTCATAGTCGGTAAACTTTTTGCTAAGGTAGTATATGGCATGCTCTTTTCGACCAGACTCGTCATGCTGTCCCAATACACACCCCATCGAATTCTCGGTCACTGATAGGTACATTATCAGCGGTCTCCCAGGAACGGGAGGAATCAGGATTGGAGGTTTCTGTAAATACTCTTTTATCTTGTCAAAAGCTTTCTGACAATCATCATTCCACCTGATGGCTTGATTCTTTCTTAGCAATTTGAATATTGGTTCACATGTGGCAGTTAGGTGAGATACAAACCTTGCAATGTAATTCAATCTCCCTAAAAACCCACGAACCTGCTTTTCCGTCTTCGATTCAGGAATTTCTCGTATTGCTTTGACTTTTGCTGGATCAACCTTAATCCCTTTCTCGTTGACAATGAAGCCAAACAGCTTCCCGGATCTCACACCAAACGTACACTTGTTGGGATTCAGCCTCAGTTTGAACTTTCTCAACCGGTCAAACAGCTTCTGCAAATTCACCAGGTGCTCCTCTTCTGTCTCTGACTTCGCAATCATATCATCCACGTACACTTCAATCTCTTTGTGCATCATGTCATGAAAAAGAGTCGTCATAGCCCTCTGATAGGTAGCACCGGCATTCTTCAGCCCAAATGGCATCACCTTATAGCAGAACGTGCCCCAAGGTGTAACGAATGTCGTCTTTTCCATGTCCTCTGGCGCCATCTTAATCTGATTATACCCAGAGAAACCGTCCATGAAAGAGAATACCGAGGATTGAGCCGTATTATCCACCAATACATCGATGTGAGGTAATGGGAAATCATCTTTCGGACTCGCTCTATTCAGATCCCGGTAATCGACACACATTCTGACTTTGCCATCCTTCTTCGGCACGGGAACGATGTTGGCCACCCACGGGGGATAAGTCGTTACTGACAAGAAACCCGCATCGAACTGCTTCTGAACCTCTTCCTTGATCTTAACAGCCATATCAGGACTCGTTCTCCGAAGCTTCTGCTTGACGGAAAGACAATCTTCTCTGAGAGGTAGTCTATGCACCACGATATCGGTATCCAACCCAGGCATATCTTGATAAGACCAGGCGAATATCTCCACATACTCTCTCAGCATCTCAATCAACCTGCTCTTGACCTCTGCCTTCAAAGCAGCCCCGATCTTAATATCTTTTCTGGCGTCCTCAGTACCAAGATTAACAATCTCCAACTCCTCCTGATGAGGTTGGATGACCCTTTCCTCCTGCTTCGGCAATCTGACCAATTCTTTAGGGAGTTCACAGTCTTCCTCACTCTCCTCTTCAGCTTGGTAGATAGGATTATTGAAATCGTACTGAGTTATAACAGAATTGTTCATAGTGGATTCCGTGAGATCACTTCTGCATGTTTAATGCTTTGTTTTAGAAAAAAGAGTTCAAGAAAGTCACAAAAACAAAAACATTGACATTTTATTTTTTTGAAAAATGAAAAACAAAAATAGAAAGACAAGGATCACAAAATTGTTTGCAAAACGTCCTTTATTAATGATAATCATTGAAAACACATGATGAGGCCCTACAATGAACCACTACGTCTTGGGCAGAACATAGGGTTTTGTGCAGAATGAAAAAACAAAAGAAAATTACTCTGTTTGAAGAGTAACTTGGACCACATCTTCTGCCGTCCAATTGTTGTTCATCTCCCTTGGTGCGCACGGGCGAACCCAGTTGTCGAGATCACAATCACTGTCACCATCTTCACTGCCGACCGCAAAGACGTCACCGTGATTCATCAGCCCAGCGCTGGTAAAGGTACTCGGACCTGTCTGCACACTCTGCTCCGCTTGCAAGGGTTGATAGCCAATTCCAAACTTATCCTCTTTGACAGGAAAATCCACCATCTTGCCCCAGCCTTCAGCCTTGCCAGAGTCAACCACCTCCTTGACCTGCTTATACGACGCCATTGAAGCACCCCGCTTTTTCTGATCAACAGACGCAACCCTCTCGAGAGCAACGGTCTCGAATGCCTGGCATAAGGTTTCGTGGATCTCGCCATCCCCCTCTACATACTTGAAAGAGGATAGATGACTCACCAGAATATCTTCTTCACCACACACGGTCACAATTTGACCGTTCCAGACATATTTTAACTTCTGGTGGAGAGTTGACGAAACTGCCCCTGCTGCATGAATCCACGGACGCCCCAACAAACAACTGTAAGCGGGCGGAATGTCCATTACATAGAAGATGATGTCAAAGACCTCCGGACCTATCTTCACTGGCAAGGTGACTTCACCAAAAACAGAACGTTTGGATCCGTCGAATGCACGCACAATCAGGTCACTCGGAGTGAGCACAACCCCTTCAACAGCTATCTTCTTCAAAATTTGCTTGGGCAAAACATTCAGAGACGAGCATGTGTCTACCAACACGTGAGACAAAACAGCACCCTTGCACTCCATGGTGATATGCAAGGCCTTGTTATGATTACGCCCCTCATGCGTCAAGTCCAGGTCGGTGAACCCCAAACCATGCCTGGTACTCACGTTGGCAATCACCCCCTCCAGTTGGTTGACAGAAATCTCTTGAGGCACGTAAGCCATATTCAGCATCTTCAACAGGGTGTTACGATGTGCCTCAGAGCACAGAAGCAAAGAGAGTATTGAATTCTTGGACGGAGTCTGGTTAAGCTGATCTACAATCTTGTAGTCACTTTTCATGATTATTTTCATAAACTCCTCCACATCCTTCTCAAATGAACCCTCAGGCACCTCATTCTGAGACGGTTCTTCGTCAACCACAGCTTGTTTGCCTTTAGCCTTGGCGATAGTCTCGGCATTATTATCTCTTAATGGTTGCGGAGCAAACAGACGTCCACTTTGAGTAAAACCTCCTGGTCCACCAACATTGTCCACCACTGGACTCACAACCACAGGAGTTCTACTGGGCGCAGCAATAGTCACAGGCGCTTGATTCACCGGCCTGGTCTGATTCTCAACCCTTCTGTTGCTGCGATGGGCGTTGTCATATCTCCACGGTACAACCCTACTGTCAACAGCCCTTCTGACTGGCGCAACAATGGTAGTTAGATTACTGACTGTTACAGGAGCAGAAATGGTAACTGGAATACCATTAGTTGCAGGCGCACTAATAACCCTCTGGCCACGTCCTTCAGACGGTTTGAAATAGATAGTGACAGTTGACACCATCCCACGATCTCTGATAGCCCGACTGAATTGCAGACAACCCTCATCCATCAAACCCTGGATACCGGCCCTCAATTGATCACAACCATTTTCAGATTTAGCACAATCAATATAGCCCTGATCACAGCCCGGGTATACACCTCCATTCAGCAAACGGCCCTTTATAACCAACAAAGAAGTCTGAACATCTTCAACACTGACCACCAGATCTTCAGCTTCTACCCCTTCGATACTGTTGACTCGGTGTGCATCATGTGGCGGCATAGGGTTATTCACAACATTCGGCACAGGAGCAAAATTGATAGTTTTAGCATCAATCAGGTCCTGGACTTTATGATGAAAAGCCCTGCAGTTTTCAATGTGGTGTCGCTGCGCACCGGAGTGAAAGTCACAACGCACGTTGACATCATACCCAGGTGGTATTTTTGTCAACGGAGCCATGGTCCTCAATTCAACAAACCCTAGTCTGAGCAACTCAGGTAGCAACTCAGTGTAGGTCATCGGCAGTGGGTCAAAACGTCGATCAGGCATCCTCTGCCTCGGCTGATACGGACGTTGCTATTGTTGTTGTTGCGGTTGTTGTTGAACCCTCTGTTGTTGCGGTTGTTGATGTTGTTGAGGTGTTGGGATGGTTATAGCAGCAACCTGACGGTACTGATTTCTATTCACAACTCTTCTACCGTGTTGCACAGCACTGGCTTCACCCTCTCTCCGACGAGGTGCCCCAGCGAACGGTTTCTTGGACGACGAGGAACCCACATCTTGAATTTTACCAGCCTTGATCAAACTCTCAGTCCTTTCACCACAGATAACCACATCTGAAAAACTACCGAATGGGCAGCTCCCCATTCGGTCCATGAAAACACCCTGCAGAGTACCAATAAACACATCAGTAAGCTCCCTCTTCAGCATAGGGGGTTGTACTCTTGCAGCCAATTCACGCCATCTCTGGGCGTACTCCTTGAAGCTCTCTCCGGATTTCTGACAAAGACTTTGTAGCTGAGTCCGGCTCGGCGCCATGTCCATATTGTGTTTGTATTGCCTCAAGAAGGCCTTACCCAGATCCCTCCAGCAGCGGATAGAATCTCTCTTCAGTTCCATGTACCAATCCAAGGAAGCCCCAGATAAGCTATCCTGGAAGAAATACATCCACATTTTCTCATCGTCAGTGTAAGCAGAGATCTTCCGATAATATGCCTGCAGGTGGGTGCGAGGGCAAGAAGTACCGTTGTATTTATCGAACGAGGGTGCTTTAAATTTGTAAGGAATCCTCAACCCCTCTACCAGACCCATGTTGGTCACGTCAAAACCCAGGGAATTCTGACATTCCATGGCTCTTATTTTCTCAGCAAGGGCATCCACCTTCCGATCCCTATCCTCAACCCTTCCAACAACTTCATCATCTTCACTCAGCAGTGTGAACATGTCCTCTTGTCTATCAACAATCGGAGCAGGATGACGAACAGGAGCCCGGGTAGCTCTGGCATTGACAGTCTCTGCAGCAAGAGGCTGTCCATTGATTCTGATCCCCCTTAACTCATCACCCACGGCATAGTCGTTGGCAGGAGCAGCAACATTAACATTCTCATGAACAGGCACGCCCACTAGCGAAGCACGGTTGGACTGCGGCATCACGGTTTCCTGTCTTTGGGCCAAGGCACGCAGCTCCTCTTGACCTTGGACAACACCTTGCATCATAGTCATAAACTGGGCCATGTTTGCCCTCATCTTAGCTAGTTCTGCCTGAACCTGGTCCATGTTCCTCTGATGATTGAGTCTGGTTGAGTACCGATGCGGTCTTCGATCAGCTATCCTGCCTGACACAGGAACCAGAGTGAGAAGTCGCGAGCAAGAACACCTGTTATGCAAAATGATATGTGTATGATGCTAATGCATATGATGCACATAATATGTTCATTTCTCAGGCATTCAAAGAGCCTGATTCATCTTCGAAAGATTGCAACCTGCAGCAAGAACAACACAGAAGCACAGGAATAATCATACACAAGAGTAAGGAGTACAAGGTAAAACCAACAACCTCATCTATAGATAAGAGCAACAGGATCACACAACAAAGATTCAAAGATCCAAATAACCAGAGTACAACAATGAATCCCACCCAACAGGCCTGGGGGTGATTCTCCACATACACATCAGGAATACAAGCTAAGACAAACGACTTCCAGGAATGAGCGTCTTCAACTAATGACGATGGTCTATCAACAGGTCACACTCTGAACATTCTGGCAAGGGAGTGAGCTTCTCCTTCAACTATCTTCTGAGCTCTATAACTTCTGCTCCAAGTTGGCTCTCTGATGCATGTCTCAAGTCAACTTCCTTCTTCAACTGGATATCTTTGTCTCTGAGTTGCTTCTCCAAGTCTCTGATCTTCTTCTGATAACTGGCCTCAGCTCTCTGCAACCTCAAACACTCTCGGTGCTCTGCATTCAGCAAGTTCTCCATCTCTTCATAAGATCTTTTCTTGCTCCTTACTCCACCAACATCTACACTCTGGATGTCTCTGAGTTGATGAGTCAGGTTCAACTTTTCAGCTTTGGCTTGATACAACTCCATCTGGGCATCTTGCTCTTTCTCCTTCAATCGGCGATTCCCCATCAGGGCTTGCTTGTACTGCTCAGCAGGTACACTCGCAGCAAGGATCAAAGGTGGTTGCACTTGCAAAGTCTTCATCCTATCATAGGGCAATAGCAAAGTCTCCACTCTCTTCTTAACCCAATCAGTATAGTCAGGCATAGCAATGGCAAACTTCTTCCCTAAGACAGCTCCATCCTTGACACCAATAGACTTCCAATCTCTTCCTATCTGCTCCAACCTAACAAGATCACTTTGCTTCTCAAAATACACACTTTCAGCTATCTCAGCGTCAGATGGCCTTCCATTAATCACGAACCCCAACTGGCGAAGAGAAAGAACTGGATTGTAATTGATACAACCCTTAGTTCCTATAAGTGGCACATTTCGAAACGCTCCACAACTCATAATAACATCACGCACATCCATCCGGTAAGACTGCCATCTGATATCATATGAAGTAAGAGACATAACCCTCTGAGTCCACTTATGAGTGCTCTGAGCATCCACAAAAGGTCCACTGACTGGCAAGAGAGACAAGAACCATCTGAGCAAAAGTGTGTGACAACATCTGATAGCTCCACCCTTACCATGCCTACTGTGAATAGCATAATAAGTGTCAGTTAACAGAGTAGGAACCGGGTTTCCTCCAAGAAAGATATTGATTGCAGCATAATCCACAAAGTTGGGCATACTCGGGAACAAGACAATGTCATAGATCATAACAGCTAACTGAGCATGAAAAGCTTCCCAATTCCCCTTCTCTGCTTCTTCTCTAGCTACCCTCAACAGAACCTTCAAAGGCAACCCTACAACATCCCCACTGGACTTCCAATTATCACTGACTTCTTTGATACTCAGATGGAGAGCTCTGGAGACAACTCTGAAATCAACTTCCTTAGGCACGTCCAAGAAAGGAACCTGATATCGGATAGGAACATTCAACAGAATGGAATACTCCTCAAGAGTAGGCGTCAACTGATAATCCTGAAAGGTGAAGCAACAAAGCTCTGGGTCGTAGAACTGTAGAAGAGTCTGCAACGGCACTGGATCAACTACCATCTTCAGCAGTGTCAGAATATCCCCATACTGATCAACAAACCCCTTCTGGTTACCACTGGTCACAAGGTTGCTCAACTCTATCAGACACGTCAAAGGCTCACGGTGAAAGCTGTAGGAACACGTTTTCCACTTCAACTCCGGGACTGTTGCAATCTCTATCAGTGAATAGACTCTAGAATGTACCTGTGAAATGATATGCATGCAGAGATTAGCTTTTTTCTTTTCTTTTTTTTCTTTTTCTTTTGAAAATAAACATGCTATGATGCAAATGATGCAGACAAGACTGGCAGGCTGTGCATCTCGGAACACAGGATCAAAGCTTCGGCTTGAACTCGGAACCACAATTCATCTGAAACCCAAAGTCATATGAGAAACTGTCATCTGAACCCATAGTTACCAACAGGATCACAAGTCACCAACAAGTCACCGACAAGTCACCAACTGTACCTTTAATAATGATCATTCCCTCCCCACTCACGGGTGTCATCTAGGCCAGGGTAAGGTCGAAAGAAACGCAGCATAAATAACCCTTTCATAGAATATCATCATATACACACCCGAAGTATGTAACGACAATACCCCATCAGAGTCTGAACTGCTCGTGATGTCAATGTTCCGCTAAGTGGCGCAATACCACCCGCTTCCCATGAATCACTCTATTCCTAGGTTTCCTAGATTTCACTCATAGCCTGGGTATTGGGCCTTTTACCTCATGTAACTCCCACCCCAATAGAGAGACAACACAGCACAACCAGATGAACAGATGAATATGAATGAATGCAAACATAAATGCAAACGATAAATGCAAACAATAAATAAATGAATGCAATAAATGAAACAGCAAAAG
The DNA here is from genome assembly GCF_024323335.1 of Lathyrus oleraceus. Lineage (NCBI taxonomy): Eukaryota > Viridiplantae > Streptophyta > Magnoliopsida > Fabales > Fabaceae > Lathyrus > Lathyrus oleraceus. Next base: position 323,426,176 of record NC_066585.1, on the reverse strand, counting down.
CAACCAAACCCTAACCTAGAGAGCGCTAGGAGAGACTCGCTTAGGGAAGATGGACCAGTAAGAGGTCAACTTCTCTATGTCCCCAACAGAGTCGCCACCTGTCGCATTACGCGAAAAACCGGCGGGAAACGAAACAACAGAGCCGCCACCGTGCGTTATTTATCCCAAAAGAGGGAAAAGAAACGCTCGAAGTAAACCTGGAAAAGACATGGTCTCGCGACCAAAGAGAGATGGGATCGGGAGTCGGTTATACGAAGGGAAGGTATTAGCACCCCTACGCATCCGTCGTACTCGACGGGATCCACGCACAAAAGGAAGGATAAAGGTTGCTAAACGCTGTTCAAACATCAAACACTGGCTGAAAGAGACACAGAAAACAAAAGAAACTAACTCGGCAGGATATCGCATCCTGGGCCTACGTAGTCTGTCAGGCACAGACATCAGAGTCGACATAGTTCGGGACAGGGGAAAACGTGCTCTCTAGGATGTCGAATCCTATGCATACGTATCTTCTCGGACTAGAGAAGAATCAGAGCACTCGTAGCTTGGCTAACGCACGCCAAACAAAACAAACACGGGAAATCGACTGCCAATCGCTGGACTTACGTCAAACTCCACACGAACAGGCAAACCTGGAATCCGAACGCCAATCGCTGGACTTACATCAGACTCCGAACCAAACACACGCACACTGGAAACCAAATGCCAATCGCTGGACTTACATCGGACTCCAAGCACACAACACTAGGATACGGAATGCCAATCGCTGTTCTTAAATCCATCTCCTAACACACAAGAAGGAACACACACAAAAAGAAAAAGGGCGCCCGGAGAGATCAGCTTATCTCCTGCCTACGTACCTCATCTGGTATGAGGATCATGGTGACGTAGTTCCCCTACGCAGGGAAAAAGGACTAGCCTAACCAGAGACTGGGAAATGACAAACTAGAAAGGAGACTAACTCGAGCCTAATAGTTATCATGTTAATTCACCATGGTCCTAGGTTGAGGTTGCTATCTAACTTGCATAGGGAGGAAGCTATCTTACACGGCACAAACAGTCAAAAGCACAAAAGCAAGCACACACACTATATACAAACAGAGGGGCTCAAACAAGGCTAGGCTTTAGTCAAGGGGTCATGTCAACCTCGACAAACAAGCCACTGTATCAGGGTGATGTTAGCTCGTAACCCTAACATTGAGAGTTAGGGTGAAGAAGATGAAATGGGAAGTGAAGATAGGACTTCACAGCTCTTATCCGTGGCCTGGGAGAGCTTCAGACAAATGAAAGTGTGGGAGTCCAGAAAGTGGGACTCTATTCCACCTGACTGACACAACAAAGATCTTGGGCTATTATATACAATGCATCAACACAAGGTGTGTGAGCAAAGTGGATGACTCACTGAGTAGCAGGAGATGTACTACACATCTCTTGTATCTGCCAATGCCTCTTCACTTAAGAGGTCTTTTGATATGTACAGGGACAAAGATAAACAATCACAAGCATTGCCTCTTAAGGAGGACTTCAGACAGCTGCCTGCCCAAGTAACAGGACAGGTCTTCCATACTACATGAAGTCAGAGAAATTATACCCAGGTTAAGCAACCCACGAAAGCAAATGCAAGTTCAAAAGAACTCAAGCAACTAATGTACCTGAAAACAATCCAACTCAATCAGTATACAACTCAAGAAGTCAAACAGACAACCAATAGTCAACAGTACAATACACAGTCAAACAAGCAATGCAACAATGTGCAAAGCACAAGCTCACCTCAAATGAGCTAAAAGCCACCTACAAAACAACTCAAGCTTAGTCAATATAAACCAATTAGTCAACTCAAGCAAGTGAATCAATCCAACCATGGCCATGTGCTTCTTATCCTGGAAACAAAGCTCAAACATGAAAGGCAAACCACTAGGGCAAGACCTAGGGTCAAAGAGGAAGAAATAATTCAAAACAGAACATGAAATTCAACTTGAATCAACCTTAATCAATTAGGAATATAATACAAAAGGTCTCATGTCATTATCATCAACCAAATTCATTTTATAAATCAAATAAGGCAAGGCATGCAAGTTGGAAGCACATTGAAGCAACAGAATGAACAAATCCACATTAATTCCAAAATGGTTCAATTAATCTCAAGAGAAATCATGGCTAAACATAACCTACCACATGATCAACACACCAAATATCAAGGCATTTGGACAAGTTTAAGCATGGTAAAGAAATTCTATAAGGCAAGGTAACCAAAACAAGCTTAAATGGGGCACAACTTGGCACATCAACTTAGCACAAGCCTAAAACAGAATTGGTACATGATAAAGAAGTCCAATCAAAGCCTAAACAAACTTAAATGTGTATAGAACCAATGTGCAAAATTTCACATTCATATGATAAACAACCATCATTTCCCAAATCTTTGAAGTTCAAGACTATTCAAAAGTGCACAAATGTCAATCCAGAAAGAAAAATCTCAAACAAATCAGAAATGAATCCAAAAATTCCACAAAAAGTCATGATCAGTCACAACATGCATAAGAAGTATCATACAAAAAATCACATCATTTGTAATTTATTTGACATGGAAAAGAAATTCATGAAGTTGAGCAAGCAAAGGTGTGACACACATTGTCACACCTACATTCACATGAGCATATCTCAGCAACCACAAATGATAAAAATGCAAACATGTGCACTTTTGAACCATACCAAATTTCAAAAGCATAGCAAATTTCAAAAGCATTGGATTAAAACTCAACATTTCACAAAGCATATGGCAAGCAAAGTTCCAAAAGGCATACTTGTGCACAAACCCTAGGCCAAACAATTTTACAACCAGGCACAATTTGTGAAAAAATGCTCATAAAAAACTAGACACAATGAGGAGCAAGATGCAAAAATCCACACATTATTTGGATCAATATTTATTGAGTTATGATTTTTTAAAGTGAATGAAAAAATTAAAAAAACATGAAATAGCATGTATGAACATGGATGAGAAATGAAATAAAATGCAAATGGCAATTTGGAAAAGTGTTGTGGCCAGGAATCGATCGGTGTAAACATTTGAATTGAGGCACCTAGTTAGTGAAACGCGCCGTTTCACTTAACCTACGTGGCCAGGCGAAGCGCTCAGGGCCAAACAATATGCCACGCATACACTACGTGGACCAATAGATGTCCACAAACATCTACACACATGCAACAACACGCTAGAAAGATCAAACAGAGTTCTGGAGAAGAAACCCTAACAACTTCAACGTGTTCATCATGTTCTTCCCAGGTCAAGAACAAATTTCTCAGAAATGCAAAACATACATACCAATGCGTTCATCTCTCATCACTCAACGTGAATCCAGGCTTGGTTTAATATAATTCCACACATATTCAAAGAATCGAGCAAAAGAAGTTTCACATGTCAAACTTAAAATCACCATAACTAACAAAATACTGCATGGAATTCATTGATCTAAAGCTCAGCATGCTTAGTGTTCAAAGATCTACAACTATCACACAACAATTTCATGAATTAAAGCTTTCGAATTCTGATCTTGTTGAAGATGCAGAAGTGGAATTACTCGATCTAGGCCTTGAGAAGCTCAAACAGATGCTCCAATGCTCTTGTATGATTGGATGGAGGAATGTTTGATGCTTACTCGAGCTTGATCTTGCCAGAATTGCCAACTGCCATGGATGAATGCAAATTTCAACAGCTTCAAATCTGCACGAAATCCTCTAGATCTTGCTTCAACAATGCTCTCCAATGCTTCCAAGTGAAGATTCAATCAAGAACAAGGCAATGTGTTTGCAGAATTTTGATGAAAATTGAGAGAGAAAGTTTGAAGAAATTTTTCAGATTTGGAAATTGTGATGTGTTAATCCATTTTTCTGTTATGATTTGGTATATATATGAGCTCTTAATCATGTTTGTTAATCACACTTAACCAATTGCCAAGGGATTAGTGAAAACAAGGTGTTTTGGCAAATTTGCAAATCACCCTATGCATGAGGTTACCAATGGAACAGTGCACGAAATTGGCTTGGAAATCATTTGAAATTCTGTTTTGAACCAAATGCAAGTGATGGAATGTGGAAACAATGCTTAATTTTTGAATTTGAAAATTCCCTCCAAAATTCAAATGAAAAACCAAATATTTTTGTGATGGAAATGCATGGCATATGATGCATGTTTTGTATAGTAGAGATCAAGAGAAAAATGTTGCAAAAAGAGCCACTCCATTTGGACATTTGGTGTGAAAGTTATGCATGCTTGAAGTTCAAATTCACTTGTCCATGATTGATCCATATCTTTTCAACCATATATGAGAAATTCATGATCTTGGACTTTTTGGAAATGGGAGAGGAGGATCTTCAACTTTCATGTTGGACAAAAGTTCATTTGAAGCTTCCTTGATGATGTAATCTTGAGGAGAAAACCTTTCCATTTTTGGCAATTCCAAATTACAGGTCACTTACTATTTTTGGCAAGTTTTGATCTGACCTCAAATTCTTCATTGTTGATATTTGAAATGTCAAATGAGACTTGTATCGACATGAATGAGGCCTCTCTAACCATCTCTCACCTTCAAATCCATGGTTGAACTGACAGTTGACTTTGGTTGACTTTCTAGGGTTTCAGATGAATTGCATCTTAACTGATGATCTCTGAACATCCAACCTTTGGCCAAACCACTTCAAAATGACCCTTAGGTCACATGAACTCATTAAACCAACCCTAGGGCTTTGCTTCCATAGGAAATGCACTTGCTTTCTTGCACAACTGAATCTTCTGACCAGTCTTGACTGATGACTTGATGAACTATGCAATGGACAATGCAATGCAATGTAGAGGACAATGCAATGCTAATGACTTAAAATGAAAATGCATATACAAAATGGGAGGTGCAAATTTGAGGTGCTACACCATGTCAAACCCAGAAGACCCTCTGCTAAGAGGAAGCCTGTGCGTCAAGCCAGCAATCAACACCAGGTGGCTCATATAGCACCTGTTTTAGGAGATAATTTGCAACATCAGCAACAACCTCAGCATCAGCAACAACAACATCATCCACAGCAACAGGCTTACCAACCTCACAACAGTAATCAGGCTAATTTGAGTTATGAGAGGAAAAAGATCACTTTCGATCCAATTACTATGTCATACGTTGAGCTATATCCCTCTTTAATAGAGCGAAAATTGACTACTCCCAAGGACCCTCCGGCTATACCTGCTAACCCTCAGTGGTGGTACAAGCCCGACCAACATTGTGTTTATCATTCGGGTGCTCCCGGTCATAATATAGAAAATTGCTATCCGTTGAAGACTAAGGTTCAAGACCTTATGAGATGCGGCATTCTGAGTTTTGAGGACTCAGGCCCCAATGTTACGAAGAACCCATTGCCCGAGCATGGGAAATCAGTGAACATGGTCCAGGGTTGCCCTAGCAAGTACAAAGTCAAATATGTAAGTCATATTCGACAGTCATTGGTTGAGTTGCATCGTCTGCTGTGTGAGTACATTTATATGGAGCATGACCAGGACAAATGCCGTATCTGCTCTGTCAACAGATTGGGTTGTCGCCAGGTACGAAGAGAGCTTCAAGAGCTGTTGGATGAGGGGACCATTGAGATTCTTCAAAACAGAAATGTTAATGAATATGAACTAGAGGTGAATGTGATTTCTCCTGTGTTCAACATTCCTGAGCCTGTTGTCATTCGATATGATGGCAGCAAGCTGAAAGTCTCTCCTTCTTTGGTGATCAAGCCTGCAGGCCCTGTGCCTTATTCTTCAGATAAAGCAGTGCCCTTCCGCTATAATCCAGTTGCAGTTGAAGATGGGAAGGAAATGCCTTTGCCTTCATCCTCTGTTGTTAACATCCCTGATGTAAGCAGATTGACCCGTAGCAGTCGTGTGTTTTCAGCGCCGAAGCCTCCGGCTAGGGCTGATGTTGCTGACACTGTTGTGTGTCCGGTGGGGAATGTTGTTAATCCTCCGAACCCGGCACTTGCTGTTGCGAAACCCTCCTCTGTACAAAAGACACCTACTTCTTTTGTTGGCCCGAGTGGCATTGTGAATGAAGACTGTGATGAGATGTTGAGGCTCATCAAGAAGAGTGAGTACAACGTTGTAGACCAGCTTCTACATACGCCGTCCAAGATCTCCATCTTATCTTTGCTTCTGAATTCAGAACCCCATAGGGAGGCTCTGCAGAAAGTATTGGACCTGGCATATGTTGATCACGACGTCACAATAGGACAGTTTGACAGTATTGTTGCAAACATCACTGCTTGCAACACTTTGAGTTTCTGTGATGCTGATCTACCTGAGGAGGGAAGAGACCACAACACGCCTTTACATATATCCATGAATTGCAAGAGCGACGCCATGTCCAACATGCTGGTGGACACTGGGTCATCTCTAAATGTATTGCCGAAAACCAATTTTTCTAGATTGTCATATCAAGGGCCTCCCATGAGGCAGAGTGGTGTTGTTGTGAAAGCTTTCGATGGGTCTAGTAAGACCGTGATTGGGGAAGTTGATCTCCCAATCAAGATTGGACCAAGTGATTTCCAGGTTACCTTTCAGGTTATGGACATTCACCCATCTTATAGTTGTCTCCTTGGTAGACCATGGATTCACGAAGCTGGCACCGTGACATCCACCCTACACCAGAAGCTGAAATTCGTGAAGAATAAGAAACTGGTCGTGGTAGGGGGAGAAAAGGCTCTCCTGGTTAGCCACTTATCTTCTTTCTCATATATTGATGTTGAGGATGAAATTGGAACGCCGTTCCAAGCTTTTTCTATTGCTGAGCCAATTGAGAAGAAGGCTCTTTCATTTGCTTCCTATCGTGATGCGAAACCGGCCATTGAATGTGGTGCAGTTGCTGGTTTAGGGAAGATGATTGAGCTTGAAGATAACAAATCTCGGGCTGGCATTGGCTATTCTTCTGGGGTCTTCAATGAGAAAGGGTTGTACACGAGTGGAGGTTTCATCCATGTTGATCGAGTTGAAGAAGCTGCTGCTATTCTAGAAGAGGATGCAGAGGATCTTGACAATTTTGTCATCCCTGGCGGGATCTGCCATAATTGGGTCGCTGTGGATGTTCCTACGGTCATTCATAAGTCAGCGTAATATGTTCACTTTGTTTAAAACCCTTCTCCCATGCCAAAAGGAGAAGTGATGACATTGTTGGCAGCATTTATACAATGATATTTCATTCAATAAATTCATGTTAAATGTTTGTTTTTCCATTTTTTTCACTTTTTGCTTTTTGCATGAAATCGATGATCACAAAAAACCCTAAAAACAAGAATAAAAGCAATCTTTTCATCTGCATAATGATTTTTTTGTTTAAATTCTAAAGTTTTTATTATCCAAAATCATTATGCAGGTTGATTCTAAAACCCATTGAACATAATGATCCAACGCCATCTCCCAATTTTGAATTCCCTGTATTCGAGGCAGAGGAAGATGATGTTGAAGAGATTCCTGATGAGATTACCCATCTTCTTGAGCACGAAGAGAAGATCATTCAGCCGCACCTTGAGAATCTGGAAACAGTCAACTTGGGGTCTGAAGATTGTGTTCGGATGGTGAAGATTGGGGCACTTCTTGAAGAGTCTATCAAGAAGGGGTTGATCAGTTTGCTACGAGAGTATTCCGATATCTTTGCTTGGTCGTATGAAGACATGCCGGTTCTAGATACAGATATTGTGCAACATTTCCTGCCTTTCAAGCCTGAGTGCGTGTCTGTGAAGTAGAAGCTCAGAAGAACTCATCCAGATATGGCAGTAAAGATCAAAGAGGAAGTTCAGAAGCAAATTGATGCGGGGTCTCTGGTGACTTCTACATATCCTCTATGGGTGGCCAATATTATGCTTGTGCCTAAGAAAGACGGAAAAGTCCGTATGTGTGTTGATTACAGAGATTTGAATAAAGCTAGTCCAAAAGATGATTTCCCTCTACCACACATTGATATGTTTGTAGACAATACAGCTAAATTCAAAGTTTTCTCGTTTATGGACGGATTTTCCGGATATAATCAAATCAAGATGGCACCAGAGGATATGGAGAAGACAACATTCATCACACCTTGGGGAACATTCTATTATCGAGTGATGCCCTTCGGTTTGAAGAACGCTGGAGCCACGTATCAACGAGGTATGACTACCTTGTTTCATGATATGATGCACAAGAAGATAAAGGTCTATGTTGATGATATGATTGCTAAGTCCCTAACGGAAGTTGAACATATTAAGCATTTGTTGAAGCTTTTTCAGCGCCTGAGGAAGTTCAGACTTCGCCTGAATCCGAACAAATGTACATTTGGAGTCCGTTCCGGCAAGTTATTGGGTTTTATTGTCAGCGAGAGAGGTATTGAGGTTGATCCTGCAAAGGTCAAAGCAATACAAGAGATGCCTGCGCCCAAAACTGAGAAGCAAGTCCGAGGTTTTCTTGGCCGCTTGAATTACATTTCCAGATTCATATCCAACATGACTGCCACATGTGCGCCGATATTCAAGCTCCTTCGGAAAGATCAGTCTCATGATCAGACCGAAGATTGCCAGAAAGCTTTCGACAGTATCAAAGAGTATCGGTCTTAACCTCCGATCTTGTCTTCGCCTGTAGAAGGAAGACCTCTGATCATGTATTTGACTGTACTTGAAGACTCGATGGGTTGTGTCCTCGGTCAGCAAGACGAATCGGGAAAGAAAGAATCTGCTATCTGTAGCGGTGTATTCGTCGCTATATGATTTATCGATTAAACCATAAGCTAAGCATACAATGAAATTTCGAGTCGCCACCGCACTTTTATTTATCCAAAGGACTGGCTAAAAAGCGAACAAAAGCCTAAGAAGTTTTACACGTAGAAAACTAATAAAAAGATCAGAGAGTCTGGGTAAGGGGTAAATTACGCAATGGGAAGGTGTTAGGCACCCACTACGTCCTAGGTACTCCTAGGGAGCCCTTTTCACACTTGTTGTAAAAGATTGTTATTTGTTATGACATAAACATTGTGCAAACATGATTGGGATGATGAGAAAAGAATATACAATTTTATTATTGGGTTTGAACGGATGAACCCGCTGCCTACGTACCTTCCATCAAAGGTAAGGATCAAAACGCCGTAGTTCGGCTAAAAGATTTCCAAAAGTTGGTGGATTCAATTTTAAACACAAGCCCTAAGGTCTTACGTTATCCACGGGAGAAAACTCAACCTTATACAAACAACAGGTCCACCATGTGAGAACAACTTCAACTTGCCAGGGAGGGGTTAACCCTATAATAGGCAAGGAAGACTTACAATTCAATCACTAAAGACAGAAGGTGAGATTAACATCAACCACTAAGATAAATCAAACCTCTAGCTCATGTATGAAAAGATTAACAATGGACAAAGCCAAAACAAGTGAATGAGTGAAGTTAATTAATTATGATTATGAAAATGGAGTCAAAGTAGGATTAAGATTAATTCAAAGAAGTATTATGAAATGGAGTTTGAGAAAAAAGTCAAGGACTTGGGTCCAGGTTTTTTAATTTGAAAACATGAAGAAGTTTGCACAATATCAATGTCAAGTTTGAAAAGTAAAGTGTGAAAAAGTCTAGGACATAATGAATGATGAATGGATGAAGATGGATTGTAAAACTTCTTAGAAGGTTCACTTCTTGAAATCATATAGAAGATGATTCAAGTGTGTCCTTTGGAATGGGCAATTAATAATAACAAGCAAACAAAGCAAAAGAAAAGCGGATACCGGATGCCAATCACTGGTCTTATACCAATCTCCTAAAACAAAACTGGATATCAGAGGCCACTCAATGGTCTTACACTAATCTCCTCAAAAGAAAACAAAGATGAAATATGGAAGTCAACTGCCAATCTATCTGGACTTAGGTTAACTCCACATATGCTCATAGGAAAACCAATGCCACATTACAGGGACTTACAATGGATCCTCACATACAAGAACAAAAGCAACAATATGATCATAGGAAAGCAAATGCCAACTTACAGGGACTTATAATTGCAACCTCACATACAATCAGACAAAACATCTTATGATCACAGGAAAGCAGATGCCAACTTACAGGGACTTATAACTGCATCCTCACATACAAACACAGCAACAACAGAAGATATGAGTGACCAATGAGGTCTTACACTCTATCCTTCCATATCATAGGAATAATGGCCAAAGAAAATGGACTTACAATTATCCTCAATGGGCAAACAACAATGACAAGTCATAAAAGACAGATGAGATGATTATGCATTAATGAGCAATAAATGATGATAAATGCATAGAGCATACAAGCAAACATGTGCATATGAAATAAGTGATCAATCAATAAAGTCAATCAACACACACTATAACCACACAAGGAGGCTCATACAAAAGGGTAAGGCACTGAGGCCAACTGGAATAGGGTCCAAGAGTTGCTCTTAACCTTGCCATTGAGAGGCTAAGGTGAAGCAGATGAAAGGAGATGAGGGGTGTGCCTCATTGCTCTTATCCCTGATCAGGGAGAGCATATCAGGAAGTGTGGGAGCTCAGAAAGATGGAGCTCTTTCCACATTAGACTCGATGGATCTTGGGTTTCGATCTCAATGCTACAACCATGTAATGGGAGCAAGGAGAAGACTCACTGAATAGTAGGGGATAGGTTGCTTATCCCTTTGATCTACCAATTGCCTTACTTGAAGGACTTTTCCTGCTTGGGACTAAATTAAACACACACAAGCATTGCCTCTTAAGGAGGACTTCAGACAGTTTGCCCGGCCAAATAACAGGCCGGGTCTCCAGACTACATGAAGAAAGAGGGATTACCTCAAAGCAAAATTGCTAAATAGCAAAGCAAAGCAATTCTAAGCAACTAAAGGGTACCTGAAATGATCAGACAAATCAGTACACAGTTCAACAGTTTAAATCAGAAGGAAATGAATCAAACAGTTAAATCAACAAACAGAAGTGCAAAAGCACAAGACCCAACTCATATGAGTCATACCACCTACAAAACAAAGGTTAGCACATGATATATAATCAAGCTCAATCAAATTGGCAATGGTTTCTTTGAGGCATTATTGCTTAACCTGAAACAAATGAACTCAACATAAGCCAAGAGACCACTAGGGCAAGCCTAGGGTCAAAAATAAATGATAAAAGTCAAAACAGCAAATGGAAGTCAACCAAAGTCAAATTCAAACATTTAAGAAGCAAGCTCAATTGGTCTCAAGTTCATATCATGCATCATGGTCATTTCATAAACCAAAGAAGGCAAGGCACGGCAAATGAAAGCATATAAAAGTCAACAGCAAGACTTTGCTCAAAACCAAACATAAACATTTCCAAAAATTATGAAATAATTCATACTCAATCACAATCCATAACATGACATGCATACAAAATTTCAGCTCATTTGGATCATGGGAAGATGGTCAATTAAAATCAGGAAGTCAAAACAATTCCAAGCATGCACAAAGAAGTCAAACATTCATGTATCAGCTTCAAAAAATCATAACTAAATGAAAACAGATGAGAAATGGATGGGATCAACACCAATGCAAAGCTCAAGATGTCTAGTATGTACATGTAAAATTTCATGATCATCCAACAAAGTATGAGAATTTCCCAAATGAAATGGCAAGGTGTATCACACAAAGTCAACAATCGACTAGGCAGAGAAGAAAAAATCTCAAACAAATAGGAAAAGGCATAATTAATTCCAGGAAAATTCACACATCAACTAGACATATAAGAGATGGCTCATGCAAAATTTAACATCAATTGGAAACCAGGAAGCATGTCAACAAAAATCATGAACTTGCATATCAATGGTGTGACACAAATTGTCACACCCTACTTCAAAAATTCATATCTCAGCAACCACATATGATAAATTCAAGAACTCTACATCAAAACAAACATGAATGAGTGTAGAATAACCACAAAAAATTTCAGGGGCATTGGATACATCCTCATCATTTCACAAGGTTTTTGGCAAAAGGTAACAAATAAGCATACATGACAAGAAACCTAAAGCCATAAAAAATTCGACCAACCAAAAATTCAGCAAAAATCATGATAAAATACTAGACATCAAGATGAACACAATGCTGAAATTTTCATGAATTTTGGATTAACAATGAATGAGTTGTGAATTTTGTAAGATGTGTAACCAAAATGAAATAATTATTAAAACAAATAAATGAATTAAACAAAGTAATTGTGACCGGTGGCAGTATGGTAATTATGTGTGACTTTTAATGAAACGGTGCGCACCGTTGGGTGAGGTGTCAACTAGCGACAGGTACATGGCAATGGCACAGCGAATTCCTCATGCAAAATAACCCAGTAACGACCAAACACAGTTTAAAGAAAATCTGGAAAACAAATTAGGGTTTTCAACAGTAACAGTGTTTAGGGTTTATGCGACACAGTACATGTTCTTCTTCTCCAAAATTGTGCAGCAAAAATTTGTTCCAGAAATTAACAACAAGCATGGCAATCGAAACATCAGGCGATGCATATTCATAATCCAGCATCCAAATTCATCAAAACATATTAACCAAGATGAACTAAGCAAAAACAAAATCATATGTGCATCTTCATGTCCACATAACTATCAGAATACACAACCATTTTCTATGATTCGAAGTTCAAAATGACTAGCATGAAGAGATCTAACTAAAGCACATCACGACTTTAAAAAACAAGAGGTTCGAAAACTGACCAATATTGAAGCTCAGTGATGAAATGGCTGTTGTTTGGCTGTGATGTAATGAAACAGGTGAAGCTTGTGGTTTGGAATGATGGATGATGAAGTTATTTCAGCTCAAGAACGCACGAGATAGCTTGAATCAACTTCTGCCATTGAAGGGTGCTTGAAGAAAACAGTCGGGTTTTATGCTTACAGTAGGGAAATGAAGCTTGCAATCAACTTAAAATGGTGAGCACATGAGGAAACCAACCAAACAGCTCGAGTTCTTTTGGAGTTTCAACAGAAATTTTCTCAAATGCAAGGAGAGTGTTTTTGAGAGGAGAGAGTTTTTCTGTGCGTTTTTCAGGCTGCTGCTAGGGTTTTGTTGTGCAGAAAATAAGGTTATATACACCTGTTTAATGTTGGTTAATGAAGTGCTAAACAAGATTAGCTCAAATGAAGCATTTTTGTCATTTTGCTAAATTTCACCAACTTGGCAATGGGGTGTAAGTCTGCACGAAATGTGCTTTGTAACATGTCAAAAATGTCAATTCAGAACTTATCCAAATGAAAAAATGGATTGGAATTGGTTAATTTAAAAATTCACTTTTCTCCCTCACTTGAAAATAAATTATGCAAGTCCAAAAAGGCCATTTTGATTTGTAATGTTTTGGTGCATGATGATGACATTTTTGGAAAGAGGGGATCAAATGTGACTTGTTGGAAAAAACCCCACCCAATTTGGCCAAATGGTTCGAGAGATATGGCCTTTTGAAGTTCAAGATTTTTGGAAAATGAATTGATCATAACTTGCCAACCATACATGGGAATTGAGTGTTCTTGGACTTTTTGGAAATGGGAGAACAAGATCTTCAACTTTCATGTTGGGCAAAAATTCATTTGAAGCTTGTATCATGATGTAAGTTTAGGATCAAGAAGTTTCCATTTTAGGCAAATTTGAAATACAGGTCAAGTTTCTATTTTGGGAAATTTTCTTGTCTGACTTTATTTTCTTCCCTGTGGATGCTTGACATGATATATGAAGCTTGTATAGACATGAATGAGACCTCTCAGACCAAATCCCATCCTCAAATCACTGATTAAATCCACAGTTGACCAAGTTTGACTTTCTAGGGTTTTGCTTGACTGAACCACCTTCTGATGAATCCCAAACCCTAATTCCTTGATATCTTGATTCCAAATGATGTCACAAGTCATATGAACTCTTGATTATTGGTCATGGTGCCCAAATTCTGCAAGAATGGCCACCTTCCCCTGCAATGACTGACTTTTGACTGATTTGCTTCATCTGCAAGTAACATGGTTAGAATGACAATATTTTTGTACTTTTTGGTTAGTAAACATATGAAAAGCAAAGATATACAAATGCAATACATGCTTGGTGATCAGGAACCAACTCACAAGGCAACCTACCCACTAGGAGGGAAGCTAAGGCATGCAATGATCCTTGAGGCCATGGTATGATATGATATGGGCCATGAGGGATCTTAGGGCCCAAAATTGGGGTCTTACAGATGCCCCTATTTAAGGTCATTCTAGCCGGAGAAGTGAAGTTTAGAAATCTTCATCTCGACGCGGTAGAATGGGCTTAAATAACAATAATGAGACAAATTTTGGTCCCTAAGAGACCTCATGATGCAAATGTATGTATGCAAAGGACACAAATTCTGTGGGGAATATGATTCACACAGAAGAAAAGACGATCCATCGGAGTAGTACACTCACCAGGAACAGAGACTCTAACAAGACTCTAGTTGGGGATAGACAAAACTGACACAGCGTGAACAAGACACGACTCTGATTAGAAGAAAAGAAAACAGACTGGGGGCCTCACTAGGGAGTGAAGGACTCACACTGGGGAAAAGAAATCCAAAGGAAAATAAAATCCATCGGAGAGACACAAGCTGACTCCTGAGGAGAAGCAACGGGAAAACTTCACTGAGGAAGCACCAAAGAAATGAGATGTTACCGGTATAAGGGTAACAAACTCGGGAAGGAACACCAAGGATACCGGGTTGTAGGTATGTAACAGGTGACCGACCAAAGACGTGAATTGGTGTGTGTTCCAAAACACTCATCATCCTGAAGAGAGCGAAAGCAAACTTGTTTATAGGATGGATATTTGATTCTGTAAAGAATGCAAATCTTACTCAGTTGGGGAAACAAACAAAGTGTTCGACAAGAGAGTGCATGAGATATATTATCTATAGCCGTCAAAACGTAGATAATATACTCGCATGGAAAATTATCCTGAACCGGATTGTAGGTTGTTTATAGGATAAAAATCCGAAGACGTGAATTGGTTTGTGTTCCAAAACACTCATCACCCTGAAGAAAGCTAGAACAGCAGACTTGTTTATAGGATGGGCATTCGATTCCACAAGGAATACGAATCTTGCTCAGCTGGGGAAAATCAACAAAGGATTCCAACTAAAGAGCGCATGAGACATATCATTCATTACCGGCAAACCGTGAATAATATACTCGCATGGAAAATTATCCTGAACCGGGTTGTAGGTTGTTTATAGGATAAGATCCGAAATCGTGAATTGGTTTGTGTTCCAAAACACTCATCACCCTGAAGAAAGCTAGAACAGCAGACTTGTTTATAGGATGGACATTCGATTCCACAAGGAATACGAATCTTACTCTGCGGAGAAAACAATCAAAAGATTGACCCAAGAGTGAACGAGATATAATATCCATTACCGTCAGAACGTGGATAGAATACTCACAAAGAAGATTATCCTGAACCGGGTTGTAGGTTGTTTATAGGATAAAATCCGAAAACGTGAATTGGTTTGTGTTCCAAAACACTCATCACCCTGAAGAAAGCTAGAACAGCAGACTTGTTTATAGGATGGACATTCGATTCCACAAGGAATACGAATCTTACTCAACTGGGGACACAAACCCAAAGAGTGCATGAGACATATTATTCATAGCCGTCAAAACGTGAATAATACCCTCGCATGGAAGATTATCCTTAACCGGGTTGTAGGTTCTTAATAGGATAAGATCCGAAATCGTGAATTGGTTTGTGTTCCAAAACACTCATCACCCTGAAGAAAGCTAGAACAACAGACTTGTTTAAAGGATGGACAAAAAAACGTGAATTGGTGTGTGTTCCAAAACACTCATCACCCTGAAGAAAGCTAGAACAACAGACTTGTTTAAAGGATGGACAAAAAAACGTGAATTGGTGTGTGTTCCAAAACACTCATCACCCTGAAGAAAGCTAGAACAGCAGACTTGTTTAAAGGATGGACAAAAAAAATGTGAATTGGTGTGTGTTCCAAAACACTCATCACCCTGAAGAAAGCTAGAACAGCAGACTTGTTTAAAGGATGGACAAAGAAACGTGAATTGGTGTGTGTTCCAAAACACTCATCATCCTGAAGAAAGCTAGAACAATAGACTTGTTTATAGGATGGATATTCAATTCCACAAGGAATACGAATCTTGCTCAGCTGGGGAAAATCAACAAAGGATTCCAACTAAAGAGCGCATGAGAAATATTATTCATTACCGGCAAACCGTGAATAATATACTCGCATGGAAAATTATCCTGAACCGGGTTGTGGGTTGTTTATAGGATAAAGTCCGAAAAGAAAGGCATCGGGATACCAGAATAGGTATATAATGATGACCAATCAAAAGGAGCAACAGACATTACCGACAAAAGGGTAAATGAAAGGCGATCTGCTGAGGATTCACTGGTGAAAACCAATGATCCAGGGAACACAATCACTGACACAAGGTGAAAGGACCCGCTGGGGATAAAATTGCTAGCATACGGCAATTATCCACAAAAGACTTGCTAGGGATATAAGTGCTGATCTGAGCAACTTATCCATGCAAAGGAAAATCAACATCAAGAACTAGATGAAGATAACCACAAGGGAAATTGTCATCGGTTGAGATGAACAACAAAGTTAACTCTGCAAGTGGAGAAAACAGGGTTTATGACTACCGGTTTGTAAGTAGAAAAATCGCAAAGATAGGACTTACGACTGCTGGTTTGTAGGCAGAAAGCCAAAAAGGTAGGACTTACAACTGCTGGTTTGTAGGCAGAAGGCCAAAAGGTAGGACTTACAACTGCTGGTTTGTAGGCAGAAGGCCAAAAGGGTGGGGAATAACCACAAAATTAGGGTTTACATCTACCGAATACGGGGTAGAAGACCAACAACTCCGCGTGGGGATAGAACAAATCACAAATCCGCACGGGAAACCAAAGTAGGGTTTATAACAAACCACAAACTGCTGGAGAGCAGGAAAATAGGATTTACAACTACCGGTATGAGGGTAGAAAACCAAAACCATTCCGCTGGGGAACAACCCACTGGGAAGCACGAGACATCTGACAAATAGCCAATTCGGGAATAATCCGAAAAGGCAGACTGAATCAAGACACGTCCTAATGAGGATATAACTCAAATAGGAAAATCCATCCCAATATATGTGTTGGGAGGAAACGGAAGAAACCGTCATCCACGAGGATATATCTCGGTGGGGAACTGCAGGAGGAAAGACAACAGACATTTTCTGCTTATGGGGCTGACTCTATATGGAGAGATTTTAAACACCCGACATCTGCTTGGGGAGATCTATAAAGAGATCTACATCACCATAGCAGGAGACACGACAAACAAAAGATATATGGCAAAAAATGCAACATGAATATCTGAATGTCTTATGAATATGCATGGATATGCGTGATTTATGTTTGATGAATGCTGACAAAACAGACAATTCTAACACAAACAGGAAACAGGTCCAGGAACCAAACGCCCGGTATTATACTTCCAGGGGAAAAACCAACTGGAGAGTCAATCTGCGGAGATCTACATGCTGAGAAGCAAAGATCTGCGGGTACTGCTGAAGAAGCAGAGGATCAAAGATGTCAGGAAACAACCCAATCAGGGTACAGAAAGTCACAACGGGCAAAGCGAGCCATCAAGACGAATCTGTAAGGGAACAAGAGAAAACCCAAGATATCTGCAGGGGATCCCAGTGTCAAACTGAGAAACAACAAGTGCATAAGCACAAACTGCTGTAGAAGCAACTCCACATAACTCCGCTGGGGAACAAACCACTGCGGGAGAATGATATCATCCAAATAGAATCTAACTGCATAAGCAACTCTATTGGGGAAAACTGTCGGCTACTCTCTTGGGGAACAACCCACTGAGGGAGGACAGATCAAACAAGTATATTCTGCGACGAACCACTCTACTTGGGGAGAAGATACATAGCAAACTGATCACAACAAGTATATTCTGCAATATAAGCCTCTACTTGGGATCACAACAGTCAGGAAATCAATCCGTTCACTGAAGGCTAGAGCCATCATCCGACCATACCGGGGATTGAAGGAGTGTTCAACAGGCGAAACTGCCACAACAAACATTCTACAGACTACGCTGAGGAAAAGATGGTTGAAATATACTGGGATGTCAATCCAATCAACCACTGAGTAGGAAAATAAATCCTGCTCTGCTGAAGAGAAAAACTCTGATGGAGAGATAGCAACAATTCCGCAGACGACTTCGCCGGGGAAAAGGTAAAGTACCGGGTATCAAACCACTGACTTACCGAGTCTTTCAAAAAGAAAGCGATCATGCTGAGGAAACAGACCACTCCACTGGCAACTGCACTAGGAAGAGTGACAATAACTCTGCTCGCGGTTCCGATGGGGATATCAAATAACAGCTCTACTCGCGAATGTGCTGGGGAGACAAATAAAGTCTGGGGTAAGCGACCCACTGGAGAAAGTGACGGGGCACCAAGATGACAAACCATCAACCGCCGAAACTTCACAAGGAAACACCCATGCTGGGAAAACTGCTGCTGGAGAAAACGAAGTCTTCAACAACACTCTGTTTGCGACTATACTGGGGAACAACCCCAACAACAACTCTGCTTGAGGAACAGCCTCAACAAAGATCTGAAGAAAGAAGATACAACCAAACCAGGAATATGAACAAATGTCTTACCTGTTGGAAATCATGCCACCCTCGGGAGAGCACTGAGATATTCTTGAGTATCCTTTCAATCTTGTGAATGTTCACTTTGTTTAAAACAAAAATTTTGAAAAATTTGATTTGTTTAAAACAATGACATTTTATCAATTTAAAACATGCAAAACATTTGTTGAATTGAACAAATATGAGTGCAAATAATTGGATAAAAAGCTCAAATTGATTTGATGGAATGGTAGCCTGCAAATGGCAAGACCCCATAGATCTGTACAAATTTGAAATCAGTGATATATATTGGAAGAGGGCTACATTGAACATATTGATCCTTTCTCTACCAATTTGAATCTCGATGTATCCGAAGCTTCAGTTGACGACGAGTCGAGAATCTTCTGACGAAATGACGACTGATGAACCAGAAAGTTTTGTCAGGATGCAGTTACTTGCCAAATCCCTAATTTTTGCCTAGATTGCCCCAGGATGAGGTACTCAATCTAGCGGGATGCAAATATATCTCTTTTTTTTCAAAGTCTCTAATTTTTGCCTGGATTACCCTTGCGGGTTCTCCACCGAGACGCTCATTTTTGCCTAAGCCGCCCTTTCGGGTTTTCAACTTAGCGAGCTATTCTGTTTTTTTTTCATTTTTTTTTTAGGCGAAGTATTTCTTGACTGCATCTGAATTCACAAGACGAGTGAAATCCTCCCCATCCATTGTTGTAAGCATCAAAGCACCGCCTGAAAAGGCTCTCTTAACAACATATGGACCCTCATAGTTTGGAGTCCACTTGCCCCTGGAATCGGGCGCGAAAGACAAAACTTTCTTGAGCACGAGGTCACCTTCTCGGAACACACGAGGCCTGACCTTCTTATCGAATGCTTTCTTCATTCTCTGCTGATATAGCTGACCATGGCACATGGCAGTTAATCGCTTTTCTTCGATCAAATTCAGTTGGTCATAACGACTCTGAATCCATTCAGCATCAGTCAACTAGGGACTTGAGGGTATAATTTTTCTTTTTTCTTTTGAAAAAATTTGAAAAATTTTCCTGATTTTTGATTTTTTTCATCTTTTTTTTTTTTTTTTTTTTTTTTTTTTTTTTTTTTTTTGCATTTGATTGCATTTGCAATGCCCCAGTTTGACTGTTTTGCTGATTCTCATGATACAGCTGAATGAGCTCCTTTTCATGCTCAAGAAGACGGGTAATCTCGTCAGGAATCCCCTTCACATCATCTTCCTCTGCCTCGGATACAAGGAATTCAAGATTGGGAGATGGCGTTGGATCATTATGTTCAATGGGTTTAGAAATCCCTGCATAATGATTTTGGATAATGAAAAGCTTTTGAATTTAAACAAGCAAATCATTTATGCAGATGAAAAAGCTGTTTTTGTTTTTCAGGTTTTTTGTGATCACTGATTTCATGCAGAAAAGCAAAAAGTGAAAACAAAGGAAAAACAAATGTTTAACAATGCAATTAATTGAATGAAAACATCATTGTATATATGCTTTGCCAACAATGTCATCACTTCTCCTTTTGGCATGGGAGAAGGGTTTTAAACAAAGTGAACAATTTACTCTGATCTATGGATGACTGTAGGAACATCTACAGCGACCCAATTGTGGCAGACACCACCAGGAATAACAAAATTGTTCAGGTCTTCTGCGTCTTCTTCTAAGAAAGCAGTAGTTTCCTCTTCTTCAGGTTGATCGTCATGGATAAATCCTCCACTTGCGAACAAACCTTGCTCATTAAGTGCCCCAGAACAGCAGCTAATGCCAGCCCGGGATCGGTTAACCAGGAATAAATCCATCAATAGCACTTAGTCTGGCAAATATCTCTCTGAGTCCATAACTCTCTTGCTCAGGATGATCCATCAATCTGGCAGAGTTAACTCAGTGTAATACCGGCGAGGTGCGTCTTCAAAATAAATGAAGATCGCAGGGTCAGACCACAGGACGGGAGACCGGAACAAAACACCTGTTTATGCAAATGATGCATGAAGTGTTTGTGCATATGCTTGTTTTTTATTTCAAAGGAACTCGAGGGTTTTATTTGCAAACTTTGAAATATTTAGCATTTTGATTATATATGAGAATATCTCATCAGATACATCAGGTGAAAAAATTTTCCCGATTTTTTCATTTTTGAGAATTTTTGCAAATAAACTCCTTTGAATTCCTTGAAAATTTTCTTTTTCTGATGATATGGATGTGGATGAATGCGTGAATGTATGAATGCAACAATCACACTCAAGGATCAAGCAAGGCACACCAAACAAAGGTCGTGGGAAAGCTCAATGTATCTCTAATATCAATCATCCATTTTGGTGGATTTAGGTTTTCACCTTATCGACACCCAAGTTCCATTGATATTAACGGTACATGAACCGGTTCGAACATCCTTAATATCAACCAGCCGCTTTGGTGGATTTTAGGTTTTACACCTGATCCGGGTTCCATTGATATTAACGATGTTTGAACGACTCAACCACGAATCACGGGTTTGTTGAGAGTCACGAGCATGGAGTCTCGGTTAAGAACCACCCAAAGGGAGTGTACTAGGGTTTAAACCTGCCAGACATGTTCTATCAGAGGTTCCCATAATCATCGTTCCATCTTTCGAATATTATCGGAGGAACGAATACTCGTATTCCAAGAATATTCTCAAGAGAAACTCGTATGAGTGTAGTATCGCGTAACAATCGCATCAAAACTTACATCTGAACGACCTCCGCACTACATCCTAAAAAATAGGCCAAGATGGGTTTGGTAAACTACGGTCCTTGGCTTCTGCGGCACATGATTGAAAGAATAATGCCTAACCACAAATAACTTGTGTGACATTATTAGTTCAACATGACCTCCACCAAGTGAATGGACTCGCAAGTCAACTGGCTAAGGAATACTCCACACCAATCAACAAGACTATGCCATTCTCCTATCCTAGAGTGCACTCGAGTTCGGGTATAGAACTCATCTCACAGATCACCAAAGCAAACAGTCAATTGTATATCAAGCAATTCACACATTACAATCAATACAGTTATCCTAAATTGTACAAAAATACGTCAGATAACAAATAATAATATATCACAACAAGGGTGAAAAGTAGGCAATACCACCAAGGATTGATCATAGTTCGTTCTTTCCCCAGCAGAGTCGCCACTTTTTCTGTAGCGGTGTATTCGTCGCTATATGATTTATCGATTAAACCATAAGCTAAGCATACAATGAAATTTCGAGTCGCCACCGCACTTTTATTTATCCAAAGGACTGGCTAAAAAGCGAACAAAAGCCTAAGAAGTTTTACACGTAGAAAACTAATAAAAAGATCAGAGAGTCTGGGTAAGGGGTAAATTACGCAATGGGAAGGTGTTAGGCACCCACTACGTCCTAGGTACTCCTAGGGAGCCCTTTTCACACTTGTTGTAAAAGATTGTTATTTGTTATGACATAAACATTGTGCAAACATGATTGGGATGATGAGAAAAGAATATACAATTTTATTATTGGGTTTGAACGGATGAACCCGCTGCCTACGTACCTTCCATCAAAGGTAAGGATCAAAACGCCGTAGTTCGGCTAAAAGATTTCCAAAAGTTGGTGGATTCAATTTTAAACACAAGCCCTAAGGTCTTACGTTATCCACGGGAGAAAACTCAACCTTATACAAACAACAGGTCCACCATGTGAGAACAGCTTCAACTTGCCAGGGAGGGTTAACCCTATAATAGGCAAGGAAGACTTACAATTCAATCACTAAAGACAGAAGGTGAGATTAACATCAACCACTAAGATAAATCAAACCTCTAGCTCATGTATGAAAAGATTAACAATGGACAAAGCCAAAACAAGTGAATGAGTGAAGTTAATTAATTATGATTATGAAAATGGAGTCAAAGTAGGATTAAGATTAATTCAAAGAAGTATTATGAAATGGAGTTTGAGAAAAAAGTCAAGGACTTGGGTCCAGGTTTTTTAATTTGAAAACATGAAGAAGTTTGCACAATATCAATGTCAAGTTTGAAAAGTAAAGTGTGAAAAAGTCTAGGACATAATGAATGATGAATGGATGAAGATGGATTGTAAAACTTCTTAGAAGGTTCACTTCTTGAAATCATATAGAAGATGATTCAAGTGTGTCCTTGGAATGGGCAATTAATAATAACAAGCAAACAAAGCAAAAGAAAAGCGGATACCGGATGCCAATCACTGGTCTTATACCAATCTCCTAAAACAAACTGGATATCAGAGGCCACTCAATGGTCTTACACTAATCTCCTCAAAAGAAAACAAAGATGAAATATGGAAGTCAACTGCCAATCTATCTGGACTTAGGTTAACTCCACATATGCTCATAGGAAAACCAATGCCACATTACAGGGACTTACAATGGATCCTCACATACAAGAACAAAAGCAACAATATGATCATAGGAAAGCAAATGCCAACTTACAGGGACTTATAATTGCAACCTCACATACAATCAGACAAAACATCTTATGATCACAGGAAAGCAGATGCCAACTTACAGGGACTTATAACTGCATCCTCACATACAAACACAACAACAACAGAAGATATGAGTGACCAATGAGGTCTTACACTCTATCCTTCCATATCATAGGAATAATGGCCAAAGAAAATGGACTTACAATTATCCTCAATGGGCAAACAACAATGACAAGTCATAAAAGACAGATGAGATGATTATGCATTAATGAGCAATAAATGATGATAAATGCATAGAGCATACAAGCAAACATGTGCATATGAAATAAGTGATCAATCAATAAAGTCAATCAACACACACTATAACCACACAAGGAGGCTCATACAAAAGGGTAAGGCACTGAGGCCAACTGGAATAGGGTCCAAGAGTTGCTCTTAACCTTGCCATTGAGAGGCTAAGGTGAAGCAGATGAAAGGAGATGAGGGGTGTGCCTCATTGCTCTTATCCCTGATCAGGGAGAGCATATCAGGAAGTGTGGGAGCTCAGAAAGATGGAGCTCTTTCCACATTAGACTCGATGGATCTTGGGTTTCGATCTCAATGCTACAACCATGTAATGGGAGCAAGGAGAAGACTCACTGAATAGTAGGGGATAGGTTGCTTATCCCTTTGATCTACCAATTGCCTTACTTGAAGGACTTTTCCTGCTTGGGACTAAATTAAACACACACAAGCATTGCCTCTTAAGGAGGACTTCAGATAGTTTGCCCGGCCAAATAACAGGCCGGGTCTCCAGACTACATGAAGAAAGAGGGATTACCTCAAAGCAAAATTGCTAAATAGCAAAGCAAAGCAATTCTAAGCAACTAAAGGGTACCTGAAATGATCAGACAAATCAGTACACAGTTCAACAGTTTAAATCAGAAGGAAATGAATCAAACAGTTAAATCAACAAACAGAAGTGCAAAAGCACAAGACCCAACTCATATGAGTCATACCACCTACAAAACAAAGGTTAGCACATGATATATAATCAAGCTCAATCAAATTGGCAATGGTTTCTTTGAGGCATTATTGCTTAACCTGAAACAAATGAACTCAACATAAGCCAAGAGACCACTAGGGCAAGCCTAGGGTCAAAAATAAATGATAAAAGTCAAAACAGCAAATGGAAGTCAACCAAAGTCAAATTCAAACATTTAAGAAGCAATCTCAATTGGTCTCAAGTTCATATCATGCATCATGGTCATTTCATAAACCAAAGAAGGCAAGGCATGGCAAATGAAAGCATATAAAAGTCAACATCAAGACTTTGCTCAAAACCAAACATAAACATTTCCAAAAATTATGAAATAATTCATACTCAATCACAATCCATAACATCACATGCATACAAAATTTCAGCTCATTTGGATCATGGGAAGATGGTCAATTAAAATCAGGAAGTCAAAACAATTCCAAGCATGCACAAAGAAGTCAAACATTCATGTATCAGCTTCAAAAAATCATAACTAAATGAAAACAGATGAGAAATGGATGGGATCAACACCAATGCAAAGCTCAAGATGTCTAGTATGTACATGTAAAATTTCATGATCATCCAACAAAGTATGAGAATTTCCCAAATGAAATGGCAAGGTGTATCACACAAAGTCAACAATCGACTAGGCAGAGAAGAAAAAATCTCAAAAAAATAGGAAAAGGCATAATTAATTCCAGGAAAATTCACACATCAACTAGACATATAAGAGATGGGTCATGCAAAATTTCACATCAATTGGAAACCAGGAAGCATGTCAACAAAAATCATGAACTTGCATATCAATGGTGTGACACAAATTGTCACACCCTACTTCAAAAATTCATATCTCAGCAACCACATATGATAAATTCAAGAACTCTACATCAAAACAAACATGAATGAGTGTAGAATAACCACAAAAAATTTCAGGGGCATTGGATACATCCTCATCATTTCACAAGGTTTTTGGCAAAAGGTAACAAATAAGCATACATGACAAGAAACCTAAAGCCATAAAAAATTCGACCAACCAAAAATTCAGCAAAAATCATGATAAAATACTAGACATCAAGATGAACACAATGCTGAAATTTTCATGAATTTTGGATTAACAATGAATGAGTTGTGAATTTTGTAAGATGTGTAACCAAAATGAAATAATTATTAAAACAAATAAATGAATTAAACAAAGTAATTGTGACCGGTGGCAGTATGGTAATTATGTGTGACTTTTAATGAAACGGTGCGCACCGTTGGGTGAGGTGTCAACTAGCGACAGGTACATGGCAATGGCACAGCGAATTCCTCATGCAAAATAACCCAGTAACGACCAAACACAGTTTAAAGAAAATCTGGAAAACAAATTAGGGTTTTCAACAGTAACAGTGTTTAGGGTTTATGCGACACAGTACATGTTCTTCTTCTCCAAAATTGTGCAGCAAAAATTTGTTCCAGAAATTAACAACAAGCATGGCAATCGAAACATCAGGCGATGCATATTCATAATCCAGCATCCAAATTCATCAAAACATATTAACCAAGATGAACTAAGCAAAAACAAAATCATATGTGCATCTTCATGTCCACATAACTATCAGAATACACAACCATTTTCTATGATTCGAAGTTCAAAATGACTAGCATGAAGAGATCTAACTAAAGCACATCACGACTTTAAAAAACAAGAGGTTCGAAAACTGACCAATATTGAAGCTCAGTGATGAAATGGCTGTTGTTTGGCTGTGATGTAATGAAACAGGTGAAGCTTGTGGTTTGGAATGATGGATGATGAAGTTATTTCAGCTCAAGAACGCACGAGATAGCTTGAATCAACTTCTGCCATTGAAGGGTGCTTGAAGAAAACAGTCGGGTTTTATGCTTACAGTAGGGAAATGAAGCTTGCAATCAACTTAAAATGGTGAGCACATGAGGAAACCAACCAAACAGCTCGAGTTCTTTTGGAGTTTCAACAGAAATTTTCTCAAATGCAAGGAGAGTGTTTTTGAGAGGAGAGAGTTTTTCTGTGCGTTTTTCAGGCTGCTGCTAGGGTTTTGTTGTGCAGAAAATAAGGTTATATACACCTGTTTAATGTTGGTTAATGAAGTGCTAAACAAGATTAGCTCAAATGAAGCATTTTTGTCATTTTGCTAAATTTCACCAACTTGGCAATGGGGTGTAAGTCTGCACGAAATGTGCTTTGTAACATGTCAAAAATGTCAATTCAGAACTTATCCAAATGAAAAAATGGATTGGAATTGGTTAATTTAAAAATTCACTTTTCTCCCTCACTTGAAAATAAATTATGCAAGTCCAAAAAGGCCATTTTTATTTGTAATGTTTTGGTGCATGATGATGACATTTTTGGAAAGAGGGGATCAAATGTGACTTGTTGGAAAAAACCCCACCCACTTTGGCCAAATGGTTCGAGAGATATGGCCTTTTGAAGTTCAAGATTTTTGGAAAATGAATTGATCATAACTTGCCAACCATACATGGGAATTGAGTGTTCTTGGACTTTTTGGAAATGGGAGAACAAGATCTTCAACTTTCATGTTGGGCAAAAATTCATTTGAAGCTTGTATCATGATGTAAGTTTAGGATCAAGAAGTTTCCATTTTAGGCAAATTTGAATTACAGGTCAAGTTTCTATTTTGGGAAATTTTCTTGTCTGACTTTATTTTCTTCCCTGTGGATGCTTGACATGATATATGAAGCTTGTATAGACATGAATGAGACCTCTCAGACCAAATCCCATCCTCAAATCACTGATTAAATCCACAGTTGACCAAGTTTGACTTTCTAGGGTTTTGCTTGACTGAACCACCTTCTGATGAATCCCAACCCTAATTCCTTGATATCTTGATTCCAAATGATGTCACAAGTCATATGAACTCTTGATTATTGGTCATGGTGCCCAAATTCTGCAAGAATGGCCACCTTCCCCTGCAATGACTGACTTTTGACTGATTTGCTTCATCTGCAAGTAACATGGTTAGAATGACAATATTTTTGTACTTTTTGGTTAGTAAACATATGAAAAGCAAAGATATACAAATGCAATACATGCTTGGTGATCAGGAACCAACTCACAAGGCAACCTACCCACTAGGAGGGAAGCTAAGGCATGCAATGATCCTTGAGGCCATGGTATGATATGATATGGGCCATGAGGGATCTTAGGGCCCAAAATTGGGGTCTTACACTATCTACTACCTGAGTAAGAAGTTCACTGATTGTGAGTCTCGATACTCTTTGCTTGAGAAGACGTGTTGTGCTTTGGCTTGGGCTGCTAAGCGTTTGCGCCATTACATGATAAATCATACAACATGGTTGATATCCAGAATGGATCCAATCAAGTATATCTTCGAGAAGCCTGCTTTAACCGGGAGGATTTCCCGTTGGAAGATGTTGTTGTCTGAGTATGATATCGAGTATCGAGCTCAGAAAGCTATCAAAGGTAGTATCTTGGCTGACCATTTGGCACACCAGCCGATTGAAGATCATCAGTTTATTCAGTACGACTTCCCAGATGAGGAGATTCTGTATTTGAAAATGAAAGATTGTGATGAGCCTACACTTGACGAGGGTCCGGAACCTGGTTCCAAATGGACGATGGTGTTTGATGGCGCTGTGAATTAGTACGGAAAGGGTATTGGGGCAGTAATCATTACTCCTCATGGCACACATATTCCGTTTACAGCAAGGCTAACTTTCAAATGCACGAACAATATGGTAGAGTATGAAGCCTGCATTATGGGATTAGAAGAGTGCATTGATCTAAGGATCAAGCATCTTGATGTATATGGTGATTCGGCCTTGGTTGTTAATCAGATCAAGGGAGAGTGGGAGACGAATCATCCTGGTCTTATTCCATATAGAGATTATGCAAGGAGGATTTCAACATTCTTTAAAGAAGTTGACTTTCATCACATTCCTCGAGAAGATAATCGGATGGCAGATACACTTGCTACGCTTGTTTCCATGATTGTAGTCAAGTATTGGAATGAAGTCCCCAACATTACCATGATGCCCTTGGATAGACCCGCTCACGTGTTTGCAGTTGAAGAAGTGAATGATGACAAGCCTTGGTATTTTGATAATCATGCAAAGAACCTAAATCAATACAAGATCATTTCTCATCTTCTTTTTGGCATGGCATGTTGTTGGAGTTTATTCACTAATCAAAATCTCTAACTTGTGTTGTTGCCTACATTATTATTGACCGGCCTCAGATAGTTGTGACTTCTACATAAGTCCAATTATGATTGCTTAACATAGCGCTAAATTGTCTTATGGCACACTAACTCTAACATTAACCATTAACCATTAACATTTACTCCTTGCTCTTTACATTTATGCAATTTTACTATTCTTGTACATCTTATTCATTTGCTTTTTTCTTTGCTCATTTGAGCTAATGTTTATGTTAATGCAATTTGCCTTTTGCTCACTTGAGCACATAATTGTGTATATATTATTATGCTTGTGTTTTGTTTTGATTATTGTGGACCAAATGCCAAAATGGATAAATGGACTTAGTTTCTAGGATATTCCCTATGCAAAATTGGCGTAAAAGGGCCTTAATGTTGAAGATGGATTAGAAGGACCATATCTCTAAACTCCCTCTTGTCCATTCTTCATTTGCTTCATGGAACCTTTTGATGTGTGTTGTTTTGTGCTCGGGGGGATCCTATGTGAGCCAAATTGAAGAATCATTGCCATGTTCATCCAAAGTGAAAGATACAAGAGCCATTGGGGATATTCTAAGAGCTTGTTTGATTATGTTGATTGCTTGAGCTTACAAATATTCTGCTTGTTTATTCCAAAGGATGGGAGCTACTTGGATCATCAATATGATATCAAGGGAGGAACTCCATTTGTGGTGTTGTTTCTTATCCTTCATCTCTTGTATGATTAGGAGTTTAGCCATTCTTCTTCTTCCCTCCACTCTAACCCAAGCCAAAACTTTTGTGCAAACATTAACACTTCTTTTAACCATTAGAAACCTAAGCCTTATGCTTTTGATTTTCAAATTTTCTTTTCATAACACTTATTTTGAATTGAATCTTTAGGTCAACTTTGACCATATTTTGTAAATACTTTTCATTGGTAAATATAACTCATTCAAATACTTTGGTTGTTTCAATGGCCATTTTTTTAGTCAAAACTTTTTCATAACCCTTAGCTATTAGGTTTGAGTTATCCTTGAGGTAGATGTAATACTCACCTATATCCTTAGTGATGGACAATGAGTCTTCATGCTTATTATAGGGTTAACCCCTCACTAGCATGTTGAAGATATCCTCACATGGTGAATTTGTGGTTTTAGGTTGAGTTTTCTCCCTTGGATAACAAAAGACCTTAAGGCTTTTGGAACAAATCAATTCACCCACTCATTTTGAAATTTTTACCCCAAACTACGAGGTTTTGATCCTAATCTTTTTTAAGATGGTACGTAGGCAATGGGTTTATCCATTCAAACATAAATTGTAAATAACTTGTATATTCTCTTCTCATCTCTTCAATCATGTTTGCACAAACAAATTTTCACAAAATACCAACCCTACAACAAGTTTGAAAAGGGCTCCCTAAGAGTACCTAGGATGTTTTGGGTGCTTAAAACATTCCCATTGCATAATCAACCCCCTTACCCCGACCTCTGACATTTTTACTAGTTTTTTATTCGATAAAACTTTTAGGTTTTTGTTCGATTTCTAACTATTCCTGTGGATAAATAGAAGTGCGGTGGCGACTCGACTTGTATGGTTTACCTTGGATTTAGTCAATATCTCTAATGGTAAAAAATACCCCGCTACAGAAAAGTGGCGACTCTGCTGGGGACATTTGCCTAGTGGGTTTAGCCTACTTTTCATATTTGTTGTATTGTATTATATATTATTTTGTGACATATTTTTATGCAATTTGGGTTTACTGTATATTACCCCAGCTCTCGATTGATGATTGGATCGTTTCTTTTGGTTACCATTTAAATCTCTGTAAATTTGGACTTGGCCGGAGATTGGCCGGAGAAGACGGTGGCACTGGACACCATCTGGTCTCCAAATTTGATCTGGACCGTCCATTCCTTTTTCCAGATGCAATCCCACATGTCCAACCTTATGACTTTATTAATGGCATGGTGTGTTGCACTTGACTCACGCATATGGTGAACACGCGCTTCTCACCCGTGTGATGATCCATGTCAATTAATGAATTTTCATCAAACGGTCCACGTATTTCCTTGTTTCTATTTTCAGATTTTTAATTCTTTTATTTCTTTTAATTTCGTTTCTCTTTAAAAATTCATATCTCTCTCATTATTGGTCCAAAAAATATAGACCAATTTCATTTTTCTCCTTTTAATCTAAAAACGATTTTTAATATTTTTTATTTTATCATTTGCTATTTTTTAGTAATTTTCTCTTTTCTGGTTATTTTTAATTCATTTAAAATAGGTTTTGATATCCAAAAAATACAAAAATATTTTTCCAACCTTTTTGAATGATGATAGATCTATGAAAAGTATATTCATCAATTTATTAATTGATTTGATATTTACTTGAGATTTTAATTCAATTAGGTTATTTTTATGCATTTTTAATTGATTTAAAATAGTTTCTGACTTTTAAAAATGCTGAATTTTTTTGTCAACCTTTGTTTGACCTTGTTGAACATGGGATAATTCACTTGGACTTTTCTAAGTTGATTTGAAGTGAGTTTGAAGTTTGACCTTCCTTTATTATTTTAATTCAAGTTTTATTTTAATATTAAAAATACCGAAAATATTTTTATTTGTTTCTTGACTTCTAATCTTCATCTTGCTTCTGTTTTCTATTGTTTGACCTTGATCTTCTCTATCTTTGGTCAATACTTGTTGATTATATCATTCCATTTCCATTATTGCACTTTAATTCTTCATCTTCTTCTTCTTCTTCTTCTTTCTTTTTTCTTTTTGATCAATGAGTTAAAGATTGGTGGTTAGCATTGTTACATGGAGGTTTAATCTTCCTTGATTCAAATCTAATTAATCTTGATCATGGATCAAGTGAATGGCTTTGCATTAAGGATATGTTGCTTCCTAATCATGCAAAGAACCTAAATCAGTAAAGATCATTTCTCATCTTCTTTTTGGCATGGCAAGTTGTTGGAGTTTGATTCACTAATCAAAATCTATAACTTGTGTTGTTGCCTAAATAATTATTGATCGGCCTCAGATAGTTGTGACTTCTACATAAGTCCAATTACAATTGCTTACCATAGCGCTAAATTTTCCTTATGGCACACTAACTACTAACACTAACCATTAACCATTAACATTTACTTTTTGCTCTTTACATTTATGCAATTTACTATCCTTGTACTTTTTGCTCTTTACACTAACTACTAGCGCTAAATCTTGGAGCCAAGTGGTGCCCAAGAAAAAGAAGACCAAGTTTTTTGTTGTTGAGTCTGACTCAGATGTTCCTTGTAATGTCTCTGACATTCTGTCAAAGAAGAAGCCAACCACTAGCAAGCTTGCAGCTAGTGTCCCTGAGGTACCAATTGATAACATATCTTATCATTTTGCTTCAAGTGTAAACAGGTGGAAATATGTTTATTAGAAGAGGCTGGCTTTGGAAAGGGAATTAGCTCAGAATGTCTTAGACTATAAGGATATTATGGATCTTATTCAAGAGGATGGTTTAATGAAGACTGTGACTCAGTGTTCAAAGTGCTATGAGATGTTGGTAAAGGAATTTATTGTTAATTTGTCTGAAGAATAAGCTGATGGCAAGTCTAAGGAATTCAGGAAAGTGTATGTGAGAGGCAAGTGTGTAAATTTCTCTCTTTCAGTGATCAACAAGTATTTGGGAAGGCCTGATGAAGCTCAACCTGAGCTTGAGGTGACTGATAACAAAATCTGTCAAGTCATCACTGCTAATCAGGTAAGGAAGTGGCCTCTCAAAGGAAAACTTGTGGCAAGTAAACTGAGTGTCAAGTATGCAATGCTGCACAAGATTGGAGCTGCTAACTGGGTGCCCACCAATCATAAATCTACAGTTGCTGTAATGCGCGGAAAGTTTATATATGTTGTTGGAACCAAAGCCAAATTTGACTATGGCTCCTATATTTTTGATCAAACTTTGAAGCATGCAGGAAGCTTCAGTGTGAAGGGTCCTATAGCCTTTCCTTCTCTCATCTGTGGTATTGTTTTGAATCAGTTTCCCAACATATTAACTGAGAATGATTCTGTGAAGAAAAGAGACAGCCCTATGTCTTTCAATCATAAGCTGTTCCTAGGTACCCATGTCCCCGACATTGTCGTGACATCAGGTGAGACATCATGTTTAAGCAATTAGCCAGGTAAAGTTGTTGTCGTTGTAATGCTCAAAGAAACCTGCAGGGAATTAGAAGCAAGGAAGCTTAACTTGAAAAATTTGATTTGCTCTTTTGAGATGACTGAAGGTGATGTGCTAGCTAATGGTGGAGAATTTGGTGAAGCTGCTGCTATTGCAGAAGAAGCTGAAAGACAAGATGAAGAGGGAGAAGCAGATGCCAGTCCTGATGATGGCACATATGATGATGTTGACTCTGAGCCAGATGACTAGAACATTTCTTGTGTTTTTGATAATTGCTTGTATGTTTAGTTTTTTTTTGTCTGTAATATTAAGTGTTGCTTTGGCAACATTTTTGACAAAAAGGGGGAGTAACACTTGTACCCCAGGACAACAGATTTCTTTGAAGTTTAAGGTCCTCTAAACAAGAGGTTATGTTGTTGTTTGCTCTCTGCTTGATCTTCTCTTGTGCTGCTGCTGTTTGAAGTTCAACTTCTATGTTTGCTAAGTGTATTAGCTAATTTGATTCTTTGCTTGGATGTGTGCTTTCTGCTACTCTGAATTCTGTTGTGATGCCAAGTTGTTTTAACCAAAAATTTCCCAAAGGGGGAGTTTGTAGATGTTTTTGATTGGCTGCATTTTATGTTAAAACACTTATTGTACTTAGATGTCTTGACTGATGTCATGACATGCTTAAGTAGTATGCTGCAGAATTAGCTAATACAAGATTTACTGGATGTCAAACTGAATGTTATGACATTCATTCATTACAGCATTTTCTGGATGTCAAACTGAATGTTATGACATTCATCCCTGACAGCAGATGCTAAAGTATAGGCTAATTTTTCTGTTATGTTTCAGCATTTATCTCAGGCTAATTTTCAGGAAACTAACAACTGAGCTAAAATTAAGAGACCTAGCATATAGCCTATTTGTTAGCACCCGAATGTGTGGAAATTAGGTTAACTTGCTTAACCTTAATTTTATGAAATTCAAGTTCAACGCCCAAGTACTGCATTATAAAAGAATGGTAATCCTACTTTCAGCAATTCAGTTTTTGAAGCGTGAAGAATTCAATTTATCATTAATTATCATTGTTGTACTTTCATTGTGTCTAGAATTAGGTTTTACTTGTGAGCCAAGAAATTATCACCTAGATGATTGCATTGGACTAGGGTGTTTATTGAGTTGTAATTGTTGTGTCACTCTAAGCTTTTAAGCGTGAGTGTTGTGTTTCTTGATTAAAGCTTTTAAGCACAATCAAGAGTTGTTTGAAGTATCTCTTCACCACTGACTTTAAAATTCTTAATGGTTGTAATCACTGTTGTGATTGAGGGGGAGTGAGTAGGTACTCGGGTCTTAGTTTAGATTGAAATTGCATTGGGTAGGTCTTAAGTGATGGGATTAAACTAGTGGTTTAAGTCCTGAATTAATACCTCGTATAGTGGATTTCCTCACTGGCTTGGTGTAATACCCCAAAATTTACCCTTCATTTTTCCTAGAAGCATACGCTTTACACCTCAAAAAAAAAAACAAAAAAAAACAAAAAAAAAACGAAAAAAAAACGAAAAACTAAAAAAATAAATAATAATAATAATAAAATAAAATAAATAAATAAAAGAAAAAATTTTGGACTTGGGCCTCTCTCATCTGAGCCCACGGGTCTACAAAATTCAGGTTATAAATTCAGAGTTTCAATGAAACAAATATTCATTCTACTCCTATTACCCTATCTGGGAAAAAGATAGTGAGAGAAGAACCCTGGGGAAAAAGATAGTGAGAGAAGAGCTAATAGAGTTCAGAGCAGCCTCCAAACCCTGAAGGAAACTCAAATGCACAGAATCACCTCTGCCTCACATAAACCCTAGAGATTGTTTTGTAAACCTCACGGGTGCAACTCAATTTCAATCAAGCTCTCCAATCAGGTTTGCCTTATTCCCATTACCTCTGTGCTTTGAAGTTGAATACTCTGAATGTTTGAGGTATGATGGATGAATTTCATTAGGTTTTTGCCCACGGGTTCATAATTATGTATGAATGTATCATTAATGCCTTGAATGCTTAACCGTTTAATTTCTGAAGTGTATGCCACAGGGTTTGAGGTTTCTGAAACCATATTGTTATCCATGTAAAACCATATTGTTTTGCTCTAATCTGACTCACATTTGCCATAGCATGTTTTCTCCTAATCCTTATCTTGTTTCACTAACCCTTTTGAGGAGTTTTTGTGAAGGCTCACATGACTTTTGCAGGGATAGCTCGCTGGATATTCCCCTTTGCTTGTGGGATACCATTTGGGAGATTTATTCTGATTGCCTTGTTGGCACATTTACTTTATACATGTTTGTTTTGTATGTGTTTGTATCCCCGCAGGTAGCGCGGTTCCTTCGTCAAGGACTGCCTTTTTGCATGAGCATCTCAAACCCTAACCCTTCATTGATTTTTCTTCTCCTAAGCACACGTTTACTCCTTCTACTACAGTTGAGTAAGTCTCCAAAGGTCGAGCATCCGGTCGATTGCGTAGTAACGTCGTTCGTCCAAAACCCAATCCATAACCCCGTAGTTAGCTGAACTACGGCTTGCTCTGATTCTCATTCCACATGAGATACATAGGCATGAGACGCGATGTCTTAGCGAGCACACACCCCCAACCCATAGGTCAGCCGAGCTACGAAGACTCTGATTCTCATATTCAGATGAGATACGTATGCAGTGGATGCGACATCCGCACGAGTCATTTTCATATAACCCCTTTTTTAGTAAACAACATAAGATAAACTCACACCCTTTAGACAAGAACTACAAAAGTGGGTCCCGTAGAGTATTACGGATGCGTAGGGGTGCTAATACCTTCCCTTTGCATAACCGGCTCCCGAACCCAAGATTTGGTTGCAAGACCTTGTCTTTTCCTTTCTCCTTTTTCAGGTTTACTTCGAGCGTTTCCTTTCCCACCTTTAGGATAAATAACGCATGGTGGCGACTCTTCTGTCATTTTCTTTCGCCGGTTGTTTTTTTCGCACACTGTATTTTTTCAGGTTGCGACAGCTGGCGACTCTGCTGGGGACCCGGTTTCCCTAAGCGAGTCCCTCCTAGCTTTTGTAGTTTGTTTGTTTATTGGGTGTTCATGCTTTTGTACAGTTATTTATTTACTTGCTTTACCTTATTGCATTGTGTACATATCATTGTTGTATCTGTTGGCTGGCTATGGTTGCTTGGTGATCTTTGTGAGATGAGTTCTATACCCGAACTCGAGTGCACTTAGGATAGGAGAATGGCATAGTCTTGTCGACTTGTGTGGAGTTATTCCTTAGCAAGTTGACTTGCAAGCCCATTCACTTGGTGGAGGTCATGTTGAGATCAATAATGTCACACAAGTAAGTTGTGGTTAGACATTACTTTTTCCAATATAGACCTTAGAAGCCGAGGACCTTAGTTTACCAAATCCATCTTGGCCTATTCGTAGGACGTAGTGCGAAAGTCGTTCAAGTGTAAGATTTGATACGATTGTTACGCGATACTACACTCATAAGAGTCTCTCTTGAGAATATTTTTGGAATACGAGTAGTCGTTCCTCCGATAATATCCGAAAGATGGGATTATGACTATAGGAACCTTTTGTAGAACATGTTTGGCAGGTTTAAACCTTAGTACACTCCTTTTGGGTCGTTCTTAACCTAAACTCCATGCTCGTGACTTGCAACAAACCCTTGATTCATGGTTGATCCGATCAGGTATCCTTAATATCAATGAAACTTGGGTGTTGATAAGGTGTAAACCATAATCCACCAAAATGGGTGGTTGATATTAAGGATAACATGATCCATCCCATGACCTCTGTTTGATGTGCTCTTAATTTCTCTCCAGATAGTGCAACCTGACAGATGTTCAAGCAAATACAGCGATCCTGATTCCCATGCCACTACACTGCATTCACATCATTTTGCATCACATCATTTTGCATTCATAATCATTCACACATGTTTATCCATTTTTGTGGGGTTTATATCTTCTACTTGATTCTAGTCAGAATTTTCTTGGTTCTCATCAACGGTTTAGTCTTTTTTTTTACATCGTTTATCTATTGAGAGACTGGAATCAAGGGGGTAGAATACCTTTGGAATTGATAAACATGTCATTGCATTTACATATTCATTAGCATGTCTTGCATAACAGATACCGCCACAGTGTTCTCAGTTTGTTTGGTGTTCCATCAGCAGGATAGCTGACCTAGGCATTCATCAGTACTGTACCCGCAGATACCAACAGAGAGTAATGGAAAGCCTACAGGAAGAGTTCGCCGATATGAAAATCCGCATAAATCAATTCATGGATGTGGTTCAAGGGGTGGCTCAGGAACAACAAGAGCTCAGGCAGATAATAAAGAGGAATCCCCCTGCTCAACTACAGACGGTGACTGATCCTCCAGCTGGAGAGGCTAATGGACCCAATGGACCAAGGCCTATCCCAATCCTACATGTCACCTCCGGTCAAAAGCCCGTTCATGATGATCAGGACGATCAGTTCCCCCTACTAAAGGAAGACTTTGGTATGGGTCAGGGTGTGGACCCCATGTTTAGAAGATTGGAAGAGAGGTTGAAGGCAGTGGAAGGACAAAATCCTCTAGGAGTAGATGTTGCTGACTTGGGGCTGGTCCCAGGTGTGAGAGTGCCACCGAAATTCAAGGTCCCGATATTTGACAGATACAATGGCAACTCTTGCCTGAAGACCCATGTACAAGCCTATTTCCGTAAAATGGTTGCATACTCTGATGACGAAAAGTTGCTTATGTACTTTTCCCAGGACAACCTAGCTGGGGAATCCCTGGAATGGTATATGAGGCTGGACAGAACCCACATCATTTGCTGGAGGTATTTGGCTGAGGCTTTCGTGAAGCAGTATTAGTATAATGCAGACATGGCTCCGGATAGAACTCAACTTCAAAATCTGTCTCTTAAAAGCAATGAGTGCTTCAGAGAATACGCTCAACGCTGGAGAGAAACAGCTTCCCGTGTTCAACCTCCTATGTTGGAGAAGGAAATGGCTAACATGTTCATGAACACTCTGCCAGGACCTTATTTGGAGCGCCTGGTGGGTTGCAATGCCTCCAATTTTGATGATGTAGTCTCTACCGGAGAGAGGGTGGAGAATTACCTGAGGACATACAAGACCCAGAGTGGAGATGGAGCCTCATCAGGGGTGAAGAAGTCGTTCATTCAGGGACAGAAGAGGAGAGAAGGGGATGCAAGTGCCATATCTTCTTATCAGAACAGGGATAACCGGAGGAATAACCTTCAGAACTATCATCAACAACCGTATGTTGCGGCTGTGACCATTCCAGCTGCAGCACCACTACAACAACAACAACCACAACGTCAATCAGCCCAGTACCAACCACAACAACCGGGTAATAGACCCGCCTATCAACCGAGGCCAAGGACGATGGACCGGCGTTTCGACACTCTTCCAATGTCGTACGCTCAATTGCTTTCTAATCTTCAACAACTACAACTCGTGCAGTTGCGCACTCTGGCTCCTCCCGTTGGTAGGCTTCCGGTGGGTTATGACGCCAACGCTAGGTGTAGCTTCCACTATGGGGCACCTGGCGACAATATTGAGAACTGCAGAGCTTTTAAGCACGTAGTTCAGGACCTCATTGATTCAAAGGCCGTTAACTTCGCACCAGCTCCTAATGTCGTCAACAATCCCATGCCCCAGCATGGTGGAGCCAACAATAACATGGTTGAAGGAGAAGTCAAATTAGTCTTTGCGGTCAACAATGAAGATAGGGATAGTGATTGCGACATCGATAATTGGGTGCGTCCGAGGATCCCGGGTGAAGTTCTCAACAATTGGTCTTCTGAGGAGATTGTCCAAGCCACTTGTCTGGAGGAGTAATTTTCTTTGTTTATTCATGCATATCCAAGTCTTACGTTCCACCAGGGCGTAATGAGTCATTGTAGGGCTGATCTATGTGACACTTGCATTTTTTATCATAAATAAAGGACGTCTTTTTGCCTTCAAATATTTTGTTCCCTGTCTTTCTATTTTTGTAGTTTTTCAAAAAAAAAATGGCAATGCCAGGGCTTGACACACATATCGTGGTACATCGCTTGCTGCTCAAAGAAGGTTGTCCTCCGGTCAAGCAGAAGCTCAGCAGAACAGGACCAGAGATGACTGTCAAGATAAAGGAAGAACTGCAAAAAAAGTTGGATGCAGGGTTTCTAGCAGTCACAACATATCCGCCATGGGTTGCAAATATCGTTCCGGTACCTAAGAGGGATGGAAATGTACGGATGCGTGTTGACTACCGGGATCTGAACAGAGTTTGTCCTAAAGATGATTTCCCATTACCTCACATTGACGTTTTGGTGGATAACACAGCTCAGTTCTCGGTATTCTCCTTCATGGATGGCTTTTCTGGCTATAATCAAATTAAGATGACACTAGAAGACATGGAGAAGACAACATTCATAACCCCATGGAGCACCTTTTTCTACAAGGTGATGCCGTTTGGTCTGAAATATGTCGGAGCAACATATCAACGAGCGATGGTGACTCTGTTCCATGATATGATTCATCATGAAATCGAGGTTTATGTTGATGATATGATTGCCAAATCTCAGACAGAATAAGAACATTTGGTGAATTTGCAGAAACTATTTGAGCGTTTGAGGAAATTCAAGCTGAGGCTTAATCCGAACAAGTGTACTTTCGGGGTGAGATCTAGGAAACTGCTGGGTTTTATTGTTAGTGAAAAAGGGATTGAGGTGGATCCGGCCAAAGTGAAAGCGATACAGGAAATGCCTGAGCCAAGAACAGAGAAACAAGTCTGTGGTTTCTTAGGGAGGTTGAACTACATTGCAAGGTTCATCTCTCACCTAACAGCCACGTGTGAGCCAATATTCAAATTGTTGAGAAAAGATCAGGCTATCAGGTGGGATGATGATTGTCAAAGGGCGTTCGAGAAGATAAAAGAGTATTTGCAAAATCCTCCTATCCTTGTGCCTCCGGTCCCAGGGAGACCGCTGATTATGTATTTGACAGTACTAGACAATTCCATGGGTTGTGTTCTCGGTCAACACGACGAGACAGGTAGGAAAGAGCATGCCATCTACTACCTGAGTAAGAAATTCACAGATTGCGAGTCGAGATACTCAATGCTTGAAAAAACATGTTGTGCACTTGCATGGGCTGCTAAGCGATTGAGACAATACATGCTGTCTCACACAACCTTACTGATCTCCAAAATGGATCCAGTCAAATATATATTTGAGAAGCTAGCTCTCACCAGAAGGGTTGCTCGTTGGCAAATGGTACTGACAGAGTACGACATCCAGTATACTTCCCAGAAAGCCATCAAGGGGAGTATTCTGTCAGACTATCTTGCTCAACAGCCGGTTGAAGATTATGAGCCGATGAAGTTTGATTTTCCAGATGAAGACATCATGCTCCTCAAGATGAAAGACTGTGAAGAGCCAGTTGTTGAAGAGGGACCTGATCCAGACGAAAAGTGGACTTTAATGTTTGATGGGGCCGTCAACGCCAGAGGAAGTGGAATTGGTGCTGTCATTACAACTCTGAAAGGTGCCCACGTGCCTTTCACCGCTCGTCTGACTTTCGAGTGCACCAATAATGAAGCTGAGTATGAAGCCTGTATCTTGGGTATTGAGCAAGCCATTGATTTGAGAATCAAGACTTTGGACATCTTCGGAGATTCAGCTCTGGTGATCAATCAAGTGAATGGTGATTGGAACACTCTTCAGCCCAATCTCGTCCCTTACAGAGATTACACGAGAAGACTATTGACTTTCTTCACAACAGTAAAGCTGTATCACATACCTCGTGATGAGAACCAGATGGCAGATGCTCTTGCCACTCTATCCTCCATGATCAACGTGATTCGGTGGAACCACGCTCCCAGGATCGATGTGATGCGCCTCGACAGGGCCGCATATGTGTTTGCTGCTGAACTGGTAGTTGATGACAAGCCCTGGTATCACGACATCAAGCGCTTTCTGAAGAATCAAGAGTACCCTGCAGGGGCATCCAACAATGATAGAAAGACTTTGAGAAGATTGGCAGGAGGTTTCTTCTTGAACAAAGACGATGTGCTGTATAAGAGGAACTTCCACATGGTTTTGCTCAGATGCGTGGATAGACACGAAGCGGACATGTTAATGCAGGAAGTTCATGAAGGCTCCTTCAGTACTCATGCCGGAGGACATGCAATGGCTAAGAAATTGTTGAGAGCGGGTTATTATTGGATGACCATGGAATCTGATTGTTTCAAATATGCTCGAAAGTGTCATAAATGCCAGATTTATGCTGATAAGGTACATGTGCCGCCAAATCGTTTGAATGTGATGTCTTCGCCGTGGCCTTTTGCTATGTGGGGCATTGATATGATTGGAAAGATTGAGTCGACTGCCTCCAATGGGCACTGCTTCATCCTTGTTACCATTGACTATTTCACCAAGTGGGTCAAAGCAGCGTCATTTGCGAAGGTCACCAGACATGTGGTTGCCCGATTCAGCTAGAAAGAAATCATTTGTCGCTATGGGATTCCCGAAAGAATCATTACTGATAATGGTTCTAATCTCAGCAACAAAATGATGAAGGAGTTGTGCCAGAACTTCAACATTCAGCATCACAATTCTTCCCCTTACCGCCCTAAGATGAACGGTGCTGTTGAAGCGGCAAATAAGAACATAAAGTAGATTGTGCAGAAGATGGTCGTTACGTACAGAGATTGGCATGAGATGCTACCCTTCACCTTGCATGGGTACCGTACTTCAGTACGTACATTGATCGAGGCAACCCCTTACTCCCTTGTGTATGCTATGGAAGCAGTCCTACCTGTTGAAGTGGAGATTCCTTCTCTAAGAGTCCTTTTGGATGTCAAGTTAGACGAAGCTGAATGGATTCGGACAAGGTTCAATGAGTTGAGTCTTATCGAAGAGAAGCGAATGGCAGCCATTTGTCATGGGCAGTTGTATCAAAGTCGGATGAAGAGAGCCTTTGATCAGAAAGTGCGTCCTAGATGCTTCTAGGTCGGAGATTTGGTGTTGAAAAGGATCCTTCCTCCTCAGACAGATCACAAGGGCAAGTGGACTCCTAATTATGAAGGACCGTATATTGTCACTAAGGTTTTCGATGGTGGGGCCTTAATGCTTGCAGCTATGGATGGTGAAAACTTCACTTCCCCGGTGAACTCAGACGCAGTTAAAAAATACATCGCATGAAATGGACCCGCTGGACAATAAAAAGAGTAGTCAAGGCAAAAAATGGGCATCCCGGCGAACCAAGAAAATGAAAAAGGTTCGGGCAAAAATTAGGGATTAAAAGTGAAAAGATTGTACACCCGGTTAGTTGAAAACCTGAAAAGGCAACTTAGGCAAAAATGGGTATCCCGGTGGATTGAAAACCCGAAAAGGGCGATCCAGGCAAAAGTTAGGGATTAACCAAATGACTGCGTTCTGAGTAGTTCTGAATCTTATCTCGTGTCAATGACTGGAAACTTTTGAAGGATAGGAAACAATCCAATCACTCTTTCAGAAAGCTGATCATCTGGAGGATCTTGAAGACGAGCAAGTCATAGTAGAATTGGAACCCG
This sequence comes from Lathyrus oleraceus, assembly GCF_024323335.1. Classification (NCBI taxonomy): domain Eukaryota; kingdom Viridiplantae; phylum Streptophyta; class Magnoliopsida; order Fabales; family Fabaceae; genus Lathyrus; species Lathyrus oleraceus. Next base: position 323,384,071 of record NC_066585.1, on the reverse strand, counting down.
ATAGAAATCCATTTCACATTGCCATTAGATTAATGTATGTTTTTATCTGTTGTGCGATTACCTCTTTCTAGGGATTGCTTCCTGATGTAAATGCCTATCCAGAGGTCGTTCAATCAATAAAATCATGTTATTCAGTATATCTCTGTTTTCATTTTCATTTTTCTTTTTTGTTTGTAAGAATGACGTCCGAATTTTTGATAAACATTGCATCATGACACATAAGAGCTTTACAGGTACATGCTTAATAAACATTTAAAATTGCTATAAATTTTAAGTGCTTTGGATCGTCTATTCAGAACAGGTACCCTCAGAGCATTTCCTTAAAATCCCCTACAGATGATCGTGAATGTTTTCCCCCACCAGACGAATTCGGTATCTTATCCCTGTAGAGCTGATTAGAGCGTTGGATTCTTCAATCCCCAACAGGTTCTCACCATTGTACCTCCCCCCAAGTGGTGGTTTCTGATTATACACTCACTAGTAGAGTTGACAGTGTCAGACTATGTACCCCCAGCAGAGTTGACAGTGCCAGACTGTATCTTCCCAGCAGAAGCGGCTGCTCCTCAGAGTTCGAAGCCAGATCGATAATCCCAATGCCAGATCCATGGTTTCTTTCCTTGAAGCAGAACCTCGGTACCGTATCTGTGTTTGCTTCCTCTTCTGAGTCATCTCCCGCAGATCGTGGTTGCCAAAACCACTATTGCTTTTCCCAACAACAGGTTTTCAGTGCCGTTCTCTCCCCAGTCAGAATCTCGGTATTTCGTCATTGCTAGAACACCGTGTGGCGGGTCATTTCCCCACAGAATTCTTTGCGCTGTGCATCTCCAACAGCCTTGCCAGGGTCCAGAAGATGGTGATCATTTCCCCAACAGATCCCCTTGCCTCAGCTTGGCATTCTACCCAGCATTTCGCATCCCTGCATGTAGAATCATATTGCATTGCCTTCTCCCAAATCGCGTAGCATATCCATTTTCATGGAGCATTACGCCACTGAAAAATTCAAACATACGCATGTAAGCATAAAACATTCTCGTTATCCCAAGTGATAAGCCAGAAGTTGTTTCCAGTACTAAGAATGAGGATTGTTCATGACTTACCTTTGTTATCCCTAGCAAGTGTCATTGGCCAATGCGCCGCCTCTATTATCGTTCCCTATTTCTGCCGATGCTGACAGGCATGAAGTTTTTCCGGTATTCAGACCGAAGTGGCATTCAGGCCAATTTTCCGATGTTTAGATTGAAGAAGTTTCCAACGTTCAGGTCGATGCAACTTGTGCATTCAGGCCAATTTTCCGGTATTCAGACCGAAGTGGCATTCAGGTGAGTTTCCAGTATTCAGACCGAAGTGGCATTCAGGCCAGTTTCCGGTATTCAGCCGGAAGTGGCGTTCAGGCCAGTTTTCCGATGTTCAGATCGAAGAAGTTTCCGACGTTCAGGTCGATGCAACTTGTGGTATTCAGGCCAATTTTCCGATGTTCAGATCGAAGAAGTTTCCGACGTTCAGGTCGATGCAACTTGTGGCGTTCATGCCAATTTTCCGATGTTCAGATCGAAGAAGTTTCCGACATTCAGGGTGATGCAACTTGTGCCGTTCAGGCCAGTTTTCCGACGTTCAGATCGAAGAAGTTTCCGACATTCAGGTCGATGCAACTTGTGGCATTCTGGCCAATTTTCCGATGTTCAGATCGAAGAAGTTTCCGACGTTCAGGTCGATGCAACTTGTGGCGTTCATGCTAGTTTTTCGATGTTCAGATCGAAGAAGTTTCCGACGTTCAGGTCGATGCAACTTGTGGCATTCAGGCCAATTTTCCGACGTTCAGATCAAAGAAGTTTTCGACGTTCAGGTCGACGCAACTTGTTGAATTCAGGCCATTCTCTCAGTGTTCAGACCGATATTAACAATCTCATATCTCCCGATGTTCAGATCGAAGTCATTTCCAGTATTCAGACTGATGAGCGGCATTCAGGCCATGGTTATTTCTGTATTACCATTTATTTTGGTATTCAGGTTAACATTCTTTTTCGGTATTCAGACTGACTCTCACCGTACCAGACGGATTCTTCTTTCAAGACCACCTCTTTGCCGATTCTGACAGGCATTGTTACTTCACTTCACTTCAGTGCAAATTTTCGGGCTTTTATTGTATTCAATGCCTTCATACCTCGAAAGCACGAAAGCCGCTGCTATCTTCTTTCCATGTCCCCAGTTGATTGAATAGGGGCAGCTGTAATACCTCAAAATTTACCCTTCATTTTTCCTGGAAGCATACGCTTTACACCTAAAAAAAAACGAAAAACGAAAAAAAAGAAAACGAAAAAAAAACGAAAAAAAAATTAATAATAATAATAATAAAATAAATAAATAAATAAGTAAATAAAAGAAAAATTTTGGACTTGGGCCTCTCTCATCTAAGAGAAGAACCCCGGGGAAAAAGATAGTGAGAGAAGAGCTAACAGAGTTCAGAGCAGCCTCCAAACCCTGAAGGGAACTCAACTGCACAGAATCACCTCTGCCTCACATAAACCCTTGAGATTGTTTTGTAAACCTCACGGGTGCAACTCAATTTCAATCAAGCTCTCTAATCAGGTTTGCCGTTATTCCCATTACCTTTGTGCTTTGAAGTTGAATACTCTGAATGTTTGAGGTATGATGGATGAATTTCATTAGGTTTTTGCCCACGGGTTCATAATTATGTATGAATGTATAAATAATGCCTTGAATGCTTAACCGTTTAATTTCTGAAGTGTATGCCACAGGGTTTGAGGTTTCTGAAACCATACTATTATCCATGAAAAACCATACTGTTTTGCTCTAATCTGACTCACGTTTGCCATAGCATGTTTTCTCCTAATCCTTATCTTGTTTCACTAACCCTTTTGTTGAGTTTTTGCCAAGGCTCACATGACTTTTAAAGGGATAGCTCGCTGGATATTCCCCTTTGCTTATGGGATACCATTTGGGAGATTTATTCTAATTGCCTTGTTGGCACATTTACTTTATACATGTTTGTTTTGTATGTGTTTGGATCCCCGCAGGTAGTGCGGTTCCTTCGTCAAGGACTGCCTTTTTGCATGAGCATCTCAAACCCTAACCCTTCATTGATTTTTCTTCTCCTAAACACACGTTTACTCCTTCTACTACAGGTGAGTAAGTCTCCAAAGGTCGAGCATCTGGTAGATTGCATAGTAACGTCGTTCGTCCAAAACCCAATCCATAACCCCGTAGTTAGCCGAACTACGGCTTGCTATGATTCTCATTCCATATGAGATACATAAGCATAAGACGCGATGTCTTAGCGAGCACACACCCCCCAACCCATAGGTCAGCCGAGCTACGAAGACTATGATTTTCATATTCAGATGAGATACGTATGCAGTGGATGCGACATCCGCGCGAGTCATTTGCATTTGACCCCTTTTTTAGTAAACAACACAAGATAAACTCACACCCTTTAGACAAGAACTACAAAAGTGGATCCCGTAGAGTACTATGGATGCGTAGGGGTGCTAATACCTTCCCTTCGCGTAACCGACTCCCGAACCCAAGATTTGGTTGCAAGACCTTGTCTTTTCCTTTCCTCTTTTCAGGTTTACTTCGAGCGTTTCCTTTCCCTCCTTTGGGATAAATAACGCACGGTGGCGACTCTTTTGTCATTTTCTTTCGCCAGTTGTTTTTTTGCACACTGTATTTTTTCAGGTTGCGACACTTGGTAGCCCCCAGAGTAGGTGTGTTTGTCACCAAACTGGGTAAACAATTCTCTGTGTCATTTACTGCGTTTTACATTTTCTTTCTGCATACATTACCTGTCTGCACAGAATTGGATGTCATAACATCTAGTGTGACATCGATAGTTTGTTACTAGAATTTTAATTGGCATCAGAGCAGGCATTCTGCCTGTTAATTTCTGGGTGAGATCTAGGGACGTTACTTTCTAGTACCATGGACAAGGATGTAGGATTCTCAAATAGACCACCCATGCTGGATGGTTCTAACTATGATGACGGGAAACCTCGTATTATAACCTTCTTGAGGTCTCTGGATAGCAAGGTCTGGAGTGATATCAACAAAGGATGGGAACATCCAACGAAGACAGGTAAAGATGGAATCATTATGCAAATTCCTGAAGAAGAGTGGGACAAAGAGCAAGAGGCATTAGCCCTTGGAAAATCTAAGGCTTTGATGCACTGTTCAATGGGATAAATAAGAACATTTTCAGACTGGTGCATCACTGTGAATTGGCTAAAGAAGTTTGGGATACTCTCAAAACAACTCATGAAGGTACCTCCAAGGTAAGGATGTCTAAACTCCATATGCTGACTACTAAGTTTGAAAATCCGAGGATGAAAGAGGATGAGACTATTCATGACTTCCACATGAATATTCTTGAAATTGCCAACACTTCTGGAGGCTTAGGAGAGAAAATGTCTGAAGAAAAACTTGTAAGAAAGATTCTCAGATCATTGCCCAAGAGATTTGTCATGAAGGTTACTGATATAGAAGAGGCTCAAGATATCTGCAATATGAAGGTTGATGAGCTTATTGGTTCTCTCCAAACTTTTGAAATGGGCTTGTGTGAGAATGTTGAAAAGAAAAACAAAAGCATAGCTTTTGTATCAAATACTGAAGAGGATTTAGAAGAAGGAAATATTGGAGGTGATGAAAGTATATCAGAAGCTATAGCCATGCTTGGAAGACAGTTCAACAAGTTCATAAAGAAGATTGATAAAAAAGGTAGACCAAATGTCAAGAACACTTCATCTGACATCAGTAGAAGATCAAAATCTGAAGAAAAGTCCAACCAAGGCAAGGGAATCCAGTGTCATGGATGTGAAGGTTTTGGACACATTAGAGCTGAATGTCCTACCTTCCTCAAGAAGCAAAAGAAGGGACTATTTGTCACCTGGTCTGATGGAGACTCTGAGAGTGAATCAGAAGGATAATCAGCAAAACATGTCACTGCACTAACTAGTGTCTGTGCCTCTGATGATGAGTCAAGTGGAGATGAACTTATATTTGATGAACTTGTTGCTTCATATAAAGAGTTATGTGTCAAAAGTGCAGAAGTGTGTCTACAAGGAGAAAAGCAGAAGAAACTTATCAAGGAGCTGGAAGCTGAGAAGAAGAAGCATCTGACAGTCATAGATGATCTAAATGGTGAGATAACCTTGCTGACCTCTAAGCTAGGTCAAATGACAAAATCTATCAGAATGCTGAATAAAGGAACTCACACTTTGGAAGAAATTCTAAACGTGGGACAACAATCAGGAACCATGTCTGGTTTAGGCTTTGTTAAGGAATCCTCATCTGAATTCAAAAGCTCAAAGGCTGAAGTTCAGAAAATGAAGAAGAGGTCACAACCAATGTCACAACATCATGGAGACAGGAGGATTAACCATCAAAAGAAGAAATTTCAAAGATGGAGATGCCACTACTGTGGAAGATTTGGCACATAAAACCCTTCTGTTACAGGTTGCATGGTTATCCTAACCAGACTCCTCAAGTCAGACCTAAGCAGAAGGCACCTAAGCATAATTCCCCTATCAAGAAACAATAATGGGTTGCTAGAATAGCTCACACATCTCTAAGGGTATCTACCAAAGAAGACTGGTATTTTGATAGTGGTTGCTCAAGACATATGACTGGGATGAATAACTTATTGGTAGATATACAACCTCATACTACCAGTTATGTGACCTTTGGTGATGGAGCTAAAGGAAAAATCAAAGGTGTTGGTAAGCTGGACAGTCCTGGAGTTCCAGAACTGAATAATGTGTTGTTAGTAAAAGGACTAACTGCTAATCTCATCAGCATAAGCCAACTATGTGATCAAGGCTTCAATGTACAATTCACTAAGGAAGAATGTGTTGTGACAAATGGAGAAAATAAGAAAGTTACGAGAGGATCCAGATCCAAAGATAACTGCTATCTACGGGAGCCTAAAGTCTCAAACGACTCCTCAATGTGCTTCTTAGCCAAGCAAGAAAAGGAAGTGAAGTTGTGGCATAGAAGACTTGGACATCTTCATTTAAGAGGAATGAAGAAGATCATATCCAAGGAAGCAGTTAGAGGAATCCCAAAGCTGCTTATTGATGAAGGAAAAGTCTGTGGAGAATGTCAGGTTGGCAAGCAAACCAAGATGTCACATCCTAAGCTAGGACATCCTACAATATCCAAAACTCTGGAACTTTTGCACATGGACTTAATGGGACCTATGCAGGCTGAAACTCTTGGTGGGAAGAGATATGCTTATGTGGTTGTTGATGACCATTACAGATACACATGGATAAGCTTCATCAGAGAAAAATCAGATGCATTTGATGTCTTCAAAGATCTATGCATAAGACTCCAAATAGAAAAGGATAATAGTGTTATAAGAATAAGAATTGATCATGGAAAGGAGTTTAAAAATTCAAAGTTTGACGATTTCTACTCATCTGAAGGAATAAGTCATGAGTTTTCCTCACCTATTACTCCTTAGCAAAATGGAGTAGTTGAAAGGAAGAACAGAACTATTCAAGAATCTGCTAAAGCTATGATTCATGCAAAGAAGCTTCCTATGCACTTTTGGGATGAAGCTATAAATACAGCTTGCTATATTCACAACAGAGTTACCTTGAGAAAGGGAACCTCTTCCACTCTGTATGAAATATGGAAAGGCAGAAAACCTACTATGAAGTACTTTCATATCTTTGGAAGCAAATGTTACCTTCTTACAGATCGTGAACAGAGAAGAAAATGGACCCCAAAAGTGATGAGGGTATATTCCTGGGATACTCTACTATCAGTAGAGCATACAGAGTTTTCAACTCCAGAACTAATGTCCTGATGGAATCCATAAATGTTATTGTTGATGATAAAGATAAAGAATCCAATGTCATAGAGGATGTTGGAACATTCCTTGAGACTTCAACAGAAAATGTACAGGATACACCTCCTGGACATGAGTTAGAAGCATCCAACAAGGTGCCTTCTATTAGGATTCAGAAAGACCACCCTAAGGATCTAATCGTAGGAGATCCCAATAGTGGTGTGATTACCAGATCAAGGGAGAATAGCTCAAATTCCTGCTTTGTATCCAAGGTTGAACCTAAAAATGTGAAAGAAGATCTGATTGATGAATATTGGATCAATGCTATGCAAGATGAACTGGAGCAGCTTAAAAGGAATGAAGTATGGGAGTTAGTTCCAAGACCTGAAGGGACTAACATCATTGGTACCAAGTGGATTTACAAGAACAAGTCTGATGAGAAAGGAGTAATCACTAGGAATAAAGCAAGACTAGTGGCACAAGGGTATAATCAAGTTGAAGGGGTTGATTTTGATGAGACTTTTGCACCTGTTGCAAGACTTGAGTCAATAAGGTTGATGTTAGGTGTTCCCTGTATTCTGAAGTTTAAATTGTTCCAAATGGATGTGAAGAGTGCCTTTTTAAATGGCTACTTGAATGAAGAAGTCTATGTGGAACAACCAAAAGGGTTCAGTGATCCTAATCTACCAAAACATGTGTACAAGTTGAGGAAAGCTCTGTATGGATTGAAGCAAGCTCATAGAGCTTGGTATGAGAGGCTGACTGAATTTCTGACTACAAATGGTTACAAAAAAGGAGGGATAAATAAGACCTTATTTGTGAAGGATGAAGATGGAAAAATCATGATTGCCCAAATATATGTGGATGATATTGTCTTTGGTGGAATGTCAGATAGAATGGTGAAACATTTTGTTAACTAGATGCAATCTGAATTTGAAATGAGTTTGGTTGGGGAATTGACTAATTTTCTTGGACTGCAAGTTAAACAGATGGAAGATTCTAGGTTTCTCTCCCAAAGCAAATATGCCAAGAACATAGTTAAGAAGTTTGGTATGGATAATGCTAGTCACAAAAGAACTCCTGCACCTACTCATTTAAAGTTAACTAAAGATGAAGGAGGTTCTAGTATTGATCAATGCTTGTATAGAAGCATGTTAGGTATCCTACTATATCTAACTTCTAGTAGACCTGATATTGCCTATGCAGTTGGTGTGTGTGCTAGATATCAAGCCGAACCCAAAGTGAGTCACTTAAATCAAGTCAAGAGGATTCTCAAGTATATTAATGGGACTTGTGATTATGGTATGCTCTACTCTCATGGCTCTGAGCCTATCTTATCTGGGTATTGTGATGTTGATTGAGCTGGGAGTGCTGATGATAGAAAAAGCACATCAGGAGGATGTTTCTTCTTGGGAAACAATCTCATATCTTGGTTCAGCAAGAAACAGAACTGTGTATCATTGTCCACTGCAGAAGCTGAGTACATAGCAGCTGGAAGCAGTTATTCCCAACTGGTATGGATGAAACAGATGCTGACTGAGTACAATGTCACTCAGAATGTCATGACACTGTCCTTTGATAATCTCAGTGCCATCAACATTTCAAAGAATCCTATCCAACACAGTAGGACCAAACATATTGACATTAGACATCACTTCATAAGAGATCTGGTAGAATTTGGAACATGTGGCAACTGAACTACAACTTGCTGACATATTTACAAAGGCTTTGGATGCTACTCAGTTTGAAGATTTAAGGGGCAAGTTGGGTATATGTCTTTCTGAGGAATTATAGCAACTAAGGATGTTAGGAATTTACTATTTAATATTTCAAATTATTAAACAATTGGAAGTGTGCTCTGATTGGTCAACAGATAATAGTTATTTCACTTGCAACAAGCGTTACTTCTTCCACTCTTTCATCTTCCATTCACGCAAGCATCCTCTCAGAGAAATTTTTCATTTTGTCTCTAAGATACTCATCATGGTTGAACAATTCAACTCTTCTCCTTCCAAGAACATGCATTGGTCTCGTAGCGCTGAACCAAGCAACCCTAACAGAGAAGATCCTGTTGCTGACTCTGTGAATACCCCACATGCAAGAAGACCTAAAGAAACTGTATCAGGCTTCTCTTCATCCATCGTTCTTGAGGAACGAACCAAAGAAGGTTCCAGGTATGTTCACAATGTCATTGCCACTATAGTGACTGGAATACTGTCTGGAAATCATGAGGTCCCTGGGTTTTCCATTCCCTTAAACACTATTGACATGACTGACAACAAAATTTGTCAAGTCATCACTGCTAATCAGGTAAGGAAGTGGCCTCTCAAAGGAAAATTAGTGGCAAGTAAACTGAGTGTCAAGTATGCAATGCTGCACAATTGGGTGCCCACCAATCATAAATCTACAGTTGCTGTAATGCTTGGAAAGTTTATATATGTTGTTCGAACCAAAGCCAAATTTGACTATGGCTCCTATATTTTTGATCAAACTTTGAAGCATGCAGGAAGCTTCAGTGTGAAGGGTCCTATAGCCTTTCCTTCTCTCATCTGTGGTATTGTTTTGAATCAGTTTCCAAACATCTTAACTGAGAATGATTCTGTGAAGAAAAGAGACAGCCATATGTCTTTCAATCATAAGTTGTTCCTAGGTACCCATGTCCCCGACATTGTCGTGACATCAGGTGAGACATCACGTGTAAGCAATCATCCAGGTAAAGTTGCTGTCATTGCAATGCTCAAAGAAATCTGCAGGGAATTAGAGGCAAGGAAGCTGAACTTGAAAAAATTGATTAGCTCTTTGGAGATGACTGAAGGTGATGTGCTAGCTGATGGTGGAGAATTTGGTGAAGTTGCTATTGTTGCAGAAGAAGCTGAAAGACAAGGTGAAGAGGGAGAAGCAGATGCCAGTCCTGATGATGGCACAGATAATGATGTTGACTCTGAGTCATATGACTAGAACATTTCTCGTGTTTCTGATAATTGCTTGTAGGCTTAGTTATTTTTTGGTCTGTAATCTTAAGTGTTGCTTTGGCAACATTTTTGACAAAAAGGGGGACTAACACTTGTACCCCAGGACAACATATTTCTTTGAAGTTGAAGGTCCTCTAAACAAGAGGTTATGTTGCTGTTTGCTCTCTGCTTGATCTTCTCTTGTGCTGCTGTTGTTTGAAGTTCAACTTCTATGTTTGCTAAGTGTATTAGCTACTTTGATTCTCTGCTTGGATGTGTGCTTTCTGTTGTTGTGAACTCTGTTGTGATGCCAAGTTGCTTTAGCCAAAAATTTGCCAAAGGGGGAGTTTGTAGATGTTTTTGATTGGCTGTATTTTATGTTAAAACACTTACTGTACTTAGATGTCTTGACTGATGTCATGACATGCTTAAGTAGTATGCTGCAGGATTAGCTAATACAGAATTTACTGGATGTCAAACAGAATGTTATAACATTCATTCATGACAGCATTTTTTGGATGTCAAACTGAATGTTATGACATTCATCCCTAACAGCAGATGCTAAAGTATAGGCTAATTTTTCTGTTATGTTTCATCATTTATCTCAGGCTGATTTTCAGGAAACTAACAGCTGTGCTAAAATTAAGAGACCTACCATATAACCTATTTGTTAGCACCCGAATGTGTGGAAATTAGGTAAACTTGCTTAACCCTAATTTTATGAAATTCAAGTTCAAGGCCCAAGTACTGCATTATAAAAGAATGGCAATCCTACTGTCAACAATTCAGTTTTTGAAGCGTGAAGAATTCAATATATCATTATATATCATTGTTGTACTTTCATTGTGTCTAGAATTAGGTTTTACTTGTGAGCCAAGCAACTATCACCTAGATGATTGCATTGGACTAGGATGTTTATTGAGTTGTAATTGTTGTGTCACTCTAAGCTTTTAAGCGTGAGTGTTATGTTTCTTGATTAAAGCTTTTAAGAACAATTAAGAGTTGTTTGAAGTATATCTTCACCACTGACTTTAAAATTCTTAATGGTTGTAATAACTGTTGTGATTGAGAGGGAGTGTGTAGGTACTCAGGTCTTAGTTTAGATTGAAATTGTATTGGGTAGGTCTTAAGTGATAGGATTAAACTGGTGGTTTAAGTCCTGAATTAATACCTCTTACAGTGGATTTCCTCCCTGGCTTGGTAGCCCCCATAGTAGGTGTGTTTGTCACCGAACTGGGTAAACAATTCTCTGTATCATTTAGTGCTTTTTACATTTACTTTTTGCATAAATTACTTGTCTGCGCAGAATTGGATGTTATAACATCCAGTGCGACATCGATAGTCTGTTACTAGAATTTTACAACCCCCTTACCCCGATCTCTGACATTTTTACTAGTTTTTGATTCGATAAAACTTTTAGGTTTTTGTTCGCTTTCTAACCATTCCTTTGGATAAATAGAAGTGCGGTGGCGACTCGACTTGTATGGTTTACCTTGGATTTAGTCAATGTCTCTAATGGTAACGAATACCCCAGTACAGACATATCACGGCTCAACTCTAAGGCAAACAAAATAGGGATTACAACTACCTTTTTACTGGGTATAATACCAAAATGGAGAATATCCTTCACTGGTTAGGACGAACATATCAAGCATATACTTCATGGGGAAACGTGAAAACGAATCTGCTAGGGAAAAGGGGATTACCTTTGTCGGGTATTGGGCAAGAAGTAACAAATTGCAAACTAAGAAGAATACTACTAGTTACTGGGTAATAGACTCTTAGAGTACCAATGACATCTATCTAGGTAAGATCTTGAAAGAAACGGTCAATTAAAGACTCAACCCAATGAGGATATAACTCAAGGGGAGTGGTTCCATCCATGAAATCAACTAGGGAGGAAACTGAAATAATAATCATCCACGAAGAAATAACTCAGTGGGCAAAGGAGAAAGCTTAAAGTCTTTCTACTTAGGAGGATGACTCTCTACAATTGAAGGAGGACAGACACACTGATCTTGCATGGGGATAAAGTACCATCATAGAAGAGGATAAAAATAAAAAAATGCAATAATGCAATAATGGAAGCTATATGAGTTTATATGTATATGTATCTGTATATGTATATATGATGATTATGCTGACAAAATAATCAAAAAGGATGCAAAATGTCATTGGTTTGAATCATCGATACAATTCCTTGTCGATCTTCACAGGAGAGAAACAACTGTTGGAGAGAGATCAAACATCTTGAAGGCTCAACCCTAGCTGGGGAAGAAAGGAGATGATCTGCTGAGGAAACTACTATCAACTCTGCGTGGAATTTTAGGTCAACACCACATCAAATGGGAGACAACCCTGTAGGGGATAACCACAAATAGTTTCTCAAAATCAGGGAGAAACTCTGACTGGAGACGAATCTAATGGCGACTTGCAGGGAAACAAAGTTCTGCCGAAACCATGCAAACTGCTGCAATAAAAAGCCTACAACCCGAGGGAGGACAAATTACAAACTCAGCTGGAGAAGATGAACAACTTGGTTGGGGAAATCAACAAACATTGGGTGTTGATACACTGTTTGGGATGAAATAGGGATCATGCTAACTATGCTCCACATTTAGGGCTTACCTCTTTCAACCACCGTTGATATTCCTTTTAAATGAAATCTATTGCTTAAAATTAATGCTTTTATATGTTTAAGAAAAATATGATTTTGATTAAAATTTTAATTTCAAAAATGATTGTAATAAAATTTAAATCCATTTTTCTTAATTAAACAAGAGTAGAAACAATTGGCTAAAAGCTCAACTTTATTTAATAGAAGGGTAGTTTGTAAATGACAAGACTCGACAGATCTTTACAAGAAGTTTGAAAAATGGTAATTTACATGGAAAAGGGTTACATTGAATACAATGATCACTAATACTTCTACCAACTCTTGATATCCACTGTGCTCTTGGCGACTATTGGAGATAATGAACCAAAATCGGCCAATGTGCTCAAAACAAGTCTTTAAAACTGAAGATTAGCAGGATGCAGTTACTTGCCATAATCCCTAATTTTTGCATAAATTTCCCTTAGGTGGGGTACTCAACTTATCGGGATAATTCTTTTCTATTTCAAGTCTCTAAATTTTGCCTGGATCTCCTTTTCGGGTTCAATCCACCGAGACACTCATTTTTGCCTACGCCTCCCTTTCAAGTTTTCAACTTAGCGAGTTGTTCTTTTATTTTTAGGCGAAGTATTTCTTGATTGCATCTGCGTTCACAGGACGAGTGAACTCGTCACCATCCATTGTTGTAAGAATCAAAGCACCGCCTGAAAAGGATCTCTTGACAACATATGGGCCTTCATAATTAGGAGTCCATTTGCCCCTAGAATCTGGTTTGAAAGATAGAATCTTTTTGAGCACAAGGTCACCTTCTTTAAACACACGAGGCCTGACCTTCTTGTCAAAAGCTTTCTTCATTATCTGTTGATACAACTGACCATGGCACATGGCAGTGAACCTCTTATCTTCAATCAAACTTAACTGGTAAAATATGGTCTAACACCATTCAGCTTCAGTTAACTTGGCTTTCATCAGCACACACAATGATGGGATTTCATCCTCCACGGGGAGAACAACTTCTATGCCATAAACAAGAGAGAATGGGGTTGCCCCTGTTGAAGTGAGGATGGATGTATGATACTCGTGCAAAGCAAATGGGAGCATCTCATGCCAATCCTTATATGTTATAACCATCTTCTGGATGATCTTCTTGATGTTCATATTTGCAGCTTCAACAACCCATTCATATTGGGTATGTAGAGTGAAGAATTATGATGTGCAATCTTGAAGTCTTTGCAAAGAGCTTCCACCATATTATTATTAAAGTTTGAACCATTATCAATAATGATCTTACTTGGCACACCATATCGGCATATGATATGATTCTTGATAAACCTTACAACAACTTGCTTGGTTACATTCGGATATGATACCGCTTCAACCCATTTTGTGAAGTAGTCAATATCACTAGAATGAAACGATGTCCATTTGAAGCTTTGGGATCAATCATGCCAATCATGTCAATTCTCCACGTGGAGAAGGGCCATAGGGAAGAAATGGCGTTCAACAGTGTTGGAGGAATACGAATCTTATCTGCATAGATTTGACACTTATGGCATTTCTTCACAAACTTGCAACAGTCAGATTCCATTGTCAACCAATAGTAACCTGCTCGCAATATCTTCTTTTCCATCGCATGTCCATTGGAATGAGTACCCTAGGAACCTCCATGGACTTCAGTCATCAACAGGTTTGCTTCAAGTCTATCCACGCATTTGAGCAGAACCATATAGATGTTTCACTTGTACAATACATCACCATTCATATGGAAGTTGCCGACTAATCTTCTCAAAGTCTTCTTATCTTTTAAGGATGCCCCAGACGGGTAAATCTAACTTTGAGGAAACACTTGATATCATAATACCACGGCTTCTCATCTTTGATCTCTTCCACAACAAACACATGAGCTGGTCTATCAAGACGCGTCACAGTTATATTGAGAACCTCATTCTAATATTTCACTACAATCATTAGTCCACTTACGATTGCTTAACATTACGTTACATTGTCTTATGACAAGCTAACATAACCTCACTAATTACTAACTTTAATTTGAGCATTTAATTTCTTGTCATTTACTTTTAATGTCATTTATTTCTTGCTCATTGTTCATATTGATTTTCCCTTTGCTCACTTGAGCACATATTTTATATTTATATCATTTTTGTTTTGCTCATTTGAGCCCATTGTTGTATATAAATATATTGTTATTTTGTGTTGCTTTTGTGTTTGTTTTGTGTGAACCAAATGCAAAAGGAGAAAGGACTTAGAATTAGGACTTACCTATGCTTAAAGGAGTTCAAGAGCAACTAGGCCTCATGCCTTTAGAATGCAAAACTTGTTGAAGAGAAACTAGGCCTCATGCCTTTATAATGCTAAAGTTCAAAGTTGATCTTAAAGGACTTCTCATCCAAACTTATTCTTTGTCCATTCCCCTTATTGTGTTGTGAACCTTTTGATGTTTTTTTTTGTGTGATAGGGATCCTACCTTGAGATTGTGAAAGAGGACGATTGTCATGAATAGCCAAGTTAAGAGATAAGCCAAATGGAGATCCTAGGAGCTTGAATTCAATTGTTTGATTGCTTGTTTTTGTGTGCTAAGTCCAAAGGAAATGAGCATATTGAGTCATCTATATGACTTCAAGAAGAGGAACTCCAAGGGTTTATCTTTCCCCTCTTATCTTTGTATGCTTTAGGACTAGCCCTTCTCTTCTTCTCCCCACTTTAACCAAGCCAAAAATCATTTTCTAAACTTTGACTTTGTTCAAATTAGAAACCTAGGCCTTAAGCCTTTGACTTTTCAAAACTATTTTCATAAATACTCATTTTAAATAAACTTTAATCCAAACTTTGACTTCATTTTATAAATAAGTCTAACTTGTGAATACAACCCATTTCAAGTTGTTTTGTGGTTCCAATGGTCACTTGTTAAAAATTTTCATAAACATTAGTCATAGGTTTGAGGTATAATTGTGGTTGATGTAAATCTCACCTCATCCTTAGTGATTGGATTATAAGTCTTCCATGCTTATTATAGGGTTAACCCCTCACTAGCATGTTGAAGCCTTCCTCACATGGTGGATTGTTGGTTTAGGTTGAGTTTTCTCCCTTTAATAATAAAAGACATTAAGGCTTTTGGTCAAATCAATTCACAAATCTTTGAGATTTTTTTTACCCCAAACTACGAGGTTTTGATCCTCCTTTGGGATGGTACGTAGGCAATGGGTTCATCCATTCAAACAACAAAATTTGTAAATATAATATATTCTTTTCTCATCCCTCCAATCTTTTGCACAAATCTTTTCACAAATACCAATCTACGACACATATTTGCAAAAAGGGTTCCCTTAGAGTACTAAGGATGTTTTGGATGCGTAAAACCTTCCCATTTCATAACCAACCCCCTTACCTAGATCTCTGACATTTTTATTAGTTTTTGATTTGAAAAACTTCTTACTTGGCTTTTGTTCGCTTTTTAGCCTTTCCCTTGGACAAATAAAAGTGCGGTGGCGACTCGAATTATATGTTGACTTTTGTTTTAGTCAATAAACCTAAAGGTAACGAAAACCCCACTACAGAAAAGTGGCGACTCTGCTGGGGAGCAACCATTTCCTAGTGGGTTTAGCCTACTTTTTGCTTATATGTGTTGTATGTTTATATTTATTTATGACATATTTTTGTGCAAATTTGGGATGAATGTATTGTTTGTAATGTATGAATTGCTTGAGATATTAATTACTTGTATGCTTGGTGGTTTCTTGTGAGATGAGTTCTATACCCGAACTCGAGTGCACTTATGATAGGAGAATGGCATGGTCTTGTTGACTTGTGTGGAGTTATTCCTTAGCAAGTTAACTTACAAGTCCATTCACTTGGTGGAGGTCTTGTTGGGATCAATAATGTCACACGAGTAGTCGTGGTTAGGCATTACTCTTTCCAATATAAACCTTAGAAACTAAGAACTTTAGATACCTAGCCCATCTTGGCCTATTTTAGGACGTAGCGTGAAAGTTGTTCAAGTGTAAGACTTGAGGCGATTGTTACGCAATACTACACTCATAAGAGTCCTTATTGAGAATATTTTTAGAGGACGAGTAGTCGTTTTATCCGATAATATCCGAAAGATGAGATGATGACTATGGGAACTTTTTAGAACATGATTGTCAGGTTTAACCATAGTACACTCCCGTTGGGTGGTTCTTAACCAAGACTCCATGCTCGTGACTTACAACAAACCCTTGATTCACAGTTGATCCGTTCTCGTATATCCTCAATATCAATGGAACTTGGGTGTTGATAAGGTGTAAGCCATAATACACCAAAATGGATGATTGATATTGATGATGACTTGAGCCATCCCGTGACCTTTGTATGGTGTGACTTGCTTGATCCTTGAGTGTGTTTGTTGCATCCATGCATTCATGCATTCATTCGCATTCATGTCATCAACAATAAAGGTTTTTCAAGGAACTTAAGAGGTCTATTTGCAAATTTTCAGACATGGATAAGCAAAGAAGGAATACGAAGAAGTATAGTTTCAGAAAACCCGACTTGAAAGAGTTAATGAGTTTGGCATCTTATGTATTAGAGCCTTTGGAATTCAAAGCTTGCCATGGGAAGCTTCTGTCTATTCTTTCTGCCAAGATGGATGAGGGTCTGATGAGTGTGTTGGTGCAATTCTACGATCCTCTGTATCGGTGCTTCACTTTTTCAGATTTCCAGCTTTTGCCTACACTAGAGGAGTATGCCTATCATGTGGGTATACATATTCTTGATCAGTTGTCATTCAGTGGTTTAGAGAAGATTCCGTCTTCTCAAGAGATTGCTGACATGCTTCATATGGATGTATCTGACATTGTTGCCAATATGACTACCAAAGGTGGAATTCAAGGTCTCCCGTCTGATTTTCTGATTGCCAAAGCTACCTTGTTTATGAAGGCCATGAGTAAGGAAGCTTTTGAAGCCATATTTGTACTCCTCATCTATGGGCTAGTGTTATTTCCCAACATCGACAACTTTGTGGACGTGAACGCTATTAGGATTTTCTCTTCTCTTAATCCCATTCCGACTCTGTTGGGTGACACTTATTTCTCTTTACATATGAGGAATGCAAAGGGTGGTGGTTCCATTGTATGTTGTTTGCCTCTGTTGTGCAAGTGGTTTGTTTCGCACTTGCCTCAGACGCTTACCTTCAAGGAGAACAAGGGATGTCTACGGTGGTCCACGAGACTTATGTCTCTCACTAATGATGATATCTCTTGGTACAATCGTGTTTATGATAGCGTTCAGATTATTGACTCTTGTGGTGAGTTCTCCAATGCACCTCTTCTTGGTACATATGGTGGAATTAACTACAACCCTGCTTTGGCTCGCCGTCAGCTTGGGTTCCCCTTAAAGGATAAACCTAACACTATTTTGTTGGAAGGCTTGTTCTTTCAAGAGGGTAAAGATCCCTAAAACTTGAAGGATAGGATGGTCCGCGCCTGGCGCAAGGTTCATAAGAAAGGGAGGAATAAGCTTGGTCCGAAGAATTGTGTTGCTTTGGAACCTTACACCTCTTAGGTAAGGAACAGAGCTATTGAGTACCGCATGCCGTACGAGTATCCGAGACCTACCCCTATGGTTATGGTTGGGCCTTCAACCCTCCCTAATCAAGGAGTAGAGGAGTTGGGAGACGAAGACCGGTCGCGTGCATGGGTTCGTGAGCGTGAGGAACTTCTTCAGCAGCTCAAAGATAAGGATGCAATGATAGAGTTTCTAGAGCACCAGGTTATCGATGAGCCTGATGATGTGGTTACTTCTCTCCTTCCTCACTCATCTAGGTTTTGGAAGAGGAAGCATGATCAGCCCGCCAAGGAGAAGGACGACATGGAAGCAGCTTATGAGAGAGAGGTGAAGAGGCTTCGTGCGACTTTTCTTCCGATCTCGAAGGCTTTGGACGATTGCTTCTAGGGCTCCATAGGATGTTTATTCTCCTTTTCTCTTGTATTGTATTTGGTTACCAAGACTGTACTACTTCTTTGGTGTAAAAAGTTTCCAAATATTATTGTTATGAGTATTCCATGTATGTCCTCAAAAGTTCAATATTTTTCAAACATTTGCAAATAGATCTTTATAAAGTTCCTCTGATAAAAAACGATTCATATGCACAAGCATTGCATGCATCATATGCATAAGCAGGTTTTTTTCCGAGCTCTTGATCAGTGGTCTAGCTCTTTGCTCTTCATTTATTTTGAAGACAAGCTGACGCACCGGTATAACACCCGAGCAAATCATCAGAAGATAATGGAACACCTCGAACAATAGAACAGGGACCTAAAGGAAGAGATTGCCAAGCTAACTTCCATGATGGAGTCAGTCCTCGCTGCACAAAGTCAAGCTTCACCAACTCCTGCAACTCCTCCCGCGAGGACTGTCGTTTCTGAAGTGGCTACTTCAACAGTGCCTGCTGCAACAACCCACTTCGCTCCTAGTATGCCTGCTAGATTCCCTTGGGGAATGCTATATAACTTCATGCTAGAGGGTTTTGCTCCCACTCTTGCTTCTATGCCGACATCTAGTCCGGTCCTATCTGTGCCACCTCCCGTTGTACACACCTTACCTCGTGTTGAAGACACCATTTATCATTCCGAGTCATCTGTGGGCCCGGACGTATATGAGAAAATGGATGAAATGAAAGATCAGTTTCTTGAGCTGCGCAAGGAGTTGAAAACTTTGAGAGGTAAGGACCTCTTTGGGAAGAGTGCTGCTGAGTTGTGCTTGGTGCCCAACTTAAAATCCCGATTAAATTCAAAGTGCCTGATGAAATTCTGGTATCAGGTATGAGATGTCGAAGGTAATTTCACGACACTAATATCTGAACAATACAAACATGATAAAAGATAAAGAACAGTAATGCAAGAGACACAAGCAATTGTTAACCCAGTTCGGTGCAAACTCACCTACGTCTGGGGGCTACCAAGCCAGGAAGGAAATCCACTAAATAGAATCAGTTCAAAGACTCTCAGTAAACAACTTCAAGTTACAGTCTTTTCACCTAATTTCTACCCCTATGACTTCTACCTAAGAACTCTTAGATATGAGATCCCACTCACTCCCCCTCAATCACACCAGTGATATAAAACAAGAATTACAATGAAAAGAAAACACTCTTCAAAGACACACACTTGATCTTACTTAACATCTTCAATCAAGTAGACACACACTCATGTTTAAAAGCTTAGAGTGACAAATTACAACTCAAAAATCAGACCAATTCAATCATCTATGGATGGATTGAATGGCTTACAATTCACACGACCACACATGACTAAAACCCTTATTCTCTCTCAATATTTCGTTCGTTATTTCTTGTGTATAAAATCAGGTTTTCCATGTCCTTTTTATAGAAGCATTTGGCTGGGCTTGGACATCATAAAACCCTAAAACTGTTTTCCATTCATATCTTCTCATGACAGTTGATTAGATCTCTTTGGAAAATAAGTTAATCTCATTGTAATTACTGATTGATAGTGTGTTTAATCATATCTTCAATCATACATAGATTTGCATTAAAAACACAATCACACAATACATAACATTCAGACTGAATGTTCTGTATACATATGTCATGATATCGGGTCTGACATCTCAGTAAAATCCTGCATAATCACATTTTAAACATCCAGCAGGTACAAGTTATCTTATGTTAAGACATCACATGTGACAACTTGTGAGCACTCTAGGTTTTACCAAAATTGCTGCCAGCACAAGAACCAACAAACTCCCCCTTTGGCAAATTTTGGCTAAAACATATATCAGTCCATTTGTTCACAAGAGTACACACATATCAGCAGTTAAGCAGCAGCAGAAGCAATAACCACACAATTACTAGCTATAATAGCAACTAGTAATAAACACACAATAAACACATATGTGCTTCTTCTCCCCCTAAGTCTGTTCAACACAAACATCTTCTTCAATAACAACATCACCTATAACATTCAGAGTCACCCTCTGACATCTCCTTCAACATCACCCTCTGACATCTCCTTCAACATCACCTGTACAACACAGAACATTATTCTGTTCAACATCAACTGTCATCTGTTTAGCCTAGCTACTTCAGCACATATTAACTGCAGCTATCCACATCTCCACACATTAACTGCATCTCTCCATATATTAACTTCTCCCCCATTTTTAGTCAAAATAGACCAAAGTGACCAATTAGACAAAATAAATGTCAATCAATCCAGCAAAAAATGTCACAAAGGATGTTATAACATATATAAAATGTTAAAACAAAATGTCAGGTGGTACAGAAACGTAATTATACAAAACTACATTAGCTGAGATAATCAGAAATCCAGAGAACTCATAAAGAACCCAAAAATTACATCATGGCATCAAAAAAGACTGCCAAAAAAACTACAAACATCAAACAGAAAACATCAAAGCATCCAAGCATCCAAGCATCCAGAACACACATCATTATAACAGGGGGACCATCATCACCACAACTCAGTCTGAGGAGCTAGCATCTTCTTCACCTTCAGATCCAGAACTACCACTAGATTTATCTTGAGAATCAGACCTCTCACTTGAGGTGTGGGCATCTGTTTCCTTGGCTTCACCAACATTATCCATCTCTCCTTGCTCCAAGATACTAATTAGAACCACTAAAGCCTCTTTCCTAGCCTTAGCCACCCTAACCCCAGTTTCCAACTCCTTACAGGTTTCTTTCAATTCAGCAATCAGGCCACCTTTAGAGGCTGGCTTCTTTATTGCAGATGTCATGACAATGTCATTGACATGACTGCCTTCAAATAACTTGTAATGAATTGACAATGGAGGCTTCCTTCTACTGGGGATATCACTTGTGCTTAAAATACCAGGTTGCTGGCTTAGAATTATCCCACAAATAATTGAGGGAAAGGCAATTGGCAGCTTCACTGCATTAGTGGAAGCATGTCTAACAATTTGTTCAAACATGAACCTTCCATAATCAAAGTTGAGCCTGGTTCCAATAGCATATATTATCCTTCCAAGAGCATTAGAGATTGTTGAGATGTGGTTTGTTGGTACCCAGTTGGCTGACCCTATCTTATGCAAGATAGCATATTTCACAGTTAATTTGCCAACAGAGAGATGCTTTTTGCTTGGCCGTTCCTTGACTTGTCCAGCAGTGATTGTCCTACAGACTTCATTGTCTGTGGCCTCTAACTCAATAGCACCTTCTGTTCCTCTTCCTAGGAACTTATTGATTACAGTAGGGGAGAACCTTACACACCTTCCTCTAACAAACACTTTGCAAAACTCTTTGTTGTTCTTGTCAGCAATATCCTCCGGGATGTTCACCACAAACTCCTTCACAAGACCTTCAAAACAATGGGGTAATGCACTAAATGTTTTCATTAAATCAGCAAACTTGATCAACTCCATAACCTCCTTCACTTCCACAACATCCTTTCCTAGTTCCCTTTCCACAACAACTCTCCTATGTATCACAAATTTCCACTTGGCTGCACCATCTTCCATATGGAAGGAAATGTTATCCGAAGGCACAACAACAACCTTAGCTGGAGATTTTCTAATAGTTTGCTTTTTGACAGGAGAGATGTCTGGGACATCGTCTTCAACATCATCCTCAGAATCAGAACTTTCTCTGACCTTTCTCTTCTTGACTTCCACTTTACTCTATGACTTTGAAGGACCTACAGCAGCAGCCTTCTTACTAGTTCTTGTTGTCATCATCTCAGCCACATACCTGCCTTTCCTGGTCTTCATTCTCTTTGCAAAACTTGGCTTCAAGTGATGAAGCAAGGTGTCATCTTCTTCATCTGAGCTCTCTTCTTCCAAATCAATCACCTTCTCAGTAGTGTCATGCTTCTTAGACTGAGAGGCATCTACATGTTTCTTACTAGGAACGGTTTTCCCTAAAGAACACAGTCCTTCTGCAGCAATATCTTTTTCTGACCTAGATGAATCATCATCTTTCTTATTTTGAGGTTCCACCTCAGGTGAGGGGTCCCTTCTAGACAGAGGAGTCGAAACTCCCTTGACTGAGTGTCCTACATTTAGGATCCTTGTGACCAGATTCCTAATGACATGATCAGTATAATGCATGTCATCCTTAGAGGGAGGGTTATCAGAGTTGTTACCTTGATTATTTCCTGCAGTGGAAGATGAACCAGGGGCGTCGCCTGGGATGACTGAAAGAGGAATAACTTCCAAAACGTCTTCATCCAGAAAATCCATAGAGGGAGTTCTTGCTTTGTGAGTAGGTTTAGAACCAGAAGATGAAGGATGTTGTGACATTTTGTTGAACTTGTGAAAATATTTTTGTTTCCCTAGCAGAGATGGTCGATACAATTTGATGAAGATGGAAGTGGTTGTACTGAGGTTGAGCGTGAAAATGGTATAGATGGTAGTTCCAGTACTAGGTAATGATTTACCAAAAATGGGGCACTTTCTTTTAAGTGGGCAGACAATATTTTTATTACCTTTTCCACTCCAAATTAATTGCTATAAATTCTCATGAATACAAATCCCTAATTTCCCTCTTAAACATTCAAATTGATTAGCATCCAAAGCCTTTGTAAATATGTCAGCTAATTGCATTTCAGTAGTAACATACTCCAAGGCTATTGTAGCGGGGTATTTGTTACCATTAGAGATATTGACTAAATCCAAGGTAAATCATACAAGTCGAGTCGCCACCGCACTTCTATTTATCCAAAGGAATGATTAGAAAGCGAACAAAAACCTAAAAGTTTTATCGAATCAAAAACTAGTAAAAAAGTCAGAGATCTGGGTAAGGGGGTTGGTTATGCAATGGGAAGGTCTTAAGCACCCAAAACATCCTAGGTACTCCTAGGGAGCCCTTTTCATACTTGTTGTAAGGTTGTTATTTTGTGAAAATTTGTTTGTGCAAACATGATTGAAGAGACGAGGGGAGAATATACAAGTTATTTACATTTTGTGTTTGGATGGATAAACCCATTGCCTACGTACCATCTTAAAAGATTAGGATCAAAACCTCGTAGTTCGGGGTAAAAATCTCAAAATGAGTTGGTGAATTGATTGGTCCAAAAGCCTTAAGGTCTTTTGTTATCAAAGGGAGAAAACTCAATCCTAAAATCACAAATCCACCATGTCAGGATAGCTTTAACATGCTAGTGAGGGGTTAACCCTATAATAAGCATGGAAGACTCATTGTCCATCACTAAGGATATGGGTGAGTATTACATCTAGCTCAAGGATAACTCAAACCTAATAGCTAAAGGTTATGAAAAGTTTGATTAAGAAGGTGGCCATTGAAACCACAAAAAGTATTTGAATGGGTGGTATTTACCAATGAAAAGTATTTACAAAGTATGGTCAAAGTTGATTTAAAGATTCAATTCAAAATAAGTGTCATGAAAAGAAAGTTTGAAAATCAAAAGCATAAGGCTTAGGTTTCTAATGTTGAAAATACAAATGTTAAATGTTTGCACAAAGGTTTAGGCTTGGGTTAGAGTGGAGGGAAGAAGAAGAATGGCTAAAGTCCTAAAAACACAAGAGGTAAGGAATAAGAAGCAAAACCACACATGGAGTTCCTCTCCTGAGGTCATATTGATGATCCAAGTAGCTCCCATCCTTTGGAATAAGCAATCACATAAGCACAAACTCAAGCAATCAACAATCAAATGAACTCTTGGAATGCTCCTCAATGTATCTTGGATCTCTCTCTCTTAGAATCTCATGGCAATGGGTCCTCAAAGTTGAATCAGGGTGGAATCCCTAGCACAAGAACACACACATTAAAAGATTCTAGCAAACAAACAAGGAATGGACAAGAAGAGTTTTAGAAGTTGGTCCTTTCAAGGTCATCTTTCAACATTAAGCAGTCTAAAGGCATGAGGCCTAGTTGCTCTTTGACATTTATAACACTCTAAAGGCGTGGGGCCTAGTTGCTCTTTGACTCCATTTTGAATAGGGAATATCCTAAAGTCTAAGTCCTTTTGTCCATTTGCATTTGGTTCACAACAATCAAAACAAAACACATACACAATAGTATATACACAATTATATGCTCAAGTGAGCAAAAGGCAAATTGCATTAACATAAGCATGTGCTCAAGTGAGCAAAGGAAAAAGCAAATGAATAATATGTACAAGAATAGTAAATTGCATAAATGTAAAGATCAAAAAGTAAATGTTAATGGTTAATGATTAGTGTAAGACCCTAATTTTGTCCCTAAGATCCCTCATGGCATCATAACATTGCATTTGGCATTGCCTCAAGGATCATTAGCATCTTGGTTCGCTTTGCCTTTGGGGTTGGACCTCCTTGTGAGTGGTTTGAGATCACCAAGCATGATTGAATTGTACATCATTGCTTTTCCTATTTTGTTTATTAACGAAAAGCATAAAAATATGTCACTAACATCTTTTGTTTGTAGCTTGAGCAATCACAAGGTCCAAAGCTTCTAGGAGGTCATTGGTACAAAGACATGGTCAAGAGGAAATGATAGCAAGCATGGTAATGGTTCCCAAAGCTCTCATCCATCAAGTATGCCTCCCTAGCATCTCAATTCATCATTTTGATCAAAGCAAGTCAAAGGGTTTGAGGTTTGTGCTCCAAGGAAACCTTAATTCATCTGTGCACCACAATGCCTTGCTCCTGAAGCAACCTCAGCCCATGATCAAATACAGTCAAGGGAAGTTCTTTAAATCTTCATTTCATGAATATTTAAACTTATTTGAGTGTCCTTAATCATCAATTTATCAAGATATGAGGCATGGACTTGAGAAGTTGATCAGTCAATTCATCTAACTATTTTGAAATGCACTGAGACCTAACTTTTTATGTGTTGGTCAAATGGAGATGGTTCCAAAATCAAAAATGTTCTTAAGGACAATATGAAAAACTTTAATTTTCATCAAAAATTGATTTAAAGCTTGGAAGGCCATCTGTCATTCCAATACATTATAGGTCATTTTGACTGAAACCCTAATTTTGGGTCAGCTTCCCAAGGACATAACTCCTTAATTTTTTATGATTTTGAGGTGGTATCAAATGCATTGGAAATATTAAGATGTATACTTAAAATGTTATGTTGAACAAAATTCCAAAATCTCAAAGGAAATACATGTGATAATGCAAGACATTATAGGTCATTTTGGACCAAAAGCATTAAAAGGAAAAAAGTCCAACTTCAAGTGCCCATAACTTCTCCATAAAAAATCTAAATGATGAAAACTTTAAGTTCATTTTGATTGTCTTGAAAAGATCTACAACTTTGATGTTGGAGGGTTTTTCATTTGAGGCTCGCATCATCAAAACAGAAGGGCTTTAACATTGGCCAAATTTGGAAACCTTGCATTGACATTTTTTGCACATCACACTTTAAACTCAAAATTCACTAATTTCCACACTTCAAATGAGCTTTTGTCCAACATAACATTTGTTCCTTATACAAAAACCTTTCCAACCATTACCCACATGCTTATGTTTGGATTTTCTAAATAGTATTTTCGAAGAGGTGAAGGTTTAGGTTCATTTGTGGAATTCATGTTGAAATCTTGATGCACAAGCAAATTCAAAGCAAACTACACGTCCAAACCTTTGGCATCTGAGCTCAGCTTGCAATTGGCATGATTTTTGGGCCTTGTGCATGATCATGCAAGCCCATGCAAGGATTATCCAATCTCATGCACACGACTTTGTTCATCATTTCCTTGCCACTCTCTCTATAAATAGAGACCCTATGCTAGTCAAAAAGAAACCCTGGTTCAACCTGAAATGCTGCAGAATTCTCTCCATAACCATCACTAAAGGAATTTCCACTTTTCTCTAAAAAATTCAGATCTGAATTTCAACTACATTGGTTGATTTCCAGACCTATAATTCCTCAGCCTTGCTTCCTCTTCATCACTAGATCTCATCCCAAGCTTTGGTTGTGAAGAATCGTGCTCTCAAGATCTGCATTTCAAAGGTGGATAACATAACTTTTTCTCTTCGAAACTCCTTGATCCTTGCTTATTTCTTGTGTTTCTTGGTCTGGCTGAAGTCCTCTCAATAGAGGCATTTGATTTGTGCTTTCAATTTTGCAAAAACATGAAGTTCATGATGAACACCATCATACTTAGGTCTCTGATTTCTCCATTTATAGAAGTCTAGGGTGTATGTGAATGGTATAGGAGTGATGTACATCACTTCCTCTTTCGATTGATGCCTGGATCGCGTGTTTTGGCACACATTTGCTCTTCTGCAAATCTGAGCTCTCACCGGAGCTAGCCTGAGAAGACGGTGGCGCTGGCCACCGTCCCAACTCCAGATCCATTCCTGGCTGTTTGATCTCTTTTCCAGATCTAATCTGGATCCTTCATTGTTATGACTTTTTCTTAGTTTCCATGTGATTGCATTGACCGTGGACTACAATGAGCGCGCACCTCTGGATGCTTGGATCTGCCAGCTCAATTAATAAGCTCAGATCCAAGGGCTCTCGTTTTTTGCCTTTTTTAATTTCTGGTTTTATTTTCTTTAATTCCCTTTTATTTCAAAAATCAATATCTCTCTCATTTTTAATCCAAAAATTATGGGACCAATTGCATTAGTCTCTAAATAAATTCTAGTTTCTATTTATGATTTTTAATATTTTTTATTTTGTCATTTGATATTTTTTGTGAATTTTTTCTTTTCTGGTTATTTTTAATTCTTTTTAAATAGTTTTTGATATTCAAAAAATACAAAAATATTTTCCTAACCTATTTGAATGATGATGGATCTATGAAAAATATTCTCATCAATTTTTGAATTGATTTGAGATTTATTTGAGATTTTAGTTCAATTAGGTTATTTTTTATTCATGTTTAATTGATTAAAAATAGTTTCTGACTTTTAAAAATGCTGAAATTTTTTGTCAAACTTAGTTTGACCTTGTTGAACTTGGGATAAATTACTTGGACCTTTTAAGGTTGATTTGAAGTAATTTTGAAGTTTGACCTCTTCTTTTATTTTTAATTCAAGTTTATTTTAATATTAAAAATGTCAAAAATATTTTGTTTATTGTTTGATCTCCAATCTTCATCTCACTTCTGTTTTTGATTGTTTGACTTTGACTTTCAATGTCATTGGTCAACATATGTGGATTGGTACATGTTACTTCATTTAATGCACTTTAATTTTGGCATTTCCATTTCTCTTATTCATCTCCTTCTTCTTCTTCTTCTTTTTTCTTTTTGATCAATGAGTTGAAGGTTGATAAGTTGGCATTGATTAGGGAGACTTAATCTTCCTTGATTCAAATCTAATTCATCTTGATCAATTGATCAAGTTAATGGCTTTGCATTAAGGATAGGTTGTCTCCTAAATCATGCAAAAGGCTTAAACCAATACAAGATCAATTCTCTTTTCTTTTTGGCATGGCAAGTTGTTGGGACTTGGTTCATTAATCAAGATTCCTAACTTGTGTTGGTTGCCTACATTATTATTGACCGGCCTCAGATAGTTGTGACTTCTACATAATTCCAATTACGATTGCTTAACAAAGCGCTAAATTTGCCTTATGGCACACTAACTACTAACACTAACTATTGACAATTAACATTTACTTTATGCACTTTACTTTTATGCAATTTACTATTCTTGCACATATTATCCATTTGCTTTTCTCTTTGCTCACTTTAGCACATGTTTATGTTAATGCCATTTGCTTTTTGCTCACTTGAGCACATAATTGTGTATATATTATTATGCTTGTGTTTTGTCTTGATTGTTGTGAACCAAATGCAAAGAAATGGACTTAGTTTCTAGGATTTTCCCTATGCAAAGAATGGAGAATTGGACTTAGATTCTAGGACCTTCCTTATGCAAAATTGGATTAAATGAACCTTAATGATGAAGATGGATTAGAAGGACCAAATCTCTAAACTCACTATTGTCCATTCTTGATTTACTTCATGGAACTTTTGATGTGTGCGCTTTTGTGCTAGGGAATTCTATTTGAGCTTGAATTGGAGGACCATTGCCATGTTCATCCAAAGTGAAAGACACAAGCTACATTGAGGATCTCTTAAGAGGCTTGTTTGATGATTGCTTATGCTTTATTGTGATTGCTTATTCCAAAGGATGGGAGCTACTTGGATCATCAATATCATCTCACGAGAGGAACTCCATTGTGGTTTTATTTCTTTATCCCTCACCTTTTTGTTTTACTTAGGACTTAGCCCTTCTTCTTCTTCTCTCCACTCTAACCCAAGCCAAAACTTTTTGTGCAAACATTTAACCATTGTTTTCAAACATTAGAAACCTAAGCCTTATGCTTTTGATTTTCAAACTTTCCTTTCATAACACTTATTTTGAATTGAACCCTTAAGTAAACTTTGACCATTTTTGTATATACTTTTAATTGGTAAATATAACCCATTCAAATTTCTTTTGTGGTTCCAATGGCCACTTCCTTTAATCAAACTTTTCATAACCTTTAGCTACTAGGTTTGAGTTATCCTTGTGGTAGATATAATACTCACCTATATCCTTAGTGATGGACAATGAGTCTTCCATGTTTATTATAGGGTTAACCCCTCACTAGCATGTTGAAGCTATCCTCACATGGTGGATTTGTGGTTTTGGTTGAGTTTTCTCCCTTTGATAACAAAAGACCTAAAGGCTTTTGGACCAATCAATTCACCCACTTGCTTTGAGATTTTTACCCCGAACTACGAGGGTTTTATCCTAATCTTTTATAAGATGGTACGTAGGCAATGGGTTTATCCATCCAAACGCAAAAATGTAAATAAACTTGTATATTCTTTTCTCATCCCTTCAATCATGTTTGCACAAATAAATTTTCACAAAACAAACAACCTTCACAACAAGTATGAAAAGGGCTCCCTAGGAGTACCTAGGATGTTTTGGGTGCCTAACACCTTCCCATTGCATAACCAACCCCCTTACCCAGATCTCTGTTCTTTTACTAGTTTTTGTTAAAACTATTAGGTTTTTGTTCGCTTTCTAACCATTCCTTTGGATAAATAGAAGTGCGGTGGCGACTCGACTTGTATGACTTACCTTGGATTTAGTCAATATCTCTAATGGTAGCGAATACCCCGCTACAGAAAAGTGGCGACTCTGCTGGGGACATTTGCCTAGTGGGTTTTGCCTACTTTTCATATTTGTTGTATTGTATTGTATTGTTTTGTGACATATTTTTGTGCAATTTGGGATTACTGTATTGTATGTAATGATTGAATTGCTTGAATATTAATTCCTTGTATGCTTTGTGATCTTTGTGAGATGAGTTCTATACCCGGACTCGAGTGCACTTAGGATAGGAGAATGACGTAGTCTTGTTGACTTGTGTGGAGTTATTCCTTAGCAAGTTGACTTGCAAGTCCATTCACTTGGTGGAGGTCATGTTGGGATCAATAATGTCACACAAGTAAGTTGTGGTTAGACATTACTCACTCCAATATAGACCTTAGAAGCCAAGGACCTTAGTTTACCAAACCCATCTTGGCCTATTCTTAGGATGTAGTGCGAAAGTCGTTCAAGTGTAAGATTTGATACGATTGTTACGCGATACTACACTCGTAAGAGTCTCTCTTGAGGATATTTTTGGAATACGAGTAGTCATTTCTCCGATATTATCCGAAAGATGGGATGATGACTATGGGAACCTCTTGTAGAACATGTTTGGCAGGTTAAAACCATAGTACATTCCCTTTGGGTGGTTCTTAACCGAGACTCCATGCTCGTGACTTGCAACAAACCCTTGATTCATGGTTGATCCGTTCATATATCCTTAATATCAATGGAACTTGGGTGTTGATAAGGTGTAAACCATAATCCACCAAAATGGATGATTGATATTAAGGATGATATGATCCATCCCATGACCTTTGTTTGTTGTGCTTTGCTTGATCCTTGAGTGTGATTGTTGCATTCATGCACTCATTTGCATCCATATCATCAATAATGAAGAGAATTTTCAAGGAACTTAAGGGGTTTATTTGCAAAATTTTCAGACATGGAAAGACAAAGAAGGAATATAAAGAAGTACAACTTTAGACAACCAGATTTGAAAGAGTTAAGGAATCTGACACCCTATGTATTAGATCCTTTGGGTTTCAAGGCTCGTTTTGGGAAGCTCCTTCCTCTTCTGACTACTCAGGTGGATGAAGGGTTGATGAGTGTATTGGTGCAGTTTTATGACCCTCTGTACCGCTGCTTCACATTTCCGGATTTCCAGCTCTTGCCTACACTTGAGGAGTTTGCTTACCTTGTGGGTGTACCTATTCTAGACCAGTTGCCATTCAGTGGCTTGGAGAGTATTCCTACTTCTCAAGAGATAGCCGACATGTTACACATAGATGAATCTCTGGTTGGTGCTCATATGACTACCAAAGGTGGAATTCAAGATCTCCCTTCTGAGTTCCTCATTGCTCAAGCTACTGTATATGGGAAAGCCATGAGTGAGGATGCCTTTGAAGCCATATATATACTTCTCATCTATGGGTTAGTATTGCTCCCCAACATCGACAAGTTTGTGGATGTGAACGCTATTAGGATTTTCTCTACTCTTAATCCCGTTCCAACGCTGTTGGGTGATACCTATTTCTCTTTGCATATGAGGAATGCAAAGGGTGGTGGTGCCATTGTGTGTTGTTTGCCTCTGTTGTATAAGTGGTTTATTTCTCACTTACCACAGACGGTCGCCTTCAAGGAGAAAAAAGGATGTCTACGGTGGTCCACGAGACTTATGTCTCTCACTAATGATGATATCTCTTGGTACAACCGTGTGTATGATGGTGTGCAGATTATCAACTCTTGTGGTGAATTCTCCAATGTACCTCTTCTTGGTACATGTGGTGGGATTAACTACAACCCTGTTTTGGCACGTCGTCAGCTTGGGTTCCCCCTAAAGGATAAACCTAATAACATTCTGTTAGAAGGTGTGTTCTTTCAGGAGGGTAAAGATCCCCAAGGCTTGAAGGGCAGAATGGTCCGCGCTTGGCGCAAGGTTCATAGGAAAGGAAGGAAGGAGTTGGGTCCTAAGAATTGTGTTGCTATGGAGCCTTACACCGCTTGGGTTAGGAAGAGGGCGTCTGAGTATCTCATGCCTTATGAGTATCCGAGACCTACACCTATGATTATGGATGGGCCTTCAACCCTCCCTAATCAAGGAGTACAGAAGTTGAGAGACGAAGACCGATCACATGCCTGGATCCGTGAAAGGGAAGAGTTGCTTCAGCAGATTAAAGAGAAGGATGCTTTGATAGAGTTTCTTGAGCATCAGGTCATTGATGATCCTGATGATGCATGGACTTCTCTACTTCCTCAGTCTTCCCGGTTCTGGAAGAGGAAGTACGATCGACTCGCCAAGGAGAAGGCAGATATGGAGGCAGCCTACGAGAGGGAGGTGAAGAGGCTTCGTGCAACCTATCTTCCTGTGTCCCGAGCTTTGGATGATTGTTTCTAGGGATCCATAGGATGATTATTTTCCTTTTCTCTTGTATATGATTGACAATGTTGTACTTCTTTTCCATGATATTATTTGATGAGATATTTCCACATGTGATAAATGTTTAATATTTCCAAAACTTGCAAATAGAACCCTAGAGTTCCTTTGAAGTAAAAAATAAAACATATGCACGAGCATTGCATGCATCATGTGCATAAGCAGGTTTTGTTCCCGGCTTCTTGTCCTTTGGTCTAACTCTGTCTTCTTCATTTATTTTGAAGACAAGCTGACTCACCGGTACTACACCAGAGCCAACATTTCAAGACTGATGGATCATCTAGAGCAAGAGAACCGTGAACTCAAGGAGGAAGTGGCTAGATTAAGTGCCTTGATGGAATCATTCTTGGCTGCCTAGAGCCAGTCTTCTCCGACGCCTTCAACTCCTCCCCAGAGGACAGTCATCTCTGAGATTGTCTCCTCAATTGTGCCTGCAGCCAGTGCACACTTTGCTCTGACAGCCATGCCAGTCGGATTCCCGTGGGGGATGCCTCCCAACTTCATGGCTGAGGGTCCTGCTCCCACCTTTGCTTCTATGCCGACATCTAGCCCGGTTCTTGCTGTTCCTCCTCCTATCGTGCACACTATGCCCAGGGTAGACGACACCATCTATCATTCTGAGCCATATGAAGGCCCAGATGTCTATGAGAAGATGGACGCTATGAACGATCAATTTCTTGAGCTTCGCAAGGAATTGAAAACTCTCAGAGGAAATGATATTTTCGGCAAGTCTGCTGCCGAACTCTGCTTAGTTCCCAATGTGAAGATTCCTGTGAAATTCAAGGTCCCTGACTTTGAGAAGTACAAGGGAAATACTTGTCCTCTCAGCCACCTGGTCATGTATGCCAGGAAGATGTCAACTCAGACCGACAACGATCAGTTACTCATTCACTACTTTCAGGACAGTCTGTCCGGTGCCGCTCTGCATTGGTACATGGGTTTAGATAGTGCGAACATCCGATCCTTCAACGATCTTGGCGAGGCCTTCGTCAAGCAATACAAGTATAATATGGATATGGCTCCCGATAGGGATCAATTGAGGGCCATGTCCCAGAAGGACAAGGAAACCTTTAAAGAGTATGCCCAGAGGTGACGAGAGTTGGCAGCACAGATCGTGCCTCCACTAGAAGAGAAAGATATGACTAAGATCTTTTTTAAGACCTTAAGTTCTTTTTATTATGAGCGGATGATTGCTAGCGCTCCTTTTGACTTCACCGAGATGGTAAATATGGGGATGCGTCTAGAAGAAGGGGTCAGAGAAGGGCGTCTGACCAGAGAAGAAGGCTCTTCTGCCAAACATTATGGGGCGTTTGCAAAGAAGAAAGATGGAGAGGCACATGCTGTGACCTCCCATATGAAACCAAGAAGACCCTTTATGAGGAGGAAGACTGTGCGTCCCGCCAGTAACCAGCACCAGGTGGCTCATATAGCACCTGTTTTCAGAGACAATCAGCAGTACCAACAACATAACAACAATCAGCAACCATCCCAGCAATATCAACAACAACAACATCGTCCGCAACAGCAGGCCTACCAGCCTCGAAACAGTAATCAAACCAGCACGAGTTACGAGAGGAAAAGGGTCACCTTCGATCCTATTCTGATGACGTATGCAGAGTTATATCCCTCTTTGATATAGAGGAAGTTGATTACTCCACGAGACCCACCGGCTATACCTGCTAACCCCCAGTGGTGGTATAAGCCTGAACTACACTATGTTTACCATTCCGGTGCTCCCGGCCACGACGTGGAGAATTGCTACCCTTTGAAGACCAACGTTCAAGACCTTGTGAGGTGTGGCATTCTGTGTTTCGAGGATGAAGGTCCTAATGTGAAGAAGAACCCATTGCCCGAGCATGGGAAATCTGTTAACATGGTCCAGGGCTGCCCTGGCAAATACAAAGTTGTAACACCTCAAAATTTTCTCTCCTCTTCTTGGGACTAGCTTAGCATATTCCATTTCATATTTAGGGCATTAGTCATTGCATATTTCATATCATGTGAATAATAAGAAGGTCATCCTCCTAAGTCTTTCTCAGAAGATAGAAGTTATATGATTCAAGCCTGAGGGTTCTCATGAACTGATGATCAGCTATCTGAGGGTTTATGCTTCAATTAGGGTTTCTGGATCCTTCAGAGGTCTTGGGCATTATCGTGTTTGCAAGGGTACATCACCATCATCATGGTTATGTCATCTTCAAGGGCTTCTTTGTTCATGCTCCAGTTCCTTAGGATTAGGGTTTTGACCTCTGGTCAACCCTAATCAATGCTATTCTTCCAGTCAGGGTTTCTCAAGGAAATGAGGTATTTGTTGAGATGGA
The DNA here is from genome assembly GCF_024323335.1 of Lathyrus oleraceus. NCBI lineage: Eukaryota > Viridiplantae > Streptophyta > Magnoliopsida > Fabales > Fabaceae > Lathyrus > Lathyrus oleraceus. Next base: position 323,349,894 of record NC_066585.1, on the reverse strand, counting down.
GATCACATGGTTATATGGAGAAGCTTATTGGAGCTAGGGGTTCATTTCTGAGCCATTTCCTCAGGTGGTAGAGGCTCAAAGTCCATAGTGCATTTTCAGGTCATCTGGAGCCCATGGAAGTCAACTGAGGGCTTGAAGGTGGGGAAATGAGTTTAAACACTTCAATCATGTTCAAAAGAGGTTCATTCATCATGTCAAACATCAATGTTGAAGATTTTGAAGTCAGATAAAGAGTTTCCAAAAATGGAAAGTGACCTGTAATTGAAAGTTTCCAAAAATGGAAAGCTTTTAGTTCAAATTCAACTTGATTTTACATCATCAAATAAGCTTCAATTGAAATTTTGTCCAACATGAAAGTTGAATATCTTTCTCTCCCATTTCCAAAAAGTCCAAGATCATGAATTTATGATGAATGGTTGAAGAGTTATGCTCAAATGATTGCCAAGTGTGCATGAAACTTCAAAGTGCCATAACTCTTGACTCAAAACTCCAAATGAAGCCACTCTTTTTGCAAAATTCTTGTCTTGACCTATATTTTCCAAATCCATCATTGCATTGCATGAAATAAAATTACATGATCATGTGTCCATTCATATGCATTTTGGAGGGAAATTGGGGAATTCAAATTCTATTCATCATGCATGTCAAATACCATTCCAAAATTGTTCATTGGCTGATTTTAAGTGAATCCAAGCATTTGCATGAGGAAATTCACCTGGTGCATGGTCATGAAAGTCCATTATTCATTTTTGGCAAGGCATTTCAATTTTCACTAATCCTAATTAACCATTACAAATTAGGATTAGCATGGTAATTAACATGGCATATAAATAGTAAATCATAACAGAATTTTCAGTTTACACACACATTCTAGATCTAGATCCAAGTTCCCTCCAAAATTCTCTCTCATAGGAATTCAATTTTTCTCCACATAATCACATAATTTCTTCATAGATTCATCATCATCATGGAGTTTTGAGAAAGATCCATACATTTTTCGTGGAAATTGAGCAAGGTTTGGAGCTGTTCAAGTGCATGTGCATGTCAATGGAAAGTCCAAATTAAGCAAGATTCAAGAGGATTCAAGTGGTGCTTTTCATTCAAAGCTTCAAGGCAAGGATATTGGAGCAGATTTGGAGGCTTAGGAAGCTTGAATACACTGTTTTTCATCACTGCAAGTCCAGGTTGGTTAAAATTCGAATCTCTTAATTCTTCAAATCATTGCCATGTTTAGGTAGATCTCATCATGCTGAGAATTCTGATGTGTTTGGATTTAAATTTGGTGAACTATTGAAGAAGTTATGTTGATTTGAAGTTTGTGTGTTCATGAATGTTTTCCTTCGATTTGCATTATCTATTGAGAATTAGGCTTAGTTATTGTTGGATTTGTGTTCCTCATGATGAGATCTTTCCATTGATGTGCTTGATTGTGAATTCTGGATTTTTTTTTATGAAATGATGAATGTCGCCGTGAAACCGCCAGAGAAGATGGCGGAAAGCACACTCCGCCGTCTGGTTTTTAGGCTAGGGTTTGATCCAGTCACCTTCCACGTTTGCGCCTGCTTGGCGCTTCCATTGGTCCATAGCGTTTTGACCAAGCCTGTGTGTGTGTTGACCGCGCATGTGGCAGCCACCTCAATTATTTAAACGCCGCGTTTTGATCCCTGGCGCCACATACCACCATTCGATTCCAGGCGAAGTATTTTTGTGATCAGCGCTTGTTGTTTGGCCATACTCAGTTCGATCCTCACATGATGCATTTCCATATTATTTCCATGTTACATTTCATGTTTATTTCAAATATTTTCCTTAACTTCCAAAATTCATAACAAATGGAAAATTAATCCAAATCAATCCATTTTTTTTGCTACATGTTCATCTTGATGTCTATTATTTAGTGGTTGTGATTTCATGATTTTATCATTTCTGGAATTTTAATTGTGTTGGCTTCTTTGGACATGTATGCAAATGTGACATGCTTCATTCATTCCATTATGAAATGCTCATACATTGGTCAATTGATTTGAAATTTGGTATGCTGATTCCCAACATGTTGCATGATTTTTGAGGCTTGGTTGTGCATTTTTATCCATTTCCATTTCTGTTTTAGGCACATGAATGTATGGTGTGACAATGTGTGTCACACATTTGGATGTTGATTTTGTTCATTTTCATTGACATGCCAATTGAGCTTTTCTGATTGTAATTTTTTGCATGATGCTTTTGTTCAACATGTTGTATGCACATAAAAATTTCCATGGTTATTTGATTCATTTATGTTTTAATATGGAATTTCTACTCTTAATGTCCAATTGTGTGCTTTGTAATTGCCTTTGCCTTAGCATGACCATTAGATGGATTTGCCTTAGGATTTGAGTTTGGTCCTTTTTAGGACATGTTCTTACTTGAATAAATATGCTTCATGTTGAATATTGGCTGCTGTTTTGACTTTTTGCTTTGCCTTTGACCCTAGTGTAGGTGTTTAATTGGCTGCATTGTATGGTAAAACACTAGCTGGATTCTAATGTCTTGACTGATGTCATGACATGCTGTGGAGATGTTTGTTTGACTACTTGTATGTTAGAATATCTAGTTGTACTCTGATGTCTTGGTTGATGTCATGACATTCTGAGTAGTGTACTGCAGGATTAGCTAATACAGGATCTATTGAATGTCAAACTGGATGTTATGACATTCATCCCTGTCAGCAGATACTGAGGAATAGAACAGGCAATGTTCTACTATAACTCAGTATTTATTGTCAGTCTGCTTATCAAGAGGATAACAGACCTGATGTAAGTCTCTATGTGTGAATGTCAAAATTGGATGTTTTGACATTTATTATTGTACGCTGATACTGAAGCATGGACAAATTGATTCTGTACAGTACAGCAAATTGTACAGTCTGTTTTCAGGAAAAATAGACTTAGCATATGGTTAGTGACTTGAAGGTCAAACTGAATGTTGTGACATTCATTCCTGACAGCGTATGCTATATTGTAGGTTGTTTAGTTTTTCTGTTTCAGCATTTTTCTCAGGCTATTCTTCAGGGATTCAACAGCTGAGAGAAAATCCAGGAAACCAACAACCAAGCTACAATTAATGAACCTAACAAATAGCCTATTTGTTAGTAACCTAGATATGGAATTTAGGGGAACTCGCGTGACCTTAAATTCAGGAAGATACAAGTTCAAGGCCCAAGTGCTGCAATATAAAAGGATGGCAATCCTTCATTCAGAACTGGGGATTTTGAGGCGTGAAGATTTAGTGTGTCCATCATACTTCACTGCTGTATTTTTGTAAGTCTTGTATTAGACATATCTTGTAAGCCAAGCTATTATCACGTAGATGAGTGCATTGGTATAGGGTGTTCATTGAGTTGTAAGTGTTGTGTCACTCTAAGCTTTTAAGCGTGAGTGTTGTGTATCTTGATTAAAGCTGTTAAGCACAATCAAGAGTTGTTTGAAGTGTGACTTCAAAATTGTCTTTAATATTGATTAAAGGTAGTAATCACTGAGGTGATTGAGGGGGAGTGAGTAGGAACTCTGATCTTCGTGTAAGATTGAAATTGCATTAGGTAGGTATTAAGTGATAGGGTTAAATAATTGGTTTAAGGTCTGAATTAATACTACTAATAGTGGATTTCCTCTCTGACTTGGTAGCCCCCAGACGTAGGTCATGTTGGACCGAACTGGGTAAACAATTACTCGTGTTATTTACTGCACTTACATTTTTCTGCATAATCCTTGTTTGCACAGAATTGGATGTCAAAACAACTCGTGTGACATCGAAAGTCTGTTAACTAGAATTTCAATTGGCATCAGAGCAAGCACCCTGCCTGTTATGTTCTGGGTGAGATCTAGGGAAGTTACTTTCTAGTACCATGGACAAGGATGTAGGACACTCAAATAGACCACCCATGCTGGATGGTTCTAACTATGATGACTGGAAGCCTCATATGATAGCCTTCTTAAGGTCTCTGGATAGCAAAGTCTGGAGAGCTGTCAACAAAGGATGGGAATATCCAACGAAGACAGGTGAGGATGGAGTCAGTGTGCAGATCCCTGAAGAAGAATGGGACAAGGAGCAAGAGGCATTAGCCCTTGGAAATTCTAAGTCCTTGAATGCATTGTTCAATGGAATAAGTAAGAACATCTTCAGACTAGTGCACCACTGTGAGCTGGCCAAGGATGTGTGGGATACCCTCAAGGTAACTCATGAAGGCACCTCCAAAGTGAAGATGTCTAAACTTCAGATGCTGACCACCAAGTTTGAAAATCTGAGGATGAAAGAGGATGAGACTATTCATGACTTTCACATGAATATTCTTGAGATTGCAAACACCTCTGGTGGCTTAGGGGAGAAAATGGCTGAAGAGAAACTTGTAAGAAAGATTCTCAGGTCATTACCTAAGAGATTTTCCATGAAGGTCACTACAATAGAAGAGGCTCAAGATATCTGCAACATGAAGGTGGATGAGCTCATTGGTTCTCTCCAAACCTTTGAAATGGGGATGCGCGAGAATGTTGAAAAGAAGAGCAAAAGCGTAGCTTTTGTATCAAATTCTGAAGAGGAGTCAGAAGCCGGATATACTAGAGGTGATGAAAGCATATCAGAAGCCATAGCCATGCTTGGGAGACAGTTCAACAAGTTCGTGAAGAAGATTGAGCAAAGAGGTAGACCAAATGTCAAGAACATTCCGTCTGACATAAGGAAAAAATCAACTTCTGAAGAAAAGTTCAACCAAGGCAAGGGAATCCAGTGTCATGGATGTGAGGGTTATGGACACATTCGAGCTGAATGCCCTACCTACCTTAAGATGCAAAAGAAGGGGCTAGCTGTCACATGGTCTGAGGGAGATTCTGAGAGTGAATCTGAAGGAGAATCTGCTAAACATGTCACTGCACTAACTAGTGTTTGTGTCACTGATGATGATTCAAGTGCAGATGATCTGACCCTTGATGAACTTGCTACATCATATAAGGAGCTATGTGTCACCAGTGCAGAAGTCCGTGTACAAGGTGAAAAGCAGAAGAAGCACATCAAGGAGCCGGAAGCTGATAATAAAAAGCAGCTGAAAGTCATAGATGGTCTGAATGGTGAGATATCTGTGCTGACATCTAAGCTAGAGCAGATGACTAAATCCATCAGAATGTTGAATAAAGGAACTGACACCTTGGAAGAGATCCTAAAGGTGGGACATAAGTCTGGAACCATGACTGGTTTAGGCTTTGTGAAAAAATCCTCAGCTGAACTCAAACGCTCAAAGGCTAAAGTTCAGAAATTCAAGAGAAGGTCACACACAATGTCTCAACATCAGGGAACCAGGATGAGTACTCATCAGAAGAGGAAATTCCAGCAATGGAGATGTCACCACTGTGGTAGGCTTGGCCACATAAAAGCCTTCTGCTACAGGCTTCATGGTTACCCTAACCAAGCCCCTCATGACAGACCTAAGCATAAGACTTATAGGCACAATGTCCCCATCAAGAAGCGACAATGGTATGCTAGGTTAGCTCACACAACTCTAAGGGCTTCTACCAGAGAAGACTGGTACTTTGACAGTGGCTGCTCAAGACATATGACTGGTATGGAGAATCTATTGGTGGATATACAACCTCACACTACCAGCTATGTGACCTTTGGTGATGGTGCTAAAGGAAAAATAAAAGGTGTGGGTAAGCTGGACTGCCCTGGAGTTCCAGAACTGAATAATGTGCTGTTAGTAAGAGGACTAACTGCAAACCTCATCAGCATAAGCCAGCTGTGTGATCAAGGGTTCTATGTTCAGTTTACTAAGGAGCTATGTATTGTGACAAATGGATACAATCAGGAAGTTATGAGAGGATCTAGATCCAAAGATAACTGTTATCTGTGGGAACCTAAAGTCTCAAACTTCTCTACAATCTGCTCCTCAGCCAAGGAAGAACAAGAGGTGAAGCTGTGGCATTGACGCCTTGGACATCTCCACTTACGGGGAATGAAGAAGATCATATCCAAGGAAGCAGTCAGAGGAATTCCAAAGCTGCTTATTGATGAAGGAAGAGTCTGTGGAGAATGCCAGGTGGGCAAGCAAACCAAGATGTCACATCCGAAGCTGGGACATCCTACAACTTCCAGAGTTCTGGAACTGTTGCACATGGACTTAATGGGGCCTATGCAGGTTGAAAGTCTGGGTGGAAAGAGATATGCATACGTGGTGGTTGATGACCATTCCAGATACACATGGATAAGCTTCATCAGAGAGAAGTCAGATACATTTGATGTATTCAAAGACCTGTGCATCAGACTTCAACGGGAAAAGAACAGTTGTGTTGTCCGAATTAGGAGTGATCATGGTACGGAGTTCAAAAATTCCAAGTTTGATGAGTTCTGCTCGTCTGAAGGAATAAGTCATGAGTTCTCCTCTCCTATAACTCCTCAGCAGAATGGGATAGTTGAAAGGAAAAATAGAACTATTCAAGAATCTGCCAGAGCTATGATCCATGCAAAGAAGCTCCCTATGCACTTTTGGGCTGAAGCTATGAATACCGCTTGCTACGTTCACAATAGAGTCACCTTGAGAAAGGGAACCTCCTCCACTCTGTATGAAATATGGAAAGGTAGAAAACCCACTGTGAAGTACTTTCATATCTTTGGAAGTAAATGCTACATTCTCACAGATCGTGAACAGAGAAGGAAAATGGAGCCCAAAAGTGAGGAGGGTATATTTCTGGGATACTCAACTAACAGCAGAGCGTACAGAGTGTTCAACCACAGGACCAATGTCCTGATGGAATCCATAAATGTTATTGTGGATGATAAAGAGGAAGGAACCGATGTCATAGAGGATGTTGGAACATTCCTTGATACTTCAACAGACACTCCAGTCAAGTCTGAAGAAGTACAGGAATCTCCTCCTGAATGTGAGGTAGATGCACCCACCAAAATGCCATCTATCAGAATTCAGAAAGACCACCCTAAGGATCTTATCATAGGGGATCCCAATAGTGGTGTGACTACCAGGTCAAGGGGAATTAGCTCAAATTCCTATTTTGTATCCAAGGTTGAACCAAAGAATGTGAAAGAAGCCCTAACTGACGAATATTGGATCAATGCCATGCAAGATGAACTTGAGCAGTTTAAAAGGAATGAAGTATGGGAGCTAGTTCCATGACCTGAAGGGACCAACGTCATTGGTACCAAGTGGATCTACAAAAACAAGTCTGATGAGAAAGGAGTAATTACTAGGAATAAAGCAAGACTAGTAGCTCAAGGATATACTCAAGTTGAAGGGGTTGATTTTGATGAGACGTTTGCACCCGTTGCTAGGCTTGAGTCCATCAGATTGCTGTTAGGTGTAGCATGCATTCTGAAGTTTAAACTGTTCCAAATGTATGTGAAGAGTGCATTCTTGAACGGCTACTTAAATGAAGAAGTCTATGTGGAACAACCTAAAGGGTTCTGTGATCCTAACCAACCTAAGCATGTGTACAAGTTGAGGAAAGCCTTGTATGGGTTGAAGCAAGCACCTAGAGCGTGGTATGAAAGGTTGACTGAATTTCTGACCTCAAATGGATACAGAAAAGGTGGGATAGATAAGACCTTGTTTGTGAAGGATGAAGACGGAAAAATCATGATTGCTCAAATCTATGTGGATGATATAGTTTTTGGTGGAATGTCAGAGCAAATGGTAAAACATTTTGTCCACCAAATGCAATATGAGTTTGAAATGAGTCTGGTTGGGGAACTGACTTATTTTCTTGGAATGCAAGTCAACCAAATGGAGGACTCTATGTTTCTCTCCCAAAGCAAGTATGCCAAAAACATCGTTAAGAAGTTTGGTATGGATAATGCTAGGCACAAGAGTACTCCTGCTCCTACTCATCTAAAGTTAACCAAAGATGATGGAGGGCCCAGTGTTGATCAATGTTTGTATAGAAGCATGATAGGCAGTCTTCTATACCTAACTGCAAGTAGACCTGACATTTCCTATGCAGTTGGAGTGTGTGCTAGATACCAAGCAGAGCCCAAAGTGAGCCACTTGAATCAAGTCAAGAGGATTCTCAAGTACATCAATGGGACTTGTGATTATGGGATGCTGTACTCACATGGTTCTGAGCCTGTCCTATCTGGGTACTGTGATGCTGACTGGGCTGGGAGTGCTGATGACAGAAAAAGCACATCAGGAGGATGTTTCTTCTTGGGAGACAATCTCATATCATGGTTCAGCAAGAAGCAGAATTGTGTATCTCTGTCCACTGCAGAGGCTGAATACATAGCTGCTGGAAGCAGTTGTTCCCAACTGGTTTGGATGAAACAGATGCTCACTGAGTACAATGTCTCTCAAAATGTCATGACATTGTTCTGTGATAATCTCAGTGCCATCAATATTTCCAAGAATCCCATCCAACACAGCAGAACCAAACATATTGACATTAGACATCACTTCATCAGAGATCTAGTGGAAGACAAAGTGATTACCTTGGAACATGTAGCCACTGAACTCCAATTGGCTGACATATTTACAAAGGCTCTGGATGTTACTCAGTTTGAAAACTTAAGGGGCAAACTGGGAATATGTCTCTCTGAGAACTTATAGCAACCAATGATGTTTGAGTTGTATTGTTTAATATCTCTGCCTATTAAACAATTGGAAGTGTGCTCCGATTGGTCAACAGATCATAGCTATGCCACTTGCAACAAGTATGGAATCAAGAGGTTAAGGAGATATCCTAACTTGAGGAAGCCTATGCACCTGCAGGAGTTCAAGGACACTGCTCATGCAGGAGTGATTTTGGATGTCAGACACAAAGTCATGGCATCTGATATGGTGGTTCCTACTGTAAAGCTAAAGTGTGTGACTACTTGATCAAAGCTGTGAAGCAAGATCAAATGGGTGTTGACTTGGTTGAAATGTGAAGTACAACCAAGACTGTAATTCTGTCATTTGTGTGTAATTCTGTTTATTTTATGTGGCTCTGTACTTTAAAGTGTTGCTTTGGCAACATTTTTGACAAAAAGGGGGAGTAACAGGTGATACCCCAGGACAACAAATTGTTTTGTTAAAACAGATATTCATGACAGATTCAAGATTCCCTCCCCTACTGCAGCTGTGTTCCACTTCTAATGAGTGTGAGTGTGTATATGTGTGCTGCAATTAGAAGTTTTTATTTAACTTCTGTATGTGTGCTAATTTGTGAAGTTTTTATTTAACTTCCATGTGTGTGAGTGTGCTGCAACTCTGAGTGTATTAGCTAGGTTAATTTCCTGCTAGATGTATGTTTTCCGCTGCTATGGACTCTGTTGTAAGACCAAAGTGTTTTAGCCAAAAATTTGCCAAAGGGGGAGTTTGTAGGTGTTTAATTGGCTGCATTGTATGGTAAAACACTAGCTGGATTCTAATGTCTTGACTGATGTCATGACATGCTGTGGAGATGTTTGTTTGACTGCATTGTATGTTAGAATATCTAGTTGTACTCTGATGTCTTGGCTGATGTCAGGACATTCTGAGTAGTGTACTGCAGGATTAGCTAATACAGGATCTATTGAATGTCAAACTGGATGTTATGACATTCATCCCTGTCAGCAGACACTGAGGAATATAACAGGTGATGTTCTGTTATAACTCAGTATTTATTGTCAGTCTGCTTATCAAGAGGATAACAGACCTGATGTAAGTCTCTATGTGTGAATGTCAAAATTGGATGTTTTGACATTTATTAATGTACGCTGATACTGAAGCATGGACAGATTGATTCTGTACAGTACAACAAATTGTACAGTCTGTTTTCAGGAAAACAGACTTAGCATATGGTTAGTGACTTGAAGGTCAAATTGAATGTTGTGACATTCATTCCTGACAGCGTATGCTATATTGTAGGTTGTTTAGTTTTTCTATTTCAGCATTTTTCTCAGGCTATTCTTCAGGGATTCAACAGCTGAGAGAAAATCCAGGAAACCAACAACCAAGCTACAATTAATGAACCTAACAAATAGCCTATTTGTTAGTAACCTAGATATGGAATTTAGGGGAACTCGCGTGACCTTAAATTCAGGAAGATACAAGTTCAAGGCCCAAGTGCTGCAATATAAAAGGATGGCAATCCTTCATTCAGAACTGGGGATTTTGAGGCGTGAAGATTTAGTGTGTCCATCATACTTCACTGCTGTATTTTTGTGAGTCTTGTATTAGACATATCTTGTAAGCCAAGCTATTATCACGTAGATGATTGCATTGGTATAGGGTGTTCATTGAGTTGTAAGTGTTGTGTCACTCTAAGCTTTTAAGCGTGAGTGCTGTGTATCTTGATTAAAGCTGTTAAGCACAATCAAGAGTTGTTTGAAGTGTGACTTCAAAATTGTCTTTAATATTGATTAAAGGTAGTAATCACTGTGGTGATTGAGGGGGAGTGAGTAGGAACTCTGATCTTCGTGTAAGATTGAAATTGCATTGGGTAGGCATTAAGTGATAGGGTTAAACAGTTGGTTTAAGGTCTGAATTAGTACTACTAATAGTGGATTTCCTCCCTGGCTTGGTAGCCCCCAGACGTAGGTCATGTTGGACCGAACTGGGTAAACAATTACTCGTGTTATTTACTGCACTTACATTTTTCTGCATAATCCTTGTCTGCGCAGAATTGGATGTCATAACAACCCGTGTGACATCGAAAGTCTGTTAACTAAAATTTCACCTAGTCTTGGACTAGTGGTTTATTCTCACTTTTTGAGCTTTGTATTTCAGGTTCAAGCTATTAGCTCTAGTGGTGGATGCCATATCATGACTTGATATGCAAATTTGCTTTATACACTAACCTTTGTTGTATTGTAGGATCATTGGTGATGAACTCACTTGAGTTGTTTACGCATAGGCCTTGTGTGCATATTGGTTGTAACACTGTTGACTGTTTATTGGATTTGTCTGAATGAGAATATTGACTTGTTTGACTTTCTTATAGGTACTTTAGTCGCTTTAGCTCATTGCTTGAGTTGCTTTGCTTGTGGTTGGCATACCACATAGGTAATCATTCTCTAACTCCATGTAGTCTGGAAGCCCCGTCGTTTCTATTTGGCAGGCATTTGGTTGAAGTCCTCCTTAAGAGGCAATGTCTGTGATTGTTTATATTTGTGCCATGTACTTCAAGTCCTCCTAAGTGAAGAGGCGATTGGCAGATAGAAGGGATTAGCAATCAATCCCCTGCTATTCAGTTGAGTCTTTCATTATGCTCGTACTACGTGCTGATGCATTTTGAATAAACACCCAAGATCTTGTATATAGAGTCAGTCAAGTGGAGTAGGGTCCCACATTCTGGACCCCCACATTTTCATTGATTTGAAGCTCACCCAGGCCCGAGTTAAGAGCTATGAGGTCTTACCCTCATTACCTTTTCATCTGCTCACCCTGACGGTCAATGTCAGTGGTTAAGAGCCTCGGACACCCCTTCCAGTGTTGGCTTGTTTGTCGAGGTTGATATGACCCCTCGACTAAAGCCCAGCCTTGTATGAGCCACTTGTTTGCATATAGCGTGTGATACTTGTTCACCTGTGATTGTTTATTTGCTGTTTAGGCTAGCGTGCTTCCTGTGCGAGTTAGGATCTGATAAGAGACCTCAACATAGGGATCGTTTGCATGACAACTTCTAGGCTCGAGTCGTAGTCTCCCTTTTAGTTGTTATCTCCCTAGTCTCTGGTTAAGATAGAGTTCTTCCCTGTTAAGGGGAACTACGTCGCCCTGATCCTCATACCAGATGAGGTACGTAGGCAGAAGATTGAGCTGATCTCTCCGGGCGCCCTTTTTCTTTTCAACCCTTCTGTTTTGTGTGTGTGTTTGGAGTCTGATGTAAGCCCATCGATTGGCCTTCGGTTTCCTGTTTTTGTTGTTTGTGGAGTTAGATGTAAGACCATTGATTGGCTATCTGTTTCCTGTGTTGTTTGTGGAGTTGGATGTAAGACCAGTGATTGGCTATCTGTTTCCCATCTGTTTTTGGAGTTGGATGTAAGCCCAGCGATTGGCAATCCATTTCCAGCTTTTTGTTCTCTCTTGAGACTAGCTTGTTGTATCCCCATAGGTTTGCTAGACTTCGTATAGTCTCTCGTTTTCATGTCAACTAAGGTAGCACGGTTCCTTCGTCTAGGACTTTTTTTCTTGCATGAGCATTCCTAAAACACAAACAAACTGTATCTCCTCTTAAGAACACGTTAACTCCTTATACTACAGGTGAGTAAGTCTCCAAAGGTCGAGCATCCGGTAGATTGTGTAGTGACGTCGTTCACCTAAAAAATACAAAACAAATAGAAATAATTTAGCCGAGCTACGGTGCTCTGATTCTCAATCCTTCTTGAGATACGTATGCAGCAGGGTAGGGCATGTGCGAGCAATAACTCTTTGTTTTCCCTACTTTGGTTTTCTCTCTTTTGCATTGCATATAGGACTTTTACACACACTTTAGACATAGACTAGCAATCGTGGATCCTGTGGAGTACCACAGACGTGAAGGGGTGCGATAACCTTCCCTTCACGTAACCGGCCCCCTTACCCAGTATCTTTGGTTCGAGACTTGTTTTATCCGTTCCTTCTATGTTATGCAGTACTACCTTTCCCTCCTCTTGGGATAAAAGTACATAGTTGGCGACTCTATCTTTTTCTTTTCGCCGCCTTTTTTCGCGTTTGTACCTGGATTCGGGAAATCCTGGGGAGCGACAGCTGGCGACTCTGCTGGGGACTAGAATTTGACCTCTTGCTGGTCCATCTTTCCCTAGCGGGCCTTTCCTAGTGTTTGTTTGTTTATAGTCTATTATGTGTGTAACACCCCAAAATTTGCCCTCCTCATTCATGCATTCATTTAGCATTTCATACCACATTGCATCATGTCAATCAGAATTAGCTCCAAGAAGCTTGAGCATCATCCAAGACACTTTGTGGGCTCTATTCAGACGATCAGTCGACACAAGCAAAAAAAACTTGAGGTACTACCAACAGGGCCAGATGGGGCCTATTCACCGAGCAAATCGCCAGGCTGGAGGAAGCAAGAATCTGCTTCTGAGCTGTCATGCTCGCTAGGCGAGCAGATGCTTCGCCTAGCGAAGAGCACTGTCATGCTTGCTAGGCGAGCAGATCCTTCGCTAGGCGAAGGGCGCGTATTGCAGAACATATCAGAAAGATTTTGGGCTTGAGCTGTCCTCATTCAAAGCCCACAAGCTGCGAAATTTGGCCTATAAATACCAGAGTGGTCAATGAAATAAACCCTGAACACTGGCTGAACAGAAAAGACCAGAGACTGGAGAAAGAGACCTAGGAACTACTCTGCAGCAACCTTCAGGCAGCTCTGAGAAGTTCACTCCGCCTCATACAAACCCTAGTATTACTTTGCAGATCCTGCCGTACCATTCAATCTTAATCAGTCTCTCTCATCAGGTATGCCTTTGTTCCTATTACTCTACGCCTTGAATTTGAATATTATGAATGTATGAGGTAATACCAGGTTTTGCCCACGGGTTTATATTTGTGTATGAATATGTGTAACAATACCTTGAATGTTTTAATCGTTTTCGTTTATGAGATGGATACCACAGGGTTTCGGATCATAGAGATCGAACTGTTATCAAGGAGGAATCCGAAACCCGCAGGTGCTCGCTAGCCGCTTCGCTAGGCGAGCACGCAGCGAAGCTTCGCGAAGCTTTCGCTAGGCGAAGCAGTCGCGAACGTGACAGTATTTGCTTTTTTTTGTTCTGTTTTGTCCTAACCTGTCTTGTGTTTCCATGGCATTGTTTTCTCTTGTTTTCATCCTGTTACTCTAACCTTTTGTCATGTTTTTGTGAGGGCTCACATACTCTTGTAGGGATGCCATCTGGAGGTTTATCCCGATTACCCGTACTGACTGACTTTTTTTGATGATCTAGCTGGAGGGGTTTCAGAGTTGCTTATCCCTTTAATTGCTGTAGCTTCGGATCTTCATCCGTGTGGTATTTTTCCCCTTTTTTACTTTTACTTTAAGATACATGTTTCGTGTGGTGTGGTCGTTTCCCCATAGGACACGAGGCTTCGAATAGCCTCCCGTCTGCATGCCAATTAAGGTAGCACTGTTCCTTCGCCTAGGACTTCCTTTTTGCATGCGCGTTCCTACAACGCAAACAAACCCTAAAACCCAAAGCAACACATTTACTCCTAATAATACAGGCGAGTAAGTCTCCAAAGGTCGAGCATCCGGTAGATTGCGTAGTAACGTTGTTCGTCCAAAACCCAATCCATAACCCCGTACTTAGCCGAACTACGTTTTGCTCTGATTCTCATTCCAGATGAGATACGTAGGCATAAGACGCGATGTCTTAGCGAGCACACATCCCCCAACCCATAGGTCAGCCGAGCTACGAAGACTCTGATTCTCATATTCAGATGAGATACGTATGCAGTGGATGTGACATCCGCGCGAGTCATTTCTCTTAACCTTTTTAGTAAATATAACATCAGTTAAACCCACACCCTTTAGACAAGAACCACAAAAGTGGATCCCGTAGAGTACTACGGATGCGTAGGGGTGCTAATACCTTCCCTTCGCATAACCGACTCCCGAACCCAAGATTTGGTTGCGAGACCCTGTCTTGCCCTTTCCTTTTTTCAGGTTTACTTCGAGCGTTTCCTTTCCCTCCTTTGGGATGAATAACGCACGGTGGCGACTCTTCTGTCTTTTTCTTTTGCCGGTTGTTTTTTTCGCTCACTGTATTTTTCAGGTTGCGACAGCTGGCGACTCTGCTGGGGAGATATAGTCTGACCTCTTGGTGGTCCATCTTCCCTAAGCGAGTCCCTCCTAGCTTGTGTGATTTCTTGTTTATTGGGTGTTCATGCTTTTGTACATTTATTTGCTTACCTGCTTGCATGCATCTGTTGTATCTATTGGATCTGTTTGTTTCTTTGTTAGGATGGGATGTTCTACGAGAGATAAGCCCATTACCCAGGCTTGAGTGTACACACAGGTTTTAGAGTGGATAATCATGAGGCTTGTGTGGCATGTTGCTACGTTAAGTCGTTCGTGAAGAACCACACCCAGACGAGGTTTCTTTTGGATATATTATGTCCTACGGATGTTCCGTAACGACATGATATTCCCTTAGAGATCTTCGACTCTGGTGACCATTTCCTGAGAACTCAGTCGAGGCCTCTCCTCCGAGACGTGATTATGTTAGCTCTGGTGGGCGCATTCTCGCTGCTCAATCCGAGGATCCCGAGACTGGGAACTTGCTTTAGGATGTCCTGTTGAGGGGAGTCAGTGGAGGTCTTTTATCCCGTAATAATGCCAAACCTTCAGTGGTAAACGTATTATTCGCGACTGAAGGGCCAAAGCTGACGAACTTCTGTTCTTAGAACCTACCAGTGAGGGGCGGGCTAAATTTAGGAAACTTTAACCTCCAACCAACCCGGTTTTCTGGAGCAGAGTTTTAGTCTTGTATTATATTCCTCAGTGAATTTCTCTCCAGGCAGTGCAACCTGACAGATATTTAAGCGGATCCATCAATTCTGATTGACATGCCTTTGCATTGCATAACATCATCTGCATATTTGCATCCAACATCTCCTGCTTATTCATTTGCAGAGTATTCCCTTTCAAAACGGGGGTGCTTTAAAACTGAACAAGCAGTGCATCGCATACCATGCATATTAACCCTTGTCTGTTTTGCAGGTGTCACCACAATGTCTAATGTTTGTTCCCTGTATCAGGCAGTTATTGGTCCCAAGCGAGTTCACAGATACCCGACAAAGGAAAACCGCCCACGACTAGCGATGGACCAAGTACAGAAAGAGCTGGCTGATATGCGTGAAAGGATGGATCAGTTCATGACATTGATGACTGGTATGGCAGAAGGCCAGGAAAAGCTGAGGGAATTGGTTGAGCAACCGAGACCCGATCCGGAGGTGGAGATACCAAATGCTGAGGGAAACCCTGGTAACCCTGGGAACGCTGATAACCCTGTGAACACTGGTAACGCGGGTAACGCAAATGCTGATGGAAACCCAGGTAACGTTGGCAACACAGGGAATGTTGGGAATGGTATTGGCGGAAGGTACGATGTGAATCAAGGAATTCGGATTAACGGGCACCCCGTTACTGAAGATTGTCAGTATGATCAATTTTCTTTGCACGACGAGGCCCTCGAGACCACTCGCCGTATGGATGAGCTTGCTGAGAAGCTCAAAAATTTGGAGTCTCAAAATTCCTTAGGCTTTGATGTCACAAATCTTGGTCTGGTTCAGGGAGTAAGGATTCCTCACAAGTTCAAACCCCCTACTTTTGAGATATACAACGGGGCTTCTTGCCCACGCACTCATCTCCAATCTTATCTGGGAAGGTTGGGAGCTCACACGGAAGATGAAAAGTTGTGGATGTACTATTTTGAAGACAATCTAACTGGAGCCTCTCGTGAATGGTATGCTCATTTGTCCCATACCACCATCAAGAGCTGGAAAGACTTGGCAGAGGCTTTTGTCAAGCAATATCAATACAACTTGGACATGGCTCCAAATTGGACCTTGTTGCAAGGTATGTCTCAGACTGCCAAGGAAACCTTTAGAGAGTATGCTCAGCGTTGGAGACAGATTGCTGCGTCCGTCCAACCCCCTATGTCTGAAAGGGAGATGGCGGACATGTTCATGAACACTCTTCAAGGCAATTATATTGAGAGATTGGCTGCTTGCCCGTCAATCAACTTTGCAGAGATAGTAATTGCTGGAGAAAGAATCGAGAGTCTGTTGAAGATGGGCCGAATTCAAGACAATAGTGCTTCCAACTCATCAGGTCCGAAGAGACCACTTGCTGGTAACGGTCAGCGAAGAAAAGAAGGTGAGGCAAGCGTTGTGTATGCCGGCAGAGGCAGGAGTAAAGGACACCCTAATTATTATCAAGATCAAGTGGCCGCAGTCACTATTCCAACACCTGTTCCTCAACCACAATATCATCCGCAACAACAACCCAGGTACAACAATCAACAACAAGGAGGTAATCCGGGTCAGCAGAGACACTATCAACAACGTCCAAGGCAGACGGACCGGGTCATCGAGCCAATCCCAATGCCTTCTTCAGTATTACTTCCCAAGCTGATTGACATGAATCTGGTTACGTTGATAACTCTGGCCCCACCAATCGATCCCAATAATTTGCCTAGGGGTTATGATGTCAACGCCCGATGTGCTTTTCACTCCAACGCACCTGGCCATACTACAGATAACTGCAAGGCTCTCCAGTTCAAGGTACAAGATTTGAGAGATGCCCAGGCTATCAATTTTTCTCCGGTGCCTAATATTATCCAGAACCCGATGCCAGCCCACGGCGGGCAGGAGATTAATGCTGTTGAAGTGGTTAAGGCTGATAATGCCCAAGGCTGGGGCAAATTTGTGGAGCCAGTCATCAAAGAAGACAAGTTTGGATTAGGGTATGCTCCGGGATCTCAGAAGAATGAAACCGGTACTCTCTCCAGTGGGGGTTTGGTTTCTCCCCACATCGTCAATGTTGCAGATGAAGACAAGGCTGACAGCGACTGTGACTTAGATAACTGGATTCGCCCGTGTGTCCCGGGAGAAAAGCTCGACAATTGGTCGTCTGAAAAAACCGTCCGGGTTACTCTACTGAAAGAGTGATTTTTATTGTTTTCCTTTATTACATGCATAATAAAGTCTTACACTTTGCCCAAGGTGTAACGGCTCATTTGTAGGGCCATCCATTTAGTTACATTTCGCAATTATTTTTATCATCAATAAAGGACAGCTTTTTGCAAACAATTTTGTGTTCTCTTTCTTTCAGTTTTTTTCTACTTTTACAAAAAAAAATGGCAATGTTTCTTTTTTCGTTTTTTCTTTCTTTCAAAAAACAAATCTCTCATTCTAAGGTAAATCATGATCCTCCATCATGCAGAGCTGATCACCCGGATCTCACTACTAACGACACTGCTATGGCCAAGTATGACTTCGACAATCCTATCTATCAAGCCGAAGAAGGGGTTGAGGAAGATTGTGAATTACTTGACGGGTTAGCCAGATTGTTGAAACAGGAGGACCGAGCTATTACACCTTATCAGGAGGTGGTTGAGACCATCAACGTTGGTACCGAAGACGACAAGAAAGAGATCAAGATCGGGGCCATTCTACAGGCCGAGAGGAAAGACCATTGATCATGTACTTGACTGTGTTAGAAAGGTCAATGGGTTGTGTGCTCGGTCAGCATGACGAGTCAGGTCGAAAAGAGCATGCAATATACTATCTTAGCAAAAGTTTACCGACTGTGAACAAAGATACTCATTGCTCGAGAAAACTTGCCGCGCTTTGGCATGGGCTGCTCGCCGACTAAGACAGTATATGTTGACTCACACGACTCTATTAATATCAAAAATGGATCCAGTCAAGTATATTTTTGAAAAGCCAGCACTTATCGGAAAGGTTACTAGGTGACAAATGATACTGACAGAGTATGACATCCAATACACTTCACAAAAAGCCATCAAGGGAAGTGTCTTGTCAGACTATCTTGCAGAGCAACCGATTGATGATTACCAACCTGTGAGGTTTGACTTTCCTGATGAGGACATCATGTTTCTCAAATCGAAAGATTGAGAGGAACCACTCCCGGAGGAGGGGCCTGACCCTGAATCCAAATGGGTTATGATGTTTGATGGGACGGTCCACGTCAATGGTCACGGAGTTGGTATAGTGTTGATCACACCGGAAGGGGTTCATATGCCATTTGGTGCCAGAATAACTTTTCCCTGCACCAACAATGAAGCCGAATACGAAGCTTGTATCCTAAGACTTGAGGAAGCCGTCAATATACAGATTAAAACCCTGGATGTATACGGGGATTCAGCTTTGGTCATCAATCAAACCAACGGGAAATGGTGCTATGCTGGAACTACGTACCCAGAATTGACGTATCGCGGTCAGAGACGAATGAAGAAAGCATTTGGTCAGAAAGTGCGCCCTCGGGGGTATAAAGTCGGTGAATTGATACTCAAAAGAATTCTTCCTCCCAACACAGATCACAGGGGCAAATGGACACCGAACTATGAGGGTCCGTACGTGGTTAAAAGGATTTTCTGTGGCGGAGTTTTGATGCTAACAACCATGGATGGCGAAGACTTCCCGTCCCCTATCAACTCAGACGCAGTTAAAAAAATACTTCGCATAAAATAGACCCGCTGGACGATAAAAAGAATAGTCCAGGCAAAAAAAGGGCATCCCGACGAACCAAAAAAAAAGAATAAATAGGTTCGGGCAAAAATTAAGGATATAAAAAGAAAAAAATGTACACCCGGTGAGTCGAAAACCCAAAAGGGCGGCTCAGGCAAAAATGGGTATCCCGGTGGATTGAAAACCCGAAAAGGGGGCGATCCAGGCAAAAGTTAGGGAATAAGCGAATGACTGTGATATGAGTTCATCAGTGTTATATCACCGTTTCATTCAATCCGGCAATCTTCGAAGGTTAAAGATCGACTAATCATCCACTTCAGAAAGCAAGATGAGCAGAGCGTCTTGAGGACATACGAGTCATAGCAGAGTCGAAACTCAGTGGGACCCCGTATCCCTGTTGTCATTAGGATAGTTCTCTTTTTATAGCGATCACCTCTTTTCAGGGATCAGCTTCCTGATACCCTCGCCTATTCCTGGCACAAATTTTCTCCCCATTAAGAGTCGAATAATTCAGTTAAAGAGTCTCTTTATTTTTCATTTATCAGTTTGTTTGCAAAAATGTCCGAATTTTTGATAAAACATATTGCATATGAACATAATGGTGGCTTTTGCGGATGACTTCCACAGGAAAACATTTAAAATTGCTTTGAATGTGCTTAATCCCGGACGGTGAATTCAAACCGAGTAATTCCCCCGAGGCATACGTGTATTTTTGGTTGCAGGTCACAGGAACCGGATGCCAAGTCATGAATCCTCATCCCCAAGCGGTTGACAAAGTCTCTCCTCAGCAGAGCATGTTCCCCAGCAGAGTTGACAGTATCCAGACTACATATCCCCAGCGGAGTTGACAGTGTCAGACTGTATCTTCCTAGCAACAGCGGAGTGGTTGCATAACCAACAGATGAGAGGGTGGTGTTCCCAGTGTTCATCTCATCCCCAGCAGATTATTTCTAACAGATTTATTCTAATCCCCAGCTTGAGGACGATTAGCAAGTTCATATCCCCAGCAAAGGTCGTTTCCTATGACATTTCCCCAGGAAGTGTTTTCCCCACAGACTCTCCTCACAGAGCCTCGCCGAACAAAGTTTCCATAGTTGATACTCCCCCCGCAAGGTCAACTTTTCAAGCAGCCAATTTATTTTTGGTGGCTCATTGGTCCCGGCAGACGAATCATTCCCCACAGAGCATTCAAGGATTGATACAGCGATCTGTTCCCTACTGGAGTTTGCTTCCCCAAGCAGATTTCTTTTTACACCATGCATAACATTTGCATTTGCATGCATATCATATCAAGCATACAAATAAGCTGATAAACAGGTACTTCCAAGCAGACTGAAGAATTACTTTACAACCAAGGTCATGATATCCAGCCAGAGGATCAAGCGTGAGTGATCCAGCCCGAGGGTCATTTCGAAGATTCAGCCTGAGAATCATTTTCCAGTGATCCAGCCTGAGGGTCATTTCGAAGATTCAGCCTGAGAATCGTTTTCCAGTGATCCATCCTGAGGGTCATTTCGAAGATTCAGCCTGAGAATCGTTTTCCAGTGATCCGACCTGAGGTTCATTTTGAAGATTCAGCCTGAGAATCGTGTTCCAGTGATCCAGCCTGAGGGTCATTTCGAAGATTCAGCCTGAGAATCGTTTTCCCAAGAGTCAGCCTAAGGTTCATTTTTTAGATTCCCCGTTGAAGTCACCTACAAGCTTTATTTCCCCAGCAAGCCCAAGTCTAATTAAGGAGTCGTTACAACATGTTCTAGCCCGAAGAATATGTACGGAGCCCAAAAGTGGAATATTCTCGAAGCTGCAGGTTGGGTGTAGATCTCAAAAGAGGGTCAACCAGCGCATGCCTCAGATGCGGGATCCTAATGATGAGAATTTATCATCAAAATAATCCAGATCTAGCTAGAAGATCGACGTCAGGTCTAGCCCGAAGACCGGAAATAGATTCAGCCAGAGAATCGAAATAATTCAGATCTAGCTAGAAGATCGAAGTAGATTCATCCAGAGAATCGAAACAAAGAAGATCTAGCCAGAAGATCAAAATCGTATCCAGCCCGAGGATCAAAATTAATATCCAACCAAAGGACTAAATTGAGTATAGGTTCAGCCAGAGGATCGAAACTCTAGATTAAGTCAGAAGACTGATTCAGATTCAGCCAGAGGATCAGAAGAAAAATAATTAGCGCGGTGTATTTCCGCATTTTTGTGGTGTGCTCGGAGCACAAATTTTCGGTCTGTCTTTGGTATTCAATCACAGCTCACCCAGTTTGTCTGATAAACTGTCCGCTTTCATCCTACTCGGGTTAGCTGATGATTGAATAGGGGCAGCTGTAACACCCTAAAATTTGCCCTCCTCATTCATGCATTCATTTAGCATTTCATACCACATTGCATCATGTCAATCAGAATTAGCTCCAAGAAGCTTGAGCATCATCCAAGACACTTTGTGGGCTCTATTCAGACGATCGGTCGACATAAGAAAAAAAAACTTGAGGTACTACCAACAGGGCCAGATGGGGCCTATTCACCGAGCAAATCGCCAGGCTGGAGGAAGCAAGAATCTGCTGCTGAGCTGTCATGCTCGCTAGGCGAGCAGATGCTTCGCCTAGCGAAGAGCACTGTCATGCTCGCTAGGAGAGCAGATCCTTCGCTAGGCGAAGGGCGCGTATTACAGAACATATCAGAAAGATTTTGGGCTTGAGCTGTCCTCATTCAAAGCCCACAAGCTGCGAAATTTGGCCTATAAATACCAGAGTGGTCAATGAAATATACCCTGAACATTGACTGAACAGAAAAGACCAGAGACTGGAGAAAGAGACCTAGGAACTACTCTGCAGCAACCTTCAGGCAGCTCTGAGAAGTTCACTCCGCCTCATACAAACCCTAGTATTACTTTGCAGATCCAGCCGTACCATTCAATCTTAATCAGTCTCTCTCATCAGGTATGCCTTTGTTCCTATTACTCTACGCCTTGAATTTGAATATTATGAATGTATGAGGTAATACCAGGTTTTGCCCACGGGTTTATATTTGTGTATGAATATGTGTAACAATACCTTGAATGTTTTAATCGTTTTCGTTTATGAGATGGATACCACAGGGTTTCGGATCATAGAGATCGAACTGTTATCAAGGAGGAATCCGAAACCCGCAGGCGCTCGCTAGCCGCTTCGCTAGGCGAGCACGCAGCGAAGCTTCGCTAAGCTTTCGCTAGGCGAAGCAGTCGCGAACGTGACAATATTTGCTTTTTTTTTGTTCTGTTTTGTCCTAACCTGTCTTGTGTTTCCATGGCATTGTTTTCTCTTGTTTTCATCCTGTTACTCTAACCTTTTGTCAAGTTTTTGTGAGGGCTCACATACTCTTGCAGGGATGCCATCTGGAGGTTTATCCCGATTACCCGTACTGACTGACTTTTTTTGATGATCTAGCTGGAGGGGTTTCAGAGTTGCTTATCCCTTTAATTGCTGTAGCTTCGGATCTTCATTCGTGTGGTATTTTTCCCCTTTTTCCTTTTACTTTAAGATACATGTTTCGTGTGGTGTGGTCGTTTCCCCATAGGACACGAGGCTTCGAATAGCCTCCCGTCTGCATGCCAATTAAGGTAGCACTGTTCCTTCGCCTAGGAATTCCTTTTTGTATGCGCGTTCCTACAACGCAAACAAACCCTAAAACCCAAAGCAACACGTTTACTCCTTCTACTACAGGCGAGTAAGTCTCCAAAGGTCGAGCATCCGGTAGATTGCGTAGTAACGTTGTTCGTCCAAAACTCAATCCATAACCCCGTAGTTAGCCGAACTACGTTTTGCTCTGATTCTCATTCTAGATGAGATACGTAGGCATAAGACGCGATGTCTTAGCGAGCACACATCCCCCAACCCATAGGTCAGCCGAGCTACGAAGACTCTGATTCTCATATTCAGATGAGATACGTATGCAGTGGATGCGACATCCGTGCGAGTCATTTCTCTTAACCTTTTTAGTAAATATAACATCAGTTAAACCCACACCCTTTAGACAAGAACCACAAAAGTGGATCCCGTAGAGTACTACGGATGCGTAGGGGTGCTAATACCTTCCCTTCGCATAACCGACTCCCGAACCCAAGATTTGGTTGCGAGACCCTGTCTTGCCCTTTCCTTTTTTCAGGTTTACTTCGAGCATTTCCTTTCCCTCCTTTGGGATGAATAACGCACGGTGGCGACTCTTCTGTCTTTTTCTTTCGCCGGTTGTTTTTTTCGCGCACTGTATTTTTCAGGTTGCGACAGAGTGCCACTGTGATTGTATATATTTGCATATATGTTTGCATGCATCATATTATCATTTTGCTGGATTCTGGACAGGTTTGGTTCGTTTGATTTGGGGTGGGTGTTCTGAGTGGGGCTAAAACCCAGGCCCGAGTATATACCTAGGATTAGAGTGGTCTCACGTTTCCTCACATGTTGGATCAGCATGTTGTTGCGACGTGACATACCACAAGCCGGACGAGGTTCATCTGAGAGAGTCCTTCCGGGTGGAGTATTCCACTTTGGTTGGGTTACCTCTTTTGAGCTGTTGACTTCGGTGACCGTTCTTTCTCGGATCTTTGGTTTAGACGATCTTATGAGAGCTGCAGCGGCACACCCGAAAGGGTAAACCCGTTAAGTATCTTGTCCGATTGTCGAGACCATTATCCGCCTTAGGATGACCTTGTTAGAATTCACCTGTGAGGGGAGGGTTGATTCCTACAGATGCATGTCCTGATGGTGATGTTCTGATGGTGACTATTGGTTCAATTATTGATCTGGGTCCTATTTATAAGTCGGATTTGTGGATTTATTTCTGAGACGCCAGAGTTCTGTCCGCAGTATTTATCAATGGGGATCCGTTTATTTCAGGATTCCCTGGGTTGATTCAGATGATGTTGTGGTTATCAGTTCAGTGATTTCTCTGTGATGTTGGTGATATATCCTCTGGTTCTGTTTATTTCGGAACCTCCCAAGTTGGATTTAGGGTTATTCAGTCCCTCAGATGGTTGTGATCAGTTCAAAGACCGGAATCCAGTACAGTTGATGTTCAGATGACTTGGAGGATGGCACAGTGCATTGCATTCATGCATCAGCATCATTCCCATTTTGCATTTATCTGCATCTAACTCATGTTTATCCATATGCAGGGGACATTCTTGATTGAGATCATGGTTGAGAGACTTCTTTGCTCCAGATATGAGGCCCGGCCTGAAGAATGATGTCGTCTACAGTTTCTTTGATCCAGAGATTGATGCACTGAAGGATATGATAACATTGATTACACCTGACCATGTGGGGATGTTCCGTGAGATTTATGGTGGTATTCTGAAGCTGGTTTTCAGGCTCACATAAAGTGATAGGAGTGCCATCCATACTCTTCTCCAGTTTTATGACCCTGGTTTGAGATGCTTTGTTTTCCCGGATTACTTGTTGGGACCTTTGATGGAGGACTATGCCAGTATCCTGGGTATTCAGATCAGAGACCAGATTCCTTTCTATGTCACTAAGGAAGAACCTGATGTTGCTGAGATTTCTCGTGCTCTTTATTTGAGCCCAGAAGTGACTAAGGGGGGTTTGAAGGAGAAGGGAAAGTTGCCCGGTTTTCATTTGAGTTTCTTGGAGGCCAAAGCCAAGGAGCATGCTGTTTTGGGTGATTGGAAGACTGTCTGTGCTCTGCTTGCTGTAAGCATTTATGGTATCATCCTGTTCCCTAATCAAAAGAACTTTGTGGACATTAATGTCATCCGGGTGTTCGTGCAGAGGAATCCTATTCCTACCTTGGTCGGGGATGTCTATTACTCGGTCTATAATCGGAACGAGAATCGGCGTGGTGGATTGATCAGATGTTGTGCTCAGCTGTTATACAAGTGGTTCATGGGGTATTTGCCTTCCAGAGGTGCCTTTGTCTTTCTTGATCCTACTGTCAAATGGTCAATCAGGTTGATGGGTTTGCGAGCCAAGGACATAGCTTGGACTCACAATGGTATGGCATGACGAGATTTCATTTACAGTTGTGGGAGTCTTCCCAACGTGCCTCTTATAGAAGTTCAGGGTTGCATTAATTACAACCCGGTGCTTCTTAGGAGACAAATGAGATTTTCTATGAAGGGTGTCGCAACCTGAAAAATACAGTGCGCGAAAAAACAACCGGCGAAAGAAAATGACAGAAGAGTCGCCACCGTGCGTTATTCATCCCAAAGGAGGGAAAGGAAACGCTTGAAGTAAACCTGAAAAAGGAAAGGACAAGACGGGGTCTCGCAACCAAATCTTGGGTTCGGGAGTCGGTTATGCGAAGGGAAGGTATTAGCACCCCTACGCATCCGTAGTACTCTACGGGATCCACTTTTGTAGTTTTCGTCTAAAGGGTGTGAGTTTATCTTGTGCTGTTTACAAAAAAAAAGGGTTAAATGAAAATGACTCGCGCGGATGTCGCATCCACTGCATACGTATCTCATCTGAATATGAGAATCAGAGTCTTCGTAGCTCGGCTGACCTATGGGTTGGGGGATGTGTGCTCGCTAAGACATCGCGTCTTATGCCTACGTATCTCATCTGGCCTGAGAATCAGAGCAAAACGTAGTTCGGCTAACTATGGGGTTATGGATTGGGTTTTGGACGAACGACGTCACTACGCAATCTACCGGATGCTCGACCTTTGGAGACTTACTCGCCTGTAGTAGAAGGAGTTAACGTGTTGCTTTGGGTTTTAGGGTTTGGGATGCTCAAGGGCAAAAAGGCAGTCCTTGACGAAGGAACCGCGCTACCTGCAGGGATACGAACACATACAAGACAAACATGTATAAAGTTAATGTGCCAACAAGGGGCTCAGAAGTAAATAAACAAAAGAAAACAAATGCCTCCTATCGAGGTCTTCCAGCTAAGAAAGCGATAAAATGCGGAAAAGAGGTAAAAGTACCACACGGATAAAGATCCGAAGTAACAACAATTAAAGGAGTAAGAAACCCAGGGATCTCCCAAGCTAATGCCATCAAAGAAAGGTGAGTCAGTACAGGTAATCGGAATGAACCTCCGGGGGGTATCCCATAAATAAAGTGGAAAACCACGCAAGTTATCCCTGCAGAAGTCATGTGAGCCCTCACAAAAACAAAACTCAACAAACAGGTTAGAGAAACAAGATAGGGTAACCAAGAGTTGCCCCCAAATCAAAATGTAACCACATGAATCATGCTCTTTCAATTCAGAAAAAAAAGCTCACAAAAAGCAACCAAGGGTAGGAGGCCTAAACCTCTTGTTAAACATATGCATCAAAAGGGTATCAAATTCACCCATAATACCTCATACATTCAGAAAATTCAAATTGAAAGCATAGAGATGATGGATATAGGGCAAACCTGACTGGAGAGCTTGATTGAAATTGAGTTGCACCCGTGAGGTTTACAAAACAACCTTTAGGGTTTATGTGAGGCAAATGTGATTCTGTGCAGTTGAGTTCCCTTCAGGGTTTGGAGGCTGCTCTGAACTTTGTTAGCTCTTCTCTCACTATCTTTTTCCTCAGGGTTTTGTTCCAAGGAAACCTCAGAGTATTTTTTGCTTCTCTTCCTTTTTCTCAAGTGAAGCCTTGGTATTTATAGACTGAATTTCATGGTTTTGTGGGCTCAAATGAGAGAGACCCAACTCCAAATTTTTTTATTATATTTTATTTATTTATTTATTATTATTTTTATTTATTTATTTTTTTTGTAAATTTTTTTTTTTTTTTTTTTTCGTTTTTTTTTTTTTTTTTTTTTTTTTTTCGGATCTAATTCTAATTGACATGATGAAATGCAATATGAAATGAATGCATGAATGAGGAGGGCAAATTTTGGGGTGTTACAAAGGGTCCTCCCCTTGGGCGCGAGATTCAGGAGTCTTTCTACTTCCCAATTGAGGGTAATCCGACAAAGTTGAGGCAAGTGTCTGACGAATGGCGCGACATTCAAAGGAAGGGAAAGGTTCCTTTTGGTAAGGTTAATAGTGTAACACCCTTCTAAAATACCCCAAATATTTAATTAAAATAACACTATATCAATCAGAGTAAATATGCAATTAAGGGTGTCACACAATCATTTCACACCATTCACCATAATAACTGTCATGCTCTTTTATTAATTCAAAACATAAGCATTCGCATAATACGCAGCGGATAGAAATCTCATCAATCATGTAAAACATGTAACACATTACATGTAAAATTATTCAACAAGGTAAAACATCCCGTCCCGATGTTACATCTATCAGAGCACGACCCACTAAGGAGACTACACTAGACTCCAAGCACTAGCTTCTACTTAATCACTGCTCGTTACCTGAAAAATAGTTGTAAGGGTGAGTTCCTCAATCGATATAATAAGCATTATAAAATATCATGTAATGATAAGTAAATAACACATTTCATCACCCTAATCATAACACACATTCAGTAACGGCACATCAACTCAAATATCATACTCAATACTAACACAAACACACGTATAATATTGGAATACATCCATTCATATTATACGCCATACAGACATTATGCAATGAGACTCCATGCATGCGGTACCGACTATTCGTGAACATATAGTTCAACTTCACCGACCAACTCCAGGTACGGCTACCAAGCCCACTAGTCCCACTCATTTGAGACCTAGTGACTCACATCACTAATTCCTCACCATGGGAATTAGCTACCACCCCAAGGGCCATGCTATGCACGCTAATCATCTAGCATGCAAACATCAACAACAGTCCAAAATGACCAACATCACTAATTCCTCACCATGGGAATTAGCTACCACCATAAAGGCCACAATATGCATGCTAATTCACCTAGCAGTGCAACATCATCAACAATAATCCACAATGGACATATGCTCACACTCTAAGCCATAAAACAGTCCATTCACAAATTCATACGTAATATATACATTCACAACATTATGCATATTTTCACACATCATCAGCATATTTATCACATAATCATATCATGTCATGTCAAATAATTCAATCACAGTATTAGCACACTCTACTAATACCTATCCTACTCAAAACAACGGGAAATAATCCCTACTATATCACATACCGATATAGGCCAATCACCAATTATGTTCACAACATTAAAATATCAATTTTTCCAATTTCCAACAGTGTTAACCGGTTAACGCCCTGGGTTAACCGGTTAACGCAACACAGAACACGCTTTCTGGAAAAACTCAACAGTGTTAACCGGTTAACGCCCTGGGTTAACCGGTTAACGCAGACAGAACAGCAATTCTCACAACACACAACAGTGTTAACCGGTTAACGCCCTGGGTTAACCGGTTAACGCAAGCAAAACAGCAATACTTCATAATTCCTAACAGTGTTAACCGGTTAACACCCTGGGTTAACCGGTTAACGCAAGACAGAAAGCTGTTCCTGCGCTAACACAAAGCAGAATGCAGAATTCTCCGCATTTTCCGCCGTTGGGGGACTTTCGGACCTCCGATTCCAATCCCGTAAAAAGCTATACGTTCGGGAAATCACAACTAACCAAATTACAGATTCAATTATAGTTTTCACAACATCTATTCATCACAATTTTTCAGCACTCATCATCCCAATTAGGGTCAATTCAACGGTTGATCACTACCCATTACATGTTAACCCATAATACCCATTAAACGACGATAAACCCCCTTTACCTGAATTAATCCGGCAATCCTTTAGCTTCAAGCTCTTCTCTTCTCCAACCTTCTTCCTCTTGCTCTGCCTCTTTGCCCTTTTCCTCTTTTCAGCCGCTTCTCTGCTTTTCACGTAAAACCCTTTCTTTACCAAATGGGACTCTTTTTCTTATTTCCAACTTATATACTCCAATAATAAAATCCAATAATATTATTCCAATAATTCCAATTATTTAATTAAATTAATAAATATAATATTAACTTAAATTAAATAATTATCTTATTTTTATCGGGGTGTTACAACTCTCCCCCACTAAAAGAGTTTTCGTCCTCGAAAACATACCTCAAGCGAATAACTCCGGATAAGACTCCTTCATCTGACTCTCAAGTTCCCAAGTCACATTGCCACCTGCTGGTCCTCCCCAAGCTACCTTTACCAAAGCAATCTCTTTACCCCGCAACCGCTTCAACTCTCGATCCTCGATCCTCATAGGTGATGTTTCAACAGTCAGGTTATCTCTCACCTGTACATCATCTACTTGGTCCACATGCGTCGGATCATGAATGTACCTCCTCAACTGAGACACATGAAAAACCTCATGCAAATTCGCAAGTGACGGCGGTAAAGCGATACGATAGGCTACCTCCCCTATCCTCTCCAAAATCTGATAAGGACCAATAAATCGAGGTGTCAACTTCTTTGACTTCAAAGCTCGACCAACCCCAGTTATCGGAGTAACACGAAGAAACACATGATCTCCCTCTTGAAACTCAAGTGACTTCCTCCTCTTGTCGTGATAACTCTTCTGACGACTCTGAGCAATCCTCATCTTCTCCTGAATCATCTTAATCTTTTCCGTAGTTTGTTGAACAATCTCTGGTCCAACCACAACACTCTCACCAGACTCATACGAACATAAAGGTGTCCGACATCTCCTACCATACAAAGCTTCAAATGGTGCCATACCAATGCTCGAATGAAAACTATTGTTGTAGGTAAACTCAATCAAAGGCAAATAACAATCCCAAGCACCTCCCTTTTCCAAAACACAAGCCCTCAAAAGATCCTCCAATGACTGAATCGTCCTCTCAGTCTGACCATCAGTCTGCGGATGATATGCAGAACTCAATCTCAGCTTAGTTCCCAAAGCCCTCTGCAAACCTTCCCAAAACTTCGATGTAAATCTAGGATCTCTGTCCGAAACAATACTCGGCGGAATACCATGCAAACTTACAATTTTCTCAATATACAACTCGGCTAATCTCTCTAACGAATAATCCATTCTGATCGGAATGAAATGAGCCGATTTCGTCAATCTATCAACAATCACCCAAATAGCTTCAAAATTCTTACTTGACCTCGGTAAACCAGAAACAAAATCCATACTGATACTATCCCACTTCCACTCTGGAATAGCCAACGGTTGCATTAGCCCAGACGGCTTCTGATGCTCAATCTTTGACTTCTGACAAGTCAAGCAGGAATAAACAAAACTCGCAATTTCTCTTTTCATTCCCGGCCACCAAAATAACTTTTTCAAATCATGATACATCTTCGTAGCTCCAGGATGAATACTCAAGCCACTACGATGTCCTTCCTCAAGAATACTCTTCTTAAGTTCGGTAACATCCGGAATACACACCCGATTACCAAATTTCAAAACACCATTCTCATCAACTCTGAATTCACCACCTTGACCTTGATTCACTAAAGTCAACTTATCAACCAAAAGCACATCGAATTTCTGACCTTCTCTAATCTCATCCAGAATACCACTCGTTAACTTCAACATTCCCAACTTAACGCTATTGTGAGTACTCTCACACACCAAACTCAAGTCTCTAAACTGCTCAATTAAATCCAATTCCTTAACCATTAACATAGACATATGCAATGATTTCCGACTCAATGCATCAGCCACTACGTTTGCTTTACCCGGATGGTAATTCAAACCAAAGTCATAATCCTTCAGAAACTCTAACCATCTCCTCTGTCTCATATTCAGCTCTTTCTGATCAAACAAATACTTTAAACTTTTATGGTCACTGAAAACCTCAAATCTTGACCCATACAAGTAATGCCTCCATAACTTCAGAACAAAAACCACAGCTGCCAACTCTAAATCGTGTGTCGGATAGTTCCTCTCATGAACCCTCAGCTGTCTCGAAGCATAAGCTATAACCTGCTTATTCTGCATCAACACACCACCCAAACCCAACAATGAAGCATCACAGTAAACCTCAAATGATTCCGACGAACTTGGTAATATCAGAATAGGAGCAGTAGTTAACCTTCTCTTTAACTCTTGGAAACCTTCTTCACATTTTGAGTCCCAAACAAACGCTTGCCCCTTTCTAGTCAACATCGTCAACGGTAACGCCAACTTAGAAAATCCCTCAATGAACTTCCTATAATAACCAGCCAAACCAAGGAAACTCCTTATCTCAGAAACTGACTTCGGAGCTTCCCACTTAGATACCGCTTCTATCTTAGAAGGATCAACAGCAACACCATCTCTTGAAATCACATGACCAAGAAAACTAACCTCTTCTAACCAAAATTCACACTTAGAGAGTTTAGCAAATAACTTCTTTTCTCGTAGAACTCCTAAAACCACTCTCAAATGCTTAGCATGCTCTTCTTCAGATTTCGAATACACCAAAATATCGTCAATAAACACCACAACAAACTTGTCTAGGTACGGATGGAAAATCCTATTCATATACTCCATAAATACTCCAGGTGCATTAGTCACACCAAAAGGAATTACAGAATACTCGTAATGTCCATACCTTGTTCTGAAAGCAGTCTTCTGAATATCCTCAGTCTTCACACGTATCTGATGATACCCAGATCTCAAATCTATTTTGCTGAACACACTCGCACCAACCAACTGATCCATCAAATCATCAATCCTCGGTAAAGGATACCGATTCTTGATCGTCACTTTATTCAGTTGCCTGTAGTCCACACACAACCTCATAGTACCTTCTTTCTTCTTAACCAATAACACTGGTGCACCCCACGGTGACACGCTCGGACGAATAAATTTCTTATCCAACAGATCTTCCAGCTGACTCTTCAATTCAGCTAACTCAACAGCAGACATACGGTACGGAGCCATCGACATCGGTCTAGTACCAGGTACCAAATCAATCGAGAATTCAACTTCACGCTCTGGCGGTAATTCATTCACTTCTTCAGGAAACACATCAGGAAAATCACACACCACGGCTAGATCGCAAATCGCCAGTTTATCTTTAGCCTCCAAAGTCGCTAACAGCATAAACAACTCCGCCCCATCTGCTACTGCCTCAGTCACCTGATTTGCTGATAGAAACAAACTCCTTTCTTCCCCAATCTCAGGAAAGATCACAGTCTTATCAAAACAGTTGATATAAACTCGGTTAAACACCAACCAGTTCATACCCAAGATAACATCAATCTGCACTAGTGGAAGACACACTAGGTCCATCCCAAAGTCTCTACCAAAAATACTCAAAGGACAATTTAAACAAACTGAAGTAGTAGTCACTGAACCCTTCGCAGGAGTATCAATCACCATACTTCCATGCATCTCAGATATCTCTAATTTAAGTTTCACAGCACAATCCAAAGATATAAAGGAATGAGTCGCACCGGTGTCAATAATAGCTACAAGAGGAAAGCCATTAATATAACACGTACCTCGGATCAAACGATCATCTGCAGAAGTCTCAAAACCCGATAAAGCAAAAACCTTGCCTCCCGACTGATTCTCTCTCTTCGGCTTAGGACACTGTGGACTGATATGACCCACCTCTCCACAGTTGAAACAAGTCACAGTCTTAGACCGGCACTCTGCAGTCAAATGACCACCTTTCCCACACTTGAAACACTTCTTCTCAGCACTGGTACACTCATGGACACGATGTCCAACCTGACCATATCTGTAACACTTAGCAGGAGCACTGGAGTCTCCCCCACTAGGCCTCTTCATCACACCCTGTCTCTGGAAACCCTTGCCAGCTGCATACGGTTTCCCACGATCATTCTGATTCTTGCCTTTCCTATCAACCCTCTGCTGATAGCTCTCTGCTCTGGCCTTGGTATCCTGTTCAAAAATTCTGCAACAGTCAACCAAATCAGAAAACACTCTAATCCGCTGATACCCAATAGCCTGCTTGATCTCGGGACGTAACCCGTTCTCAAATTTCACACATTTTGAAAATTCTCCAGCAGCCTCATCATAGGGAGTGTAATACTTCGACAGCTCTGTGAACTTAGCAACATACTCAGTAACAGACCGATTGCCCTGCTTCAATTCTAAGAACTCTATCTCTTTCTTTCCTCTGACATCCTCTGGAAAGTACTTCCTCAGAAATCTCTCTCTGAACACAGCCCAAGTGATCTCAGCACTCCCAGCAGCTTCCAACTCAGTGCGGGTAGCAACCCACCAATCATCGGCTTCCTCTGACAGCATATGCGTACCGAACCTGACCTTCTGGTTATCGGCACACTCAGTCACTCGGAAGATCCTCTCGATTTCCTTCAACCACTTCTGAGCACCATCTGGATCGTATGCTCCCTTGAACATTGGAGGATTGTTCTTCTGGAACTCACTCAGTTGACGAGCAGCTCCAATTCCCACGACACTCGGATTTCCTCCAAGTACTCCAGCTAGCATACCCAGAGCCTCAGCAATCGCAGCATCGTCTCTACCTCTTCCAGCCATCTCTATTCTGAGAACCCAACAAGATAAAACAATAAGTACTGATAGGGTTACACAACACCTATCCCGTACAGGGGAAACAGAATAATTACGACTCGACTCGACCGACTATGCTCTGATACCACTAATGTAACACCCTTCTAAAATACCCCAAATATTTAATTAAAATAACACTATATCAATCAGAGTAAATATGCAATTAAGGGTGTCACACAATCATTTCACACCATTCACCATAATAACTGTCATGCTCTTTTATTAATTCAAAACATAAGCATTCGCATAATACGCAGCGGATAGAAATCTCATCAATCATGTAAAACATGTAACACATTACATGTACAATTATTCAACAAGGTAAAACATCCCGTCCCGATGTTACATCTATCAGAGCACGACCCACTAAGGAGACTACACTAGACTCCAAGCACTAGCTTCTACTTAATCACTGCTCGTTACCTGAAAAATAGTTGTAAGGGTGAGTTCCTCAATCGATATAATAAGCATTATAAAATATCATGTAATGCTAAGTAAATAACACATTTCATCACCCTAATCATAACACACATTCAGTAACGGCACATCAACTCAAATATCATACTCAATACTAACACAAACACACGTATAATATTGGAATACATCCATTCATATTATACGCCATACATACATTATGCAATGAGACTCCATGCATGCGGTACCGACTATTCGTGAACATATAGTTCAACTTCACCGACCAACTCCAGGTACGGCTACCAACCCCACTAGTCCCACTCATTTGAGACCTAGTGACTCACATCACTAATTCCTCACCATGGGAATTAGCTACCACCCCAAGGGCCATGCTATGCACGCTAATCACCTAGCCTGCAAACATCAACAACAGTCCAAAATGACCAACATCACTAATTCCTCACCATGGGAATTAGCTACCACCATAAAGGCCACAATATGCATGCTAATTCACCTAGCAGTGCAACATCATCAACAATAATCCACAATGGACATATGCTCACACTCTAAGCCATAAAACAGTCCATTCACAAATTCACACGTAATATATACATTCACAACATTATGCATATTTTCACACATCATCAGCATATTTATCACATAATCATATCATGTCATGCCAAATAATTCAATCACAGTATTAGCACACTCTACTAATACCTATCCTACTCAAAACAACAGGAAATAATCCCTACTATATCACATACCGATATAGGCCAATCACCAATTATGTTCACAACATTAAAATATCAATTTTTCCAATTTCCAACAGTGTTAACCGGTTAACGCCCTGGGTTAACCGGTTAACGCAACACAGAACACGCTTTCTGGAAAAACTCAACAGTGTTAACCGATTAACGCCATGGGTTAACCGGTTAACGCAGACAGAACAACAATTCTCACAACACACAACAGTGTTAACCGGTTAACGCCCTGGGTTAACCGGTTAACGCAAGCAAAACAACAATACTTCACAATTCCTAACAGTGTTAACCGGTTAACACCCTGGGTTAACCGGTTAACGCAAGACAGAAAGCTGTTCCTGCGCTAACACAAAGCAGAATGCAGAATTCTCCGTATTTTCCGCCGTTGGGGGACTTTCGGACCTCCGATTCCAATCCCGTAAAAAGCTATACGTTCGGGAAATCACAACTAACCAAATTACAGATTCAATTACAGTTTTCACAACATCTATTCATCACAATTTTTCAGCACTCATCATCCCAATTAGGGTCAATTCAACGGTTTATCACTACCCATTACATGTTAACCCATAATACCCATTAAATGACGATAAACCCCCCTTACCTGAATTAATCCGGCAATCCTTTAGCTTCAAGCTCTTCTCTTCTCCAACCTTCTTCCTCTTGCTCTGCCCTTTGCCCTTTTCCTCTTTTCAGCCGCTTCTCTGCTTTTCACGTAAAACCCTTTCTTTACCAAATGGGACTCTTTTTCTTATTTCCAACTTATATACTCCAATAATAAAATCCAATAATATTATTCCAATAATTCCAATTATTTAATTAAATTAATAAATATAATATTAACTTAAATTAAATAATTATCTTATTTTTATCGGGGTGTTACAAATAGCAGGTCTTTTCCTCTGTTTGATCATTGGCTCAGAAAGAGGATTGAGCTCACGCATCTACCATTTCCTGGGGGTGATCCTTGGTATCCATTGATTGAGGGGCCATGTTCTTCTGTCAGTATGGAAAAGTTCCTTGAGTTGAATTGGGAGAGAGATCAGCTGCATGCAGAGAAGACTGAGTTGGAGATGAGTGTTGCTAGAGTTCAGATGACTAATCAGGAAATCAAAGGGAAAATAGAAGACCAGGATAAGAGACATGCTCTTGTGGTGAAGCGTTTTGAGATAGACACCGCTTATTATGGCAAGATCAGCCAAGCTTTGGAGTCATCTACGAAGGAGCACGACATTACCAAGGAGAAGTTGGCTAGAGCTTCGAAGGTCATTGAAGATGAGAAGAGGAGACAAATCCTTGTGAAGAGTCAGAGGGAAGCCAAAGTCAGAGTCCTTATCACCGAGTGGGAAGCAAAGCTGAAGATTAAGGAAGAAGAGAACGTGAAGATTATTGCTGAGAGGGATCACTATCTTGATGAGAGGGACCATTATTTCCAACAGATGAAGATTCACCAGAAGGAGATAGGGAGACTGCAGCAGGAGAACACTGAGCTCAGGTTCGCCGTGAAGTTTACCAGGATGATTGATGATGTAGGGCCTTCTGTGGGACCTTCTGCAGATTAGACTTTTGTTGTTATGTGTGGATTATCGTCAGGCCTGTTGACGGAATTCACTTGCTTGTATTTCCTTTCTGTTTCTGGAGAATTGTAATTTGATTTGTATCAGACTTGATGTATGACTCTTGCACGTATAGTGCACTTTTGATATACAGTGGTTATTATCATTCATTGATTGATCTCAGAGCTTTATTTGCTTGTCTGCGCGCACTCACATATCACACACATGGTTGGGTGATATCTTTGCTAAATCATATTTCTCTGCTCTGTATGGTGAAACCAGATGATTGATGTCAGAATATTGCTGTCAGATTATTATCTGTCTCGATGAAACCAGGATCGGAAGACAGAGTGTTCCTCATATGGATAGACATTGCATTCATGCATGAATCCTAATAACTTGTCTTCTATTTTGCAGGTGTCAG
Organism: Lathyrus oleraceus; assembly: GCF_024323335.1. Taxonomy (NCBI): domain Eukaryota; kingdom Viridiplantae; phylum Streptophyta; class Magnoliopsida; order Fabales; family Fabaceae; genus Lathyrus; species Lathyrus oleraceus. Next base: position 323,313,192 of record NC_066585.1, on the reverse strand, counting down.
TTTCTAACGTGCTTGGTTGTTTCAGGAATCATTGCTCGCGCACGTAGAATCATTCTTTTGCACGTAGCACGTCCACACAGATACCCTACCAGGTGCAACAAATCCAAGCTGATGGATACATCCAACGCAGATATTCTCGAGCTAAAAGAGAAGATGGGAGAGATGATCAACGTTATGCAAGGGTTCGCCTTGGGGCAGAAGGCATTGGATGAGAAAGTGGAGAAGCTTAAACGGGCTTCTGCTGCTAACAGTGGTAATAATTTAGAGGGTATCTCCAATCACAGTCTTGGTGGTTCTAGGGATGGTGGAGATCCCAGGAAGAAGGCAACTACTGCCGGTGTAATGATCAATAATGGTGGTGGTTTTGGTGTTGCCGCAGGCGGTGGACCAGGTCCGGTGGGTAACAATCTGAAAGATAATTTGTTTCCTCCTTTCTTTGGGGCTGAGGAGGATAGAGAAGAAGACCAGTTCTCCATGCTGAATGAACAATTTGGTCAATATGGTGTTCAACCGCCAAACAAGGAAATTCAGGTGCTAGCCGAGAAGATCAGGGCTCTGGAAAGTTATGCTACTCCCGGGGTTGTCAACATGTCAAACATGGGGCTATTTGAGGGGATTGTGATCCCACAGAAGTTTAAAGTGCTTGCGTTTGACAAGTATAATGGGAGTTCTTGCCCGGAAACTCAACTCCAGGCATTCGTCCGAAAGATTTCTGCTTATACCATGGACCAAAAGCTATGGATGTACTTCTTCCAGGACAGTTTGTCTGGTGGGTCTTTGGAATGGTATACCAAGCTGAGATCCTCAGATATTAAGAGCTGGCAGGATCTCGGAGATGCGTTCTTTAAACAATATCAATTCAATGCTGACATGGCTCCTAGCCGTACCCAGTTACAGGGTATGTCTCAGAAGCCTATTGAAGGGTTTAAAGAATACGCACAGAGGTGGAGGGAGTTGGCTGCCCGAGTCCAACCTCCGTTGGTAGATCGGGAGATGTCTGATCTGTTTATGGGTACCCTTCAGGGAATGTTTGCAGAGAGAATGGTAGGATGCCCGGTTACCAACTTTGCTGATATAGTGGTGGTTGGGGAAAGAATAGAAAGCTGGTTGAAGATGGGAAAGATACAGGGTAATGCTTCGTCGTCTGGATCGAAGAAGCCCTTCGGTAATCGCCAACGTAAGAAGGAGGGTGATACAAGTGCCATGTATGCCCAGAGGGGACAAGGTAGGGATCATTACTACCAGCACACTACTGCGGTAACCATTCCTGCTGATAATCAACATGCACAACAACATCGACATCATCAACAACAACAACCACAGCAACGACAGCCGTTTCAACAGAGACCGCAAAAGGTCGGGTATCACGTGAGAGGACGAATGACTGATCGTCAATTTGATAGGCCGCCTGTGACATACTCATTCTTGCTGAAGAAGTTAAAAGATTTAGGGTTGGTTCAGTTGAGAACATTGGCTCCGGTGAGACCCGATTAGAGGCCTGCCAGCTATGATGAGAACGCCAAGTGCGAATTCCACTCTGGTGCCCCTGGACACAATGTGGAGAATTGTAAAGCTTTTAAGCATGTGGTCCAGGACTTGGTGGATTCTAAGGCAATCAATTTTGCACCATCACCAAATGTTAATGCTAATCCCATGCCCGCGCATGGTCTGATGGGGGTGAATGCAATTTCTGAGGACAGGAGGACGATTGGGCTGATGAATGTGGACCAGTTGAAGACTCCATTGGCTGAGGTCAAGAGACAACTGTTGAAGAATGGGGTCCTCCCGGGTTGTGATGATTGTTGTGCTGCGTGCACTGTTGCCCCTAATGGGTGTGTTTTCTTGAGGGAGGCTGTCCAGAGGATGATGGATGAGGGAAGCCTCAGGTTTGAGAAGGTTGATTTGGGGAAGGAGGATGTCTCCACCATAACCATTTACTTTGACCCGATTGATTTATCAGCGCTGGCAGATGCGACTCCAGTTACCATCACGGTACCTGGGCCAATTCCTTATGACAATGATGATGATGTACCATGACATTATGGTGGAGAGGTTTACTGTAATGGAGAGAAGCAGGAAGATAGGACTGCAGGTGAAACCACCGTTTCAAAGGTGGATAATGCCGGACCCAGTGGTTTCACTCGCAGTGGAAGGTTGTTTTCACCCGACACATTGAGGAGTGGGGATGGAGAAAAAGAAAAGAAAGATAAGGCCGAGGCTTTAGCCAGGGCAAGAGGGAAGCAGGTGGTAAGCGAGGGTACTCCTGCAGTGACACCGGCGCCCGTGGGGTCGAAAAAAGAACTTGATGATGAAGCTGAGGAATTTCTGAGGATCATCAAGAAGTCTGAGTATAAGCTTGTTGACCATCTGCAGCAGACGCCGTCCAAAATGTCAATCTTATCTCTGCTACTGAGCTCCGAGGGGCATAGAGAGGCTTTGTTGAAAATACTGAAGAGAGCCTATGTTCCCCAGGAGATTACAATTAATCAGCTGGAGACAGTGGTGTCTAATGTCAATGCCAGCCATGGGCTGGGTTTCACTGATTTGGATCTTACCGTGGATGGGCGGAATCATAATAGGGCATTACACATTGCCATGGAGTGTAAAGGAGCAGTGCTTTCGTACGTGTTGGTGGATACCGGCTCATCACTCAATGTGTTGCCTAAGAAGGCCCTGGCGAAGCTGGATTGTGAAGGAGTAGTGCTGAGGCCTACTGATTTGGTGGTGAGAGCATTCGATGGTTCAAAGCGGGCTGTGTTTGGGGAAGTGGAGCTCCCTGTGAAGATCGGGCCCAAGGTGTTTAAGTCCTTTTTCTATGTCATGGATATTCAGCCGGCATACAGTTGCCTGTTGGGTCGCCCATGGATACATGCTGCTGGGGCAATGACTTCAACTTTGCACCAGAAACTGAAGTACATCTGGGACGGGAAGGTCGTCACGGTTTGTGGAGAAGAGGACCTCTTCATCAGCCACCTATCATCGTTCAAGTATGTTGAAATGGACGGTGAGATATGGGAAACACCGAGTCAGGCATTCGAAACCGTCAAGGTGGAGAATGCCATTTTTGTCAAAGAAGAGAAGAAGACGTCCATTTCTTCTTACAGGCAGGCTGCTGAGGTGGTGAAGAGCGGAGAAGCCCCAGGTCGGGGAAAGATGATTGATATCGCCGCCAAGGAAGACATATTTGGGGTTGGTTATCAGCCGGGCCGAGGCTCGTCTGGGCAGAGCAAAGGACGTTGTCAGCCATTCACGTTCACCAGTGCTGGAATGCTAGATCCAGATCACATCTGCATGGTGGGTGAAGAGATCGACAGTGACTGTGAGCTGGATCAGTGGATAAAACCGTGCGTACCAGGGATGGAGATCCAGAACTGGAAGGCCGAAAAGATCATCACTGTCACTCTACGTGAAGAGTAATGTTTCTTGTTTTTCAATTCTGTTTGCATGAAAACCATACGTTTTGCCCGAAACGTAATGGTTCATTGTAAGGGCCACCTCATATGTTTCATTTTGCAATATTTGCATCATAAATAAAAGGATGTTTTTTCATTAAAAGCGGTGTTCCCTGTTTTTCATTTATTTTTACAGTTTAAAATAAATAAATAAATAAAAGTGGCAATGTTTGTTTTCATTTTCCTTCTTTTCGTTTGCTTCGCTCCGACTCTAAAGCAATGCATGAATCAACATTCATGCAAATGCGACCATTCTCCGGATCTCATTGATAACAATCCTGTTATACCCTCATATGACTTCGACAATCCGATCTATCATGCCAAAGAAGAAGGCGAAGAAGATTGTGAACTGCCGGAGGAATTAGCCAGGTTGTTGAAACAAGAGGAGAAGGTGATTCAGCCGCACGAAGAGCAAGTTGAGGTTGTGAATTTGGGTACCGAGGAGGTTAGAAAAGAAGTGAAAGTTGGGGCTGCTTTGGAGGCGAATGTTAAGAGCAGAATGGTAGCATTGTTGAAAGAGTATGTTGATATCTTCGCCTGGTCTTATCAGGATATGCCGGGGTTGGATACCGATATCGTTGTGCACAAGCTACCGTTGAGAGCAGATTGTCCTCCAGTGAAGCAGAAGCTGCGTAAAACTCGACCTGAGATGGTCATGAAAATTAAAGAGGAAGTTCAGAAGCAGTTGGATGTTGGGTTCCTCGCTGTCACTAATTATCCGCCTTGGATCGCAAATATTGTGCCGGTGCCGAAGAAGGATGGAAAGGTGAGAATGTGTGTGGACTACCGGGATTTGAACAGAGCTATCCCGAAGGATGATTTCCCATTACCTCACATCGATGTGTTGGTGGATAATACAACTCAATTCTCGGTGTTTTCCTTCATGGATGGGTTTTCTGGCTATAATCAAATTAAAATGTCGCAAGATGATATGGAGAAAACAACGTTCATCACACCGTGGGGCACTTTTTGCAATAAGGTGATGCCATTCGGTCTCAAGAATGCCGGTGCCACGTATCAGAGGGCTATGGTGACTTTGTTTCATGATATGATTCATCATGAAATTGAATGTTATGTTGATGACATGATAGCAAAGTCACAAACAGAAGAGGGGAATTTGGCAGATCGGGCCAAGTTGTTTGACCGATTGAGACAATTCAGACTGAGGTTGAATCCGAATAAGTGCACTTTCGGAGTGCGGTCCGGTAAGTTGCTGGGGTTTATTGTGAGTGAAAGAGGAATCGAGGTTGATCCTGCTAAAGTAAAAGCAATACGAGAAATGCCTGAACCGAGAACAGAAAAGGAGGTTCGTGGTTTCTTAGGTAGATTGAACTACATTTCACGGTTCATATCTCATCTAACAGCCACGTGTGAACCGATATTCAAGTTATTGAGAAAAGATCAAACGGTCAGGTGGAATGATGATTGCCAAGCGGCATTTGAAAAGATAAAAGAGTATTTGCAGGAGCCTCCGATTTTGATGCCTCCTGTGGAGGGACGACCGTTAATTCTGTACTTGACGGTCCTCGAGGGGTCCATGGGGTGTGTACTGGGGAAGCATGACGAGTCTGGTCGAAAAGAGCATGCGATTTACTACCTTAGCAAAAATTTTACCGACTGTGAAACAAGATATTCACTGCTCGAGAAAACTTGTTGTGCTTTGGTATGGGCTGCTCGCCGACTAAGACAGTATATGCTGGTTCATACCACTTTATTGATTTCCAAGATGGATCCGATCAAGTATATTTTTGAGAAGCCAGCATTGACCGGACGGGTTGTGAGATGGAAAATGATTTTAACTGAATATGATATCCAGTACACCTCTCAGAAAGCAATTAAGGGGAGTGTATTGTCTGATTACCTCGCCCAGCAACCCATTAAGGATTATCAACCGATGAAGTTTGAGTTCCCTGATGAGGACATCATGTTTCTCAAATCGAAAGATTGTGAGGAACTTATCCCGGAGGAGGGGCCTGACCCTGAATCCGAATGGATTCTGATGTTTGATGGGGCCGTTAACGTGAATGGTAGTGGAGTTGGTGCTGTTTTGGTTACGCCGAAAGGATCTCACATTCCTTTTGCTGCCCGACTAACATTTGAATGCACCAACAACGTGGCTGAATACGAAGCTTGTATATTGGGTATTGAAGAGGCGATTGATTTGAGGATCAAGAACCTTGTCATTTATGGAGATTCAGCTTTGGTTGTGAACCAGGTTAACGGAAAATGGTATACGCATCAATCTCATTTAATTCCATACCGGGATTATACGAGGAGATTGTTGACGTTCTTCACCAAGGTGAAATTGCACCATGTGCCGAGAGAAGAGAACCCTTTGGCGGATGCTTTGGCTACTCTGGCCGCCTTGATTAAGGTGCAATGGTGGAATCAAATTCCTAGTGTTGAGGTGGGACGTTTGGAAATATCGACTTATGTGTTTGTTATTGACACAACACCTGATGAGGAGAAGCCGTGGTATTACGATATCAAGCGCTATCTAGAAACCCAAGAGTATCCCGAGGGAGCATCCAAGAAGGACCGAAAGACTCTGAGGAGGTTGGCCATGGTGTTCTATCTGAACAAAGATGGGGTTTTGTACAAGAGAAATTTCGATTGGGTTTTGCTCAGATGTGTTAATGACAAAGAAGCAAGCCAATTGATGAAAGAGGTGCACGAAGGGTCGTTTGGTACCCATGCTAGTGGGAATGCGATGGTGAAAAAGCTGCTTCGGGCTGGTTATTATTGGATGACGATGGAGGCCCAGTGTTTCAACTTCGTGCGGAAGTGTCATAAATGCCAGATTTATGCTGACAAGGTGCACGTGCCTCAAAATCCGTTGAGTCTGATGTCGTCTCCGTGGCCGTTTGCTATGTGGGGCATTGATATGATCGAAAAGATTGAGCCTACGGCTTAGAATGGGCACCGGTTCATATTAGTGGCTATCGATTACTTCACCAAGTGGGTGGAAGCAGCCTCTTATGCAAACGTGACGAAGCAAGTCGTTGCCAGGTTCCTGAAAAGAGACATCATTTGTAGATATGGGGTTCCTGAGAGAATCATTACTGATAATGGTTCTAATCTCAATTATAAGATGATGGAAGAGCTGTGTCGGAAGTTCAAAATCGAGCATCACAATTCTTCTCCTTATCGTCCAAAGATGAATGGGGCGGTTGAGGCAGCTAATAAGAATATTAAGAAGGATGTTCGTGACCTATAAAGATTGGCACGAGATGTTTCCATTTGCATTACATGGGTATCGAACCTCAGTGCGTACATCTACTAGGGCAACGCCTTTCTCACTTGTGTATGGAATGGAAGCTGTGCTACCAGTTGAGGTTCAGATTCCGTCGTTGAGAGTCCTGATGGACGTGCAATTGAAATAGGTTGAATGGGTAAGGACTCGGTATGAAGAGTTGAGCCTGATTGAGGAAAAGAGGCTGGCGGCCATTTGTCATGGGCAGTTATACCAGCAGCGGATGAAGCGTGCTTTTGACCGAAAGGTACAACCTCGGGTATATCATGTGGGAGATATGGTGTTAAAAAGGATCCTTCCTCCTCAAAACGATCGTAGGGGAAAGTGGACACCCAACTATGAAGGTCCATTCGTTGTCAAGAAGGTTTTCTCTGGCAGAGCCTTGTTGTTGACGACCATGGATGGCGAGGATTTTCCATCCCCTGTGAATGCGGATGCAGTTAAAAAATACTTCGTATAAGAGACCCGCTGGACGAAAAGAATAAAATAGTCCAGGCAAAAATGGGCATCCCGGCGAACCAGAAAAAATGAAAAAGGTTCGGGCAAAAATTAGGGATAAGAAGAGAAAAAATTGTACACCCGGCAAGTCGAAAACCTGAAAAGGCGACTTGGGCAAAAAAGGGTATCCCGGTGGACTGAAAACCCGACAGGGCGGTCCAGGAAAAAGAGGGATTGAAATGAACAACTGCGTCTAGCATGATCGTTTGTGCTTTGGTTAAGACACCAGGATAATCCCCCCAGCAGGGATCGATCAGAAGCGTCTTGTTCAGAAGGAAGAAAGTGTGGAGAGTCTTGAGGACATATGGGGTGTAACCGAGTTGGAACTCGATGAGATCACGTGTTCATATTTCCATTAGGATAGATTTTCCTTTTGTGTGCAATTACCTCTTTTCAGGGATTGCTTCCTGTGTATTGCTCGGTTTTGAGCCACCTTTTTCAATAAATAAAATGCATATTCAGTCAAATAATTTTGTTTTTGTTTTCATAACCGCTTTGATTGCAAAAACATCCGTTTATTTTGATAAGAATCTTTGCATTTTAAGACATAGGGGTCCCTTCCAATGCATGTTCATAAGATTGAAAACCGGAAATCTTATTTGGAAGGTGGAGTGACCTAGGTGTTGAAATTTTGGCACGCCTGGGGCACGTTTTTATCTAACGATCTCTTTTGCAGGTGTTGTTAGATATTTTCACTCACTTGCAGGTTGTGATGTGAAGCCTTTTTGACAAAAGATTCCCGTGGAGTCCAGTCAGGGATAAGGGATTGAAGAATGGTGAAAAGACGGTGAGAGAATCGCGACGATCCTTGAGGATTAATCAAGAAAACTCTTCAAAGTCTGAAGAATTGGAAAGTTGATACCAATTTGAGGGGTTCGATCTCCGTAGAGTACAGAGAAGTCAAGAATACAAGGTGATGAATCAGAAAAGTCCAGACGAGTGTGGGAGCTCTCAAAAGTGGAAAGTTGACACTGTGGTTAGATAGTGAATGCCAGTGTTCAACGAGTCGACAGGTGTTCCGTATCAGATATGCCGTATCTCCCCAGCAGATTCGAGATCGATGTTTTTTAGGCAACCAGGCCTGAAGGTTTCTGTTCTCCCCAGCAGGTTCGAGGTCGGTGTTTCTTCGACAACCAGGCCTGAGGTTGTTTCCCTAGCAGGGTGGAGGTTGTTATTTCCCCAGCAAGTCGAAGATTGTTGTTTTCCCCGCAGAGTGCGTCGGTAGTTGTTTCCCAGCGAAGTCCCCAAGCGGATCGAGTTTGGTGGAGGTCATCCCTGGTGAGGGTTGTCCTTTCCCCAACGGCAGTGCTATTCCCCAACAGGGTAGAGATTGGAGTGATAACAAGTTCCTCAGCAGAGTGCCTCGAGCTTCCCAGTAGAGTCCCTTGAGGGGGATACTTGTTTATGCATTCATCATTTAGAGAAGCATAACATATTGCATAATAAATTGCGTAGCATTTCCATGGTTATGGAGCATTACGCTGTAAAAAAAATCATGCATCATCATTGCAAGCATAAGCTAGTCTCAAGCAGTGGTTACCGTTTGAGATTTGGTTTTGCCGGTTGGTGAAGATGCTACTCAAGTCGTGGTTACCGTTTGAGAAGTGGTTTCGCTGGTTGGAAGATCAGCATCAGCATTGCAAGCATCAGTTACTCAAGTCGTGGTTATCGCTTGAGAATTGGTTTCGTTGGAGGGTGAAGATGTTAATCTGAGGAGTTTAACATCGTGACGTTGGAGCAACAATGTTCCCCAGTAGTGCGATATTGGAGGAAAATTTTCCATCGGGCGGAGATGGAAATAAAAATCAAAGAACGTTATGCGATCAGCACGAAAATCGAAGAATGGAGAAAAGGAAGTGTTGCGGCATTTTCTGGAGAATCGGGTTCAAATGGAGATTGGAGTTGAAGATTATATCCGGGATGAGGTCCTCAGGATTGTCTTCTGATCATGTGTCACCTTAGACTTTGGCGAGGCCAACAGAAGTCGTTATGGGTATCTTCGGAGGAAGAAATGCACATGATTACCTTCCTGTTATGAAGGTGTACCCTCTAATATGTCGCCATCAGAGTGGTGTTTTGGTGTTATTTTCGGCGTTGCCAGCGGAATTATCACAAGAAAATGGAGAACGGGGTTGAAATGGAGAGAAGGAAGTGCTGGGCATTTTCTGGAGAGCGGGGTTCAAATGGAGAAAGGGAGACACGGGGTGTTTTCTGGAGAGCGGGGTTCACGACGGCGATCACGGGCTATCGTCAGGCGAATGGGGTTCAACTGGAGAACGGGGTTCATGATTTGGCAAACAAGAGTAATATGAAGTTGTCAGGGTTCAAATGCGGTGATCCGGGATCATCCGCACGAAAGAAAATATTTGTAGGGTTCAAGAAAAAAAAAGAGGAAATCATCAGAAAGTTTCGGGGTTCAAGAAAAGAAAAAAAATATAATAATCCCCAGCGGAGCGCAAATTGTTCGTTTGTTCTTGGTATTCAATCACTCTTCACCCTGATCATCTGAAAGCCGAGGCTGTTCAAATCGACAGGTTCACAGTGGATTGAATAAGGGCAGCTGTAACACCTCAAAATTTGCCCTCCTCTTCTTGGGACTAGCTTAGCATATTGCATTTCATATTTAGGGCATTATTCATTGCATATTTCATATCATGTGAATAATAAGAAGGTCATCCTCCTAAGTCTTTCTCAGAAGATAGAAGTTATATGATTCAAGCCTGGGGGTTCTCATGAACTGATGATCAACTATCTGAGGGTTTGTGCTTCAATTAGGGTTTCTGGATCCTTCAGAGGTCTTGGGCATTATCTTGTTTGCAAGGGTACATCACCATCATCATGGTTATGTCATCTTCAAGGGCTTCTTTGTTCATGCTCCAGTTCCTTAGGATTAGGGTTTTGACCTCTGGTCAACCCTAATCAATGTTATTCTTCCAGTCAGGGTTTCTCAAGGAAATGAGGCATTTGTTGAGATGGAGATCACATGGTTATGTGGAGAAGCTTATTGGAGCCAGGGGTTCATTTCTGAGCCATTTCCTCAGGTGGTAGAGGCTCAAAGTCCATAGTGCATTTTCAGGTCATCTGGAGCCCATGAAAGTCAACTGAGGGCTTGGAGGTGGGGAAATGAGTTTCAACACTTCAATCATGTTCAAAAGAGGTTCATTCATCATGTCAAACATCAATGTTGAAGATTTTGAAGTCAGATCAAGAGTTTCCAAAAATGGGAAGTGACCTGTAATTGAAAGTTTCCAAAAATGGAAAGATTTTGGTTCAAATTCAACTTGATTTTACATCATCAAAGAAGCTTCAATTGAAATTTTGTCCAACATGAAAGTTGAAGATCTTTCTCTCCCAGTTCCAAAAAGTCCAAGATCATGAATTTATGATGAATGGTTTAGGAATTATGCTCAAATGATTGCCAAGTGTGCATGAAACTTCAAATTGCCATAACTCTTGACTCAAAACTCCAAATGAAGCCACTCTTTTTGAAAAATTCTTGTCTTGACCTATATTTTCCAAATCCATCATTGCATTGCATGAAATAACATTACATGATCATGTGTCCATTCATATGCATTTTGGAGGGAAATTGGGGAATTCAAATTCTATTCATCATGCATGTCAAATACCATTCCAAAATTGTTCATTGGCTGATTTTAAGTGAATCCAAGCATTTGCATGAGGAAATTCATGTGGTGCATGGTCATGAAAGTCCATTATTCATTTTTGGCAAGGCATTTCAATTTTCACTAATCCTAATTAACCATTACAAATTAGGATTAGCATGGTAATTAACATGGCATATAAATAGTAAATCATAACAGAATTTTCAGTTTACACACACATTCTAGATCTAGATCCAAGTTCCCTCCAAAATTCTCTCTCATAGGAATTCAAATTTTCTCCACATAATCACATAATTTCTTCATAGATTCATCATCATCATGGAGTTTTGAGCAAGATCCATACATTTTTCGTGGAAATTGAGCAAGGTTTGGAGTTGTTCAAGTGCATGTGCATGTTGTAACACCCCAAATAAAATAAAAGAATTATTTAATTAAGTTAATAATATATTTATTAATTTAATTAAATAAATTGAATTATTGGATTATCATTATTATTATTATTGGGAATAATAATTATTATGGAAAAATATATATAAGTGGAATAAGAGAAAAGGTTTTCATTTTTTTGGTAAAAAGGTTTTACGTGAAAACTGAGAAGCTGCAGAGAAGAGGAAAAGGGCAAGAGAAAAGCTGAAGAGCACGGTTGAAGAACGGAAAAGCTAAAGCCTAGAGATTTGCCGGATTATCTCAGGTAAGGGGGGTTTATCGTCGATTAATGGGTATTATGGGATAACATGTAATGGGTAGTGATAAGCCGTTGATTCAACCCTAATTGAGACTGTATATGCTGAAATTGATATTGAATAAACTGTGTTAAAACTGTAAATTGAATCGATAGTTGTGTGAGTCGTAAATGTTAGACTATGGCATGGATCCCAATTAAAAACTCGAATCGGCACTACCAATTTAGAGACAAATTGGGTTTTCTTTAGAAAGGGTTTTGGATGCGGGAGCAACCGGAAGACCGGATCTGCGGTAAGCTAGCGGAACCTTGGAATAACTCAGAAAAATCTGAGTCTGCGCGCGAACGGTCGACCATAGAGTCGGCGTGCGCTGACCCGTGGGGCATGCGCCGACTGCATGCGTCGACGCAAGGCATTTTTACGCCGACCCGTGACTTAAGCGCCGACCCTATGCGTCGACGCAAGGGGTCTTTGCGCTGACTCCCTCCAGTTGAGCAGAGCCTTTGCGCCGACCCGCGAGCTTTGAGCTGACCCCTATGGTCGACTCAAAGCCTTCAAGTCTTGTTCGTAGACGTGCAGTGTGGAAAAATAGCTGATTTTTATGTTGTAAATGCAATTGGTAGCTGGCCTATCATAGTTAATTGTGATGAATGAATTTATTAGGTTTATGTTGTGAAATGTTGATGAAATGATGTTGAAAAGTTGATTTTAAGTTGCCTTGTTGAAATTATTAAGTTGTAGGCTGATGAGCCAACGTTGATTTTAAGTTGCTTTGTCGAGAATTATTGAGTTGTAGGCTGATGAGCCAAAGTTGATTATAAGTTGTTTTGTTGAAAAAGTTGTTGTGCTGTTGTTAGTCTTATGTTGTTGAGTTTCAAGTAGTACATGCCATATACATTCATATGCATTAAGTCGGGGCTTTTGCTCACACCACGTTGGCCTGGATTGGCAAAACTATGGGGCTTTTGCTCACACCACGTTGGCCTGGATTGGCAAAATTTTAAGTTGAAAGTTGAAGGCTTATGCCTTGATGCCCACTAAACTGGCAATGATTTTTAGTTGGGAGTTTTACTCCAAATGGTACCACATGCATGAAGAGTCGGGTCTCATTGAGTTGCATCTTATATTATTATTGAGTCGCATTGTATGTTGTTATGGAGTTGTATTGATGTTGTGATGGAGCATGATATTTTAGTGGATATGCCGTTAATGAATGCATGATATGATTAGGGTGATTAACGTGTGGAATTACTTAACATAACATGATAATTTATAATATTTGTTATATCGATTGAGGAACTCACCCTTACAGTTATTTTTCAGGTAATGAGCAATGAGTTGAGTAGAAGCTAATGCTCGGAGTCTAGTGTAGTCGCTTTAGAGGGTCATGCTCTGATAGATGTAACATCGGGACGGGATGTTTTAATTGTTGAATAAATGTTAATTATAAGATATTACAGATGTTGAATGTTTCTATCCGCTGCGAATTTTTAAAGAAGTTTTTATGTTGAATAAAATAATGAGCATGACTGATGTTATGGTGAATTTTGTGAAGAAGTTGTTATGTGACACCCTTGAGTCGAAATATTTACTCTGATATATATGATTTATTTGTAATCGTTTAATTAAATATTTGGGGTTTTTAGAAGGGTGTTACACATGTCAATGGAAAGTCCAAATTAAGCAAGATTCAAGAGGATTCAAGTGGTGCTTTTCATTCAAAGCTTCAAGGCAAGGATATTGGAGCAGATTTGGAGGCTTACGAAGCTTGAATACACTGTTTTTCATCACTGCAAGTCCAGGTTGGTTAAAATTCGAATCTCTTAATTCTTCAAATCATTGCCATGTTTAGGTAGATCTCATCATGCTGAGAATTCTGATGTGTTTGGATTTAAATTTGGTGAACTATTGAAGAAGTTATGTTGATTTGAAGTTTGTGCGTTCATGAATGTTTTCCTTCGATTTGCATTATCTATTGAGAATTAGGCTTAGTTATTGTTGGATTTGTGTTCCTCATGAAGAGATCTTTCCATTGATGTGCTTGATTGTGAATTCTGGATTTTTTTTTATGAAATGATGAATGTCGCCGTGAAACCGTCAGAGAAGATGGCAGAAAGCACACTCCGCCGTCTGGTTTTTAGGCTAGGGTTTGATCCAGTCACCTTCCACGTTTCCGCCTGCTTGGCGCTTCCATTGGTCCATAGCGTTTTGACCAAGCCTGCGTGTCTGTTGACCGCGCATGTGGCAGCCACCTCAATTATTTAAACACCGCATTTTGATCCCTGGCGCCATATACCCCCATTCGATTCCAGGCGAAGTATTTTTGTGATCAGCGCTTGTTTTTTGGCCATACTCAGTTCGATCCTCACATGATGCATTTCCATATTATTTCCATGTTTCATTTCATGTTTATTTCAAATATTTTCCTTAACTTCCAAAATTCATAACAAATGCAAAATTAATCCAAATCAATCCATTTTTTTGCTACATGTTCATCTTGATGTCTATTATTTTGTGGTTGTGATTTCATGATTTTATCATTTCTGGAATTTTAATTGTGTTGGCTTCTTTGGACATGTATGCAAATGTGACATGCTTCATTCATTCCATTATGAAATGCTCATACATTGGTCAATTGATTTGAAATTTGGTATGCTGATTCCCAACATGTTGCATGATTTTTGAGGCTTGGTTATGCATTTTTATCATTTTCCATTTCTGTTTTAGGCACATGAATGTATGGTGTGACAATGTGTGTCACACATTTGGATGTTGATTTTGTTCATTTTCATTGACATGCCAATTGAGCTTTTCTGATTACAATTTTTTACATGATGCTTTTGTTCAACATGTTGTGTGCACATAAAAATTTCCATGGTTATTTGATTCATTTCTGTTTTAATATGGAATTTCTACTCTTAATGTCCAATTGTGTGCTTTGTAATTGCCTTTGCCTTAGCATGACCATTAGATGGATTTGCCTTAGGATTTGAGTTTGGTCCTTTTTAGGACATGTTCTTACTTGAATAAATATGCTTCATGTTGAATATTGGCTGCTGTTTTGACTTTTTGCTTTGCCTTTGACCATAGTCTTGGACTAGTGGTTTATTCTCACTTTTTGAGCTTTGTATTTAAGGTTCAAGCTATTAGCTCTAGTGGTGGATGCCATCTCATGACTTGAGATGCAAATTTGCTTTATACACTAACCTTTGTTGTATTGTAGGATCATTGGTGATGAACTCACTTGAGTTGTTTACACATAGGCCTTGTGTGCATATTGGTTGTAACACTGTTGACTGTTTGTTGGATTTGTCTGAATGAGAATATTGACTTGTTTGACTTTCTTACAGGTACTTTAGTCGCTTTAGCTTATTGCTTGAGTTGCTTTGCTTGTGGTTGGCATTTTACCTAGGTAATCATTCTCTAACTCCATGTAGTCTGGAAGCCCTGTCGTTTCTGTTTGGCAGGCATTTGGCTGAAGTCCTCCTTAAGAGGCAATGTCTGTGATTGTTTATATTTGTGCCATGTACTTCAAGTCCTCCTAAGTGAAGAGGCGATTGGCAGATAGAAGGGATTAGCAATCAATCCCCTACTATTCAGTTGAGTCTTTCATTATGCTCGCACTACGTGCTGATGCATTTTGAATAAACACCCAAGATCTTGTATATAGAGTCAGTCAAGTGGAGTAGGGTCCCACATTCTGGACCCCCACATTTTCATTGATTTGAAGCTCACCCAGGCCCGGGTTAAGAGCTATGAGGTCTTACCCTCATTACCTTTTCATCTGCTCACCCTGACGGTCAATGTTAGTGGTTAAGAGCCTCGGACACCCCTTCCAGTGTTGGCTTGTTTGTCGAGGTTGATATGACCCCTTGACTAAAGCCCAGCCTTGTATGAGCCACTTGTTTGCATATAGCGTGTGATACTTGTTCACCTGTGATTGCTTATTTGCTGTTTAGGCTAGCGTGCTTCATGTGCGAGTTAGGATCTGATTAGAGACCTCAACATAGGGATCGTTTGCATGACAACTTCTAGGCTCGAGTTGTAGTCTCCCTTTTAGTTGTTATCTCCCTAGTCTCTGGTTAGGATAGAGTTCTTCCCTGTTAAGGGGAACTATGTCGCCCTGATCCTCATACCAGATGAGGTACGTAGGCAGGAGATTGAGCTGATCTCTCCGGGCGCCCTTTTTCTTTTCAACCCTTCTGCTTTGTGTGTGTGTTTGGAGTCTGATGTAAGCCCAGCGATTGGCCTTCGGTTTCCTGTTTTTGTTGTTTGTGGAGTTAGATGTAAGACCATTGATTGGCTATCTGTTTCCTGTGTTGTTTGTGGAGTTGGATGTAACACCAGCGATTGGCTATCTGTTTCCCATCTGTTTCTGGAGTTGGATGTAAGCCCAGCGATTGGCATTCCATTTCCAGATTTTTGTTCTCTCTTGAGACTAGCTTGTTGTATCCCCATAGGTTTGCTAGACTTCGTATAGTCTCTCGTTTGCATGTCAACTAAGGTAGCACGGTTCCTTCGTCTAGGACTTCCTTTCTTGCATGAGCATTCCTAAAACACAAACAAACTGTATCTCCTCTTAAGAACACGTTGACTCCTTCTACTACAGGTGAGTAAGTCTCCAAAGGTCGAGCATCCGGTAGATTGTGTAATGACGTCGTTCACCTAAAAAATACAAAACAAATAGAAATAGTTTAGCCGAGCTACGGTGCTCTGATTCTCAATCCTTCTTGAGATACGTATGCAGCAGGGTAGGGCCTGTGCGAGCAATAACTCTTTGTTTTCCCTACTTTGATTTTCTCTCTTTTGCATTGCATATAGGACTTTTACACACACTTTATACATGGACTAGCAATCATGGATCCTTTGGAGTACCACAGACGTGAAGGGGTACGATAACCTTCCCTTCATGTAACCGGCCCCCTTACCCAGTATCTTTGGTTCGAGACTTGTTTTATCCGTTCCCTCTAGGTTATGCAGTACTACCTTTCCCTCCTCTTGGGATAAAAGTACATAGCTGGCGACTCTATCTTTTTCTTTTCGCCGCCCCTTTTCGCGTTTGTACCTGGATTCGGGAAATCCTAGGGAGCGACAAAAGTCAAGTATGTCAGTCATATCCGACAATCGCTAGTCGAGATGCATCGTTTACTATGTGATTATAGTCACTATGAGTATGACCATGATAGATGCCGAGTCTGTTCTTTTAACCGATTGGGTTGTCGCCAGGTGCGCAAGGATATTCAGGAAATGCTGGATGAGGGAGTTATTGAGATTCTTCAGAATAGGAATGTTGACGAAGATGAGCCTGAGGTCAACGTAATTTCTCCAGTATTCCGGATGCCCGAGCCTGTTATCATCAAGTATGATAGTAGCAAGCAGAAGGCTTCTTCTGCTCTGATCATTAAGCATGCCGGTCCAGTACCGTACTCTTCCAAAAAAGCAATTCCCTATCGCTACAATGCTGTTGCGGTGGATAGTGGGAAAGAGGTGTCCTTGCCATCTTCCTCTGTTATCAACATTGTAGATGTCAGTGGATTGACTCGCATCGGTCGTGTGTTTTCAGCACCACCCAAGCCCCAAACTACTACTGATTCTGTTGAACGCCCGATTGGGAATGCGGTGAGCACTCCGAATCCGGCACCTGTTGCTAGGCCCTCCTCTACATTGATAACTCCTACTTCTATTGGCCCGAGTGGAAATGTGAAAGAAGACTGAGATGAGATGCTGAGGCTCATCAAGAGGAGCGAGTACAATGTTGTAGACCAGCTTCTACAAATGCCATCCAAAATATCGGTATTATCTTTACTCTTGATTTCAGAACCACACCGAGAGGCTCTGCAGAAGGTTTTGGATGTGGCATATGTAGATCACGATGTCACGATAGAACAATTCGATAGCATTGTTGCAAATATTACCGCTTGTAACAATCTGAGTTTCTGTGACTCTGATCTCCCCGAGGAGGGAAGAGACCACAACTTGGCATTACACATATCTATAAACTGCAAAGACGACGCCATGTCCAATGTGCTGGTGGACACTGGGTCATCACTGAACGTATTGCCAAAATCCACTCTCTCGAGGGCCTCCCATGAGGCAGAGTGGAGTAGTTGTGAAGGCTTTCGATGGGTCTCGCAAAACGGTGATTGGGGAAGTTGATCTCCCAATCAAGATCGGACCAAGTGATTTCCAGATTACCTTCCAGGTTATGGACATTCACCCATCGTATAGTTGTCTCTTAGGTAGACCATAGATTCACGAGGCAGGTGCCGTGACATCCACCCTACACCAAAAACTGAAATTTGTGAAGAATAAAAAGCTGGTGGTGGTAGGGGGAGAAAAGGCTCTCCTGGTCATCCATCTGTCTTCCTTCTCATACATAAATGCTGAGGATGAAGTTGGAACTCCTTTCCAACCTTAATCTATTGCTGAGCCTATTGAGAAGAGAACTCCTTCATTTGCTTCCTATAAAGATGCAAAGTTGGCCATTGAGTGTGGTGCAACTGCTAGTTTAGGAAAAATGATTGAGCTAGAAGACAACAAGTCTCGGGCTGGCATAGGTTATTCTTCTGGGGTTTTCAACACCCAAGGGCTGTTTAAGAGTGGAGGTTTCATCCACACCAATCAGGGCGAGGAGGCTGCTGCCATTCTGGAAGAAGACGAAGAGGATTCTGGCAACTTCGTCACCCCTGGTGGAATCTGCAATAATTGGGTCGCTGTGGATATTCCAACAGTTATCCATAAGTCAAAGTAATGTTCATTGTGATTAAAAACCCTTCTCCCATGCCAAAAGGAGGAGTGATGACATTGTTGGTGCATTAATACAATGATATTTTCATTCAATAGATTCATGTTAAATGTTTGTTTTCCCAATTATTTTCCCTTTTTGCTTTTTTTTGCATGAAATTGGTGATCACATAAAACCTTAAAAATAGAATAAAAATCAATATTTTCATCTGCATAATGATTGCCTTGTTTGAATTCTAAAGCTTTTTATATCCAAAATCATTATGCAGGTTGATCAAACCCATTGAACATAATGACCCAATACCATCTCCCAATTTTGAATTCCCTGTATTTGAGGCAGAAGAAGATGATGTTGAAGAGATTCCTGACGAGATTACCCGTTTACTTGAGCATGAAGAAAAGATCATTCAGCCGCACCTTGAGAATCTGGAAACAGTCAACTTGGGGTCTGAGGATTGTGTGCGAGAGGTAAAGATTGGGGCACTTCTGGAAGAATCTGTTAAGAAGGGGTTGATTGAACTGCAATATGTTGATGTCTTTGCTTGGTCGTATGAAGACATGCCAGGTTTAGATACTGATATTGTGCAACATTTCTTACCCTTGAAGCCTGAGTGCGTGCCTGTGAAGCAGAAGCTCAAAAGAACTCATCCTGATATGGCAGTGAAGATCAAGGAAGAAGTTCAGAAGCAAATTGATGCAGGGTTTCTGGTGTCTTCTACATATCCTCAATGGGTGGCCAATATTGTGCCCGTGCCTAAGAAAGACGGAAAAGTCCGGATGTGTGGGGACTATAGAGACTTGAATAAAGCTAGTCCGAAAGATGATTTTCCTCTACCACACATTGATATGTTGGTATATAATACAACTAAATTCAATGTCTTCTCATTTATGGATGGATTTTCCAGATATAACCAGATCAAAATGGCACCCGAGGATATGGAGAAGACAACATTCACCACACCTTGGGGAACATTCTGTTATCGAGTGATGCCCTTCGGGTTGAAGAACGCCGGAGTCACGTATCAAAGAGCTATGGCCACCTTGTTTCATGATATGATGCACAAGGAGATCGAGGTATATGTTGATGATATGATCGCCAAGAAAAGGACAAAAGTTGAACATGTAGAGCACTTGTTGAAGCTTTTTCAGCGTTTGAGGAAGTATAAGTTTCGTCTGAATCCTAACAAGTGTACATTTGGAGTCCATTCTGGCAAGTTATTGGGCTTTATTGTCAGTGAGAGAGGTATTGAGGTTGATCCTGCAAAGGTCAAAGCAATACAAGAGGTGCCTGCGCCCAAAACCGAGAAGCAAGTCCGAGGTTTTCTTGGCCGCTTGAATTATATTTCTAGATTCATATCCCACATGACTTCCACATGTGCGCCAATATTCAAGCTCCTCCGGAAAGATCGGTCCCACGATTGGACCGAGGATTTCCAGAAAGCTTTTGACAGTATTAAAGAGTATCTGTCCGAACCTCCAATCCTGTCTCTGCCCGTGGAAGGAAGACCGTTGATCATGTATCTGACTGTTCTTGAAGACTCAATGGGCTGTGTCCTTGGTCAACAAGACGAATCAGGGAAGAAGGAGTATGCTATTTACTACCTGAGCAAGAAGTTCACTGATTGTGAGTCTCGATACTCGATGCTTGAGAAGACATGCTGTGCTTTGGCATGGGCTGCTAAGCGCTTACGCCAGTATATGATAAATCATACGACTTGGTTGATATCCAGAATGGATCCAATCAAGTATATCTTCGAGAAGCCGTCTTTAACAGGGAGGATTTCCCGTTGGCAGATGTTGTTATTTGAGTATGATATTGAGTATCGAGCTCAGAAGGCTATTAAAGATAGTATCTTGGCTGACCACTTGGCACATCATCCGATCGAGGATTATTAGTCAGTTCAGTATGACTTCCTAGATGAGGAGATTCTGTATTTGAAAATGAAAGATTGCAATGAGCCTACACACGATGAAGGGCCAGAGCCTGGTTCCAGATGGAGTATGGTGTTTGATGGCGCTGTAAATCAGTATGGAAATGGTATTGGGGCAGTGATTATTACTCCTCAGGGCACACATATTCCTTTTACAGCAAGGCTAACTTTCAAATGCACGAATAATATGAATGAGTATGAGGCTTGCGTTATGGGATTGGAGGAATGCATTGATCTAAGGATCAAGCAACTTGATGTTTATGGTGATTCGACCCTTGTTGTTAATCAGATTAAGGGTGAATGGGAAACGAATCAACCTGGTCTCATTCCATATAGGGATTATGCGAGGAGGATTTCAACGTTCTTTACTGAGGTTGAATTTCATCATATTCCTCGAGATGAGAATCGGATGGCAAATGCTCTTGCTACACTTGCTTCGATGATTATGGTTAAACTTTGGAATGAAGTCCCCAATATCACTGTAATGCGCTTGGACAGACCAGCTCATGTATTTGCAGTAGAAGAAGTGAAAGATGATAAGCCATGGTATTATGACATTAAGTGTTTCCTTCAGAACCAGATTTGCCCTCCAGGGGCATCTGTGAAAGATAGGAAGACTTTGAGGAGATTGTCAGGCAGTTTCTACCTCAATGGTGATGTGCTTTATAAGAGAAATTTTGACATGGTTCTGCTCAGATGCGTGGATAGACACGAAGCAAACCTGTTAATGATTGAGGTCCATGAGGGTTCATTTGGTACTCATTCCAATGGACATGCCATGGCTAGAAAGATGTTGAGGGCAGGCTACTATTGGCTGACAATGGAGTCTGACTTCTATAAGTATGTGAAGAAATGCCATAAGTGTCAGATTTACGCGGATAAGATTCATATTCCTCCGACACATCTGAATATGATTTCCTCACCATGTCCTTTCTCCATGTGGGGAATTGACATGATTGACATGATAGAGCCGAAAGTGTCCAACGGACACAGATTCATTCTCGTAGCAATTGATTACTTCACCAAGTGGGTTGAAGCGGCGTCATATGCAAATGTGACCAGGCAGGTGGTAGTGAAGTTTATCAAGAATCAACTCATATGCCGATATGGTATGCCAGATAATATCATTACTGATAATGGATCGAACTTGAACAACAAGATGATGAAAGAGCTGTGTAGTGAGTTCAAGATCGCCCATCATAATTCTTCTCCTTATAGACCCAAGATGAATGGGGCTGTTGAAGCTGCTAATAAGAACATCAAGAAGATTATCCAGAAGATGGTGGTCACATATAAGGATTGGCATGAGATGTTTCCATTTGCTTTGCATGGATATCGGACGTCTGTCCGCACTTCAACAGGGGCAACCCCTTTCTCTCTTGTTTATGGCATGGAGGCTGTACTCCCAGTAGAGGTGGAGATCCCATCAATGAGAGTCTTGATGGAGGCCAAGTTGACGGATGCTGAATGGGTTCAGGGTCGTTATGACCAGCTGAATTTGATAGAAGAAAAGAGATTGACTGCCATGTGCCATGGTCAGTTATATCAACAGAGAATGAAGAAAGCTTTTGATAAGAAGGTCAAGCCTCGCGTGTTCCGAGAAGGCGACCTTGTGCTAAAGAAAGTCTTGTCTTTCGCGCCCGATTCTAGGGGCAAGTGGACTCCAAACTATGAAGGTCCATATGTTGTTAAGAGAGCCTTTTCAGGCGGTGCTTTGATGCTTACAACTATGGATGGGGAGGATTTCACTCGCCCTGTGAATTCAGATGCAGTCAATAAATACTTCGCCAAGAAATAAAAACAGAATAACTCGCTAAGTTGAAAACCCGAAAGGGAGGCTTAGGCAAAAATGAGCGTCTCGGTGGATTGAAAACCCGAAAGGGCGGTCCAGGCAAAAGTTAGAGACATGGAAAAAATGAATATTTGTATCCCGCTAGATTGAGTACCTCATCCTGGGGCAATCTAGGAAAAAATTAGGGATTTGGCAAGTAACTGCATCCTGACAAGACTTTGCTCTACAACTGTCATCCGTCGGAGATTCTTGCTCATTCGTCATCAACCGAAGCTTCGAATACATCGAATTCAGAATTGGTGGAGAAATGGCCATTATGTTCAATGTAGCCCATTTCCAATATATATCACCAATTTCAAATTTGTAAAGATCTATGGAGTCTTGCCATTTGCAGACTACCATTCCATCAAATAAATTTGAGCCTTTTATCCAATTATTTGCACTCTTATTTGTTTCTATTCAACAAATGTTTTGCATGCTTTTAATTGAGAAAATATCATTGTTTCGAAAAAATGAATTTTTCATAATTTGTTTTTAAACAAAGTGAACATTCACAATGATGAAAAGGATACTTAGGAGATCCTCAGTGCTCTCCCAAGGATGGTATTATCTCCAACAGGGCAAGACAATTGTTCATATTCATGGCATGACTGTATCTTCTTCCACCGGAGCCTTTTTGTGGTTTATCCTACTGAGTGGTATGCTTGTTGAGATATTCACCACTTTCCCCTTTAGCGGAGTAGCAACCATTCCTCCTCAGCAGGTGTGATCTCCTTGGTGGGTACGGTATTTGGTGGTTGGTCCCCAGAATCCCTTTATCCCTTGGATAAATTCCCCGGTAGAATTGCTTATATGGGAGATTTTATCTGTGCAATGAACTCCTTTCCCCAGTTGGAATGACTTATGATTCATCCCCTGCGGGGGTCTTTGCTTCCTGGTATCTCTGATTCCCGGCAGATTGGATACTCTCCGGTGAACCTGGCTTTCTCTCTTGAGATGTAGTACCGGATGTTCGTGTGCTTATTCCTGTGAAGCCTGTTTGTGTTAGAAATGTCTGTTTGTCAGCATTCATCATACATAAACCACGCATGTGTGCATATAATTTCCAAACATTTGGATATTCATATTGCATTCTTGGCCATATATCTTTGTTTGTTATTCCCTGCTAGTTGGTAATACATTTCCCAAGCAGATGTCGGTGTCTGATCCCTCAATATAGAGTCAGCCTATTAAGCAGAAAGTGTTTATCTTTCCTGCCACATTCCCCACTGAGTTGTATCCTCGTGGACGGCGGTTGTTTTCGTTTCCTCCCAACACATATATTGGGATGGGTTTCCCTATTGAGTTATATCCTCACTAGGACGAGTCTTGATTCAGTTTTCCTCTTTGGTTTGATCCTAAATTGGCCTCTTGTGACTGTTTCCTGTGTTTCCCCGTGGTATAAATGAATAATTGCTCAGTAATCAGTAATCATTCATCTTATCCCCGACGGAGTCTGTGGTTTTCTACCCTTATACCGGAAGTTGTAAACCCTTTTTTCACCCTTGCAAAGTTAACCTTTTGGTTCATCTTAATCGATGACGGTTACTCTTCCGTAGTTTTCTACCCAGTATCCGGTAGATGTAATCCCCTCCTTCACGGTTATCATTATCCAATATTCGGTATTGATATTCCTTCCTTCTCTTTGATAATTGCTCTGATTAGACAATTTATCCCCAGCAAATCATCTTTCATACCGGTTGCGGTAATGTTTGTTGCTCCCCTTGAATGGTCATCATTATATACCTAGTTTCGGTATCCCGATGCCTTTCTTTGCCGGTCGATTTATCCTTTATTAACCTAGTAAACGGTTGTGGATAATCTTCCATGCGAGTATATTATCTACGTTCTGACGGTAATAGATAATATATCTCATGCACTCTTTGGTCGAAGCCTTTTATCCTTCCCCAGTTGAGTAAGATTCGTATCCCTATTTTGGAATCGAATGTCCATCCCATAATCAAGTTTGCTTCTTGCCCTCTTTTCGGATGATGAGTGTTTTGGGAATATTTCCCAATTCACGCTTTGGTAGGTCACCTATTATATGCCCAGTAACCGGCATCCCTGGTGTTCCTTCCTTCTGCTCCCTATTATGACTTTTTGTCCCCTGTGGAATCAGATTTTCCTGAGTTGAGATATACCTTTTAGGTCTTCCTCAGATGATTTGGTCGATTGATATCTATCACCCTTATACCGGTCTTAGATATTCATTCTTCCCGAGCGTATTGTTCTCTCACCCTTATACCGGTGTTCAGACCACACGTCTCTTTGAGCTTATTACCCAGTAACCGATAATACCTCATCCCCTTGCTTCCCCAGGAGAGTGCTGTTGGGATCTTTCTCAGCTGAGTCCTTAGTGGACATCCTCACCTGAGTCTGGATTTTTATCCGATGTATCCATTGTGGATAATTTTGGCTGTATTGGCATATTCCCCAATACGGACGTCTTCGAGTCAGCTCGAGTCTTTCCATTGGATTTATTCCCTTTGGAATTCTGTTCCTCAAGCTTTGAGTCGTGACCTGCTCACGCGTTTTCATCCCTTTACTCCCCGTTAGAGTCTCTGCCCCATAGAATGAATTATTCATGGAAATTGTTAATTCTTATCCTAATCTTTGCATTTGTGGACACATACCGCCACTGAGTGTTACCATTTGCATACATACATCTGCATCATGATGTCTCTTAGGGACCAAAATTCGTCTCTTTGTTATTATTTAAGCCCATTCTACCCCGTCGAGACGAAGATTTTAACCTTCACTTCTCTGGCTAGAATGACCTTAAATAGGGGCATCTGTAAGACCCTAATTTTGTCCCTAAGATCCCTCATGGCATCATAACATTGCATTTGGCATTGCCTCAAGGGTCATTAGCATCTTGGTTCCCTTTGCGTTTGGGGTTGGACCTCCTTGTGAGTGGTTTGAGATCACCAAGCATGCTTGAATTATACATCATTGCTTTTCCTATTTTGTTTATTAACCAAAAGCACAAAAATATGTCACTAACATCTTTTGTTTGTAGCTTGAGCAATCACAAGGTCCAAAGCTTCTAGGAGGTCATTGATACAAACACATGGTCAAGAGGAAATGATAGAAAGCATGGTAATGGTTCCCAAATCTCTCATCCATCAAGTATGCCTCCCTAGCATCTCAATTCATCATTTTGATCAAAGCAAGTCAAAGGGTTTGAGGTTTGTGCTCCAAGGAAACCTTAATTCATCTGTGCACCACAATGCCTTGCTCCTAAAGCAACCTCAGCCCATGATCAAATACAGTCAAGGGAAGTTCTTTAACTCTTGATTTCATGAATATTTAAACTTATTTGAGTGTCCTCAATCATCAATTCATCAAGATATGAGGCATGGACTTGAGAAGTTGATCAGTCAATTCATCTGACTATTTCGAAATGCATTGAGACCTATCTTTTTATGTTTTGGTCAAATGGAGATGGTTCCAAAATAAAAAATGTTCTTAAGGACAATATGAACAACTTTCATGTTCATCAAAAATTTATTTGAAGCTTGTAAGGCCATCTGTCATTCCAATACATTATAGGTCATTTTGACTGAAACCCTAATTTTGGGTCAGCTTCCCAAGGACATAACTCCTTCATTTTTTATGATTTTGAGGTGGGATCAAATGAATTGGAAATATTAAGATGTATACTTAAAATGTTATGTTGAACAAAATTCCA
This sequence comes from Lathyrus oleraceus, assembly GCF_024323335.1. NCBI lineage: Eukaryota > Viridiplantae > Streptophyta > Magnoliopsida > Fabales > Fabaceae > Lathyrus > Lathyrus oleraceus. Next base: position 323,287,483 of record NC_066585.1, on the reverse strand, counting down.
AAATCTCAAAGGAAATACATGTGATAATGCAAGACATTATAGGTCATTTTGGACCAAAAGCATTAAAAGGCAAAAAGTCCAACTTCAAGTGCCCATAACTTCTTCATAAAAAAGCTAAATGATGAAAACTTTAAGTCCATTTTGATTGTCTTGAAAATATATACAACTTTGATGTTGGAGGTTTTTTCATTTGAGGCTCGAATCATCAAAACAGAAGGGCTTGAACATTGGCCAAATTTGGAAACCTTGCATTGACATTTTTTGCACATCACACTTTAAACTCAAAATTCACTAATTTTCACACTTCAAATGAGCTTTTGTCCAACATCAAATTTGTTCCTTATACAAAAAACTTTCCAACCATTACCCACATGCTTATGTTTGGATTTTCTAAATAGTATTTTCGAAGAGGTGAAGGTTTAGGTTCATTTGTGGAATTCATGTTGAAATCTTGATGCACAAGCAAATTCAAAGCAAACTACATGTCCAAACCTTTGGCATCCGAGTTCAGCTTGCAATTGGCATTGTTTTTGGGCCTTGTGCATGATCATGCAAGCCCATGCAAGGATTATCCAATCTCATGCACACGACTTTGTTCATCATTTCCTTGCCACTCTCTCTATAAATAGGGACCCTATGCCATTAAAAAAGAAACCCTGGTTCAACCTGAAATGCTGCAGAATTCTCTCCATAACCATCACTAAAGGAATTTCCACTTTTCTCTAAAAAATTCAGATCTGAATTTCAACTACATTGGTTGATTTTCAGACCTATAATTCCTCAACCTTGCTTCCTCTTCATCACTAGATCTCATCCCAAGCTTTGGTTGTGAAGAATCGTGCTCTCAAGATCTGCACTTCAAAGGTGGATAACAAAACTTTTTCTCTTCGAAACTCCTTGATCCTTGCTTATTTCTTGTGTTTCTTGGTCTGGCTGAAGTCCTCTCAATAGAGGCATTTGATTTGTGCTTTCAATTTTGCAAAAACATGATGTTCATGATGAACACCATCATACTTACATCTCTGATTTCTCCATTTATAGAAGTCTAGAGTGTATGTGAATGGTATAGGAGTGATGTACATCACTTCCTCTTTCGATTGATGCCTGGATCGCGTGTTTTGGCGCACGTTTGCTCTTCTGCAAATCTGAGCTCTCACCGGAGCTAGCCGGAGAAGACGGTGGCGCTGGCCATCGTCCCAACTCCAGATCCATTCCTGGTCGTTTGATCTCTTTTCCAGATCTAATCTGGATCCTTCATTGTTATGACTTTTTCTTAGTTTCCATGTGATTGCATTGACCGTGGACTACAATGAGCGCGCGCCTCTGGATGCTTGGATCTGCCAGCTCAATTAATGAGCTCAGATCCAACGGCTCTCGTTTTTTGCCTTTTTTAATTTCTGGTTTTATTTTCTTTAATTCCCTTTTATTTCAGAAATCAATATCTCTCTCATTTTTAATCCAAAAATTATGGGACCAATTGCATTAGTCTCCAAATAAATTCTAGTTTCTATTTATGATTTTTAATATTTTTTATTTTGTCATTTGATATTTTTGTGAATTTTCTCTTTTCTGGTTATTTTTAATTCTTTTTAAATAGTTTTTGATATTCAAAAAATACAAAAATATTTTCCTAATCTATTTGAATGATGATGGATCTATGAAAAACATTCTCATCAATTTTTGAATTGATTTGAGATTTATTTGAGATTTTAGTTCAATTAGGTTATTTTTTATTCATTTTTAATTGATTAAAAATAGTTTCTGACTTTTAAAAATGCTGAAATTTTTTGTCAACTTAGTTTGACCTTGTTGAACTTGGGATAAATTACTTGGACCTTTCAAGGTTGATTTGAAGTAATTTTGAAGTTTGACCTCTTCTTTTATTTTTAATTCAAGTTTATTTTAATATTAAAAATGTCAAAAATATTTTGTTTATTGTTTGATCTCCAATCTTCATCTCACTTCTGTTTTTGATTGTTTGACTTTGACTTTCAATGTCATTGGTCAACATATGTGGATTGGGACATGTTACTTCATTTAATGCACTTTAATTTTGCCATTTCCATTTCTCTTATTCATCTCCTTCTTCTTCTTCTTCTTCTTTTTTCTTTTTGATCAATGAGTTGAAGGTTGATAAGTTGGCATTGATTAGGGAGACTTAATCTTCCTTGATTCAAATCTAATTCATCTTGATCAATTGATCAAGTGAATGGCTTTGCATTAAGGATAGGTTGTCTCCTAAATCATGCAAAAGGCTTAAACCAATACAAGATCAATTATCTTTTCTTTTTGGCATGGCAAGTTGTTGGGACTTGGTTCACTAATCAAGATTCCTAACTTGTGTTGGTTGCCTACATTATTATTGACCGGCCTCAGATAGTTGTGACTTCTACATAAGTCCAATTACGATTGCTTAACATAGCACTAAATTTGCCTTATGGCACACTAACTACTAACACTAACTATTGACAATTAACATTTACTTTATGCACTTTACTTTTATGCAATTTACTATTCTTGCACATATTATCCATTTGCTTTTCTCTTTGCTCACTTGAGCACATGTTTATGTTAATGCCATTTTCTTTTTGCTCACTTGAGCACATAATTGTGTATATATTATTATGCTTGTGTTTTGTCTTGATTGTTGTGAACCAAATGCAAAGAAATGGACTTAGTTTCTAGGACTTTCCCTATGCAAAGAATGGAGAATTGGACTTAGATTCTAGGACCTTCCTTATGCAAAATTGGAGTAAATGGACCTTAATGATGAAGATGGATTAGAAGGACGAAATCTCTAAACTCACTCTTGTCCATTCTTGATTTACTTCATGGAACTTTTGATGTGTGTGCTTTTGTGCTAGGGAATTCTATTTGAGCTTGAATTGGAGGACCATTGCCATGTTCATCCAAAGTGAAAGACAAAAGCTACATTGAGGATCTCTTAAGAGGCTTGTTTGATGATTGCTTATGATTTATTGTGATTGCTTTTTCCAAAGGATGGGAGCTACTTGGATCATCAATATGATCTCAAGAGAGGAACTCCATTGTGGTTTTATTTCTTTATCCCTCACCTTTTTGTTTTACTTAGGACTTAGCCCTTCTTCTTCTTCTCTCCACTCTAACCCAAGCCAAAACTTTTTGTGCAAACATTTAACCATTGTTTTCAAACATTAGAAACCTAAGCCTTATGCTTTTGGTTTTCAAACTTTCCTTTCATAACACTTATTTTGAATTGAACCCTTAAGTAAACTTTGACCATTTTTGTATATACTTTTAATTGGTAAATATAACCCATTCAAATTTATTTTGTGGTTCCAATGGCCACTTCCTTTAATCAAACTTTTCATAACCTTTAGCTATTAGGTTTGAGTTATCCTTGTGGTAGATATAATACTCACCTTTATCCTTAGTGATGAACAATGAGTCTTCCATGCTTATTATAGGGTTAACCCCTCACTAGCATGTTAAAGTTATCCTCACATGGTGGATTTGTGGTTTTTATTGAGTTTTCTCCCTTTGATAACAAAAGACCTAAAGGCTTTTGGACCAATCAATTCACCCACTTGCTTTGAGATTTTTACCCCGAACTACGAGGTTTTGATCCTAATCTTTTATAAGATGGTACGTAGGCAATGGGTTTATCCATCCAAACGTAAAAATGTAAATAAACTTGTATATTCTTTTCTCATCCCTTCAATCATGTTTGCACAAATAACTTTTCACAAAACAAACAACCTTCACAACAAGTATGAAAAGGGCTCCCTAGGAGTACCTAGGATGTTTTGGGTGCCTAACACCTTCCCATTGCATAACCAACCCCCTTACCCAGATCTCTGTTCTTTTACTAGTTTTTGTTAAAACTATTAGGTTTTTGTTCACTTTCTAACCATTCCTTTGGATAAATAGAAGTGCGGTGGCGACTCGACTTGTATGATTTACCTTGGATTTAGTCAATATCTCTAATAGTAACGAATACCCCGCTACAATTAGTGTTAGTAGTTAGTGTGCCATAAGGCAAATTTAGCGCTATGTTAAGAAATCGTAATTGGACTTATGTAGAAGTCACAACTATCTGAGGCCGGTCAATAACAATGTAGGCAACAACACAAGTTAGGAGTCTTGATTAGTGAACCAAGTTCCAACAACTTGCCATGCCAAAAGAAAAAGAGAATTGATCTTGTATTAGTTTAAGTCCTTTGCATGATTTAGGAAGCAACCTATCCTTAATGCAAAGCCATTCATTTGATCAATTGATCAAGATGAATTAGATTTGAATCAAGGAAGATCAAACCTCCCTAATCAATGCTAACTTATCAACCTTTAACTCATTGATCAAAAGGAAAAGAAGGAGAAGAAGGAGATGAATAATGGAAATGGAAATGAAAAGAATAAAGTGCATTAAATGAGATAGAATGTACCAATCAACAAGTGTTGACCAATGACATTGAGGATCATGGTCAAACAATCAAAAACAGAAGTGAGATGAAGATTGGAAGTCAAGAAATGAATAAAAATATTTTTGGCATTTTTAATATTCAAAATAAACTTGAATTAAAATATTAAAGAAAGGTCAAACTTCAAAATCACTTTAAATCAACTTTTAAAAAGTCCAAGTGATTTATCCCAAGTTCAACAAGGTCAAACAAAGTTTGACAAAAAATTTCAGCATTTTTAAAAGTCAGAAACTATTTTTAATCAATTAAAAATGAATAAAAATAACCTAATTGAACTAAAATCTCAAATAAATCTCAAATCAATTAATAAATTGATGAGAATATTTTTCATAGATCCATCATCATTCAAATAGGTTGAGAAAATATTTTTGTATTTTTTGAATATCAAAAACTATTTAAAACCAGAAAAGAGAAAATTCACAAAAAATATCAAATGATGAGGTAAAAAATATTAAAAATCATTTCTAGAAACTAGAATTAAAAAGAGAAATAATGCAATTGGTCCCATATTTTTTGGATAAAAAATGAAAGAGTTATGAATTTTTGAAGTAAAATGGAATTAAAGAAAATAAAATGGCAATTAAAAAAATCAGAAAAAGGGAGAGGCGTCTGATCAAGCCTCATTAATTGACGTGGCTGATCAGACGCTCCACATGCGCGCGCTCATGGTAGGCCTTAGTCAAACGAGTAACATGTGGAATTAAAAAAAGTCATAACAACTGATGGTCACGATTTGATCTGGAAAACGCATCTGATGGCTCAGATTTGATCTGGCAAAGAGACGGTGGTGTACACCACCGTCTTCTCCGGCGAGCTTGCGTTTTCCGGTGACATTTGCAGGTTCAAAAATCTTAATAAAAATGGACGATCCTCATATCATTGGAAAGCTGGGGTGATGTACATCACCCCTATGACCTTGGATTGTACTCAAAGTTTCTATGGAAAGAGAAATCAGAGTTGGAGAATCCAGATGCATAAACTGAAGTTCATCAAAACATAAAATCAAAGCCACCACTGGCTTGCCTCTTGCATGAGGACTTCAGAAAACCAAATGGACACAAACAAATCACATTATACAAAGAGATATGGATCAAAACAGTTGAGGTGTAAACCTTTGAAGATTAGCTTTAATTCACACGATTCCTTCCAACTCTTGCTTGCAGCTTGAACTTGAAGTATGGTATGAGTGCAAGGTTAAGGAATAAGTATTAAAGATCAACTAATTTTGTTGAAATTCAAACTGGAAATCAGAAGTGAAAAATGAGTATTCCTTTAGTGATGGCTAGGTTTTAATTTCTGCAGCATTTCAGATTGATACAGGGTCCCCAAATGAATGGAGCAGTGCATCTATTTATAGCACAAGGTGATGCAACAGGGTGGAAAACTCGTGTGCATGAAGTGAGAGGGCCTCCATGCATGGGCCTGTACAGGCGCATGAGAGGCCCAAATGCAATGGAAAATGAGTATTCAGATGCAAGCAAGATGAAATGGATGTGTACATGTGATTGAATTGGCTTGTGTAATGAATTTCAACATGTTATGCATAAATGAGCCTAAAACTTCATCTCTTCGAAAATACCACTTGAAAAATTGAAACATAGGCATGTGGGTAATGGTTGGAAAGGTCTTGATGTAAGGAACAACTGTTATGTTGAACAAAATTTCATTTGAGCCTTGGAAATTAGTGAATTTTGAGTTTAAAGCATAAGGTGCAAAGCATGCATAAGTGAAGTTTCCAAGTTTGGCCAATGTTCAAGCCCTTCTGTTTTGATGATGAAAGCCTCAAATGGAAAAACCTCCAAAACCAAAGTTGTAGATAGTTTCAAGACAATAAAGATGGACTTAAATTTTGCATCATTTGGATTTTTGCTGAAGAAGTTATGGGCACTTGAAGTTGGACTTGTTTGCCTTTCAATGCATTTGGTTCAAAGTGACCTATAATGTTTTGCATTATCACATGTATTTATTTTGAGACTTTGAAATTATGTTCAACATAACATTTGAAGTAGACATATGAAGCTTTACAATTCATTTGATCCCACCTCAAAATCATAAAAAATGAATGAGTTATGTTCTTGGGAAGTTGACCAAAAATTAGGGTTTCAGTCAAAATGACCTATAATGTCTTGGAATGGGAGATGACCTTCCAAGATTCAAATCAATTTTTGATGAACATGAAAGTTGTTCATATTGTCCTTAAGAACATTTTTTCGTTTGGTATCATCTCCATTTGACCAACACATAAAAAGTTAGGTCTCAGTGCATTTCAAAATAGTGAGATGAATTGACTGATCAACTTCTCAAGTCCACAACTCATATCTTGATGAATTGATGATTGAGGACACTCAAATAAGCTCAAATATGCATGAAATGATGAATTATAGAACTTACCTTGATTGTATTTGACCATGGGCTGAGGTTGCTTCATTAGCAAGGCATTATGGGTGATCAGATGAACTAGGGTTTCCTTGAGGAACAAACCTCAAACCCTTTGACTTGTTTTGATAAAAATGATAAATTGAGATGCTAGGGAGGCATATTTTATGGATGAGAGATTTGGGAACCATTACCATGCTTGCCTTCATCTTCTCTTGGCCATATCTTTGCACCAATGATCTCCTAGGAGCTTTTAGACCTTGTGATGGCCCAAGCTACAAACAAAAGATGTTAGTGACATATTTTTGTACTTTTGGTTAGTGAATAAAGATGAGAAAAGAAATAATATACAATTCAAGCATGCTTGGTGATCTCAAACCATTCACAAGAGGTCCCATCCAAAGGTAAAAGGAACAAAGATGCTTATGATCCTTGAGGCTTTGCAAATGCAATGTTGTGATGCCATGAGGGATCTTAGGGTCAAAATTGGGGTCTTACAGATGCCCTTATTTAAGGTCATTCTAGCCGGAGAAGTGAAGGTTAAAATCTTCATCTCGACGAGGTAGGATGGGCTTAAATAATAACAAAGAGACGAATTTTGGTCCCTAAGAGACCTCAGGATGCAAATGTATGTATGCAAAAAGGTAATACTCTGTGGGGATATGTGTCCACTGGAGTAGCTCAATCATAAATGGGACAGAGACTCTAGGGACGTAACTGAGGAGCATAGGGATAAAAATGCGCGAGAAGGTCACGACTTGAAACTTGCTAAGAGACACGAAGGGAATCCATGAAATAAATCCATGGAAAGACTCGAGTTGACTCGAAGATGCGTGTATTGGGGAATATGCCAATACACCAAAAAGCTTATCCGTAACGGATTCTTCGGATAAAAATATGGACTCAGGTGGGGATGTCCACAAGGGACTCAGCTGAGGAAACAACAAATGAGGTATTACCGGTTACTGGGTAATAAAACTCAAAAAGAGAAACATGTGATCCCACCGGTATAAGGGTGACATAACAACATGCTCAGGGAGGAAGAATATCTAAGACCGGTATAAGGGTGAGAGATATCAAACATCCGAAAATCATCTGAGGAAGACCTAACAAGGTAAACTTCAACTCAGGAGAATCTGACTCCGCAGGGGGACAAAAAGTCAAAATAGGGAGCAGGGAGGAAGGAACACCAGGGATACCGATTACTGGGCATATAATAGGTGACCGACCAAAGCGTGAATTGGGGGATACTCCCAAGACACTCATCATCCAAAAGAGGGCTTAAAAGCAAAACTCGATTATAGGATGGACATTCGATTCCAATAAGAGGAATACGAATCTTACTCGACTTGGGAAGAGCAAAGGACTTCGACCAGAGAGTGCATGAGATATATTATCTATTACCGTCAGAACATAGATAATATACTCGCATGGAAGATTATCCACAACCGGTTACTGGGTTAATAAAGGATAAATCGACCGAGAAGAAAGGACATCGGGATACTGCGAACTAGGTACAAAATGATGACCATCAAAGGGGAGAAACGATCATTACCGACAAACGGTACATGAAAGATAACTTGTTGGGGATAAATTGCTTTATCAGGGAAATTATCCAAGAGATATATCACCGGGGGTGAAGGACTTATCAATACCGAATATTGGATAATGATAACCGTCAAGGAGGGGATTACATCTACCGGATACGGGGTAGAAAACCACGGAAAAGTAACCGTCATCGATTAGGATGAACAAAAGGTTAACTCTGCCAAGGGGATGAAATAGGGTTACAACTACCAGTATAAAGGGTAGAATACCACAGACTCCGCCGGGGCAAAGATGGATAATTACTGGTTACTGAGCAATTATTCATCTATACCACAGGGGAGTGAAGGGAACAGTCATAAAAGGCCAGTCTAGGATCAAACTAGATAGGCACGATGAAACAAAGCTTGTCCTTATGAGGATATAACTCAATGGGGAATTCCATCCCAATATATGTGTTGGGAGGAAGCAGAAATAATCATTATCCACGAGGATATAACTCGGTGGGAAATATGGAAGGAAAGATAAACACTTTCTGCTTAAGGGGCTGACTCTATATGGAGAGATCAGACACCGACATCTGCTTGGGGAAATGTATTACCAACTAGCAGGGGATAGAAAACAAAGATATATGGCAAAGAATGCAACATGAATATCTGAATGCTTGAAAAATATATGCACTCAAGCATGGTTTATGTATGATGAATGTTGATAAACAGACATTTCTAACACAAATAGGTCCAAAGAATAAGTACACAAACATCCGGTACTACCTCTCAGGAGAGAAAGCCAGGCCCAGTGGAAAGATATCCAATCTGATGAGGGGAAAGAGATACCAGGAAACAAAGATCTCTGTAGGGGAATGAACATCAGTCATTCCAGCTGGGGACAGTGGCCACACATGGATAAAATCCGTTGTGCAAGCAACTCTACTGGGGAAATCATTAGAGGGGAAGATGGAACTCTGAAAGGGAACAACTATAAACCAGAAGCTTTCTAAGGATCACCAGATACCGTCCTACCAATGAGATCATATCTGCTGAGGAGAGATGAATAATCTTACCCAACACCCTGCTTGAGAGAAGGGACCACAAGAGGCTCCGGGGGAAGAGGACATGAGCATGCCAGGAATATGAACAAACGCCTTACCCTGTCGAGAATCTTACCATCTTTGGGAGAGCACTGTAGGCATTCCCAGTATCCCTATGTCATTGTGAATGTTCACTTTGTTTAAAAACAAATTATGAAAAATTTGATTATTTAAAACAATGATATTTTTTTCAATTAAAACATGCAAAACATTTGTTGAATAGAAACAAATGAGAGTGTAAATAATTGGATAAATGCTCAAATTTATTTGATGGAATGGTAGTCTGCAAATGGCAAGACTCCATAGATCTTTACAAATTTGAAATTGGTGATATATATTGGAAAAGGGCTACATTGAACATAATGACCATTTCTCCACCAATTTTGAATCCGATGTATTTGAAGCTTTGGTTGATGATGAATGAGCGAGAATCTCTGACGGATGACAGTTGTAGAACAAAGTCTTGCCAGGATGCAGTTACTTGCCAAATCCCTATTTTTTGCCTAGATTGCCCCAGGGTGAGGTACTCAATCTAGCGGGATACATATATTCATTTTTCCATGTCTCTAAATTTTGCCTGGATCGCCCTTTCAGGTTTTCAATCCACCAAGACACTCATTTTTGCCTAAGTCGCCCTTTCGAGTTTTCAACTTATCGAGCTGTTATGTTTTTATTTATTTAGGCGAAGTATTTCTTGACTGCATCTGAATTCAAAGGACGAGTGAAATCCTCCCCATCCATAGTTGTAAGTATCAATGCACTGCCTGAAAAGACTCTCTTAACAACATATGGACCTTCATAGTTTGGAGTCCACTTGCCCCTGGAATCGGGCGCGAAAGACAAGACTTTCTTGAGCACAAGGTCACCTTCTCGGAACACACGTGGCTTGACCTTCTTATCAAAGGCTTTCTTCATCCTTTGCTGATATAACTGACCATGGCATATGGCAGTCAATCTCTTTTCTTCTATTAAATTCAACTGGTCATAACGACTCTGAACCCATTCAGCATCAGACAACTTGGCTTCCATCAAGACTCTCATCGATGGGATCTCCACCTCTACTGGGAGCACAACCTCCATGCCATAAACGAGAGAGAAAGGGGTTGCCCCTGTTGAAATGCGTACAGATGTACGATATACATGCAAAGCAAATGGAAGCATCTCGTGCCAATCCTTGTACGTAACAACCATCTTCTGGATAATCTTCTTGATATACTTATTAGCAGCTTCAACAGCCCCATTCATCTTGGGTCTGTAAGGAGAAGAATTATGATGTGCAATCTTGAACTCACTACACAACTCTTTCATCATCTTGTTGTTCAAGTTAGACCCATTATCAGTAATGATCTTATCTGGCACACCATAACGACATATGAGTTAATTCCTGATAAACTTCACAACCACCTGCCTGGTCACATTTGCATATGACGTCACTTCAACCCACTTGGTGAAGTAATCAATTGCTACGAGAATGAATCTGTGACCGTTGGACGCTTTCGGCTCTATCATGCCAATCATGTCAATTCCCCACATGGAGAAGGGCCATGGTGACGAAATCACATTCAGAAGTGTCAGAGGAATATGAATCTTATCCGCATAAATTTGACACTTATGGCATTTCTTCACATATTTGCAGCAGTCAGACTCCATTGTCAGCCAATAGTAGCCTTCTCTCAACATCTTTATAGCCATGGCATGTCCATTGGAATGAGTACCAAATGAACCCTCATGGACCTCAGTCATTAACAGGTCTGCTTCGTGTCTATCCACGCATCTGAGCAGTACCATGTCAAAATTTCTCTTATAAAGCACATCACCATTGAGGTAGAAACTTCCTGATAATCTCCTCAGAGTCTTCTTATCTTTCACGGATGCCCGAGGCGGGTAAGTCTGGCTCTGAAGGAAGCACTTGATGTCATAATACCATGGCTTATCATCTTTTACTTCTTTTACTGCAAAAACATGAGCTGGTCTGTCCAAGCGCATCAAATTGATATTGGAAACTTCATTCCAAAGTCTTACCACAATCATTGAAGAAAGTGTAGCAAGAGCATCTGCCATCCTGATTCTCATCTCGAGGAATATGATGGAAATCAACCTCAGTAAAGAATGTTGAAATCCTCCTCGCATAATCCCTATATGGAATGAGGCTAGGCTGATTCGTTTCCCATTCTTCCTTAATCTGATTAACAACGAGGGTTGAATCACCATAAACATCGAGATGTTTGATTCTAAGATCAATTCACTCCTCCAATCCCATAATACATGCCTCATACTCAGCCATATTATTCATGCATTTGAAAGTTAGCCTTGCTGTAAAAGGAAAATGTGTGCCCTGAGGAGTAATAATCATTGCCCCAATACCATTTCCATATTGATTTACAGCGCCATCAAATACCATACTCCATCTGGAACCAGGCTCTGGCCCTTCATCGAGCGTAGGCTCATCACAATATTTCATTTTCAAATACAAAATCTCCTCATCTGGGAAGTCGTACTGAACTGACTGATAATCCTCAATCGGCTGATGTGCCAAATGGTCAGCCAAGATACTACCTTTAATAGCCTTCTGAGCTCGATACTCAATATCATACTCAGATAACAACATCTGCCAACAGGAAATCCTCCCTGTTAAAGCAGGCTTCTCGAAGATATACTTGATTGGATCCATTTTGGATATCAACCAAGTCGTATGATTCAACATATACTGGCGTAAGCGCTTAGCAGCCCAAGCCAAAGCACAACATGTTTTCTCAAGCATTGAGTATCGAGACTCACAATCAGTAAAATTCTTACTCAAATAGTAAATGGAATACTCTTTCTTTCCTGATTCATCTTGCTGACTGTAAGACCCCAATTTTTTCCCTAAGATCCCTCATGGCCCATATCATCTCATATCATGGCCTCAAGGATCATAACATGCCTTAGCTTCCCTCCTAGTGGGTGGGTTATCTTGTGAGTTGGTTCTTGATCACCAAGCATGTTTTGCATTTGTATATCATTTGCTTTTCATATGTTTACTAACCAAAAAGTACAAAAATATTGTCATCTAACCATGTTACTTGCAGCTGAAGCAATCAACAGTGAATCAGTCATTGAGCAGTGGATGGTGGCCATTCTTGAAGAAGTTGGGCACCATGATTATTCATCAAGAGTTCATATGACTTGTGACATCATTTGGAGTCAAGATCTCAAGGGATTAGGGTTTGGAAGTCATCAGAATGTGGTCCAGTCAAGCAAAACCCTAGAAAAGTCAACTGAAGTCAACCTTGGTCAACTGTGGATTTAATCAGTGATTTGATGGTGGGAATTGGTTTGAGAGGTCTCATTCATGTCCATATAAGCCTCATATATCATGTCAAGCATCACCATGGAAGAATTTGAAGTCAAACAGGAAATTTCCCAAAATAGAAAGTTGACCTGTAATTGGAATTTGCCAAAAATGGAAACTTCTTGATCCTAAACTTACATCATGATACAAGCTTCAAATGAATTTTTGCCCAACATGAAAGTTGAAGATCTTGTTCTCCCATTTCCAAAAAGTCCAAGAACACTCAATTCCCATGTATGGTTGGCAAGTTATGATCAATTCATTCTCCAAACTTTTTGAACTTCAAAAGGCCATATCTCTCAAACCATTTGGCCAAATTGGGTGGGGTTTTTTGCAACAAGTCACATTTGATCCCCTCTTTCCAAAAATGTCATCATCATTCATCAAAACATCACCAATCAAAATGGCCTTTTTGAACTTGCATGATTTATTTTCAAGTGAGGGTGAAAAGTGAATTTTCAAATTAACTAATTCCAATCCATTTTTCCATTTGGATAAGTTCTGAAATGATATTTGAAACATGTTTGAAGCCCAAATTCGAGCTGCAGCCACCATACACCTCACCACTTAAGTGAAATTGGCCATTTAGCAAAAGCATGCCATTTAACAAATTTTGGATTACCACTTTGCTTAATGATACTTAGCATGCTAAACAGCATATATATTGTTCATTCTCTGTCAAACAGAACCCTAGCAGCCACAATTGAAAACAGAAAAAGCTCATTTCTCTAAAACTTCATTTTTCATCATCTCAACTTTTTTCGAAAATCTCCATAAAACTCCTGCTGCTGTGCTTTGGTTCATGATATACCATCCTTGTTGAGCCCATTGCAAGCCTTAAACACCAACTGTAAAGCATCTCAACAACTGTTCCATTGAAGAACACATCCATGGCAAATTTCGAGTTGAGACATTTCAAGGATTCCTGAGCCAAACTTCCTTCACCATTCAACTTTAGGAAGCTTCTTGAGTATCTGTTTCAAGCATTTGGAACCAAATCATCATTGCATCTCAACTGTTCCACAAATCAAGTGAGTTTTCGACTATCACCATTTGTTAAATCGTGCTATGCATTAGATAGGTCTCCTTGCCCTGGTCACAATGAACTTTGAACCATTGAAAATGATTGAGTATTTTAAGAGAAATCTGGATTTTAAGTTTTATGTTCAAACTTGCTTTTGCTATTTTCCCATGTGTTAGCTCGATTCCATGAATTTGAATGTTAGAATGTTGATGAGGGTTGTTTGCTGATTCGAATGTCATGTTTGATTTCATGTTCTGGGCAAATATTTTTTTTCACGATTTCCTTTGGATGAAGATGATGACACTGTACACAAACCCTAGTTCATTTTTCCAGATTTTCTTTTGGACGTGTTTGCATGTTGTCGCTACTATTTGATTGCCATGCCCAGTTGCTGCTTGCCACGTCCCCATGCGCTGCGCTGCGTTTCATTAAACGCCCAGCCAAATTACCACAATGCCACCGGTCACACATAATTCAATTAAATCATTTATTTGTTTTAATTTTTATTTCATTTGATGTTCAATCTTGCAAAAATCATAGCTCCTTCATTTTAAATCCAAATTTCATGAGAATTTTTGCATTGTGTTCATCTGGATCTCTAGTTTATTATCATATTTTTTCCTGATTTTTTGGATAAGTGGATTTTAATTGGTATTAGGGTTTTGTTCATGTGCTCATATTTTGTACCTTTTGCCAAAACATTTGTGAAATGATGATGCATTATCCAATGGATTCCAAATTCTATGGTGCATAAACTAGACACATTCATGGTGATTTTGGTATAGAGTTTATGAATTTATCATCTCTGGTTGTTGAGTTATGATTTTTTGAATTAGGGTGTGACAGTTTGTGTCACACCATTGATGTGCAACTTCATGATTTTTGATACCATGCTTCTTGAACTCCAATTTCCTTTAATTTTTGCATGAATGTACACTTGGATGTCTTGTTTACATGTGATTTTTCTTGAAATTATTTGTGGCATTTCCTAATTGTTTGAGATTTTCTCCCCTGTATGATCATATGTTGACTTTTTGTGACACTTGTTCCCATTTCATTTGTGAAATTCTGATACTTTATTGGATGAATTTGAAATTTGACATGTGTTTAGTAGACATCTTAAGCTTTGCCATGGTGTTGATCCCATTCATTTCTCATATGTTATCACTGATTTATGATTTTTTGAAGTTGATACATGTTTGGTTGACTTCTTTGAGCATGCTTAAACTTGCTTTGCTTTCCTGATTTTCATTGACCAACTTCCCCTGATCCAAAAGAGCTGAAATTTGATATGCATATCATGTTATGGATTATTATTGATCATGAATTATTTGATTATTTTTTGAATTGTTTTTGATTGGTTTTGAGTTAAGTCTTGCTGTTGACTTCTATGAGCTTCTACATGCCATGCATTGCCCTAATTTGCTTATGAAATCATGATGATGAATGATATGAATGTGGGACCAATTGAGTTTGCTTCTTGATTGTTTAAACTTGATTTTGGTTGAATTTGATTTTCTGTTTTGACTTTCTCATCCCTTTTTGACCCTAGGCTTGTCCTAGTGGTCTTGTTGCTCATGTTTGAGTTCATGTTTTCAGGTTAAGCAACAAATGCTTCAAAAAGGCTAATACAAATTGTTTGAGCTTGATTGTTTATCATGACTAACATGTTTGTTTTGTAGGTTGCTTGGCTCACAAGCTTTGAGCCTTGTGCTTTGCACATTTATCTGTTTGTGTAGACTGTTGATCATTACGTCATTTTGATTTAAACTTTGAGTTGTGTACTAATTCTGTTTGACTATTTCAGGTACCTTTAGTTGCTTAGTTCTTTAAGAACTTGCTTTGCTTTGCTTTATAGCAATTTTCATTGAGGTATAATCCCTTTTCTTCATGTAGTCTGGAAGACCTGGCCTGTTACTTGGCCAGGCAACTGTCTGAAGTCCTCCTTAAGAGGCAATGCTTGTGTGTGTTTACATTTGTCCCAAGCAGGAAAAGTCCTTTTAATAAGGCAATTGGTAGATCAAAGAGATATGTAACCTATCTCCTACTATTCTGTGAGTCTTCTCCTTGCTCCCATTACATGGTTGTAGCATTGAGATCCAAGCCCAAGATCTATCGAGTCAATAATCTGTGGAAAGAGTTCCTACTTTCTGAACTCCCACACCTTCTGATATTCAGATGCTCTCCCTGACCAGGGATAAGAGCAATGAGGCACACCCCTCATATCCTTTCATCTGCTTCACCTTAGCCCCTCAATGGCAAGGTTAAGAGCTCCATTAACCTTATTCCAGTTGGCTTCAATGCCTAACCCTTTGTATGAGCCTCATTGTGTGGTTATAGTGTGTGCTGATTGACTTTATTGATTGATCACTTACTTCATATACACATGTCTGCTTGCATGCTTTGTGCATTTATCATCATTGATTGCTCATTAGTGCATGATCATTTCATCTGTCTTCATGACATATCTTTGTTGTTTGCCCATTGAGGACAATTGTAAGACCATTCATTGGCCATTGTTCCTATGATATGGAAGTGAGTATAAGACCATCTCATTGGCCACTCATCTTCTCTTTGCTTGATGCATTTGTTTGTTGTATGTGAGGATGCAATTGTAAGTCCCTGCAAGTTGGCATTTGTATTCCTAGGACCATACTGTGGAGGTTAGAGTAAGCCCAGATAGATTGGCATCTGACATCCATGTTTTGCTTTTGTTTGTTTATGTGAGGATGCAATTGTAAGTCCCTGCAAGTTGGCCTTTGCTTTCCTATGATCATATGTTGGATATTGGTATAAGCCCAGACAGATTGGCATCCGGTATCCAAGGTTTTGTTTTGTTTTAGGAGATTGGAATAAGTCCATCTATTGGCTTCCGATATCCTTGTTTCTTTGTTTAGGAGATTGGTGTAAATCCAGCTATTGGTATCCGATATCCGCTTTTGTTTGTGAGATTGGAGTAAGACCATTGAGTGGCATCCGGTATCATTTGTTTGCTTATTTTGCTATTGCTTATTGTCTATTCCAAAGGACACACTTGAATCATCTTCTATATGATTTCAAGAGGTGAACCTTCTAGGAAGTTTTACACTCCATCCTCATCCATTCATCCCATTTATGTCCTAAACCTTTTCACACATTGCTTTCAAAACTTGAGATAGATATTGTGCAAAGATCTTCATGTTTTCAAATTAAAAACCTGGACCCCAAGTCCTTGACTTTTTTCAAACTCCATTTCATAATACCTCTTTGAATCAATCTTAATCATACTTTGACCCTACTTTCATAATCACAATCAATTAACTTCACCCATTCAATTGTTTTGGCTTTGTCCATTGTTAATCTTTTCACACATTAGCCATAGGTTTCAATTATCATTGTGGTTGATGTAAACCTCACCTTATCCTTAGTGAGTCGACTATAAGACTTCCGTACTGAAAACAGGGTTAACCCCTCTAGTACGTCGAAGCTATCCTCGCATGGTGGATGTTGGTCTTGGTCGAGTTTTCTCCCATTGATAATGAAAAGCCTCAGTGCTATTGTTTAAAATTGAATCCACCAACTTTTGGAAATCTTTTAGCCGAACTACGGCGTTTTGATCCTTACCTTTGATGGAAGGTACGTAGGCAACGGGTTCATCCGTTCGAACACAAAAATAATAAAACTTGTATATTCTTTTCTCATCATCCCAATCATGTTTGCACAATACTTATGTCATAACAAATAACAATTTTTATACAACAAGTGTGAAAAGGGCTCCCTAGGATTACCTAGGACGTGATGGGTGCCTAACACCTTCCCATTGCGTAATTTACCCCTTACACAGACTCTCTGATCTTTTTATTAGTTTTCTACGTGTAAAACTTCTTAGGCTTTTGTTCGCTTTTTAGCCAGTCCTTTGGATAAATAAAAGTGCGGTGGCGACTCGAAATTCATTGTATGCTTTGGATAAATAAAAGTGCGGTGTCGAGAATCTTACCATCTTTGGGAGAGCACTGTAGGCATTTCCAGTATCCCTATGTCATTGTGAATGTTCACTTTGTTTAAAAACAAATTATGAAAAATTTGATTATTTAAAACAATGATATTTTTTTCAATTAAAACATGCAAAACATTTGTTGAATAGAAACAAATGAGAGTGTAAATAATTGGATAAATGCTCAAATTTATTTGATGGAATGGTAGTCTGCAAATGGCAAGACTCCATAGATCTTTACAAATTTGAAATTGGTGATATATATTGGAAAAGGGCTACATTGAACATAATGACCATTTCTCCACCAATTTTGAATCCGATGTATTTGAAGCTTTGGTTGATGATGAATGAGCGAGAATCTCTGACGGATGACAGTTGTAGAACAAAGTCTTGCCAGGATGCAGTTAATTGCCAAATCCCTATTTTTTGCCTAGATTGCCCCAGGGTGAGGTACTCAATCTAGCGGGATACATATATTCATTTTTCCATGTCTCTAAATTTTGCCTGGATCGCCCTTTCAGGTTTTCAATCCACCAAGACACTCATTTTTGCCTAAGTCGCCCTTTCGGGTTTTCAACTTATCGAGCTGTTATGTTTTTATTTATTTAGGCGAAGTATTTCTTGACTGCATCTGAATTCAAAGGACGAGTGAAATCCTCCCCATCCATAGTTGTAAGTATCAATGCACCGCCTGAAAAAACTCTCTTAACAACATATGGACCTTCATAGTTTGGAGTCCACTTGCCCCTGGAATCGGGCGCGAAAGACAAGACTTTCTTGAGCACAAGGTCACCTTCTCGGAACACACGTGGCTTGACCTTCTTATCAAAGGCTTTCTTCATCCTTTGCTGATATAACTGACCATGGCACATGGCAGTCAATCTCTTTTCTTCTATTAAATTCAACTGGTCATAACGACTCTGAACCCATTCAGCATCAGACAACTTGGCTTCCATCAAGACTCTCATCGATGGGATCTCCACCTCTACTGGGAGCACAACCTCCATGCCATAAACGAGAGAGAAAGGGGTTGCCCCTATTGAAGTGCGGACAGATGTACGATATACATGCAAAGCAAATGGAAGCATCTCGTGCCAATCCTTGTACGTAACAACCATCTTCTGGATAATCTTCTTGATATTCTTATTAGCAGCTTCAACAGCCCCATTCATCTTGGGTCTGTAAGGAGAAGAATTATGATGTGCAATCTTGAACTCACTACACAACTCTTTCATCATCTTGTTGTTCAAGTTAGACCCATTATCAGAAATGATCTTATCTGGCACACCATAACGACATATGAGTTGATTCCTGATAAACTTCACAACCACCTGCCTGGTCACATTTGCATATGACGTCACTTCAACCCACTTGGTGAAGTAATCAATTGCTACGAGAATGAATCTGTGACCGTTGGACGCTTTCGGCTCTATCATGCCAATCATGTCAATTCCCCACATGGAGAAGGGCCATGGTGACGAAATCACATTCAGAAGTGTCAGAGGAATATGAATCTTATCCGCATAAATTTGACACTTATGGCATTTCTTCACATATTTGCAGCAGTCAGACTCCATTGTCAGCCAATAGTAGCCTTCTCTCAACATCTTTATAGCCATGGCATGTCCATTGGAATGAGTACCAAATGAACCCTCATGGACCTCAGTCATTAACAGGTCTGCTTCGTGTCTATCCACGCATCTGAGCAGTACCATGTCAAAATTTCTCTTATAAAGCACATCACCATTGAGGTAGAAACTTCCTGATAATCTCCTCAGAGTCTTCTTATCTTTGACGGATGCCCCAGGCGGGTAAGTCTGGCTCTGAAGGAAGCACTTGATGTCATAATACCATGGCTTATCATCTTTTACTTCTTCTACTGCAAAAACATGAGCTGGTCTGTCCAAGCGCATCAAATTGATATTGGAAACTTCATTCCAAAGTCTTACCACAATCATTGAAGAAAGTGTAGCAAGAGCATCTGCCATCCGATTCTCATCTCGAGGAATATGATGGAAATCAACCTCAGTAAAGAATGTTGAAATCCTCCTCGCATAATCCCTATATGGAATGAGGCTAGGCTGATTCGTTTCCCATTCTCCCTTAATCTGATTAACAACGAGGGCTGAATCACCATAAACATCGAGATGTTTGATTCTAAGATCAATTCACTTCTCCAATCCCATAATACATGCCTCATACTCAGCCATATTATTCATGCATTTGAAAGTTAGCCTTGCTGTAAAAGGAAAATGTGTGCCCTGAGGAGTAATAATCATTGCCCCAATACCATTTCCATATTGATTTACAGCGCCATCAAATACCATACTCCATCTGGAACAAGGCTCTGGCCCTTCATCGAGCGTAGGCTCATCACAATATTTCATTTTCAAATACAAAATCTCCTCATCTGGGAAGTCATACTGAACTGACTGATAATCCTCAATCGGCTGATGTGCCAAATGGTCAGCCAAGATACTACCTTTAATAGCCTTCTGAGCTCGATACTCAATATCATACTCAGAGAACAATATCTGCCAACAGGAAATCCTCCCTGTTAAAGCAGGCTTCTCGAAGATATACTTGATTGGATCCATTTTGGATATCAACCAAGTCGTATGATTCAACATATACTGGCGTAAGCGCTTAGCAGCCCAAGCCAAAGCACAACATGTTTTCTCAAGCATTGAGTATCGAGACTCACAATCAGTAAACTTCTTACTCAAATAGTAAATGGCATACTCTTTGTTTCCTGATTCATCTTGTTGACTGTAAGACCCCAATTTTTGCCCTAAGATCCCTCATGGCCCATATCATCTCATATCATGGCCTCAAGGATCATAACATGCCTTAGCTTCCCTCCTAGTGGGTGGGTTATCTTGTGAGTTGGTTCTTGATCACCAAGCATGTTTTGCATTTGTATATCATTTGCTTTTCATATGTTTACTAACCAAAAAGTACAAAAATATTGTCATCTAACCATGTTACTTGCAGCTGAAGCAATCAACAGTCAATCAGTCTAATCAGTCATTGAGCAGTGGATGGTGGCCATTCTTGAAGAAGTTGGGCACCATGATTATTCATCAAGAGTTCATATTACTTGTGACATCATTTGGAATCATGATCTCAAGGGATTAGGGTTTGGAAGTCATCAGAATGTGGTCCAGTCAAGCAAAACCCTTGAAAAGTCAACTGAAGTCAACCTTGGTCAACTGTGGATTTAATCAGTGATTTGATGGTGGGAATTGGTTTGAGAGGTCTCATTCATGTCCATATAAGCCTCATATATCATGTCAAGCATCACCATGGAAGAATTTGAAGTCAAACAGGAAATTTCCCAAAATAGAAAGTTGACCTGTAATTGGAATTTGCCAAAAATGGAAACTTCTTGATCCTAAACTTACATCATGATAAAAGCTTCAAATGAATTTTTGCCCAACATGAAAGTTGAAGATCTTGTTCTCCCATTTCCAAAAAGTCCAAGAACACTCAATTCCCATGTATGGTTGGCAAGTTATGATCAATTCATTCTCCAAAATTTTTGAACTTCAAAAGGCCATATCTCTCAAACCATTTGGCCAAATTGGGTGGGGTTTTTTACAACAAGTCACATTTGATCCCCTCTTTCCAAAAATGTCATCATCATTCATCAAAACATCACCAATCAAAATGGCCTTTTTGAACTTGCATGATTTATTTTCAAGTGAGGGTGAAAAGTGAATTTTCAAATTAACTAATTCCAATCCATTTTTCCATTTGGATAAGTTCTGAAATGATATTTGAAACATGTTTGAAGCCCAAATTCGAGCTGCAGCCACCATACACCTCACCACTTAAGTTAAATTGGCCATTTAGCAAAAGCATGCCATTTAACAAATTTTGGATTACCACTTTGCTTAATGATACTTAGCATGTTAAACAGCATATATATTGTTCATTCTCTGTCAAACAGAACCCTAGCAGCCACAATTGAAAACAGAAAAAGCTCATTTCTCTAAAACTTCATTTTTCATCATCTCAACTTTTTTCGAAAATCTCCATAAAACTCTTGCTGCTGTGCTTTGGTTCATGATATACCATCCTTGTTGAGCCCATTGCAAGCCTTAAACACCAACTGTAAAGCATCTCAACAACTGTTCCATTGAAGAACACATCCATGGCAAATTTCGAGTTGAGACATTTCAAGGATTCCTGAGCCAAACTTCCTTCACCATTCAACTTTAGGAAGCTTCTTGAGTATCTGTTTCAAGCATTTGGAACCAAATCATCATTGCATCTCAACTGTTCCACAAATCAAGTGAGTTTTCGACTATCACCATTTGTTAAATCGTGCTATGCATTAGATAGGTCTCCTTGCCCTGGTCACAATGAACTTTGAACCATTGAAAATGATTGAGTATTTTAAGAGAAATCTGGCTTTTAAGTTTTATGTTCAAACTTGTTTTTGCTATTTTCTCATGTGTTAGCTCGATTCCATGAATTTGAATGTTAGAATGTTGATGAGGGTTGTTTGCTGATTCGAATGTCATGTTTGATTTCATGCTCTGGGCAAATATTTTTTTTCACGATTTCCTTTGGATGAAGATGATGACACTGTACACATACCCTAGTTCATTTTTCCAGATTTTCTTTTGGACGTGTTTGCATGTTGTCGCTACTGTTTGATTGCCATGCCCAGTTGCTGCTTGCCACGTCCCCATGCGCTGCGCTGCGTTTCATTAAACGCCCAGCCAAATTACCACAATGCCACCGGTCACACATAATTCAATTAAATCATTTATTTGTTTTAATTTTTATTTCATTTGATGTTCAATCTTACAAAAATCATAGCTCCTTCATTTTAAATCCAAATTTCATGAGAATTTTTGCATTGTGTTCATCTGGATCTCTAGTTTATTATCATATTTTTTCCTGATTTTTTGGATAAGTGGATTTTAATTGGTATTAGGGTTTTGTTCATGTGCTCATATTTTGTACCTTTTGCCAAAACATTTGTGAAATGATGATGCATTATCCAATGGATTCCAAATTTTTTGGTGCATAAACTGGACACATTCATGGTGATTTTGGTATATAGTTTATGAAATTATCATCTCTGGTTGTTGAGTTATGATTTTCTGAATTAGGGTGTGACAATTTGTGTCACACCATTGATGTGCAACTTCATGATTTTTGATACCATGCTTCTTGAACTCCAATTGCCTTGAATTTTTGCATGAATGTACACTTGGATGTCTAGTTTACATGTGATTTTTCTTGAAATTATTTGTGGCATTTACTAATTGTTTGAGATTTTCTCCTCTGTATGATCATATGTTGACTTTTTGTGACACTTGTTCCCATTTCATTTGTGAAATTCTCATACTTTATTGGATGAATTTGAAATTTGACATGTGTTTAGTAGACATCTTAAGCTTTGCCATAGTGTTGATCCCATTCATTTCTCATATGTTATCACTGATTTATGATTTTTTGAAGTTGATACATGTTTGGTTGACTTCTTTGAGCATGCTTAAACTTGCTTTGCTTTCCTGATTTTCATTGACCAACTTCCCCTCATCCAAATGAGCTGAAATTTGATATGCATATCATGTTATGGATTATTATTGATCATGAATTATTTGATGATTTTTTGAATTGTTTATGATTGGTTTTGAGTTAAGTCTTGCTGTTGACTTCTATGAGCTTCTACACGCCATGCATTGCCCTAATTTGCTTATGAAATCATGATGATGAATGATATGAATGTGGGACCAATTGAGTTTGATTCTTGATTGTTTAAACTTGATTTTGGTTGAATTTCATTTTCTGTTTTGACTTTCTCATCCCTTTTTGACCCTAGGCTTGTCCTAGTGGTCTTGTTGCTCATGTTTGAGTTCATGTTTTCAGGTTAAGCAACAAATGCTTCAAAAAGGCTAATACAAATTGTTTGAGCTTGATTGTTTATCATGACTAACATGTTTGTTTTGTAGGTTGCTTGGCTCACAAGCTTTGAGCCTTGTGCTTTGCACATTTATCTGTTTGTGTAGACTGTTGATCATTACCTCATTTTGATTTAAACTTTGAGTTGTGTACTAATTCTGTTTGACTATTTCAGGTACCTTTAGTTGCTTAGTTCTTTAAGAACTTGCTTTGCTTTGCTTTATAGCAATTTGCATTGAGGTATAATCCCTTTTCTTCATGTAGTCTGGAAGACCTGGCCTGTTACTTGGCCAGGCAACTGTCTGAAGTCCTCCTTAAGAGGCAATGCTTGTGTGTGTTTACATTTGTCCCAAGCAGGAAAAGTCCTTTTAATAAGGCAATTGGTAGATCAAAGAGATATGTAACCTATCTCCTACTATTCTGTGAGTCTTCTCCTTGCTCCCATTACATGGTTGTAGCATTGAGATCCAAGCCCAAGATCTATCGAGTCAATAATCTGTGGAAAGAGTTCCTACTTTCTGAACTCCCACACCTTCTGATATTCAGATGCTCTCCCTGACCAGGGATAAGAGGAATGAGGCACACCCCTCATATCCTTTCATCTGCTTCACCTTAGCCCCTCAATGGCAAGGTTAAGAGCACCATTAACCTTATTCCAGTTGGCTTCAATGCCTAACCCTTTGTATGAGCCTCATTGTGTGGTTATAGTGTGTGCTGATTGACTTTATTGATTGATCACTTACTTCATATACACATGTCTGCTTGCATGCTTTGTGCATTTATCATCATTGATTGCTCATTAGTGCATGATCATTTCATCTGTCTTCATGACATATCTTTGTTGTTTGCCCATTGAGGACAATTGTAAGACCATTCATTGGCCATTGTTCCTATGATATGGAAGTGAGTATAAGACCATCTCATTGGCCACTCATCTTCTCTTTGCTTGATGCATTTGTTTGTTGTATGTGAGGATGCAATTGTAAGTCCCTGCAAGTTGGCATTTGTATTCCTAGGACCATACTGTGGAGGTTAGAGTAAGCCCAGATAGATTGGCATCTGACATCCATGTTTTGCTTTTGTTTGTTTATGTGAGGATGCAATTGTAAGTCCCTGCAAGTTGGCCTTTGCTTTCCTATGATCATATGTTGGATATTGGTATAAGCCCAGACAGATTGGCATTCGGTATCCAAGGTTTCGTTTTGTTTTAGGAGATTGGAATAAGTCCATCTATTGGCTTCCGATATCCTTGTTTCTTTGTTTAGGAGATTGGTGTAAATCCAGCTATTGGTATCCGATATCCGCTTTTGTTTGTGAGATTGGAGTAAGACCATTGAGTGGCATCCGGTATCATTTGTTTGCTTATTTTGCTATTGCTTATTGTCTATTCCAAAGGACACACTTGAATCATCTTCTATATGATTTCAAGAGGTGAACCTTCTAGGAAGTTTTACACTCCATCCTCATCCATTCATCCCATTTATGTCCTAAACCTTTTCACACATTGCTTTCAAAACTTGAGATAGATATTGTGCAAAGATCTTCATGTTTTCAAATTAAAAACCTGGACCCCAAGTCCTTGACTTTTTTCAAACTCCATTTCATAATACCTCTTTGAATCAATCTTAATCATACTTTGACCCTACTTTCATAATCACAATCAATTAACTTCACCCATTCAATTATTTTGGCTTTGTCCATTGTTAATCTTTTCACACATTAGCCATAGGTTTCAATTATCATTGTGGTTGATGTAAACCTCACCTTATCCTTAGTGAGTCGACTATAAGACTTCCGTACTGAAAACAGGGTTAACCCCTCTAGTACGTCGAAGCTATCCTCGCATGGTGGATGTTGGTCTTGGTCGAGTTTTCTCCCATTGATAATGAAAAGCCTCAGTGCTATTGTTTAAAATTGAATCCACCAACTTTTGGAAATCTTTTAGGCGAACTACGGCGTTTTGATCCTTACCTTAGATGGAAGGTACGTAGGTAACGGGTTCATCCGTTCGAACACAAAAATAATAAAACTTGTATATTCTTTTCTCATCATCCCAATCATGTTTGCACAATACTTATGTCATAACAAATAACAATTTTTATACAACAAGTGTGAAAAGGGCTCCCTAGGATTACCTAGGACGTGATGGGTGCCTAACACCTTCCCATTGCGTAATTTACCCCTTACCCAGACTCTCTGATCTTTTTATTAGTTTTCTACGTGTAAAACTTCTTAGGCTTTTGTTCGCTTTTTAGCCAGTCCTTTGGATAAATAAAAGTGCGGTGGCGACTCGAAATTCATTGTATGCTTTGCTTATGGTTTAATCGATAAATCATATAGCGACGAATACACCGCTACACTGACCAAGGACACAACCCATTGAGTCTTCAAGAACGGTTAGATACATAATCAATGGTCTTCCTTCCACATGCGGAGACAGGACCGGAGGCTCAGACAAATACTCTTTAATACTGTCAAAAGCTTTCTGGCAACCCTCGGTCCAATCATGGGATTGATCTTTCCGGAGGAGCTTGAATATCGGCGCACATGTGGCATTCATGTGGGATATGAATCTGGAAATGTAATTCAAACGGCCAAGAAAACCTTAAACTTGCTTCTCAGTTTTGGGCGCAGGCATCTCTTGTATTGCTTTGACCTTTGCAGGATCAACCTCAATACCTCTAGTTGACAATGAAGCCCAATAGCTTGCCAGAACGGACTCCAAAAGTACACTTATTGGGATTCTGACGAAGCTTGTACTTCCTCAAACGCTGAAAAAGTTTCAACAGGTGTTCTACATGCTCAACTTCCGTTCTTGACTTAGCAATCATATCATCAACATATACCTTGATCTCCTTATGCATCATATCATGAAACAAGGTAGTCATAGCTCGTTGATACGTGGCTCCGGCGTTCTTCAAACCGAAGGGCATCACTCGATAACAAAATGTTCCCTAAGGTGTGATGAATATTGTCTTCTCCATATCCTTGGGTGCCATTTTAATTTGATTATATCCGGAAAATCCATCCATAAATGAAAAGACATTGAATTTAGCTGTATTATCTACCAACATATCAATGTGTGGTAATGGAAAATCATCTTTCAGACTAGCTTTATTCAAGTCTCTATAGTCCACACACATTCGGACTTTTCCATCTATTTTTGGCACAGGCACAATATTGGCCACCCATTGAGGATATGTAGAAGTCACCAGAAACCCCACATCAATTTGCTTTTGAACTTCCTCTTTGATTTTTACTGCCATATCAGGATGAGTTCTTTTGAGCTTCTGCTTCACAGGCACGCACTCAGCCTTCAAAGGTAGGAAATGTTGCACAATATCTATATCCAGACCAGGCATGTCTTCATATGACCAGGCAAAGATGTCAACATATTCTCGTAGCAATTCAATCAACCCCTTCTTAACAGATTCTTCCAAAAGTGCCCCAATCTTCACTTCTCGCACACAATCTTCAGACCCTAAGTTGACTGTTTCTAGATTCTCAAGATGCGGTTGAATGATCTTTTCTTCATGCTCAAGTAGACGGGTAATCTCGTCAGGAATCTCTTCAACATCATCTTCTTCCACCTCAAATACAGGGAATTCAAAGTTGGGAGATGGTGTTGGGTCATTATGTTCAATGGGTTTGATCAACCTGCATAATGATTTTGGATATAAAGAGCTTTTAGAATTCAAGCAAGGCAAATTATTATGCAGATGAAAATATTGATTTTATTTTATCTTTAAAGGGTTTTATGTGATCACCAATTTCATGCAAAAAGCGAAAAGGGAAAATAATTGGAAAAACAAACATTTAACATGAATTTATTGAATGAAAGTATCATTGTATTTAAGTGCCAATAATGTCATCACTTCTCCTTTTGGCATGGGAGAAGGGTTTTCAAACACAATGAACATTACTTTGACTTATGGATAACTGTTGGAATATCCACAGCGACCCAATTATTGCAGATCCCTCCAGGGATAATGAAATTGCCAGAATCCTCTTCGTCCTCTTCCAAAATGGCAGCAGCCTCTTCGTCCTTACCAGTGTGGATGAAACCTCCACTCTTGAAAAACCTTGGTCGTTGAAGACCCCAGAAGAATAACCTATGCCAGCCTGGGACTTGTTGTCTTCTAACTCGATCATTTGCCCCAATCCAGCAGTTGCACCATGCTCAATGGCCAACTTCGCATCTTTGTAGGACGCAAATGAAGGAGTTCTCTTCTCAACAGGCTCAGCAATAGATAAAGCTTGGAAGGGAGTTCCAACTTCATCCTCATCATCTATATATTAGAAGGAAGACAAATGGCTAACCAGGAGAGCCTTTTCTCCCCCTACCACCACCAGCTTCTTGTTTTTTACGAATTTCAGTTTTTGGAGTAGGGTGGATGTCACGGCGCCAGCCTCGTGAATCCATGGTCTGCCTAGGAGACAGCTCTACGATGGGTGAATATCCATAACGTGGAAGGTAATCTGGAAATCACTTGGTCCGATTTTGACTGGGAGATCAACTTCACCAATCATAGTTTTGCGAGACCCATCAAAAGCCTTCACAACTACTCCACTCTGCCTCATGGGAGGCCCTTGATATGACAACTTCGCGAGAGTGGTCTTCGGTAATACATTCAACGATGACCCAGTGTCCACCAACACATTGGACATGGCGTCGTCTTTGTAGCTCATAGATATATGTAATGCCAAATTGCGGTCTCTTCCCTCCTCGGGGAGATCAGCGTCACAAAAACTCAGGTTGTTGCAAGCGGTGATGTTTGCAACAATGCTATCAAATTGTTCTAGCCTGACATCGTGATCTACGTACGCCACATCCAACACCTTTTGCAGAGCCTCTCGGTGTGGTTCTGAATTCAATAGTAGTGATAACACAGATATTTTGGATGGAGTTTGTAGAAGTTGGTCTACAACGTTATACTCGCTCCTTTTGATGAGCCTCAACATCTCATCACAATTTTCTTTCGTATTGCCACTCGGGCCAACAGAAGCTGGAGTTTTCAACATAGAGGAGGGCTTAGCAATAAGTTCCGGATTCGGAGTGCCCACAGCATTCCCAATCGGGAGTTCGACAAAGTCAGCATCAACACTTCCTCGAGCATCAACTTGAGGCTTCAACAGGGCTGAAAATACACGACTGTTGCGGGTCAAACCACTAACGTCAGCAATGTTTACGACGGATGAAGAAGGCAGGGACACCTCTTTCCCATTTTCCACTGCTACAGCATTGTAGCGATAAGGAACCGCCTTCTCGGAGGAGTACGGTACAGGTCCGACTGGCTTGATAGTTAGAGCTGGAGAAACCTTCTACTTGCTACCATCATACTTGATGACAACAGGCTCAGGTATCCGGAATACTGGAGAAATTACGTTGACTTCGAGAGCATCTTCGTCAACATTTCTGTTTTGAAGGATCTCAATGACTCCTTCGTCCAACATCTCTTGAACATCTCTACGCACCTGGCGACACCCTCTCTGATTAACAGAACAGACTCTGCATCTATCATGGTCATGCTCATAATGGCTGTAATCATACAGCAAGCGATGCATCTCAACCAGTGATTGCCGGATATGACTGACGTATTTAACTTTGTACTTGCCAGGACAACCCTGGACCATATTAACAGACTTCCCATGCTCGGGCAATGGGTTCTTCTTCACATTCGGACCTACGTCCTCGAAAAACAAAATCCCGCTTCTTACAAGTTCTTGCACCTTGGTCTTCAGGGGATAATAATTCTCTACGTCGTGTCCGGGAGCACCGGAATAATATACGCAATGAAGCTCAGGCTTGTACTACCACTGGGGGTTAGTAGGTACAACGGGAGGGTCTCGCGGAGTGATTAACTTTCTATCGATCAGAGACGGATATAGTTCAGCATAAGTCATCGGAATTGGATCAAAGGTGACCCTCTTCCTCTCATAGCTGGTGCTGGTATTGTTGTTGTTATTTCGAGGCTGGTAGGCCTGCTGCTGTGGACGCTGTTGTTGTTGCTGATATTGCTGAGTTTGCGGTTGCTGATAATGTTGAGCTTCCCTGAAAACGGGTGCTATATGAGCCACCTGATGCTGGTTATTGACTGGGCGAGCAATCTTCCTCTTCACAGAGGGTCTTCTCTTGACATGGGAAGACACATCATGTGCCTCTTCTTCCTTGTTCTTTGCAAAGCTTCCGTATCTCTTTGCTGAAGAGCCTTCATCCCGAGTTAAGCGTCCTTCACGGACCCCCTCTTCCAATCTCATCCCCATATTCACCATCTCGGTGAAATCTGAGGGAGCACTGGCTATCATTCTCTCGTAATAGAACGAGCTCAAGGTCTTCAAGAAGATCTTGGTCATCTCTTTCTCCTCTAGGGGTGGCACTATCTAAGCTGCCAATTCGCGCCACCTCTGGGTGTATTCTTTGAAGGTCTCTTTCTCTTTCTGGGACATCGCCCTCAATTGGTCCCTATCAGGAGCCATATCCACATTGTATTTATATTTCTTGATGAAGGCCTCGCCAAGATCGTTGAAAGAGCGGATGTTCGAACTTTCCAAACCCATGTACCACCGAAGAGCGGCACCGGACAGACTGTCTTGGAAATAGTGGATGAGCAATTGATCATTATCTGTTTGTGTCGACATCTTACGAGCATACATCGCAAGATGACTGAGAGGGCATGTGTTTCCCTTATACTTCTCAAAGTCTGGCACTTTGAATTTAATAGGGATTTTTACGTTGGTCACAAGGCACAACTTAGCAGCACTCTTACCAAAGAGGTCCTTCCCCCTCAAAGTCTTCAGTTCCTTGCGAAGCTCAAGGAACTGGTCTTTCATGTCATCCATCTTCTCATAAACGTCTGGGCCCTTAGATGGCTCAGAATGATAGATGGTATCTTCAACCCTTGGTAAAGTGTGCACGACGAGAGGTGGCACTGAGAGGACCGGGCTAGATGCCGGCAAAGAAGCAAGAGTTGGAGCAAAACCCTCTGGCACAAAGTTGGCGGGCATTCCCCAAGGGAATCCGGCTGGCATGGATGGCGCAAAGTGAGCTGTCGCAGCAGGCACAATAGAAGTTACAATCTCAGAAATGATCCATTAGGGCAGTCAATCTGGCTACTTCTTCCTTCAGCTCGCGGTTCTCTTGTTCCAAATGATCCATCAGTCTTGAAGAGTTGGCTCTGGTGTAGTACCGGTGAGTCAACTTGTCTTCAAAATAAATGAAGAACACAGAGTTAGACCATAGGACAAGAAGCCTGAAGCAAAACCTGCTTATGCACATGATGCATGCAATGCTTGTGCATATGATTTGTTTTTTATTTCAGAGGAACTTTAGAGTTCTATATGCAAATTTTGGGAAATACTACATTTTTATCACATATGGAAACATCTTATCAATAATATCTGGAAAATATATTTTTTATACCAAAGGAGTATATCATTGGTAACCAAATACAAAAGAAAAAGGAAAATAGTCATCCTAATGGATCTATAGAAACAATCATCTAAAGCTCGGGACACAGGAAGATAAGATGCACGAAGCCTCTTCACCTCCTCCTCCTAGGCTGCCTCCATATTTGCCTTCTCCTTGGCGAGTCGATCGTACTTCCTCTTCCAGAACCTAGAAGACTGAGGAAGTAGAAGTCCATGCATCATTAGGATCATCAATGACCTGATGCTCGAGAAACTCAATCAAAGCATCCTTCTCCTTAATCTGCTGAAGCAACTCTTCTCGTTCACGGATCCAAGCACGTGAACGGTCTTCATCTCTCAACTCCTCTACTCTTTGGTCAGGGAGGGTTGAAGGCCCAACCACAACCGAGGGTGTAGGTCTCGGATACTCGTACGACATGAGATACTTAGAAGCTCTCTTCCTAACCCAAGCAGTGTAAGGCTCCAAAGAGACACAATTCTTAGGACCCAACTCCTTCCTTCCTTTCTTATGAATCTTGCGCCAAGCGCGGACCATTCTGCCCTTCAAGCCTTGGGGATCTTTACCCTCCTGAAAGAACACACCCTCTAATAAAATGTTATTGGGTTTATCCTTTAGGGGGAACCCAAGCTGACGACGTGCCAAAACAGGATTGTAGTTAATCCCACCACATGTACCAATAAGAGGCACATTGGAGAATTCACCACAAGAGTCGATAATCTGCACACCATCATACACACGGTTGTACCAAGAGATATCATCATTAGTGAGAGACATAAGTCTCGTGGACCACCGTAGACATCCCTTTTTCTCCTTGAAGGCGACCGTCTGTGGTAAGTGAGAAATAAACCTCTTATACAACAGAGGCAAACCACACACAATGGCACCACCACCCTTTGCATTCCTCATATGCAAAGAAAAATAAGTGTCACCCAACAGAGTCGGAACGGGATTAAGAGTAGAGAAAACCCTAATAGCGTTCACATCTACAAACTTGTCGATGTTGGGGAACAACACTAACCCATAGATGAGAAGTACAAATATGGCCTTAAAGGCATCCTAACTCATGGCCTTCCCATACACGGTAGCTTGAGCAATGAATAACTCAGAAGGGAGACCTTGAATTCCACCTTTGGTAGTCATATGAGCACCAGCCAGAGATTCATCTATACGAAACATGTCAACTATCTCTTGAGAAGTAGGAATACTCTCCGAGCCATTGAATGGCAACTGGTCTAGTATAGGTACACCCACAAGATAGGTGTACTCCTCAAGCGTGGGCAAAAGCTGAAAATCTGGGATTGTGAAGCAACGGTACAAAGGATCATAAAATTGCACCAATACACTCATCAACCCTTCATCCACCTGAGTAGTCAAAAGAGGAAGAAGCTTCCCAAGGGATCTAATACATAGGATGTCAAATTCCTTAGCTCTTTCAAATCTGGTTGTCTGAAGCTGTACTTCTTTGTATTCCTTCTTTGTCTTTCCATGTCTAAAAATTTGCAAATAGACCTCTTAAGTTCCTTGAAAATCGTCTTATTATTGATGATACGAATGCAAATGGGTGCATGAATGCATGAATGCAACAATCACACTCAAGGATCAAGCAAAGCACACCAAACAAAGGTCATGGGATGGATCATATTATCCTTAATATCAATCGTCCATTTTGCTGGATTATGGTTTACACCTTATCAACACCCAAGTTCCATTGATATTAAGGATATATGAACGGATCAACCACGAATCAAGGGTTTGTTGCAAGTCACGAGCATGGAGTCTCGGTTTAGAACCACCCAAAGGGAGTGTACTAGGGTTTAAACCTGCCAAACATGTTCTACAGAAGGTTCCCATAGTCGTCATCCCATATTTCGGATATTATCGGATAAACGACTACTCGTATTCTAAAAATATTCTCAAGAGAGGCTCTTATGAGTGTAGTATCGCGTAACAATCGTATCAAATCTTACACTTGAACGACTTTCGCACTACATCCTAAAAAATATGCCAAGATGGGCTTGGTAAACTAAGGTCCTTGGCTTCTAAGGTCTATATTGGAAAGAGTAATGTCTAACCACAACTACTTGTGTGACATTATTGATCCCAACATGACCTCCACCAAGTGAATGAACTTGCAAGTCAACTTGCTAAGGAATAACTCCACACAAGTCGACAAGACTATGCCATTCTCCTATCCTAAGTGCACTCGAGTTCGGGTGTAGAACTCATCTCACAAAGATCACCAAGCATACAAGAAGTTAATATTCAAGCAATTCAATCATTACATACAATACAGTAATCCCAATTTGCACAAAAAATATGTCACAAAACAATATACGATACAATACAACACAACATGAGAAGTAGGCAAAACCCACTAGGCAAAGTGGACTTTCCCCAGCAGAGTCGCCATTTTTCTGTAGCGGGGTATTCATTACCATTAGAGATATTGACTAAATCCAAGGTAAATCATACAAGTCGAGTCGCCACCGCGCTTCTATTTATCCAAAGGAATGGTTAGAAAGCGAACAAAAACCTAAAAGTTTTATCGAATCAAAAACTAGTAAAAAAGTCAGAGATCTGGGTAAGGGGGTTGGTTATGCAATGGGAAGGTTTTAAGCACCCAAAACATCCTAGGTACTCATAGGGATCCCTTTTCATACTTGTTGTAAGATTGTTATTTTGTGAAAATTTGTTTGTGCAAACATGATTGAAGAGATGAGGGGAGAATATACAAGTTATTTACATTTTGTGTTTGGATGGATAAACCCATTGCCTACGTACCATCTTAAAAGATTAGGATCAAAACCTCGTAGTTCGGGGTAAAAATCTCAAAATGAGTTGGTGAATTGATTGGTCCAAAAGCCTTAAGGTCTTTTGTTATCAAAGGGAGAAAACTCAATCCTAAAACCACAAATCCACCATGTGAGGATAGCTTTAACATGCTAGTGAGGGGTTAACCCTATAATAAGCATGGAAGACTCATTGTCCATCACTAAGGATATAGGTGTGTATTACATCTACCTCAAGGATAACTCAAACCTAATAGCTAAAGGTTAAGAAAAGTTTGATTAAGAAGGTGGCCATTGAAACCACAAAAAGTATTTGAATGGGTGGTATTTACCAATGAAAAGTATTTACAAAGTATGGTCAAAGTTGATTTAAAGATTCAATTCAAAATAAGTGTCATGAAAAGAAAGTTTGAAAATCAAAAGCATAAGGCTTAGGTTTCTAATGTTGAAAAGACAAATGTTAAATGTTTGCACAAAGGTTTAGGCTTGGGTTAGAGTGGAGGAAAGAAGAAGAATGGCTAAAGTCCTAAACACACAAGAGGTAAGGAATAAGAAGCAAAACCACACATGGAGTTCCTCTCTTGAGATTATATTGATGATCCAAGTAGCTCCCATCCTTTGGAATAAGCAATCACATAAGCACAAACTCAAGCAATCAACAATCAAATGAACTCTTGGAAAGCACCTCAATGTATCTTGAGTCTCTCTCTCTTAGAATCTCATGGCAATGGGTCCTCAAAGTTGAATCAGGGTGGAATCCCTAGCACAAGAACACACACATTAAAAGATTCTAGCAAACAAACAAGGAATGGACAAGAAGAGTTTTAGAAGTTGGTCCTTTCAATGTCATCTTTCAACATTAAGCATTCTAAAGGCATGAGGCCTAGTTGCTCTTTGACATTTATAGCACTCTAAAGGCGTGAGGCCTAGTTGCTCTTTGACTCCATTTTGCATAGGGAATGTCCTAAAGTCTGAGTCCTTTTATCCATTTGCATTTGGTTCATAACAATCAAAACAAAACACAAACACAATAGTATATACACAATTATATGCTCAAGTGAGCAAAAGGCAAATTGCATTAACATAAACATGTGCTCAAGTGAGCAAAGGAAAAAGCAAATGAATAATATATACATGAATAGTAAATTGCATAAATGTAAAGAGAAAAAAGTAAATGTTAATGGTTAGTGATTAGTGTTAGTAGTTAGTGTGCCATAAGGAAAATTTAGCGCTATGTTAAACAATCGTAATTGGACTTATGTAGAAGTCACAACTATCTGAGGCCGGTCAATAATAATGTAGGCAAAAACACAAGTTAGAAGTCTTGATTAGTGAACCAAGTTCCAACAACTTGCCATGCCAAAAGAAAAAGAGAATTAATCTTGTATTAGTTTAAGTCCTTTGCATGATTTAGGAAGCAACCTATCCTTAATGCAAAGCCATTCATTTGATTAATTGATCAAGATGAATTAGATTTGAATCAAGGAAGATTAAACCTCCCTAATCAATGCTAACTTATCAACCTTTAACTCATTGATCAAAAGGAAAAGAAGGAGATGAATAATGGAAATGGAAATGAAAAGAATAAAGTGCATTAAATGAGATAGAATGTACCAATCAACAAGTGTTGACCAATGATATTGAGGTTCATGGTCAAACAATCAAAAACAGAAGTGAGATGAAGATTCGAAGTCAAGAAATGAATACAAATATTTTTGGCATTTTTAATATTCAAAATAAACTTGAATTAAAATATTAAAGAAAGGTCAAACTTCAAAATCACTTCAAATCAACTTTTAAAAAGTCCAAGTGATTTATCTCAAGTTCAACAAGGTCAAACAAAGTTTGACAAAAAAATTCAGCATTTTTAAAAGTAAGAAACTATTTTTAATCAATTAAAAATGAATAATAACCTAATTGAACTAAAATCTCAAATAAATCTAAAATCAATTAATAAATTGATGAGAATATTTTTCATAGATCCATCATCATTCAAATAGGTTGAGAAAATATTTTTGTATTTTTTGAATATCAAAAACTATTTAAAATGAATTAAAAATAACCAGAAAAGAGAAAATTCACAAAAAATATCATATGATGAAGTAAAAAATATTAAAAATCATTTTTAGAAACTAGAATTAAAAAGAGAAATAATGCAATTGGTCCCATATTTTTTAGATAAAAAATGAAAGAGTTATGAATTTTTGAAGTAAAATGGAATTAAAGAAAATAAAATGGAAATTAAAAAAATCAGAAAAAGGGAGAGGCGTCTGATCAAGCCTCATTAGTTTACGTGGCTGATCAGACGCTCCTCATGCGCGCGCTCATGGTAGGCCTTAGTCAACTGAGTAACATGTGGAATTAAGAAAAGTCATAACAACTGATGGTCACGATTTGATCTGGAAAACGCATCTGATGGCTCAGATTTGATCTGGCAAAGAGACGGTGGTGTACACCACCGTGTTCTCCGGCGAGCTTGTGTTTTCCGGTAACATTTGCAGGTTCAAAAATCTTAATAAAAATGGGCGATCCTCATATCATTGGAAAGCTGGGGTGATGTACATCACCCCTATGACCTTGGATTGTACTCAAAGTTTCTATGGAATGAGAAATCAGAGTTGGAAAATCCAGATGCATAAACTAAAGTTCATCAAAACATAAAATCAAAGCCACCACTGTCTTGCCTCTTGCATGAGGACTTCAGAAAACCAAATGGACACAAACAAATCACATTATACAAAGAGATATGGATCAAAACAGTTGAGGTGTAAACATTTGAAGATCAACTTTAATTCACACGATTCCTTCCAACTCTTGCTTGCAGCTTGAACTTGAAGTATGGTATTAGTGCAAGGTTAAGGAATAAGTATTAAATATCAACTAATTTTGTTGAAATTCAAACTGGAAATCAGAAGTGAAAAATGAGTATTCCTTTAGTGATGGCTAGGTTTTGATTTCTGCAGCATTTCAGATTGATACAGGGTCCCCAAATGAATGGAGCAGTGCATCTATTTATAGCACAAGGTGATGCAAGGGGGTGGAAAACTCGTGTGCATGAAGTGAGAGGGCCTCCATGCATGGGCCTGTACAGGCGCATGGGAGGCCCAAATGCAATGGCAAATGAGTTTTCAGATGCAAGCAAGATGAAATGGATGTGTACATGTGATTGAATTGGCTTGTGTAATGAATTTAAACATGTTATGCATAAATGAGCCTAAAACTTCATCTCTTCGAAAATGCCACTTGAAAAATTGAAACATAGGCTTGTGGGTAATGGTTGGAAAGGTCTTGATGTAAGGAGCAACTGTTATGTTGAACAAAATTTCAATTGAGCCTTGGAAATTAGTGAATTTTGAGTTTAAAGCATAAGGTGCAAAGCATGCATAAGTGAAGTTTCCAAATTTGGCTAGCTGTCGCATTACGCGAAAAACCGGCGGGAAAACGAAACAACAGAGCCGCCACCGTGCGTTATTTAACCCAAAAGAGGGAAAGGAAAAGCTCGAAGTAAACCTGGAAAAGACATGGTCTCGCGACCAGAGATGCAAGGATCGGGAGTCGGTTATGCGAAGGGAAGGTATTAGCACCCCTACGCATCTGTCGTACTCGACGGGATCCACGCTCAAAAGAAAGGATAAAGGTTGCTAAAAACTGCTCAAACATCACACACTAGCTGAAAAGAGACACAGGAAAACAAGAGAAACTAACTCGGCAGGATATCGCATCCTGGGCCTACGTAGTCTGTCAGGCACAGACATCAGAGTCGACGTAGTTCGGGACAGGGGAAACGTGCTCGCTAGGATGTCGCATCCTATGCATACGTATCTTCTCGGACTAAAGAAGAATTAGAGCACTCGTAGCTCGGCTAACGCACGCTAAACAAAACCACACGGGAAAGCGATTGTCAATCGCTGGACTTACGTCAGACTCCACACAAACAGGCAAACATGGAAACCGAATGCCAATCGCTGGACTTACATCAGACTCCAAACCAACAAACACACACACAGGAAACCGACTTCCCATCGTTGGACTTACGTCAGACTCCAACAAGCAAACAAGACACAGGAAACCGACTACCAATCGCTGGACTTATGTCAGACTCCAACACACACAAAGGGGGTTGAAAAAGAAAAAGGGCGCCCGGAGAGATCAGCTCATCTCCTGTCTACGTACCTCATCTGGTATAAGGATCAGAGCGACGTAGTTCCCCTTAACAGGGAAAAAGGACTAGCCTAACCAGAGACTGGGAAATGACAAACTAGAAGGGAGACTAACTCGAGCCTAATAGTTATCATGTAAATTCACCATGGTCCTAGGTTAAGGTTTCTATCTAACTTGCACAGGGAGCAAGCTATCCTAAACAGCACAGGCAAAGCAAACATACACACAAATAGCACACACTATATACAAACAAAGTGGGCTCACACAAGGTTAGGCTGTGAAACACAAGCCAACTGGAATCGGGTGTAATTAGCTCTTAAACCTAACATTGAGAGTTAGGGTGAAGCAGATGAAATGGGAAGTGAGGGTAAGACCTCACAGCTTATCCCTGGCCTGGGAGAGCTTCAGACAAATGACAGTGTGGGAGTTCAGAAAGTAGGAACTCTTCTATCCACATATGACTGACACAACAAAGATCTTGGGTTAATATCCACAATGCATCAACACAAGGTGTGTGAGCAGAGTGAATGACACACTGACTAGCAGGAGATGGATTGCACATCTCTTTTATCTGCCGATTGCCTCATAGAGGTCTTTTCCTGCTTGGCACAAAAGATGAACAAACACAAGCATTGCCTCTTAAGGAGGGCTTCAGACAGGTGCCTGCCCAAGTAACAGGACAGGTCTTCCAGACTACATGAAGCCAGAGAGTTATACCTCAAATGGTTAAGCAACCACAAGCTAGCAAAAGCAAGTTCAAAAGAACTTAAGCAACTTATGTACCTGGAAAAAATCTAACTCAATCAGTATACAAGTCAAACAACCAAACAGACAACCAATAGTCAACAATCAACAGACACAGTCAAACAAGCAATGTAACCATGTGCAATGCACAAGCTCACACTCAAATGAGCTAACATCAACCTACAAAACAAATCAAGATTAGTCAACATCAACCAAATAATCCATCCAAAGGAGTGAACCACTTCACTTAAGACAATGTGCTTCTTTAACTTGAAATCAAAGCTCAACTATGAGAGGCAAACCACTAGGGCAAGGCCTAGGGTCAAAGAGGGAGAAAAAATTCAAAACAGAACATGAAATTCAACATGAGTCAACCTTAATCAATTAAGAACACAATCCAAAAGGTCTCATGTCAATATCATCAACCAAATTCATTTCATAAACCAATCATGGCAAGGTATGCAAGTTGAAAGCACATTGAGACAACAGAATGAACAAATGCACATTAATTCAAAAATGATTCAATTAATCTCAAGAAAATTCATGGTTAAACAAAACATATAACATGATTAACACACAAAAACATTAAGACAATTGGACATGATTAGGCATGGTAATCAAATTGTATAAGGCAAGGCAACCAAAACAAGCTCAAATGGGACACCAAATGTTACACCAAATTAGCACAAGCCTAAAACAGAAATGCAACATGGTAAAAATCTCAAACCAAAGCCAAAACAATCTTTCGCATGTCTAGAAAGAGTATGCAAAGTTTCACATTCATATGATAAAGCACAAGCATTTCACAAATGATTGAAAATCATGACTATTCAAAAGCTCACAAATGACCATCCAGAATGAAAAATCTCAAACAAATCAGAAATGAATCCAAAAATTCCAGCAAAAATCATGATCAATCCCAACACCCATATCAAGCATCATACAAAAAATCACATCATTTGGAATTCATTTGGCATGGCAAATCAATTAATCAAGTTGAGCAAGCAAAGGTGTGACACACATTGTCACACCTACATTCACAAGATCATATCTCAGCAACCACAAATGATAAAAATGCAAACTCAACACCAAAATGTCCAGCATGATGTCTAGTTTAAGCATGCCAAATTTCATGAGCATTGGATAAACAACCATCCTTTCACAAATGAAATAGTAAAGCAAGGTTCAAAAAGCATACATGTTAACATTCCCTAGCACCAATTAATTTCCAGCCATGCACAAATTGGGGAAAATAATTATAAAAAAAAACTAGAAACAATAAGGAGCATGATTCAAAAATTCCCATATTATTTGGATGATTATTCAATGATTTATGAATTTATGAAGTGAAAGAAAAATTAAAAAAACATGTGAAGTATGTATGAATGTGGTATGGAGGGAAAAGGAAAAATGTAAAGGCATTTGAATTTGCGTGGTAGCTGGGAATCGAAGGGAGGAGGAATTTGAAATGAGGCGCGCTAGTAGTGAAACTCAGTGTTTCACTTAATGCGCTGGCAAGGCTAACCAATAGGAATGCGCACATGGAAACAACATGCACCAATCAGAAACGAGTATTGGACAAACACATGCAGGCGCGGGCAAATAGTTCATGAGAATGAAACGCCTTTTCTGGAAAATTTCTCATCATCTTCATCTAGTTCATCATGCACAGTACCATGCCAAGAACATTTTTCTCAGTTTCACAAAATAAGCATATCATCGTGTTCATATCTCAACATACATCAACAATCCATGTCTGGTTTAATCTAATTCATCGTATATCAAGCAAATCGAAGCAATTAAGTTTCACACATCAAACCTTAAGTCACTATATCTAACACAATAATGCATGGAAATCAGTGATCTAAAGCTCAGATTGCTCAACATTGAAGGATCTACAACAATCACATAACAATTTCATGAATTAAGGAAATCGATTTCTGACCTTGATGAAGATGCAGAACTGGAATAGCTCGATTCAGGCCTTGCTAAGCTCAAACAAATATTCCTTAGTGCTTGTATGGATGAATGGATGAAGGTTTGAAGCTTAGATGTGCTCGATTCTTCCAGAATTTTCAACTGCCATGGATGACCTTCAAGCTTTAAGCTGCTTCCAACTAAACGATTTCTGCTGGTTCTTGCTTCAATAATGCTCCACAATGCTTCCAGGTGAAGAATGAATCAAGAACAATGCAATGTGTTTGAAGAAAATTGATGAAAGTTCGAGAGAGAAATTTGGAGAAAATGGATCTAGATCTGAAAAAGTGATGTTGTTAGCAGAAAAACAGTTATGATTTACTATATATATGATGTGCTAATCATCCCTTAATCATGCTTAGGCCATTTGGTAATTGGATTAGTGAGAATGGAGTGTTTGTGCAAAATTGATAATTCACCATATGCATGGGAAAACCAATGGAAAAGTGCACGAAAAATGTGACCAAATTCACTTGAAATTCTGTTTGGAAGCCAATGCAAATGGTAGAATGTGAAAACAATGCTTCATTTTCAAATTCAAATTTTCCCTCCAAAATTTAGGTGAAATTGCAAATAATTATGTGATGGAAAGGCATGGCATTTAATGCATGATTTGGATAGTAGAGGTCAAGACATGAACAATGCAAAAAGAACCACTCTATTTGGCCTTATGGTTTGAAAGTTATGCATGTTTGAAGTTCAAAATTCACTTGGCCATGATTGATCCATATCTTTTCAACCATACATGAGAAAATCATGATCTTGGACTTTTTGGAAAGGGGAGAGCAAGATATTCAACTTTCATGTTGGACAAAATTTCATTTGAAGCTTTCTTGATGATGTAGTCTTGAGGAGAAAACCTTTCCATTTTTGGCAAATTCAAATTACAGGTCTGTAAGACCCCAATTTTGGGCCCTAAGATCCCTCATGGCCCATATCATATCATATCATGGCCTCAAGGATCAGTGCATGCCCTAGTTTCCCTCCTAGTGGGTAGGTTGCCTTGTGAGTTGATTTTTGATCACCAAGCATGCCTTGCATTTGTGTATCTTTGCTTTTCATATGTTTATCAACCAAAAGTACAAAAATATTGTCAGTTTAACCTTGTTGCTTGCAGATGAAG
This sequence comes from Lathyrus oleraceus, assembly GCF_024323335.1. Taxonomy (NCBI): domain Eukaryota; kingdom Viridiplantae; phylum Streptophyta; class Magnoliopsida; order Fabales; family Fabaceae; genus Lathyrus; species Lathyrus oleraceus. The sequence goes on along the minus strand of NC_066585.1, from coordinate 323,245,542 downwards.
CAATTAGGTCAAAGTCAGTCATTGCAGTGGATGGTGGCCATTCTTGCAGAATTTGGGCACCATGATCAATAATCAAGAGTTCATATAACTTGGGACATCATTTGGAATCAAGTTCTCAAGGAATTAGGGTTTGGAATTCATCAGAAATGCTTCAGTCATGCAAAACCCTAGAAAAGTCAACTGAAGTCAAACTTGGTCAACTGTGGATTTAATCAGTGATTTGATGGATGGAATTGATTTGAAGGAGTTCATTCATGTCCATATAAGCCTCATACATCATGTCAAACATCATCATGGAAGAATTTGAAGTCAAACAGAAAATTTCCCAAAATAGAAACTGGACCTGTAATTTTAACTGCCAAAAATGGAAACTTCTTGATCCTCAACTTGCATCATGATACAAGATTCAAATGAATTTTTGCCCAACATGAAAGTTGAAGATCTTGTTCTCCCATTTCCAAAAAGTCCAAGAACTCTCAAATCCCATGTATGGTTGGCAAGATATGATCAATTCATTTTCACAATTTCTTGAACTTCAAAAGGCCATATCTCATGAACCATTTGGCCAATTTTGGTGGGGTTTTTTCCTACAAGTCCTATTTAATCCCCTCTTTCCAAAAATGCATTCCTCATGTACCAAAACCTCACCATGCAAAATGGCCTTTTTGAACTTGCCTTAATTAATTTCAAGTAAGGTTGATTTTTGACTTTTCCAAATAACCAATTTTACTCACTTTAGCCAATTGGAAATGTTTTGGGATGATATTTGAAGCTTGTCCAAGGCCCAAACTCGGGCAGACCATACACCTCCATGTACACTTGATGAAAATTAGCAAAATGAGCAAATTGAGTCATTTGAGATAATTGCAATTAGCATTTGCTTAGCAGACTTAAAACAGCAAATATATAGTGAATTTTCTGTCATTCTAAACCCTAGCAGCCCACATTCTAACACAGAAAAACTCTTTCTCTCATTCCCTCATTTTGTGCATTGTTGAATCTTTTTCCACAAAACCTCAAGAACCGCGAGCTAGCTTGGTTGTGTCATCATCCACCATCAATATTGAGCTCATTTCAAGCATAAAACACTAGCTGTAACCACATTTCGAGTTCTGTTTCATCCAAAGCTCCAACAATGGCAGATTTTGAATTGGTTTGTTTCAAGCATCCCTGAGCTAAAATCATTCAACCATACATCTTTTGGAAGCTTTGTGGACCTCTGTTTGAGCTTGTATCATCAAAACAACAACTGTCTCCTCCATTTCTTCCAAATCAAGTAAGGTTTCGAGTTCTATTATTCTCAAAATGTTGCCATGTTTTGTGTAGTCCTTGCCTTGCTGAGTATTGTGAACCTTGAATCATTGAAAATGGTTAACTGTGCTGGGAGAAATCTGAGTTTAAAGTTTGTTGGTTATTATTGTTTTGCATGATTTCTTGATGGTTAGCTCGAGTTAATGAATTTTGATGGTAGCATGTTGATATGCATTGCGTGCTGGTTACAATGATATGTCTATTGTTCATTTCTGGGATAAAATGTTTTTCACGATTGGTTGATGATGAAGAACAAGATGTTGCCGTTACTGTACACAAACCCTAGTTCATTTTTTCCAGATTTCTTTTTTTCAAACGCGTTTGGCTGCTGTCCCGTGTTTCTGCATGAGAAATACCACTGTTTTATCGCCATTAACGAATGATTGCTTGCCACGTCTGGGGGGTGTTGCGCACCGTTTCATTAAAAGGGCACCAATATTACACAAATCCCATCGGTCACATATTAAATCAATTAATTCATTTTATTGTTCAATATTTATTTCACTTTGTTACACAATCTTACAAAAATCACATCTCATTCATTGTTAATCCAAAATTCATGAAAAAATTTTCATTGTGTCCTGTTTGATCTCTAATATTTTATCATGATTTTTAATGATTTTTTGGATGGCTGGATTTTTAATGGAATTAGGGTTTTGCTCATGTATGCATATTTTGTACATCTTACCAATTCAATTGTGAAATTGTGATGCATTGCCCATTGGATCTGAAATTTTTTGTGCTTAATCTACACTCATCCATGGTTATTTTGATGTAGAGTTCATGATTTTATCTTATCTGGTTGTCAAGATATGAATTTTTGAAGTAGGGTGTGACAATTTGTGTCACACCAATGATATGCAATTTCATGATTTTTGTTGACATGCTTCCTGACCTCCAATTAATTTGAAATTTTGCATGAACCTTCTCTTATATGTCTAGTTGACTTGTGATTTTTCTTGGAATTAATTATGCCATTTCCTATTTGTTTGAGATTTTTCTCCCCTGCCTAGTCAATTGTTGACTTTGTGTGATACATCTTGCCATTCCATTTGAGAAATCCTCATACCTTATTGGATGATCATGAAATTTTACATGTGCATACTAGACATCTTAAGCTTTGCATTGGTGTTGATCCCATTCATTTCTCATCTGTTGGCATTGAGTTATGATTTTTTGAAGTTGATACATGTTTGTTTGACTTCTTTGTGCATGCTTGAAATTGTTTTGACTTCCTGATTTTAATTGACCATCTTCCCATGATCCATTTGAGCTGAAATTTTATATGCATGTAATTATGTGGATTGTGATTGAGCATGAATTATTTGGTGATTTTTGGAATTGATTATGTTTGGGTTTGAGCCAAGTATTGCTGTTGACTTCTATGTGCTCTCTTTTGCCATGCTTTGCCTTCTTTTGTCTATAAAATGATGATGATGCATGATATGAACTTGAGACCAATTGGGTTTGTTCCTTAAATGTTTGAATTTGACTTTGTTTGGATATTGTTTGCTGTTTTGACTTTTATCATTCATTTTTGACCCTAGGCTTGCCCTAGTGGTCTCTTGGCTTATGTTTGAGTTCATTGTTTCAGGATAAGCATTTGCCTCAAAGAAACCACTGCCAATTTGATTGGGTTTATCTGTTTATCATGAGCTAACCTTTGTTTTGTAGGTGGCTTGACTCATATGATTTGGGTCTTGTGCTTTTGCACTTCTGTCTGTTGATTTAACTGTTGATTCCTTTCCTTTTGCTTAAACTGTTGAACTGTGTACTGATTTGTTTGACCATTTCAGGTACCATTAGTTGCTTTAGAATTTGCTTTGCTTTGCTATTTAGCAATTTGCTTTGAGGTAATCCCTTTTTCTTCATGTAGTCTGGAAGACCTGGTCTGTTATTTGGCCAGGCAACTGTCTGAAGTCCTCCTTAAGAGGCAATGCTTGTGTGTGTTTATTTTTTGTCCCAAGCAGGAAAAGTCCTTCAAGTAAGGCAATTGGTGGATATAAGAGATAAGTAGTCTATCTCCCACTATTCAGTGAGTCTTCTCCTTGCTCCCATTACATGGTTGTAGCATTGAGATCCAAACCCAAGATCTATCGAGTCAATAATGTGGAGAGAGTTCCTACTTCTGAACTCCCACACTTTCTAATATTTAAATGCTCTCCCTGATCAGGGATAAGAGCAATGAGGCACACCCCTCATCTCCTTTCATCTGCTTCACCTTAGCCTCTCAATGGCAAGGTTAAGAGCAACCTTTGACCCTATTCCAGTTGGCCTCAGTGCCTAACCCTCTTGTATGAGCCTCCTTGTTTGGATATAGAGTGTGCTGTTTGATTCTCATTGATTGATTGATTGCTTCATATGCACATATCTGCTTGTATGCTTTATGCATTTATCATCATTAATTGCCCATTAGTGCATGATCATCTCATTTGTCTGTGTGACATTATCATTGTTGTTTACCCATTGAGGACAATTGTAAGTCCATTTCTTTGGCCATTGTTCCTATGATATGGAAGGATAGAGTGTAAGACCTCATTGGTCACTCATATCTTCTGTTGTTTGGTTTGTTTGTATGTGAGGTTGCAATTATAAGTCCCTGTAAGTTGGCATTTGCTTTCCTGTGATCATAATTTGTTTTGTCTGTTTGTATGTGAGGTTGCAATTATAAGTCCCTGTAAGTTGGCATTTGCTTTTCCTATGATCATATTGTTGCTTTTGTTCTTGTATGTGAGGATCCATTGTAAGTCCCTGTAATGTGGCATTGGTTTTCCTATGAGCATCTGTGGAGTTAACCTAAGCCCAGATAGATTGGCAGTTGACTTCCATATTTCATCTTTGTTTTCTTTTGAGGAGATTAGTGTAAGTCCATTGAGTGGCATCTGACATCCCATTCTGTGTTAGGAGATTGGTATAAGCCCAGTGATTGGCATCCGGTATCCGCTTTTTTTGGATTTCTTCTTTGTTTGTTTGTTATTATCCATTGCTCATTCCAAAGGACACACTTGAATCATCTTCTATATGATTTCAAGAGGTGAACCTTCTAAGAAGTTTTACAATCCATTTTTATCCATTCATCCCCATTATGTCCTAAACTTTTTCACACTTTACTTTTCAAACTTGAGATAAATGTTGTTCAAACATCTTCATGCTTTTTAACTAAAAACCTGGACTCAAGTCCTTGACTTTTTTTCAAACTCCATTTCATAATACTTCTTTGAATTAACCTTAATCATACTTTGACTCCTTTCATAATCACAATCAATTAACTTCACCCACTCAATTGTTTTGGCTTTGTCCGTTGTTAATCTTTTCATACATGAGCTATAGGTTTGATTTATCTTAGTGGTTGATGTTAATCTCACCTTTTGTCCTTAGTTGATTGAATTGTAAGTCTTCCTTGCCTATTATAGGGTTAACCCCTCACTGGCAAGTTGAAGCTGTTCTCACATGGTGGACTTGTTGTTTGTATAAGGTTGAGTTTTCTCCCGTGGATAACGTAAGACCTTAGGGCTTGTGTTTAAAATTGAATCCACTCATATTTTGGAAATCTTTTAGCCGAACTACGGCGTTTTGATCCTTACCTTTGATGGAAGGTACGTAGGCAAGGGGTCATCCGTTCAAACCCAATAAAAATTGTATATTCTTTTCTCATCATCCCAATCATGTTTGCACAATGTTTATGTCAATAACAAATAATTTTATACAACAAAGTGTGAAAAGGGCTCCCTAGGAGTACCTAGGACGTAGTGGGTGCCTAACACCTTCCCATTACGTAATTTACCCCTTACCCAGACTCTCTGATCTTTTATTAGTTTTCTACGTGTAAAACTTCTTAGGCTTTTGTTCGCTTTTTAGCCAGTCCTTTGGATAAATAAAAGTGCGGTGGAGACTCGAAATTTCATTGTATTCTTTGCTTATGATTTAACCAATAGATCATATAGCGACGAATACACCGCTACAAGGTCACTTACTGTTTTTGGAAAGTTTTCATCTGACCTCAAATTCTTTAATGTTGATGTTTGAAATGTCAAATGAGACTTGTTCCCACATGAATGAGGCATCTCTAACCATCTCCCACCTCCAAATCCATGATTGAATTGACAGTTGACTTTTGTTGACTTTCTAGGGTTTCAGATGAACTGATCATTGACTGATGAGCTTTGAGCCTCCAACTCTTTGCCAAACCACTTCAAAATGATCCTTGGATCACATGAACTCATTGTACCAACCCTAGGGCTTTGATCTCATGGACAATGCACTTGCTTGCTTGCACAACTGAATCTCCTGACCAGTCTGACTGATGACATGCAATGAATTATGTAATGAACAATGCAATGTTAATGACCTAAAATGAAAATGTATATACAAATGGGAGGTGCAAATTTGAGGTGCTACAGCTTCCCCTATTTAATCAACTAGGAACCTGAACGGATGAGAGCAATTGCTGTCAGACCTTCAAGGTAAACAGGGATTGAATACCCAAGAACCGTAGAAATTTGCACTCTGCGGGGATCCAAGAAAGGAAAATTCACCAACGGGGGCTTCCACTAGGATCTGATATTTGTCACTGAGCCAGACAAGACGTTTACCAATGACTCCACTGGGGGATTTTGACTTTTTTTTTAGAAAAGGAACCACGACCCGTCATCGAAGGATGATGAATGGGAATAGAAATCACAACTAGACGCCAACGGACAATTAGGAAAAACTCGACGTTTACCGAAACCAACGGAGAGGTGACCAGACATTAACGGATGAATGGGAAGATATACAACCATACGTCAATGGACGAATGGGAAAAACTCAATGTTTATCGAAACCAACGGAGAGGTGACCAGACATCAACGGATGAATGGGAAAGACTCGACCAGACGTCAACGGACGAACGGGAGAAGCTCGACGTTTATCGACACCAACGGAGAAGGAGACCAGACATCAACGGATGAATGGGAAAGACTTGACCAGACGTCAACGGACGAACGGGAGAAGTGTAAGACCCCAATTTTGTCCCTAAGATCCCTCATGGCTTCATATCACATCATATCATTGCCTCAAGGATCATTGTGCACCTTGCTTTCTTTCTTGTGGGTGGGTTGTCTTTTGAGAGTAGTTCTTGATCACCAAGCACGTTTAGAATTTGTATATCATTGCTTTTCATTTGTTTGCTAACCAAAAGTACAAAAATATTGTCATCTAACCTTGTTACTTGCAGATGAAGCAACATTAGGTCAAGCAGTCACAGGCAAGCATTGAGCCATAGATGGTGGCCATTCTGAAGAATTTGGGTACCATTGATCATTCATCAAGAGTTCATATGAACCATGGCATCATTTTGAATCAAGATCTCAAGTGGTAGAGGCTTGGATTTCATCAGAGCATAGCCAGGTCAACTGAAACCCTAGAAAAGTCAACACAAGTCAACTGTGCATTCAATCATGGATTTGAAGGTGGGAGATGGTTAGAGAGGCCTCATTCATGTCCATACAAGTCTCATATAACATTTCATACATCAACCTTGAAGGATTTGAGGTCAGACAAAAAATTTCCAAAAATAGTAAGTGACCTGTAATTTCAAACTGCCAAAGATAGAAAGGTCTTCTCCTCAAGTTTACATCATCAAGCAAGCTACAAATCAAATTTTGTCAAACATGAAAGTTGAAGATCTTGCTCTCACCTTTCCAAAAAGTCCAAGAACATGAATTTCTCATTTGTGGTTGAAAATTTATGGATCAATCATTGTCAAGAAATTTTGAACTTCAAGCTTGCATAACTTTTGCATCAAAAGGCCAAATGGAATGGTTCTTTTTGTGACATTTCCATCTTGATGTGCACTATCATAATCATGCATCATATTTCACTAATTCTCATCACAAAAATATTGCATTTCTCACTTGAACTTAATTTGAATTTTGGAGGGAAAGTGTGAATTTGAAAATTATGCATTTTATCCACTTCCAACCAATTTCATATGCATCAAAACAGATTTTGCAATGCATTTCCAAGCCAAATTCGCACTGTTCCATTGGCATATGAGCATAAGGGTGATTTTGGCAATTTGCATGAACATGTCCATTTCACTAATCCTTGGGTTTTTGCCTAATCATGATTAAGGAGCTTCATTAACAGATGGTATTTAAACTAAATCCTAACAGAATTCATAAGGAACAACTTCAGAATTTCAGATCTAAACTTTTGCTCTCAAATTTTCTCTCAACTTTTCATCGATTTTCTTCATTTCTTTTGCTTGCTTCTTCTTCTATTCATCATCTACAGGCATAATTGAAGAAGATTGAAGCAAGATCCTGCAGCATTGAGGCCAAATCGTGACTGTTGAAGCTTGAGCACTTTCATGGCAGTTGAAGATTCCATCGAGATTAAGCATTGTTGAGCTGTTGTCCATCATTCATTCATTTTCCTCAGCACTATAGAGCATCTGTTTCAGCTCCTCCAAGCCAGATTCACACGATTTCAACTCTGCATCATCAGCAAGGTAAAAACTCGAATGCTCTAATTCATGAAATTATGATATGCATCTTGTAGATCTTGGAACATAGAGTATGATGAACTTTAGATCTATTGATTTCATGCAGTATTGAAGTTGTTATGTTGATTTGAATGTTGATATGCGAAACTTTCTCTGCTCGATTCTTTTGATATGGTTAGAATTAGATGAAATGGATGTTGGATTGTTAATGTGTGATGCGAGATGAATCGAATGATGTATGTTCATGAATTTCTGTGCATGTTGGATCTTGGTGATTGATGAACATGATGAATGCGTATGAACAACTAGGGTTTCCATTTCCAGATCCGTTTTGATCTTCATTGGCGTGTTTTGCATGTGGATTCTTGTTAATGTTCATGTATTGGTACACCTGGCTACTGCGTGGCCATTTGATTGGTCCAGATTCGTTTTCAGCGCCAACTAGGCTTAAGTGAAACGGTGCGTTTCACTTAAGCGCGCTCACTTTTGAATGCACACATGCTTCGATTCCGGACCGGCGCACTTCTCATTTTTCGCTTTTGCATTTTATTCAATTATGCTTATCATGTTCATATGCCTTCATCATGCATTTTTTAATTTTCCTCTTCATTCAAAAAATCATAACTCGAAAAATATGCATCCAATTCACATGAAATTTTTTGCACAATGATCTTCATGATGTCTTCTATTTTATGGATATTTTTCCAGAATTTGTGCTCGGTTGGATTTTTAAATTGCCTAGGGTTTGTTCATGCTTATGTCTTCTTGCACCTTGCTTGCTTTTTTGGTTGTGAAATGATGATGGTTGATCCAATGAACATCAAAATTTACATGCTTAAGTTAGACTCATTCCTGGTCATTTTGGTATATGGTTTGCATTTTTCCTATTCCTGGTTGATGAGTTATGATGTGATTAATGGAGGAGTGACAATGTGTGTCACACCTTTGCTTGCTTGGTTTGCTGATTTTATTTACCATGCCAAATAAATGCTAAATGATGAGATTTTGTGCATGAGGCTACCTCTCGATGTTAGGATTGAGCATGAATTTTTGTGGATTTGTTAGATTCATTTCTGATTTGTTTAAGATTTTCTTTGCTGATTGGTCATGTTTGGACTTTTGAAGAGTGTTGAACTTTAATGATTTGGGAAATGCTTATGCCTTATCATATGAGCTTGAAATTTTGCACATGTTTTCTAGACACAATGAAGTATGTCTTGGCTTTAGTTTGAGTCATTTATCATTTGTCCTCTCTGTTTTAGGATTGCTTTAAGTTGATGTATCAATTTGTGCTTCCTTTGAGCTTGTTTATGCTTAATTTGACTTGATGATTTTCTTTGACATGCTTATACTTGTCCAAATTCCCTGATTTTTGGTATGATGATCATTTGATATGTGCTGTTTAACCATGATTTTTCTTGGAATTTATTGAGCCATTTTTGATTTGATTTGGATTGGTTCATTCTGTTTGCTTCATTGAGCTTTCAACTTGCCTATCTTGACATGATTTGTTTATGAAATGAAATTGGTAATTGATTTTGATATGAGACCACTTGGATATTGTTCTTGATTGATTAATCTTGATTCTTGTCAATTTTCATGTTCTGTTTTGGCTTATTTCTCCTTCTTTGACCCTAGGCCTTGGCCTAAGGGTTTGCTTCTCATGTTTGAGTTTGTTTTCAGGTTAAGAAGCATATGGCTTTAAGGAGATTAATTCACATGGCTTGAGTTGGTTTGTTTGACTGTTGTGGACTAACTTTGACTTATTTTGTAGGTTGCTCTTAGCTCATTTGAGTTGAGCTTGTGCCTTGCACAATGTAGCCTTGATTGTTGATTGTGTATTATCTATTGACTGTTGGATTATCTGTTTGACTTTTTAGAATTGAATACTGATTGAGTTGGATTGTTTTCAGGTACATTAGTTGCTTAAGTTCATTTTGAACTTGCTTGGTTGCTTAACCAATTAGGTATAACATCTCTTCTTCATGTAGTCTGGAAGACCTGGTCTGTTACTTGGCCAGGCACCTGTCTGAAGTCCTCCTTAAGAGGCAATATTTGTGATTGTTTATCTTTGTCCCCAAGCAGGAAAAGTCCTTTTGATAAGGCAATTGGTAGATAAAAGAGATGTGTAGTCCATCTCCTACTATTCTGTGTGTCATCCCTTTGCTCACATTACATGTTGTAGCATTGTGGATCTTACCTCAAGATCTATAGAGTCATTAACTTGTGGAGAGAGTTCCAACTTTCTGAACTCCCACACCTTCTATCATTTGAAGCTCTCCCTGACCAGGGATAAGAGCAATGAGGCACACCCCTCATATCCTTTCATCTGCTTCACCTTAACTCTCAATGTTAAGGTTAAGAGCACTACTTACCCCATTCCAGTTGACTTTAATGTCTAACCCCTTGCTTGAGCCTAATTGCTTGTATATAGTGTGTGCTAACTGAATCATTGATTGCTTTTTGGTTCATCTGTACATGTTTGTGTGTTTGCCTTTGTGCATTTATCATCATTAATTGTTCATTATTGCATGATCATCATTCCATATCTTTGTGACACATCTGTGTTTGTCCATTGAGGAATCAACTGTAAGTCCATTCATTGGCCATTGTTCCTATGATTTGGAAGGGATTGAGTGTAAGACCATTTCATTGGCCACTTATGTCCTCTTAGCTTAGTGCTTTTGTTTGTTGGTTGTATGTGAGGATTCAATTGTAAATCCATGTTGTTGGCATTTGTATTCCTATGATCATCCTGTGGAGATTGGAATAAGTCCAGATAGTTTGGCATCTGATATCCATGTTTTGTTTTGCTTTGTGAGATTGGTATAAGTCCATTTATTGGCATCCGGTATCATTGTGGTGTTCTAGGAGATTGGTGTAAATCCATTTATTGGTATCCGGTATCCGCCTTTGTTTGTGAGATTGGTATAAGTCCATTTATTGGCATCCGATATCATTGTTTTGTTTTAGGAGATTGGTGTAAATCCATTGATTGGTATCCGGTATCCGCTTTTGTGTTGTTAGATTGGAATAAGTCCATTTATTGGCATCCGGTATCATTGTTTTTGTTTTAGGAGGTTGGTGTAAATCCATTGATTGATATCCGGTATCCGCCTTTGTTTGTGAGATTGGTGTAAGTCCATTGATTGGCATCCGGTATCACCTTGCTTTTATTTGCTTACTTGCATTGTTGCCTCATTCCAAAGGACACACTTGAATCATCTTCTATATGATTTCAAGAGGTGAACTTCTAGGAAGTTTTACATTCCTTCATCCACATCCTTTTGTTTCCAAAACCTCTTTTCACTTGTTGACTTTTAAAACTTGTAAATGCATAGTGTGCAAACATTTTCATGTCTTTTCAAATTAGAAACCTGGACCTTAAGTCCTTGACTTTTCAAACTTCACTTCTCATAATACTTCTTTTTGAATTGAATACTAATCATACTTTGACCATCCTTTTGTGAATACTCATAATCAATTAACTTCCCCCATTCAATTGTTTTGGTGGCTTTGTCCATTGTTGATATGTTTTCATACATTAGCCATAGGTTTCAATTCTCATGGTGGTTGATGTAAATCTCACCACATCCTTAGTGAGTTGATTGTAAGTCTTTCATACTTATTATAGGGTTAACCCCTCACTAGTATGTTGAAGCTATCCTTGCATGGTGGATTGTTGGTCTTGGTTGAGTTTTCTCCCGTTGATAATGAAAAGCCTTAGTGCTCTTGTTTTTAAAATGAACCCACTGATATTTTGGAAATCTTTTAGCCGAACTACGGCGTTTTGATCCTTTACCTTTTCATGGAAAGGTACGTAGGAAACGGGTTCATCCGTTCAAACACAAAAATAATAACTTGTACATTCTTTTCTCATCTTCCCAATCATGTTTGCACAATATGTCATAAACAAATAAACTTTTTTTATACAACAAGTGTGAAAAGGGCTCCCTATGAGTACCTAGGACGTTTTGGGTGCCTAACCCCTTCCCATTGCGTAATTTACCCCTTACCCAGATTCTCTGATCTTTTCATTAGTTTTCTATGTGTAAAACTTCTTAGGCTTTTGTTCGCTTTTTAGCCAGTCCTTTGGATAAATAAAAGTGCGGTGGCGACTCGATTCTTTGTATACTTTGCTTTTTGTTTAATCAATAAATCATAAAGCGACGAATACACCGCTACAGAAAAGTGGCGACTCTGCTGGGGATCTTCTTTTCCCTGGTGGTATTGCCTACTTTTCACCCTTGTTGTATGATATTTGTTTATGTGTTATTTGACATATTTTTGTACAATTTGGGATAACTGTATTGATTGTAATGCTTGAATTGCTTGATATACAATTGTTGTTTGCTTTGGTGATCTCTGTGAGATGAGTTCTATACCCGAACTCGAGTGCACTCTAGGATAGGAGAATGGCATAGTCTTGTTGACTGGTGTGGAGTATTCCTTAGCCAGTTGACTTACGAGTCCATTCACTTGGTGGAGGTATTGTTGGATTAATAATGTCACACAAGTTATTTGTGGTTAGGCATTATTCTTTCAATCATGTGCCTTAGAAGCCAAGGACCTTAGTTTACCAAGCCCATCTTGGCCTATTTTTTAGGACGTAGTGCGGAGGTCGTTCAGATGTCAGATCTGATGCGATTGTTACGCGATACTACACTCATAAGAGTCTCTCTTGAGAATATTTTTGGAATACGAGTATTCGTTCCTCCGATAATATCCGAAAGATGGGACGATGATTATGGGAACCGCTGGTAGAACATGTCTGGCAGGTTTAAACCCTAGTACACTCCCTTTGGGTGGTTCTTAACCGAGACTCCATGCTCGTGACTCTCAGCAAACCCGTGATTCATGGTTGAGTCGTTCAAACATCGTTAATATCAATGGAACTTGGGCGTTGATAAGGTGTAAACCATAATCCGCCAAAATGGATGGTTGATATTAAGGTTGTTCGAGCCGGTTCATGTACCGTTAATATCAATGGAACTTGGGTGTTGATAAGGTGAAAACCTAAATCCACCAAAATGGATGATTGATATTAGGGATACAATGAGCTTTCCCATGACCTTTGTTTGGTGTGACCTGCTTGATCCTTGAGTGTGATTGTTTCATTCATGCACTCATGCATTCATCTGCATTCATGTCATCAGAAAAATCAGAAAATTTTCAAGGAGCTTAAAGGGTTTATTTGCAAAATTTTCAGACATGGAAAGACCAAAAAGGCATACAAAGAAGTACAGCTTTAGACAACCTGATGTGAAAGAGTTAAGGAATCTGACATCTTATGTATTAGATCCCTTGGGTTTCAAAGCTCGCTATGGGAAGCTTCTGCCTCTGTTGACTACTCAGGTTGATGAGGGCTTGATGAGTACTCTGGCACAGTTTTATGATCCTCTGTATCACTGCTTCTCTTTTCCGGACTTCCAGTTGCTGCCTACTTTGGAGGAGTATTCTCATCTTATTGGGATCCCGATTCTGGATCAGGTGTCGTTCAGTGGCTTGGAGAGTATTCCGACTGCTCGAGAGATTGCAAACTTGTTGCACATAGATGAAGCATTGATTAAAGCTAATCTGACTACCAAAGGTGGAATTCAGGGTCTTCCTTCCGAGTTCCTCATTGCTCAAGCTACCGTTTATGGGAAGGCCAGGAGTGAGGATGCCTTTGAGGCTTTATTTGTGTTGCTCATCTATGGATTGGTATTGTTCCCCAACATCGACAAATTTGTGGATGTGAACGCCATTAGGATCTTTTCAGTTCTTAATCCCGTTCCGACTCTGTTGGGTGATGCCTATGTCTCTTTGCATCTGAGGAATGCAAAGGGTGGAGGAGTTATTGTGTGTTGTCTGCCTCTGTTGTATAAGTGGTTTATGTCGCACTTACCGCAGACTGTTGCTTTCAAGGAGAACCAGGGATGTCTACGGTGGTCTCAGAGACTTATGTCTCTCACTAATGACGATATCTCTTGGTATGATCGCGTGTATGATACAGTTCAAATTATTGATTATTGTGGTGAATTCCCTAATGTGCCTCTTCTTGGTACATGTGGTGGGATCAGCTACAATCCTATCTTAGCACATCGTCAGCTTGGGTTCCCCCTAAAGGATAAACCTCATAACATTCTGTTAGAAGGTGTGTTCTTTCAGGAGGGTAAAGATCCCCAAGGCCTGAAAGCCAGATTTGTCCGCGCTTGGCGCAAGATCTGCAAGAAGACCAGGAATGAGTTGGGTCCGAAGAATTGCATTGCTTTGGAGCCGTATACCTCGTGGGTCAGACAGAGAGCTGCTGTATACCTTATGCCGTATGATCATCCGAGACCTACACTATTGGATGTGGCTGGGCCTTCAACCCTCCCTAGCCAAGGTGTAGAGGAGTTGAGAGAAGAAGACCTTTCACGTGCTTGGATCCGTGAGAGAGAGGAGTTGCTTCATCAGCTTAAGGAGAAGGACGCTCTGATCGAGTTTCTCGAGCATCAGGTGATCGACGATCCGAATGATACTTGGACTTCTCTGCTTCCTCAGTCTTCCAAGTTCTGGAAGAGGAAGTATGATCGACTTGCAAAGGAGAAAGCGGATATGGAAGCAGCCTATGAGAGAGAGATCAAGAAGCTGTGTGCATCTCGTCTTCCAGCATCCGGAGCTTCTAGGGATCCATAGGATGTTTATTTTCCTTTTCTCTTTGTAATGATAAAAAATGTTGTACTTCTTTGTTTCAAATATATTTGATGAGATATTTCCATATGCTATTAAATGCTTAAATATTCAAAAATTTGCAAATAGAACCCAAAAGTTCCTTGAAATGAAACAAAGCATATGCACAAACATTGCATGCATCATCTTGCATAAGCAGGTGTCGTTCTTGGTCTTCTTGTCTGTGGCCTAACTCCGTGCTCTTCAGTTATTTTGAAGACAAGCTGACTCACCGGTACTATACAAGAGCCAATTCTTCCAGAGTAATGGATCAGTTGGAACAAGAGAACCGTGAATTGAAAGAAGAGGTCGCCAGACTTGGCGCTTTGATGGAGCAACTCCTTGCCGCTCAGAATCAACCTTCTCAGCCGCCTGCAACTCCTCCCCAGAGGACGGTTATATCAGAAATTGTCGCTCCGACTGTGCCAGCTGCCAGTGCTCATTTCGCGCCTCATGCTATGCCAGCCGGGTTTCCTTGGGGTATGCCTCCGGGTTTCATGCCTGATATTCCTGCACCAACTTTTGCTTCTATGCCGACATCTAGCCCGGTCCTTGCTGCCGCTCTTCCTGTCGTGCATACCATGCCTCGGGTAGACGACACCATCTATCATTCTGAGCCGTCTGAGGGCCCAGATGTCAATGAGAAGATGGAGGCTATGAATGATCAGTTCCTTGAGCTGCGAAAGGAATTGAAGACTCTCAGAGGGAAAGATCTGTTTGGCAAGTCTGCTGCTGAACTTTGCCTTGTTCCCGGTGTTAAAATTCCAATCAAATTCAAAGTGCCTGACTTTGAAAAATATAAGGGGAACACCTGCCCTCTTGCTCATCTGGTCATGTACGCCAGAAAAATGTCTACACAAACAGATAATGATCAGCTTCTGATCCATTATTTCCAGGATAGTTTGTCTGGTGCGGCTCTTCGCTGGTATATGAGCTTAGATAGTGCAAACATTCGGTCCTTCAATGATCTTGGCGAAGCCTTCGTCAAGCAGTACAAATATAATGTTGATATGGCGCCTGACCGTGATCAACTCAGGGCCATGTCCTAGACGGATAAGGAGACATTTAAGGAGTACGCCCAGAGGTGGCGAGAATTGGCTGCTCAGATCACTCCTCCGCTGGAAGAGAAAGAGATGACTAAGATCTTTCTGAAGACTCTTAGTTCTTTTTATTATGAGCGGATGGTAGCAAGTGCTCCCTCTGATTTCACCGAGATGGTGAACATGGGGATGCGCCTGGAGGAAGGAGTCCGTGAAGGACGTTTGGCTAAGGATGAGAGCTCTTCTAAACGGTATGGGGCGTTTAAGAAGAAGGATGGGGAAGAACATGCTGTGCAATCCCATACTAAATCCAGAAGACCCTCTGATCAGAGGAAGCCTGCACGCCGTACAAGTAATCAGCACCAGGTGGCTCATATAGCACCTGTTTTCAGGGATAATGCTCAGTATCAGCAGCCTTAATAGCATCAGCATCAACAGCAACCTCAATATCAGCAGCAGCACCGTCCACAGCAACAGGCTTACCAGCCTCGTGGCAGCACTAGTAACCAAGCCAATTTGAATTATGATAGGAAGAAGATCAGTTTCGATCCGATTCCTATGTCATACGCTGAGTTGTATCCTTCCTTATTGGAAAGGAAGCTGGTTACTCCCAGGGATCCTCCTGCTGTGCCTGCAAATCCTCAGTGGTGGTATAAGCCAGACCAACACTGTGTGTATCACTCCGGTGCTCCGGGTCACAACATCGAGAACTGCTTTCCGTTGAAGACCAAGGTGCAAGACCTTATGAGATGCGGTATCCTGAGCTTCGAGGATTCAGGCCCCAATGTTACTAAGAACCCATTGCCCGAGCATGGGAAATCTGTGAACATGGTCCAGGGGTGTCTTGGGAAATATAAAGTCAAATATGTCAGTCATATTAGACAGTCACTGGTCGAATTGCATCGTTTGCTGTGTCAATACAGCCATATGGAGCATGACCATGACAGATGCCGCATCTGCTCAGTTAACCGTTTGGGGTGTCGCCAAGTGCGAAGAGAGCTTCAAGAATTGATAGATGAAGGTACCATAGAGATTCTTTAGAACCGCAATGTTGATGAAGATGAACCAGAAGTGAATGTTATCTCCCTTGTGTTCAAATTTCCTGAGCCTGTTGTCATTCGTTATGATGGCAGCAAGACGAAGGTCTCTCCTTCTCTGACAATTAAGCCGGCAGGCCCTGTGCCTTATTCATCTGATCGAGCTGTTCCTTTCAGATATAACCCCGTTGCTGTTGAAGATGGGAGAGAAGTGCCGTTGCCTTCCACTTCCGTTACCAATATTGCCGATGTAAGTGGGTTGACCCGGAGCGGTCGTGTATTCTCTGCGCCTAAGCCTCAGGCTAGGGCTGTTGTTTCTGATACTGTTGAGCGTCCGGTTGGGACGGCTGTTAATGTTCAGAATCCGGCACTTGCTGTTGCCAAACCCTCCTTTGTACAAAAGACTCCTGATTCTTCTGTTGGCCCGAGTGGCATTATGAACGAAGAATGTGATGAGATGCTGAGGCTCATCAAAAAGAGTGAGTACAATGTTGTAGACCAGCTTCTACAAACGCCATCCAAGATCTCCGTATTATCTCTGTTGCTGAACTCAGAACCCCATAGGGAGGCTCTGCAGAAGGTTTTGGATCTGGCGTATGTCGATCATGACGTCACTGTAGAACAGTTTGATAGAATCGTTGCAAACATCACTGCTTGCAACACTTTGAGTTTCTGTGACGCTGATCTCCCTGAGGAGGGAAGAGACCACAACATGGCTTTACACATTTCCATGAATTGCAAATCTGATGCCATGTCCAACGTGCTGGTGGACATTGGATCATCTCTGAATGTATTGCCAAAATCCACTCTTTCGAAATTGTCATATCAGGGTCCTCCTATGAGGCAGAGAGGTGTTGTTGTGAAGGCTTTTGATGGGTCGCGTAAGACTGTGATTGGGGAAGTTGATCTCCCAATCAAGATTGGACCAAGTGATTTCCAGGTTACCTTCCAGGTAATGGATATCCACCCATCATATAGCTGTCTCCTTGGTAGACCATGGATTCACGAGGCTGGCGCCGTGACATCCACCCTACACCAGAAGTTGAAATTCGTGAAGAACAAGAAACTGGTTGTGGTAGGGGGAGAAAAGGCTCTCCTGGTTAGCCACTTGTCTTCTTTCTCGTATATTGACGCTGAGGATGAAGTTGGAACTCCTTTCTAAGCTTTATCTATTGATGAACCAATTGAGAAGAAGTCTCCTTCATTTGCTTCCTACCGTGATGCGAAACTGGCCATTGAATATGGTGCAGTTGCTGGTTTGGGGAAGATGATTGAGCTTGAAAACAACAGATCCCGGGCTGGCATTGGCTATTCCTCTGGGGCATTCAACGAGAAAGGTTTGTTCAAGAGTGCGGGATTCATCCATGCTGATCAACCTGAAGAGGCTGCTTCTATCTTGGAAGAGGATGCAGAGGACTTGAGCAACTTCATCACACCTGGTGGTGTCTGCCACCATTGGGTCGCTGTAGATGTTCCTACAGTCATCCATAGATCAGAGTAATTGTTCACTTTGTTTAAAACCCTTCTCCCATGCCAAAAGGAGAAGTGATGACATTGTTGGCAGCATATATACAATGATGTTTTCATTCAATTAATGCATTGTTAAACATTTGTTTTTCCATTTGTTTTCACTTTTTGCTTTTGCATGACATCAGTGATCACAAAAAACCCATAAAAACAAGAATAAAAGCAACATTTTCATCAGCATAATGGTTTTCTTGTTTAAATTCTAAAGTTTTATTAACCAAAATCATTATGCAGGTTGATTCTAAAACCCATTGAACATAATGATCCAACGCCATCTCCCAATTTTGAATTTCCTGTATTCGAGGCAGAGGAAGATGATGTTGAAGGGATTCCTGATGAGATTACCCGTCTCCTTGAGCACGAGAAGAAGATCATTCAGCCGCATCTTGAAGATCTGGAAACAGTCAACTTGGGGTCTTAGGATTGTGTTCGTTTGGTGAAGATTGGGGCACTTCTTGAAGAGTCTGTCAAGAAGAGATTGATTGAGTTGCTACGAGAATATTCAGATATCTTTGCTTGGTCGTATGAAGACATGCCGGGTCTAGATACAAATATTGTGCAACATTTCCTGCCTTTGAAGCCTGAGTGCGTGCCTGTGAAGCAGAAGCTCAGAAGAACTCATCCAGATATGGCAGTGAAGATCAAAGAGGAAGTTCATAAGCAAATTGATGCGGGGTTTCTGGTGACTTCTACATATCCTCAATGGGTGGCCAATATTGTGCCTGTGCCTAAGAAGGATGGAAAAGTCCATATGTGTGTTGATTACAGAGATTTGAATAAGGCTAGTCCTAAAGATGATTTTCCTCTACCACACATTGATATGTTGGTAGACAATACAGCTAAATTCAAAGTCTTTTCCTTTATGGACGGATTTTCCGATTATAATCAAATCAAGATGCCACCCGAAGATATGGAGAAGACAACATTCATCACACCTTGGGAACATTCTGTTATCGAGTGATGCCCTTCGGTTTGAAGAACGTCGGAGCCAAGTATCAACGAGCTATGACTACCTTGTTTCATGATATGATGCACAAGGAGATAGAGGTCTATGTCGATGATATGATTACTAAGTCCCGAACGGAAGTTGAACATGTTGAGCATTTGTTGAAGCTTTTTCAGCGTCTGAGGAAGTTTAGACTTCGCCTGAATCTGAACAAATGTACATTTGGAGTCCGTTCTGGCAAGTTGTTGGGTTTCGTTGTCAGCGAGAGAGGTATTGAGGTTGATCCTGCAAAGGTCAAAGCAATACAAGAGATGCCTGCACCCAAAACTGAGAAGCAAGTCCGAGGTTTTCTTGGCCGCTTGAACTATATTTCCAGATTTATATCCCACATGACTGCCACATGTGCGCCGATATTCAAGCTCCTCCGGAAAGATCAGTCTCATGATTGGACCGAGGATTGCCAGAAAGCTTTCGACAGTATCAAGGAATATTTGTCTGAACCTCCGATTTTGTCTCCGCCTGTGGAAGGAAGACCTCTGATTATGTATTTGACTGTTCTTGAAGACTCGATGGGTTGTGTACTCGGTCAACAAGATGAATCAGGAAAGAAAGAATCTGATATCTACTACCTCAGTAAGAAGTTTACTGATTGTGAGTCTCGGTACTCTATGCTTGAGAAGACGTGTTGTGCTTTGGCTTGGGCTGCTAAGCGTTTGCGCCAGTACATGATAAATCATACAACTTGGTTGATATCCAGAATGGATCCAATCAAGTATATCTTCGAGAAGCCTGCTTTAACCGGGAGGATTGCCCGTCGGCAGATGTTGTTGTCTGAGTATGATATTGAGTATCGAGCTCAGAAAGCTATCAAAGGTAGTATCTTGGCTGACCATTTAGCGCACCAGCCGATTGAAGATCATCAGTCAGTTCAGTATGACTTCCCTGATGAGGAGATTTTGTATTTGAAAATGAAAGATTGTGACGAGCCTACACTTGACGAAGGTCCGGAACCTGGTTCCAGATGGACGATGGTGTTTGATGGTGCTGTAAATCGGTATGGAAATAGAATTGGGGCAGTAATCATTACTCCTCATGGCACGCATATTCCGCTTACAACAAGGCTAACTTTCAAATGCACGAATAATATGGCTGAGTATGAGGCCTGTATTATGGGATTGGAAGAATGCATTGATTTGAGAATCAAGCATCTTGATGTGTATGGTGATTCGGCCCTAGTTGTCAATCAGATCAAGGGTGAATGGGAGACGAATCAGCCAGGTCTCATTCCGTATAGAGATTATGCAAGAAGGATTTCAACGTTCTTTATAGAAGTTGACTTTCATCATATTCCTCGAGAGGATAATCGGATGGCAGATGCTCTTGCTACGCTTGCTTCCATGATTGTTGTGAAGTTTTGGAATGAAGTTCCCAACATTGCCGTGATGCGCTTGGATAGACCAGCTCACGTATTTGCAGTGGAAGAAGTGAATGATGACAAGCCTTGGTATTTTGATATCAAGAATTTCCTCCAGAACCAGGTCTACCCGCCTGGGGCATCTGTGAAAGATAGGAAAACTTTGAGAAGGTTCTCAGGCAGTTTCTACCTCAGTGGTGAAATGCTGTACAAGAGAAATTTTGACATGGTTTTGCTCAGATGCGTGGATAGACACGAAACAAACCTGTTGATGACTGAGGTCCATGAGGGTTCATTTGGTACTCATTCCAATGGACATGCCATGGCAAGAAAGATGTTGAGAGCAGGCTACTATTGGCTGACAATGGAGTCTGACTGCTGCAAGTATGTGAAGAAATTCCACAAGTGTCAGATTTATGCAAATAAGATTCATATTCCTCCGACACTTCTGAATGTGATTTCATCACCATGGCCTTTCTCTATGTGGGGAATTGTCATGATCGGCATGATTGAACCGAAAGCGTCCAACGGACACAGGTTTATTCTCGTAGCAATTGATTACTTCACCAAATGGGTTGAAGCCGCTTCTTATGCGAATGTGACCAGGCAGGTGGTTGTGAAGTTTATCAAGAACCAGTTGATTTGCCGTTATGGTGTGCTAGATAAGATCATTACTGATAATGGATCTAATCTGAATAATAAGATGATGGATGAGTTATGCGCTGAGTTTAAGATTGCACACCATAATTCCTCTCCCTACAGACCTAAGATGAATGGGGCTGTTGAAGCTGCTAATAAGAATATCAAAAAGATTATCCAGAAGATGAGAGTCACGTACAAAGATTGGCATGAGATGCTGCCATTTGCTTTGCATGGTTATCGTACATCTGTCCGCACTTCAACATGGCCAACCCCTTTCTCTCTTGTTTACGGCATGGAGGTTGTTCTCCCAGTAGAGGTGGAGATACCATTAATGAGAGTCTTGATGGAAGCCAAGTTGACTGATGCTGAATGGATTCAGAGTCGTTATGACCAGTTGAATCTGATCGAAGAGAAGCGATTAGCTGCCATGTGCCATGGTCAGTTATATCAGCAGAGAATGAAGAAAGCATTCGATAAGAAGGTCAAGCCTCGTGTGTTCCGAGAAGGTGACCTCGTGCTCAAGAAAGTCTTGTCTTTCGTGCCCGATTCCAGGGGCAAGTGGACTCCAAACTACGAGGGTCCATATGTTGTTAAGAGAGCCTTTTCAGGCGGAGCTTTGATGCTTACAACAATGGATGGGGAGGATTTCACTCGTCCTGTGAATTCAGATGCAGTCAAGAAATACTTTGCCTAAAAAAAAGTATATGCAAATGAAAAACAGAATAACTCGCTAAGTTGAAAACCCGAAAGGGCGGCTTAGGCAAAAATGAGCGTCTCGGTGGAGAACCCGAAAGGGTGATCCAGGAAAAAGTTAGAGACTTGGAAAAAAAGAGTATTTGCATACCGCTAGATTGAGTACCTCACCCTGGGGCAATCTAGGCGAAAATTAGGGATTTGGCAAGTAACTGCATCCTGACAAGACTTTCTGTTCCGCAGCTGTCTTTTCGTCAGAGGTTCTCGATTCGTCGTCGACTGAAGCTTCGAATACATCGAGATTCAATTGGTAGAGAAAGGATCATTATGTTCAATGTAGCCCTCTTCCAATATATATCACTGATTTCAAATTTGTATAGATCTATGGAGTCTTGCCATTTGCAGGCTACCATTCCATCAAATAAATTTGAGCTTTTATCCAATTATTTGCACTCTCATTTGTTTCAATTCAACAAATGTTTTGCATGTTTTAATTGATAAAATGTCATTGTTTTAAACAAATAAAATTTTCAAAATTAGTTGTTTTAAACAAAGTAAACATTCACAATGACAAAAGGATACTCAAGAATCTCTCAGTGCTCTCCCAAGGGTGGCGTGATTTCCAACAGGTAAGACATTTGTTCATATTCCTGGCATTGGTTGTATCCTCTTTCTTCAGTTTTGTTGTAGGGGTTATTCCCCAAGAAGAGCTTTTGTTGGGGTTATTCCCTAAGCAAAGTGCTTGTTGAAGACTTCGTTTTCTTCTCCAGCAGTATTCTCTCCCAGCATGGGTGTTGTTTTTTCCTTTTGGAAGATTCGGTAGTTGGTGGTTGGAAACCCAGGTACTCCGTTTCTTCCCAATGCAGTCGCTAGCGGAGTTGTTGTTCCTCTCCTCAGCGTGGTTGCTTTCTTTGAAAGATTCAGTGGTTGATGGATTGATATCCCGGTACTTTACCGCTTTCCCCAACTTTGTCGCTAGTAGGGTTGTTGATATCTTTCCTCAGCACAGTCGCTAGTGGAATCTGTGATATATCCCTAAGGCAGAGCGCTTGTGGAAGACTTCGTTTGCTCCAGCAGTACTCTCTTCCCCGGCCAAGTCGCCAGCAGAGTTGCTAGCTCCCCATCAGAACGCTTATCCCTCCAGCAGGACATTGATTATGTTCCTCCTCAGCAGTTGTGGATGTTCTCCTCAGAAGAGTCAGCATTTAGTGGTTGATCCCTAGCTCTCTTCCATATTCCTAGTGGATTCTTTAGTGGTTTTCCCCAGTAGATCTGCCAGTAGATTTGTGGTTTGGTGGATTGTGTGTGCAAAATCCCCATCAGAGTTGGTATCCCCAACAGAGCCAAGATTGTATCTGTGGTATTTCCTCAGAGTCTCC
This sequence comes from Lathyrus oleraceus, assembly GCF_024323335.1. Lineage (NCBI taxonomy): Eukaryota > Viridiplantae > Streptophyta > Magnoliopsida > Fabales > Fabaceae > Lathyrus > Lathyrus oleraceus. The sequence continues at coordinate 323,222,373 of NC_066585.1, read as the reverse complement.
GCCAGAGCTGGTATTCTCGACAGAGTTGCTTTTGTGGCAGTTTATGCTTGTTGAAATCTCTGTTCCCCGGTAGGGTGAGTTGGTGGTCTAGCATCCACAAATTGGTTTGATTTCTCGATTGCTTTTGATCCTCAGTAGAGTGGTTTGTTGCAGAATCTACTTGTGTGATCTGTTTCCTCAGTGGGTTGTTCCCGAGTGGAGTTGTGTGGAGTCGCTTTCGTAGCAGCTTTCGCTTGTGCAGTGAACTCTTGTTTCTCAGTTAATACTGAGGATCCCCTGCAGATATCTCGGGATTTTTCCTGTTTCCCTAACAGATTCGTCTTTGTGGCTGTTTGTGCCTGTTGTGACTTTCTGTACTCCAGTTTGGGTTGTTGTTGATCCATTACTCAGAGATTTTGTGCTTCGTTGATATCTCTGATCTTTTGCTTCCCGCAGATCTTTGCTTTTCAGCACGTAGATCTCCAGCAGATTGGCTTTCCAGTTGGTTTTTCCCTGGAAGTATAGTACCGGGCGTTTGATTCCTGGACCTGTTCGTGTTAGATATGTCTGTTTTGTCAGCATTCATCAAACATAAATCACGCATATTCATGCATAATCATAAACATTCAGATATTCATGTTGCATTCTTTTGCCATATATCTTTTGTTTGTTGTTCCCTGCTTTGGGTGTTATAGATCTCTTTATAGATCTTCCTAAGCAGATGTCGGGTGTTTAAATCTCTCCATATAGAGTCAGCCCCATAAGCAGAAAGCGTCTGTCTTTCCTTCTGCAGTTCCCCACTGAGATTATCCTCGTGGATGACGGTTTCTTCCGTTTCCCCCTAAGACATATATTGAGATGGATTTTTTCCTATTGAGTTATATCCTCATAGGATGAGTCTTGGTTCAGTCTGTCTTTTCGGTTTGATCCCGAATTGATTATTTGTCAGCTGTTTCTCGTGCTTCCCTGTGGAATAAATGAATAATTGCCCAGTAACCGGCATTGATTCTTTTATCCCCAGCGGAACCTTTTTGGGCCTCTACCAAGTAAGCAGTAGTTGTAAGTCCTATGTTCCCTCTTCTTGGCGGAATTTGTGGTTATATACCTTTTTTTCCTCAGCAAGAGTCGATTCGGTCTTCTACCTAAGTTTTCGGTAGTTGTAAATCCTAATTTTCCTGCTCTTCAGCAGTTTGTGGTTTGTTATAAGCCCTATTTTTGTTCCCGTGCGGATTTATGATTCTTTCATTCCCCACGCGGAGTTGTGTGGTATTCTACCCTGTATTCGGTGGATGTAAACCCTAATTCTTTTATCCTCATCAGAGTTTGATGGCTACTACCCCGTATTCGATAGTCGTCAATCCTATCTCTTTTCCCATAGCAGAGATAACCTTTGCGGTTCGTTCTGGTTGATGGCGGATTGTTATGATGTTGTGTTTTTTCTCCCCAACAGAGTTTGTGCCTCGTGGTACAGGTGGTTGATTGCCAGTTGCTAGCAATTTTATCCCCAGCTGAGTCTTTGGTTCCCTATCCAGTAATCGGTAGTGGTATACCTCTTGTTTCCTCAGTCAGAGTTTTGGTATTCTACCCCGTATTCGGTAGTTGTAAACCCTAATTTCTCCCCTTTGCGGAGTTAACCTTGTTATTCATCCTAACCGATGATGGTTACTCTTTATGGTTATCTTCATTCAATATTTGATGTTGATATTCCTTCCTTTGCTTGTGGATAATTGCCGGTTGCTAGCAATTGTATCCCCAACAAGTAGTCTTCTGGATCATTGTCGTATGCTTGCAATTATATCCTTTGAAGTCGCCAGTGGGTCCTTTCACCGTTTGCTAGTGATTTGTTCCCCGGATCATTGATTGTTTATCAATGCATCCCCAGCTAGTCCTTGTGGGTAATTGCCGGATGCTTGCAATTTATCCATAGCGGGTATTCTTTCATTTACCCGTTTGCTTGGTAATGTTGTTGCTCCCTTTGATTGGTCATCATTATATGCCTGGTTTTGGTATCCCGATGCCTTTCTTTTCGGTCGATTTATCCTTTGTATGCCCAGTAACCAGTTGTGGATAATCTTCCATGCGAGTATGTTATCCACGTTCTGACGGTAATGGATAATATATCTCATGCACTCTTAAGTCGAAACCTTTTGTGTTTCCCCGGTCGAGTAAGATTCGTTATTTCCCTTTTGCGGAGTCGAATATTTGTTGTTGGATAATTGCGGATGCTTGCAATTTATCCCCTGTGAGTTGTCTTTCGTTTACCCGTATGCTTGGTATCGATTGTTTCTCTCTTTTTGGTTGATCACCTATTATATGCCCTAACCGGTATCTCTGGTGTCTCTTCCTTTTCGAGTATATTATTCACGTTTTGACGGTAATGAATAATATATCTCTTTCACTCTTTGGTTGGAGTCCTTTGTTGATTTTCCCCAGTAGAGTAAGATTCGTATTCTTTGTAGAATCGAATATCCATCCTTTAACCAGTTTGTGTTTCGGATGATGAGTGTTTTGGCATATATAAACCAATTCACACTTCGGTCGGTCACCTATTATATACCTCGGTATCCCTGGTGTTCCTTCCTTTCTGCTCCCTATTATGACCTTGGTCCCTTGCGGAGTCAGATTTTCCTGAGTTGATGTACCTTTTTTTAGGTCTGTCTCAGATGTTGGTTGATTGATATCTCTCACCCTTATACCGGTCTTAGATATTCACTTTTCCCGAGTTTGTTACCCTTATACCGGTAACATCTCATCTTGTTGCTTTTCCCCAGGAGAGTCTCTTTGTTAGACACCTCTCCAGTTTTCCTGTTGTGATTTTACCCTTGCTATATTGGCGTTTTCCCCAATATATGCAACTTTCCCCGGCAGAGAGATTCTTTGTGAATCTTTTCCTGGTCCGAGTCCGGATTTTTTATCCGAAGTATCCTTTGTGGATAGTTTGAGTCAGCTCGTGTCTTTCCAATGGATGTGTCCTCCTTTGGAATTCTTCTTTTCCCCAGTGTGAGTCCTTCACCCTCAGTGAGGTCTCCAGTCCAGTCGTGCTTTGTTCACGCCGTGTCAGTTTACCCTAATTCAGAGTCGTGTCCTGCTCACGCATTCTTTTTCTTTTTATCCCAATAAGAGTCCCCATAAGAGTCATGTTAGAGTCTATGTTCCTGGTGAGTGTATCACTCCGATGGATCGTCTTTTCGTCTGAGTAAACCATATCCCCACAGAGTTTGTGTCTTTTACATGCATACATTTGCATCATGAGGTCTCTTAGGGACCAAAATTTGTCTCATTACTGTTATTTAAGCCCATTCTACCGCGTCGAGATGAAGATTTCTAAACTCCATTTCTCTGGCTAGAATGACCTTAAATAGGGGCATCTGTAAGACCCCAATTTTGTCCCTAAGATCCCTCATGGCTTCATATCACATCATATCATTGCCTAAAGGTTCATTGTGCACCTTGCTTTCTTTCTTGTGGGTGGGTTGTCTTTTGAGAGTAGTTCTTGATCACCAAGCACGTTTAGCATTTGTATATCATTGCTTTTCATTTGTTTTCTAACCAAAAGTACGAAAATATTGTCATCTAACCTTGTTACTTGCAGATGAAGCAACATTAGGTCAAGCAGTCATAGGCAAGCATTGAGCCATAGATGGTGGCTATTCTGAAGAATTTGGGTACCATTGATCATTCATCAAGAGTTCATATGAACCATGGCATCATTTTGAATCAAGATCTCAAGTGGTAGAGGCTTGGATTTCATCAGAGCATAGCCAGGTCAACTGAAACCCTAGAAAAGTCAACACAAGTCAACTGTGCATTCAATCATGGATTTGAAGGTGGGAGATGGTTAGAGAGGCCTCATTCATGTCCATACAAGTCTCATATAACATTTCAAACATCAACCTTGAAGGATTTGAGGTCAGACAAAAAGTTTCCAAAAATAGTAAGTGACCTGTAATTTCAAACTGCCAAAAATGGAAAGGTCTTCTCCTCAAGTTTACATCATTAAGAAAGCTTCAAACCAAATTTTGTCCAACATGAAAGTTGAAGATCTTTCTCTCACCTTTCCAAAAAGTCCAAGAACATGAATTTCTCATTTGTGGTTGAAAAGTTATGGATCAATCATTGTCAAGAAATTTTGAACTTCAAGCTTGCATAACTTTTACATCAAAAGGCCAAATGGAATGGTTCTTTTTGTGACATTTCTATCTTGATGTGCACTATCATAATCATGCATCATATTTCACTAATTCTCATCACAAAAATATTGCATTTCTCACTTGAACTTAATTTGAATTTTGGAGGGAAAGTGTGAATTTGAAAATTATGCATTTTATCCACTTCCAACCAATTTCATATGCGTCAAAACAGATTTTGCAATGCATTTCCAAGCCAAATTCGCACTGTTCCATTGGCATATGAGCATAAGGGTGATTTTGGCAATTTGCATGAACATGTCCATTTCACTAATCCTTGGGTTTTTGCCTAATCATGATTAAGGAGCTTCATTAACAGATGGTATTTAAACTAAATCCTAACAGAATTCATAAGGAACAACTTCAGAATTTCAGATCTAAACTTTTGCTCTCAAATTTTCTCTCAACTTTTCATCGATTTTCTTCATTTCTTTTGCTTGCTTCTTGTTCTATTCATCATCTACAGGCATAATTGAAGAAGATTGAAGCAAGATCCTGCAACATTGAGGCCAAATCGTGACTGTTGAAGCTTGAGCACTTTCATGGCAGTTGAAGATTCCATCGAGATTAAGCATTGTTGAGTTGTTGTCCATCATTCATTCATTTTCCTCAGCACTATAGAGCATCTATTTCAGCTCCTCCAAGCCAGATTGACACGATTTCAACTCTGCATCATCAACAAGGTAAAAACTCGAATGCTCTAATTCATGAAATTGTGATATGCATCTTGTAGATCTTGGAACATAGAGTATGATGAACTTTAGATCTATTGATTTCATGTAGTATTGAAGTTGTTATGTTGATTTGAATGTTGATGTGCAAAACTTTCTCTGCTCGATTCTTTTGATATGGTTAGAATTAGATGAAATGGATGCTGGATTGTTAATGTGTGATGCGAGATGAATCGAATGATGTATGTTCATGAATTTCTGTGCATGTTGGATCTTGGTGATTGATGAACATGATGAATGCGTATGAACAACTAGGGTTTCCATTTCCATATCCGTTTTGATCTTCATTGGCGTGCTTTGCACGTGGATTCTTGTTAATGTTCATGTATTGGTACACCTGGCTACTGCGTGGCGATTTGATTGGTCCAGATTCGTTTTCAGCGCCAACTAGGCTTAAGTGAAACAATGCGTTTCACTTAAGCGCGTTCACTTTTGAATGCACACATGCTTCGATTCCGGACCGGCGCACTTCTCATTTTTGGATTTTGCATTTTATTCAATTATGCTTATCATGTTCATATGCCTTCATCATGCATTTTTTAATTTTCCTCTTCATTCAAAAAATCATAACTCTAAAAATATGCATCCAATTCACATGAAATTTTTTGCACAATGATCTTCATGATGTCTTATATTTTATGGATATTTTTCCAGAATTTGTGCTCGGTTGGATTTTAAAATTGCCTAGGGTTTGTTCATTCTTATGTCTTCTTGCACCTTGCTTGCTATTTTGGTTGTGAAATGATGATGGTTGATCCAATGAACATGAAAATTTACATGCTTAAGCTAGACTCATTCCTGGTCATTTTGGCATATGGTTTGCATTTTTCCCATTCCTGGTTGATGAGTTATGATGTGATTAATGGAGGTGTGACAATATGTGTCACACCTTTGTTTGCTTGGTTTGCTGATTTTATTTACCATGCCAAATAAATGCTAAATGATGAGATTTTGTGCATGATGCTACTTCTGGATATTAGGATTGATCATGAATTTTTGTGGATTTGTTAGATTCATTTCTGATTTGTTTAAGATTTTCTTTGCTGATTGGTCATGTTTGGACTTTTGAAGAGTGTTGAACTTTAATGATTTGGGAAATGCTTATGACTTATCATATGAGCTTGAAATTTTGCACATGTTTTCTAGACACATTGAAGTTTGTCTTGGCTTTGGTTTGAGTCATTTATCATTTGTCCTCTCTGTTTTAGGATTGCTTTAAGTTGATATATCAATTTGTGCTTCCTTTGAGCTTGTTTATGCTTACTTTGACTTGATGATTTTCTTTGACATGCTTATACTTGTCCAAATGCCTTGATTTTTGGTATGATGATCATTTGATGTGTGCTTTTTAGCCATGATTTTTCTTGGAATTTATTGAGCAATTTTTGATTTGATTTGGATTGGTTCATTCTGTTTGCTTCATTGAGCTTTCAACTTGCCTATCTTGACATGATTTGTTTATGAAATGAAATTGGTAATTGATTTGATACGAGACCACTTGGATATTGTTCTTGATTGATTAATCTTGATTCTTGTCAATTTTCATGTTCTGTTTTGGCTTATTTCTCCTTCTTTGACCCTAGGCCTTGGCCTAAGGGTTTGCTTCTCATGTTTGAGTTTGTTTTCAGGTTAAGAAGCATATGGCTTTAAGGAGATTAATTCACATGGCTTGAGTTGGTTTGTTTGACTGTTGTGGACTAAATTTGACTTATTTTGTAGGTTGCTCTTAGCTCATTTGAGTTGAGCTTGTGCCTTGCACAATGTAGCCTTGATTGTTGATTGTGTATTGTCTGTTGACTGTTGGATTATCTGTTTGACTTTTTAGAATTGAATACTGATTGAGTTGGATTGTTTTCAGGTACATTAGTTGCTTAAGTTCATTTTGAACTTGCTTGGTTGCTTAACCAATTAGGTATAACATCTCTTCTTCATGTAGTCTGGAAGACCTGGTCTGTTACTTGGCCAGGCACCTGTCTGAAGTCCTCCTTAAGAGGCAATGTTTGTGATTGTTTATCTTTGTCCCCAAGCAGGAAAAGTCCTTTTGATAAGGCAATTGGTAGATAAAAGAGATGTGTAGTCCATCTCCTACTATTCTGTGTGTCATCCCTTTGCTCACATTACATGTTGTAGCATTGTGGATCTTACCTCAAGATCTATAGATTCATTAACTTGTGGAGAGAGTTCCAACTTTCTGAACTCCCACACCTTCTATCATTTGAAGCTCTCCCTGACCAGGGATAAGAGCAATGAGGCACACCCCTCATATCCTTTCATCTGCTTCACCTTAACTCTCAATGTTAAGGTTAAGAGCACTACTTACCCCATTCCAGTTGACTTTAATGTCTAACCCCTTGCTTGAGCCTAATTGCTTGTATATAGTGTGTGCTAACTGAATCATTGATTGCTTTTTGGTTCATCTGTACATGTTTGTGTGTTTGCCTTTGTGCATTTATCATCATTAATTGTTCATTATTGCATGATCATCATTCCATATCTTTGTGACACATCTGTGTTTGTCCATAGAGGAATCAACTGTAAGTCCATTCAGTGGCCATTGTTCCTATGATTTGGAAGGGATTGAGTGTAAGACCATTTCATTGGCCACTTATGTCCTCTTAGCTTAGTGCTTTTGTTTGTTGGTTGTATGTGAGGATTCAATTGTAAGTCCATGTTGTTGGCATTTGTATTCCTATGATCATCCTGTGGAGATTGGAATAAGTCCAGATAGATTGGCATCTGATATCCATGTTTTGTTTTGCTTTGTGAGATTGGTATAAGTCCATTTATTGGCATCCGATATCATTGTGGTGTTCTAGGAGATTGGTGTAAATCCATTTATTGGTATCTGGTATCCGCCTTTGTTTGTGAGATTGGTATAAGTCCATTTATTGGCATCCGGTATCATTGTTTTGTTTTAGGAGATTGGTGTAAATCTATTGATTGGTATCCGGTATCCGCTTTTGTGTTGTTAGATTGGAATAAGTCCATTTATTGGCATCCGGTATCATTGTTTTTGTTTTAGGAGGTTGGTGTAAATCCATTGATTGATATCCGGTATCCGCCTTTGTTTGTGAGATTGGTGTAAGTCCATTGATTGGCATCCGGTATCACCTTGCTTTTATTTGCTTACTTGCATTGTTGCCTCATTCCAAAGGACACACTTGAATCATCTTCTATATGATTTCAAGAGGTGAACTTCTAGGAAGTTTTACATTCCTTCATCCACATCTTTTTGTTTCCAAAACCTCTTTTCACTTGTTGACTTTTAAAACTTGTAAATGCATAGTGTGCAAACATTTTCATGTCTTTTCAAATTAGAAACCTGGACCTTAAGTCCTTGACTTTTCAAACTTCACTTTTCATAATACTTCTTTTTGAATTGAATACTAATCATACTTTGACCATCCTTTTGTGAATACTCGTAATCAATTAACTTCACCCATTCAATTGTTTTGGTGGCTTTGTCCATTGTTGATATGTTTTCATACATTAGCCATAGGTTTCAATTCTCATGGTGGTTGATGTAAATCTCACCACATCCTTAGTGAGTTGATTGTAAGTCTTCCATACTTATTATAGGGTTAACCCCTCACTAGTATGTTGAAGCTATCCTTGCATGGTGGATTGTTGGTCTTGGTTGAGTTTTCTCCCGTTGATAATGAAAAGCCTTAGTGCTCTTGTTTTTAAAATGAACCCACTGATATTTTGGAAATCTTTTAGCCGAACTACGGCGTTTTGATCCTTCACCTTTTCATGGAAAGGTACGTAGGCAACGGGTTCATCCGTTCAAACACAAAAATAATAACTTGTACATTCTTTTCTCATCTTCCCAATCATGTTTGCACAATATGTCATAAACAAATAAACTTTTTTATACAACAAGTGTGAAAAGGGCTCCCTAGGAGTACCTAGGACGTTTTGGGTGCCTAACACCTTCCCATTGCGTAATTTACCCCTTACCCAGATTCTCTGATCTTTTCATTAGTTTTCTATGTGTAAAACTTCTTAGACTTTTGTTCGCTTTTTAGGCAGTCCTTTGGATAAATAAAAGTGCGGTGGAGAATCGATTCTTTGTATACTTTGCTTTTGGTTTAATCAATAAATCATAAAGCGACGAATACACCGCTACAAGAAGCTCGATGTTTATCGACACCAACGGAGAAAGGTGACCAGACATCAACTAATGAATGGGAAAGACTCGACCAGACGTCAGCGGACGAACGGGAGAAGCTCGACGTTTATCGACACCAACGGAGAAAGGTGACCAGACATTAATGAATGACTGGGAAGGAAATACAACCATACGTCAACGGACGAATGGGAAAAACTCAACGTTTATCGAAACCAACGGAGAGGTAACCAGACATTAATGAATGACTGGGAAGACTCGACCAGACGTCAACGGACGAACGGGAGAAGCTCGACGTTTATCGACACCAACGGAGAAGGAGACCAAACATTAATGAATGACTGGGAAGGAAATACAACCATACGTCAACAGACAAATGGGAATAACTCAACGTTTATCGAAACCAACGGAGAGGTAACCAGACATTAATGAATGACTGGGAAGACTGGACAAGACGTCAACGGACGAACGGGAGAAGCTCGACGTTTATCGACACCAACGGAGAAGGAGACCAGACATCAACGGATGACCTGGGGAAAATACAACTAGATGTCAACGGACAACTAGGAAAAACTCGACGTTTATCGGAACCAACGGAGAGGTAGCTCACTGGGGATCAAGGTCACGACAGGGAGCAGACAGGAAGGAACACCAAGGATACCGGGTTGTAGGCATAAAACAGGTGGCCGACCAAAGCGTGAATTGGTTTGTGTTCCAAAACACTCATCATCCTGAAGAGGGCTAGAAAAGCAATCTTGTTAGAGGATGGGCATTCGATTCCACAAGGAATACGAATCTTACTCAGTTGGGGAAACAAACAAAGCGTTCAACCAAAGAGCGCATGAGATATATTATCTATAGCCGTCAAAACGTAGATAATACACTCGCATGGAAGATTATCCATAACCGGGTTGTAGGTTGTTAAATGGATAAATCGACCGAAAAGAAAGGCATTGGGATACCAGACTAGGTATGCAAAGGACGACCAATCAAAAGGGGAAACCACAAACATTACCGGCAAACGGTGAATGAAAAAGGACCCATTGAGGATAAAATTGCTTACTCATAGCAATTATCCAAAAGGAAGAGGAAGACTCGCTGGGGATAAAGTTGCTTAATCAAAGCAATTATCCAAAAAGGAACAGGACTATCAATACCGAAACTAGATAATGATAACCAAAAAGAGGGGATTACATCTATCGGTTCGTAGGTAGAAAACCACAGAAAAGTAACCGTCATCGACTAGGATGAGCACGAGGGTCGACTCCACAACGGGGAGACGAGAGGATTCACATCTACCGGTTAATAGGTAGAAGACCACAAAGATAGGACTTACAACTACCGGTTCGTAGGTAGAAGCCAACAACTTCCGCTGAGGATAAGATGAATGAGTGCCGGTTGTAGCACCTCAAATTTGCACCTATCATTGTACATACATTTTCATATTAGGTCATAGCATATCATGGTCCATTGCATAGCATTTGCATTGTTCACAGTTGCCTCAAGAGCAAGCAATCAAGAATTAGGTCAAACTAATCTCCTGATCAGTCAACCAAGCAAGCAAAGGAATTTCTCATTGAATCAAGGCCTTAGGGTTTGTCCAACAAGTTCACATGGCTTGGAGGTCTATTTGGAGTATTTTTGTCAAGGGTTGAGGGCTCAGAGGTCAGCAGTTCATACACAGATAGTCAAAAACCCTAAAAAAGTCAACTGTCAGTCAAAGCAGTGGATGGTGGCCATTCTTGTGGAATTTGGGCACCATGATCAATAATCAAGAGTCCATATAACTTGGAACATCATTTGAAGTCAAGTTCTCAAGGAATTAGGGTTTGGGAGTCACCAGTCAATGCACAATCAGACAGAAATCCTAAAAGTCAACTGTTGGTCAACTGTCCATTTAATCAGTGATTGGATGATTGGATTTGGTTTGTGAGAGTTCATTCATGTCCAAATAGTCATCATACATCATGCCAAACACCATCATGGAAGAGATTGAAGCCAGATCAAAAATTTCCCAAAATGGAAACTGGGCCTGTAACTGAAACCTGCCATAAATGGAAAGTCTTGATCCTCAAACTTACATTTTTATACAAGCCTCAAATGAATTTTTGCCCAACATGAAAGTTGAAGATCTTGTTCTCCCATTTCCAAAAAGTCCTAGAACTCTCAATTCCCATGTGTGGTTGGCAAGTTATGATCGAATCGATTTCAGAAAATCTTGAACTTCAAAGGGCCATATCTCCCAAACCGTTTGGCCAATTTTGGTGGGGTTTTTTCCTACAAGTCACATTTGATCCCCTCTTTCCAAAAATATAAATTTCATGAGCCAAAACTTCACCAATCAAAATGGCATATTTTGACCTTTTTCATTTAAATGTAAGTTTGACCAAGAGTTGACTTTTTGATTTAAACATTTTTTCAACATTTGGCCAATTGGAACAGCTCATAAATGTCATTTAGAATGTGTTTGCAAAGTCAAAATATGCAGTACATGAAGCCATTGCTTGGTTGCTTGAATTGTAAGAAAGGTACAATTTCACCATACTTGTCCTTGCTCCCACAACCATGCCTTGTACTAGCAGCAATTATGCAGCATTTCCTCTGTCAATTGAACACATCTTAGCAGCCTAAAACCTCAGAAAAGGAACCATGCTTGCCTAAAATTTGGAAAGTGAAAGTACTTTGCAACCATCCATCCATGCTTCCACAACCATATTTGTACTGTCCCATAGCAGAATTTTTGCCATGATTTTCTGTCTAGAACAACCATACCTTGCACATGTCCCTGCTGTCATTTTGAATTGCATTTTGCCTTATCACAACCACATAACAGAACTGATTTTGAGACTGGACTTGGCATGTTGCAGTTTTCTGTCAAAGAATTCCCAAAGAAACCCCTCTCACTTGCAAGACTCACCATGAACCAAACCTAACCTGGCCTTGTTTGTGACTTGATAAAAAACTCATTTTCTGTCAAAACATAACAAAAAAAACCAAGAGAGCTTCATTCATAAAGAGACCACCTTGACCATTTTGCTAAAAAACTGCCAAAAAACTGACAAAGTGAACCAAGCCTGGCTTTGATACAATCAAAAAAAAACCTCACAGTGCTGTCATGCAGTAGCAGCAAGCCAACACTACAGCAGCCTCACTCATCTTGCTTTACATTTCAGGAAATCTGTCAACACAACCAACAGCAAACCAGACTTCATTTCTTTGCCACCAACAAATGCTGCAGTCAACTTAACCAACAAACACAAGCCAATTTCATCCTACTTGCATTTTCCAAAACAAACAATGAACCAAACCAAAGCAATGCCCAACAGCATGGCCTAGCTTGACAACTTCCATTCCACCATTTTCCTGTCACTTAGAAAATCATCAAACAGCAACTTTGCTCACCAATTGTATGACCTGCTAGTAACCAGCATAACCAATTGAACAGAACAAACCTCATTCATTCAAACTCACCTTCTTGCCTTGTCAATTTGGCTGCCATGACAAAGGAATAAAAACCAAGTCTTGTAACCCTGCTATACCAATGACAGCAGCATAACCAACAAACTCCAAACCAATCTCATTCATTCATCTCCATTCTTAATCTTGGCATGTTGCAATTTCTGTCCAAAAGTCCCCAAGAACCAAAAGCCTTTGCTTACTTGCAAAACCAAGCCAAGCCTTGTAATCCTGCCATACACAACCACCTTACCCTGGCCCTGCTTCAAAGAAGAACATCAAAAAACTGCATTTTTCATAAGACCAACAACAGCACTTCATTTTTTTGGTGGTGATTCTCAAACCTGCACTCACCCTTGCTGATGCATTTCAAAGACATAAGCAGCAGTAGACCAACAGCTCGACCATCTTTTTTCTGTCATGAAACTGCATGAACCAAACCACAAAACAGCCACAAACCATACACCCTTGGCCATTCTTCCAAAACCTGTAAAAACTGAACAAAGTAACAAACCCTGCCTTGCTTTGATAACAGTATTTCTTCATTCTTGCTGTCAAAACCAAAACCTTGCCTTGCCAACCATAGCAGTTTGGTCCATCTCAACATTTCATTCAAAAAGCCACCAAATAGCCAAAACATGACAGCTTTTGTTCTAAGCACTTGTTGATCAAAAGAGCATTGCAAACACATCTCAAATATCACATAGCAAGTGTCCAAAGCCTCAAAACCTGCAGAAAACATCAAGAACTCAAAATCACTTTTCAACTTGTCACATTGTATCAAATTTGCATTTTCAAAGCCACTTTCACTTTCAGGCCATTCCAAGCTTAGCAAATTAGTTTGTCATGATCCATAGGGTATATTGAAGCTGTCTCAAGCCTCCATTGCTCACTGTTTGAAAATAAAAAACATCACCTTTCTCAAAATCAAGCAAAAACCAGTTCAGTGGCCATCTTCATTTCCAGCTTGATTCAAGTTCAAGTAACATGTCAAACAGCTTGCCTTGGACCCTTTGAAGCTATTTGGATACCTGTCAAGCATTGGAAGCATCTCCAGCATCACAGTCAACATTGCCCTGTTCAGTTTGGTGCTTTAGTTGCTTAGTTCCTTGTGAACTTTTTGCTTTGCTTTGCTTGTATAAGCAAGTTGCATTGAGGTATGTCTCTTCTACTTCATGTAGTCTGGAAGACCTGGCCTGTTACTTGGCCAGGCAACTGTCTGAAGTCCTCCTTAAGAGGCAATGTTTGTGGATGTTTCACTTTGTCCTTGCACAGAGTCAAAGTCCTCCTAAGTGAAGAGGCAATTGGTGGAAGGTAGGGATATGCAATCTATCCCCCACTATTCAGTGTGTCATCTGTTTTGCTCACACCACTGTGTTGATGCATTACAGATAAAAACCCAAGATCTTGTACAATTGTACAGTTGAGTCAGTCTTAAATGTGTAGAAGGGTTCCCACTTTCTGAACCCACACATTCTTGTCTTGAGCTCTCCCTAGCCAGGGATAAGAGCTGTGAGGTCTCATCCTCACTTCATCCTTTCATCTGCTTCACCTTAGCCCCTCAATGGCAAGGTTAAGAGCAACATTCACCCAGTTCCAGAGGTTTGTTTGTTGAGGTTGATATGACCCCTTGACTAAAACCTAACCCTTGTTTGAGCCACTTGTTTGTGTATAGCGTGTGCTATCTGTGCTTGTAGGATTGTTTGACTTGCTTCCTGTGCAAGTTAGGATTAGTTTAGACTTGCTTCCTGTGCAAGTTAGGTTTTGCTTGGCTTGCTTCCTGTGCAAGTTAAGTGTGTGTGGCTTGCTTCCTGTGTGAGCCATGCTTAGGATAGGTTGGCCCTTGTGCCATTTAGCTAGAAACCATAACTTAGGGTTGATTTTGCATGACAACATCTAGGCTCGAGTCGTAGTCTCCCTAGTGTTGTGTCTCCCTCTGTTATCTGGTTAGGCTAGTCCTTTATCCCTGCGTAGGGGAACTACATCGCCCTGATCTTCATACCAGATGAAGTATGTAGGCAGGAGATTGAGCTGATCTCTCCGGGCGCCTTTTCTTTTCTTTTGTGTGTTGTCTGACAGTTGCTAGGCTCGAGTGCCTGACTCCTTAGCAATTTGTTGTTTGTTTGTTTGAGTGTGTGCTTGACAGTTATAGGCTCGAGTCCCCGACTCCCTATTAACTTGTTGTGTTGTTGTGTGCTTGGAAGCCGATGTAAATCCATCGAGTGGCATTTGGGTTCCAGTGTGTGCGTGTTTTGGTTCGGATGCTGATGTAAGTCCAGTGATTGGCATTCAGGCTCCACGTTTGCCTTCTTGAGCGCGTTTTGGTTCGGATGCTGATGTAAGTCCAGTGATTGGCATTCAGGCTCCACGTTTGCCTTTGCCTGTGTTTGTTTGTGTGCGTGTCAGCCGAGCTACGAATGCTCTGATTCTTCTCTCGTCCGAGAAGATACGTATGCATAGGATGCGATATCCTAGCGAGCATGTGTCGTCTCCCCAGTCCGAACTACTTGGACTCTGATGTCTATGCCTGATAGACTAAGTAGGCCCAGGATGCGACATCCTGCCGAGTTCAGTTTCAGTCAGTCTCTTTCGTTTCTTTCAGCCAATGTGTGTGTGAGTATTTGAGCAGTGTTTAGCAACCAATTTCCTTCCTTTTGTGCGTGGATCCCGTAGAGTACTACGGATGCGTAGGGGTGCTAATACCTTCCCTTCGCATAACCGACTCCCGAACCCATACTCTTTGGTCGCGAGACCATGTTCTTTCCCAGGTTTACTCTGAGCGTTTCCTTTCCCTCTTTTGGGATAAATAACGCACGGTGGCGGCTCTGTTGTTCTTGTTTTCCCGCCGGTTTTTCGCGCGATGCGACAGCTGGCGACTCTGCTGGGGAGATATAGAGAAGTTGACCTATGCTGGTCCATCTTCCCTGAGCGAGTCTCTCCTAGCGCTCCCTAGGTTAGGGTTTTGGTTGCTTTGTGCTGTTTTTTTTATTGCATTCATTGTATATATGTGCATTTATTGCTTGCATTTATTATTTGCATTAATGTTTGCATTTCATTCATATTCATCTGCTGTGCTGTCTGTGCTTCTCTGTTTGGGGGTGGGAGTTACTTGAGGTAAAAGGCCCAATACCCAGGCTATGAGTGAAATCTAGGAACCCTAGGAATAGAGTGATTCATGGGAAGCGGGTGGTATGGCGCCACTTAGCGGAACATTGATATCACGAGCAGTTCAGACCCTGGTGGGATACTGTCGTTACATACTTCAGGTGTGTACATGATGGTATTCTGCGAAAGGTTATTTATGCTGCGTTTCTCTTTGACTTTACCCTGGCCTAGACTACACCCGTGAGTGGGGAAGGGTTCATCATTACAGGTACAGTTGCTGATTGGTTGGTGATGTGTTGGTGACTCTTGGTACTGATGGTGACTGTGAATTATGGGGCATTTATTTCTGGGACGCCAGAGTTCTGTCCATGGTTTATCAGCGTGTTCCGTTTATTTCGGATCCCCGGGCTGATTTGAGAGTACTTGTTCAGAGGATCCGTTTGTCACCCGTTCAATGGTTGTTCTTGTGAAGATGGTGATGTAATCTCCGGTTCCGTTTATTTCGGAACCCCCCAAGTTGGATTTATGGTGACTTGATCCCACAGATTGACTGATTCAGAAAAGCAGAGGGTCTACAGTTGACTTGGTGGCACAAAGGGCCTGCATTCATGCATTTGCATCATATCATCTCGCATTCATCTGCATTCAACTCATGTCTGTCCGTACTCAGGGTCCATTATTTTTTAACTAAGACTCAGGTTGAGAGACACCCGGATGTCAAAATGTTGTTGATGAAATTTTATCTGTCTCAATGAAACCAAAAAAAAGAGGACTGAATATT
The DNA here is from genome assembly GCF_024323335.1 of Lathyrus oleraceus. Lineage (NCBI taxonomy): Eukaryota > Viridiplantae > Streptophyta > Magnoliopsida > Fabales > Fabaceae > Lathyrus > Lathyrus oleraceus. The sequence continues at coordinate 323,206,005 of NC_066585.1, read as the reverse complement.
CCTAGTACGGACAGACATTGCATGTGTGAGTCATACTAACCCATTTGCTGTTTTGTAGGTTTCAGTACTCAACCAATACGCATAGCTCGTCTGTTCAGATAACCTGCTGAGGGTCAACAAATCCAAGCTGATGGATCTTCTTAACGCCGACGTCCTTGAGCTGAAAAGGATGATGAGGGAGTTGTTCAGTGTTGTGCAAGGGCTTGCCTCGGGGCAGAAAGCCATGTCCGAAAGACTGGAAAGGATTGAGAAACGGTTGATAGTGAAGAAAGTTCAGGAGAAGGCTCCGTCCTCCGAAGTGAACGAACCTTCTGGTACTACGACAAAGAAACCCTCTGACAGTGGTCCCTTCCAGATGGAAGTAAAGTCAGTCGGTGCGCCCGCGAAGAAAGAACGTAGTAAAGATCGTTATCATCCTTATGCTGCCCCTGTAACCACTCCTGTCAGCAATCCACCTGTTCAACAGCAACAACTGCCACCTCAACAGAAGACACTGGGAGCTAAGAGCCAGGTGAAGAAGAAGAATGAGGATCGTCAGTTTGAGGAACCACCGGTGACTTATGCCTCTCTTTTCCAAAGGTTGAGGGATCTGGGATTAGTTCGACCGAGAATTTTGATTCCTTTAGAACAGCAGCGGAGGCCTGCCAACTATGATGAGAGTGCCAAGTGCGAGTTTCACTCTGGGGCACCCGGGCACAGCATTGAGGGTTGCAGAGCTTTTAAGCATATTGTCCAAGATCTGGTGGACTCCAAGGCTATCAGCTTGGCTCAGGTAATGAATGAGGATGTCAACCCCGCACTCAGGCAGAGACCAGCAAAAGTCAAGATGGTGAAGAAGTCCAAGAAAGGAGTAGAAATGATTGAAGAGGGTCAGCTAAAAGGTCCAAAGGCTATGTTTCCAAAACTTCTGCTACGGGATGGAGCCTCCCCTGTTGTTGATAATTCTTGTGCGATCGTCACCATGGAAGGAAGTGTATTGATGAAAGACACGACCCAGAGGATGAAGAAGGTAGAAGTGGATAATGTAAGATGCAAAGCACCCAGTCTGACAGTTGAAACCATCCAGGTAGAGAATGCCCTTGCTGCTGAGAAAAAGAAGAAGCTGTCCATTTCTTCTTATAAACAAGCTCTGGAGGTGGTGAAGAACCAAGAGGCCCAAGGCTGGGGAAGGATCATCGACATCGTGGCAAAAGCAGACATGTTTGGAGTCGGTTATCAGCCGGATTCAGAGTCGTCTAGACCGGACAGAGGGTGTCGTCCACTGTACGCCTTCGTCAGTGCAGGAATGTTGGATCCTGGTCATGCCCGTTCAGTGGTTGAAGATGTTGACAGCGACCGCGAGCTTGAGGCGTGGATAAAGTCATGCGTACCAGGCAACTGGAAGGCCTCCAAAAGCATCACTGTCACTCGTTCTAAAGAGTAGAATTTCTGTGTTTTAATTTTGTTTGCATGAAAGCCATACGTGTTGCCCGACACGTAATGGTCCATTGTAAGGGCCATCTCATGTGTTTCATTATGCAACATTTTGCATCAGTAATGAATGGATGTTTTTTGTAGTTAAAAGCAGTGTTCCCTGTTTTTCATTTAATTTTGCAATTTAAAAAAGGAAAAAAACAAATAAAAATGGCAACGTTTTTTTTCATTCTCTTTCCTTTTGATTTTGTCTCGTTCCAAAGTGATTACTCTCCTGATCTCACCGATAACGATTTGGTTACACCTCTGTATGACTTCGACAATTCGACCTATCATGCCAGAGAAAAAGACGAAGAAGATTGTGATTTGCTGGAATTAGCCAGGTCATTGAAACAAGAGGAGAAGGTGATTCAACCGCACAAGGAGCGATTCAAGATTGTTACTCCAAACTCCGCCGAGGTTAGAAAGCAAAAGCTGAGGACGACAAAGGATGAGAAAGAGAAAAGGTGTGAATAGACTATCAAGATGCAAGCAGAGCTAGTCTGAAGGATGAATTCCCGGTACTTCACAATAAGGTATTGGTTGATTATATGGCTCAGGTCTCAGTGTTTATCTTCATGGATGGCTTCTTGGCCAAGACCAGATTGAATTGTTTCCAGATGATATGAAGTGAACCAGGTCCATCACACGAGGGGTACCTTCTTGGTCTAAGTTGATATCGTTCCGTCACGTGAGGCCGGTGCCACATATCAGAGGTCTACGGTGACTTTGTTTCGTGATATGATTCATCGTGAAAGCAAAAGCCATGTTGATGACATGATGGCGAAGTCCCAAGCAGAACAGGGGCATCCAGTAGACTTGGGGCAAGTTGTTTGACCGGTTGAGATAACTCATACTTTTGAGTCTGAATCAGTGCACTTATGGAGTGTTGTCCATCAAGCTACCGAGGCTTGTTGTGAGCGAATCAGAAGAATCAAGATTGATCCTGCAAAAAAAAAAAAAAAAAAAAAAAAAAAAAAAAAAAAAAAAAAGGGGGTAAGTTGTAGGAACCTCTGATTCCGATACCTCAGTGAAAGAAATAACTGTTAATCCGGTACTTGATAACCCTCGAGGGGTCTATGAGATGCGTATTGAGTCAGCATGACTAGTCTTGTCGAAAAGAGTATGCAATTTACCTAAGCAAAAAGTTTATCGACTGTGAAACAATACACTCACTGTTCGAAAAAGCTTGATGTACTTCGGCATAGGCTGCTCGCCGACTGAGACAGTGTATGCTGATTCATACCGCTTTGTGGATGTCAAAAATAGATCTGATCAGATATGTGTTTGAGAAGCTAGTAGCAACCCATGGAAAAGTTATCAACCAAGGAAGTTTGAGGTCCCTGATGAGGACATCTCAAGGTACTCAAATCGAAAGATTGAGAGTGACTGATCCCGGAGGAGGGGTCTGACCCCGAATCCGAACGGATTCCGATATCTGAGGGGGAAGAGATGAGGTGAATAAGTTAGTACTTCCCGAATCCCAGTTGGTTGCACCAACAAGGGTGAGTAAACATAAAGTCTGTATCCTGGGTATCGAACCCTGGGATGTGCATCTACCTGGGGCAATGTCTTCCTCACAGGTGTGTGAGAAATCAGAGAAGACTGAATGGATAAAGACTCGGGATGACACGTTGAGCCCAGCTGAGGGAAAGGGCTGACAGTTACCTGGCATGGGGCAATGGTACCTAGTGAACGAAGCATGTTGTTAACCAAGAAGTGTGACCTCGCGTGTACCACGTGGAAGAGTTGGTTGAAAAAGATCCTTCCTCCTCAAAATGATTGTGGGGCAAATGGACAAACAGTTATGAATGTCCGTTCGTGGTCAAGAGGGTCCCATCTGACAGAACCTTGTTGTTAATGACCACGGATGACGACGATTTTCCATTCCCTGTGAATGCGGACGCAGTTAGAAAATACTTCGTGAAAGAAACCCGCTGGACAAAAAAAGAGAATAAAGAGTCCAGGCAAAAAATGGGCATCCCGGCGAACCAAGAAAAAGAGGAAGGTTCGGGCAAAAGTTAGGGATAAAAATAAAAGAAAAGAACTGTACACCCGGCAAGTTGAAAACCCGCAAGGGCGACTTGGGCAAAAAAGGGTATCCCGGTGGACTGAAACCCGAAAGGGCGGTCCAGGCAAAAGAGGGATTGAAACGAACAACTGCGTCCAGCATGATCATTTGTGCTCATGATGACTTGGATAATCTCCGACAGAGACCGATTGGAAGCATCTTGTTCAGAAGACAGAAGGTGCGGAAAGTCTTGAGGACATATGAGGTGTAACTGAGTTGGAACCCGATGAGATCACAGTTTCACGTTGCCATTAGGATAGATTTTTTCTTTTATGTGCAATCACCTCTTTCCAGGGTTTGCTTCCTGTGTGTTGCTCAACTGTGAGCCATCTTTTATTCCAATCAGATAAAGCGTATGTTCGGTCAAATAAGTTTTGTTTTTGTGTCATTATTGTTTTGATTACGAAAACATCTGTTCATTTTGATAAGAATATTTGCCTTTTGAAACATAGAGGTCCCTTCTGATGCATGCTTGTGAGATTGAAATCTGGAAATCTTACTTGGAAGTCTGAGTGACCTAAGTGTTGAAATATCAGGACGCCTGGGGCATACCTGGGGCACGTTTTTATCTGACGATCTCTTGTGCAGGTGATGTTAGACAACTTCATTCACTTGCCAGTTGTAACATGAACCCTTTTGACAAAGAGATCCCCTCAGAGTCCAACCAGGGGCAAGGGATAGTTGAACGGTGAAAAGACGGTGAAGGATTACGACGACGGTCCTGGAAAGTTAATCAAGAAGACTCTTCAAAGTCTGATGATTGGAAAGTTTGTATGAATACCAGGAGTTCGATCCCCGTGGAGTACGGACGAGATTGGGAATACAAGATGATGGAGCAGAAAAGTCCAGAAGAGTCTGAGAGTTCTTAAAAGTGGAAAGTCGACACTATGGGTGGATGATGGATACCAGTGTTCAACAAGTCGACCGACATCCCTGTCAAACAAGCTGTATCTCCCCAGAGGATCAAGAGTGTGATTTCCCTGGCAGATTCGAGATCGTTGTCTCCTCAGCAAGCCTGAAGGTCATCACGTCCCCAGCCCAAGCCAGTATTGAAGCTATCAGAGTTATTTCCCCTGCAGAGGTACCTGCGGACAGTACCTTCTTTCCCCCAACAGATCTAAGGATTGCTTCTCCCCAGCAGGCCTGTGCTTGCAGATTTCCCCGGTAGATGTAATCCCCTCTGTGCAGTTATTAGTATCCGGTTCGTGATATTGACATTCTTTCCCCTCTGGATACTTGCCTTGATCAAGCAGTATTGTCCCCGTTGGGTCTTCCCCTTCCTTTTGGATACTTGCTCCGAGTTAGCAGCTTTATCTCCTGTTGATTGGTCATCTTTTGCATACCTAGTCTGGTACCCAGATGCCTTTCTTTTCGGTCGATTATTCATTTAACAACCTACAACCCGGTTATGGATAATCTTCCATGCGAGTGTATTATCTACGTTTTGACGGCTATAGATAATATGTCTCACGTTTTCCCGGTATTCAGACCGAAGGAGTTTCCGACGATCAGGTCGATGTACTCATGGCACAAGGCCAATTTTCCCGGTATTCAGACCGAAGGAGTTTCCGACGATCAGGTCGATGTACTCATGGCACAAGGCCAATTTACCGGTATTCAGACCGAAGAAGTATTCTCCTCTCCGTTGGTGTCGATAAACGTCGAGTTTTTCCCGATCATCCGTTGATGATTTGGTTGTGTCCTCCTTCCCAAGTGAAGTATTCTCCTCCCCGTTGGTGTCGATAAACGTCGAGTTTTTCCCGATCATCCGTTGATGATTTGGTTGTGTTCACTCTCCCCAGTAGAGTTTCCTCCTCTCCGTTGGTGACGATAAACGTCGAGTTTTTCCTATTCGTCCTATGACGTCTAGTTGTACCTGTCCCCACGTGGATTTACCTCTCCGTTGGTCTTGGTAAACGTTGAGTTCTTCCCATTTCGTCCGTTGACGTATGGTTGTATCCCTTCCAGTCATTCATTAATGTCTGGTTACCTCTCCGTTGGTCTTGGTAAACGTTGAGTTTTTCCCATTTCGTCCGTTGACGTATGGTTGTATCCCTTCCAGTCATTCATTAATGTCTGGTTACCTCTCCGTTGGTCTTGGTAAACGTCGAGTTTTTCCTAGTTGTCCGTTGGCATCTAGTTGTGATTTCTTTTCCCATTCATCGTCGTTGCGATGTCTGGATGTGGCCATACCCTTTGAAAACAAAACCAAAAACAAAATACCCAGTAATAAATATCAAATCCCAGTGGACGTTTCCATTGGTGGATCCCTGTATTGTGCAAATTCTACGGTTCTTGGTATTCAATCCCTGTTTACCCTGAAAGTCTGACAGCCGTTGCTCTCATCCATTCGGGTTCCCAGCTGATTGAATAGGGGCAGCTGTAGCACCTCAAATTTGCACCTATCATTGTACATACATTTTCATATTAGGTCATAGCATATCATGGTCCATTGCATAGCATTTGCATTGTTCACAGTTGCCTCAAGAGCAAGCAATCAAGAATTAGGTCAAACTAATCTCCTGATCAGTCAACCAAGCAAGCAAAGGAATTTCTCATTGAATCAAGGCCTTAGGGTTTGTCCAACAAGTTCACATGGCTTGGAGGTCTATTTGGAGTATTTTTGTCAAGGGTTGAGGGCTCAGAGGTCAGCAGTTCATACACAGATAGTCAAAAACCCTAAAAAAGTCAACTGTCAGTCAAAGCAGTGGATGGTGGCCATTCTTGTGGAATTTGGGCACCATGATCAATAATCAAGAGTCCATATAACTTGGAACATCATTTGAAGTCAAGTTCTCAAGGAATTAGGGTTTGGGAGTCACCAGTCAATGCACAATCAGACAGAAATCCTAAAAGTCAACTGTTGGTCAACTGTCCATTTAATCAGTGATTGGATGATTGGATTTGGTTTGTGAGAGTTCATTCATGTCCAAATAGTCATCATACATCATGCCAAACACCATCATGGAAGAGATTGAAGCCAGATCAAAAATTTCCCAAAATGGAAACTGGGCCTGTAACTGAAACCTGCCATAAATGGAAAGTCTTGATCCTCAAACTTACATTTTTATACAAGCCTCAAATGAATTTTTGCCCAACATGAAAGTTGAAGATCTTGTTCTCCCATTTCCAAAAAGTCCTAGAACTCTCAATTCCCATGTGTGGTTGGCAAGTTATGATCGAATCGATTTCAGAAAATCTTGAACTTCAAAGGGCCATATCTCCCAAACCGTTTGGCCAATTTTGGTGGGGTTTTTTCCTACAAGTCACATTTGATCCCCTCTTTCCAAAAATATAAATTTCATGAGCCAAAACTTCACCAATCAAAATGGCATATTTTGACCTTTTTCATTTAAATGTAAGTTTGACCAAGAGTTGACTTTTTGATTTAAACATTTTTTCAACATTTGGCCAATTGGAACAGCTCATAAATGTCATTTAGAATGTGTTTGCAAAGTCAAAATATGCAGTACATGAAGCCATTGCTTGGTTGCTTGAATTGTAAGAAAGGTACAATTTCACCATACTTGTCCTTGCTCCCACAACCATGCCTTGTACTAGCAGCAATTATGCAGCATTTCCTCTGTCAATTGAACACATCTTAGCAGCCTAAAACCTCAGAAAAGGAACCATGCTTGCCTAAAATTTGGAAAGTGAAAGTACTTTGCAACCATCCATCCATGCTTCCACAACCATATTTGTACTGTCCCATAGCAGAATTTTTGCCATGATTTTCTGTCTAGAACAACCATACCTTGCACATGTCCCTGCTGTCATTTTGAATTGCATTTTGCCTTATCACAACCACATAACAGAACTGATTTTGAGACTGGACTTGGCATGTTGCAGTTTTCTGTCAAAGAATTCCCAAAGAAACCCCTCTCACTTGCAAGACTCACCATGAACCAAACCTAACCTGGCCTTGTTTGTGACTTGATAAAAAACTCATTTTCTGTCAAAACATAACAAAAAAAACCAAGAGAGCTTCATTCATAAAGAGACCACCTTGACCATTTTGCTAAAAAACTGCCAAAAAACTGACAAAGTGAACCAAGCCTGGCTTTGATACAATCAAAAAAAAACCTCACAGTGCTGTCATGCAGTAGCAGCAAGCCAACACTGCAGCAGCCTCACTCATCTTGCTTTACATTTCAGGAAATCTGTCAACACAACCAACAGCAAACCAGACTTCATTTCTTTGCCACCAACAAATGCTGCAGTCAACTTAACCAACAAACACAAGCCAATTTCATCCTACTTGCATTTTCCAAAACAAACAATGAACCAAACCAAAGCAATGCCCAACAGCATGGCCTAGCTTGACAACTTCCATTCCACCATTTTCCTGTCACTTAGAAAATCATCAAACAGCAACTTTGCTCACCAATTGTATGACCTGCTAGTAACCAGCATAACCAATTGAACAGAACAAACCTCATTCATTCAAACTCACCTTCTTGCCTTGTCAATTTGGCTGCCATGACAAAGGAATAAAAACCAAGTCTTGTAACCCTGCTATACCAATGACAGCAGCATAACCAACAAACTCCAAACCAATCTCATTCATTCATCTCCATTCTTAATCTTGGCATGTTGCAATTTCTGTCCAAAAGTCCCCAAGAACCAAAAGCCTTTGCTTACTTGCAAAACCAAGCCAAGCCTTGTAATCCTGCCATACACAACCACCTTACCCTGGCCCTGCTTCAAAGAAGAACATCAAAAAACTGCATTTTTCATAAGACCAACAACAGCACTTCATTTTTTTTGGTGGTGATTCTCAAACCTGCACTCACCCTTGCTGATGCATTTCAAAGACATAAGCAGCAGTAGACCAACAGCTCGACCATCTTTTTTCTGTCATGAAACTGCATGAACCAAACCACAAAACAGCCACAAACCATACACCCTTGGCCATTCTTCCAAAACTTGTAAAAACTGAACAAAGTAACAAACCCTGCCTTGCTTTGATAACAGTATTTCTTCATTCTTGCTGTCAAAACCAAAACCTTGCCTTGCCAACCATAGCAGTTTGGTCCATCTCAACATTTCATTCAAAAAGCCACCAAATAGCCAAAACATGACAGCTTTTGTTCTAAGCACTTGTTGATCAAAAGAGCATTGCAAACACATCTCAAATATCACATAGCAAGTGTCCAAAGCCTCAAAACCTGCAGAAAACATCAAGAACTCAAAATCACTTTTCAACTTGTCACATTGTATCAAATTTGCATTTTCAAAGCCACTTTCACTTTCAGGCCATTCCAAGCTTAGCAAATTAGTTTGTCATGATCCATAGGGTATATTGAAGCTGTCTCAAGCCTCCATTGCTCACTGTTTGAAAATCAAAAACATCACCTTTCTCAAAATCAAGCAAAAACCAGTTCAGTGGCCATCTTCATTTCCAGCTTGATTCAAGTTCAAGTAACATGTCAAACAGCTTGCCTTGGACCCTTTGAAGCTATTTGGATACCTGTCAAGCATTGGAAGCATCTCCAGCATCACAGTCAACATTGCCCTGTTCAGTTTGGTGCTTTAGTTGCTTAGTTCCTTGTGAACTTTTTGCTTTGCTTTGCTTGTATAAGCAAGTTGCATTGAGGTATGTCTCTTCTACTTCATGTAGTCTGGAAGACCTGGCCTGTTACTTGGCCAGGCAACTGTCTGAAGTCCTCCTTAAGAGGCAATGTTTGTGGATGTTTCACTTTGTCCTTGCACAGAGTCAAAGTCCTCCTAAGTGAAGAGGCAATTGGTGGAAGGTAGGGATATGCAATCTATCCCCCACTATTCAGTGTGTCATCTGTTTTGCTCACACCACTGTGTTGATGCATTACAGATAAAAACCCAAGATCTTGTACAATTGTACAGTTGAGTCAGTCTTAAATGTGTAGAAGGGTTCCCACTTTCTGAACCCACACATTCTTGTCTTGAGCTCTCCCTAGCCAGGGATAAGAGCTGTGAGGTCTCATCCTCACTTCATCCTTTCATCTGCTTCACCTTAGCCCCTCAATGGCAAGGTTAAGAGCAACATTCACCCAGTTCCAGAGGTTTGTTTGTTGAGGTTGATATGACCCCTTGACTAAAACCTAACCCTTGTTTGAGCCACTTGTTTGTGTATAGCGTGTGCTATCTGTGCTTGTAGGATTGTTTGACTTGCTTCCTGTGCAAGTTAGGATTAGTTTAGACTTGCTTCCTGTGCAAGTTAGGTTTTGCTTGGCTTGCTTCCTGTGCAAGTTAAGTGTGTGTGGCTTGCTTCCTGTGTGAGCCATGCTTAGGATAGGTTGGCCCTTGTGCCATTTAGCTAGAAACCATAACTTAGGGTTGATTTTGCATGACAACATCTAGGCTCGAGTCGTAGTCTCCCTAGTGTTGTGTCTCCCTCTGTTATCTGGTTAGGCTAGTCCTTTATCCCTGCGTAGGGGAACTACATCGCCCTGATCTTCATACCAGATGAAGTATGTAGGCAGGAGATTGAGCTGATCTCTCCGGGCGCCTTTTCTTTTCTTTTGTGTGTTGTCTGACAGTTGCTAGGCTCGAGTGCCTGACTCCTTAGCAATTTGTTGTTTGTTTGTTTGAGTGTGTGCTTGACAGTTATAGGCTCGAGTCCCCGACTCCCTATTAACTTGTTGTGTTGTTGTGTGCTTGGAAGCCGATGTAAATCCATCGAGTGGCATTTGGGTTCCAGTGTGTGCGTGTTTTGGTTCGGATGCTGATGTAAGTCCAGTGATTGGCATTCAGGCTCCACGTTTGCCTTCTTGAGCGCGTTTTGGTTCGGATGCTGATGTAAGTCCAGTGATTGGCATTCAGGCTCCACGTTTGCCTTTGCCTGTGTTTGTTTGTGTGCGTGTCAGCCGAGCTACGAATGCTCTGATTCTTCTCTCGTCCGAGAAGATACGTATGCATAGGATGCGATATCCTAGCGAGCATGTGTCGTCTCCCCAGTCCGAACTACTTGGACTCTGATGTCTATGCCTGATAGACTAAGTAGGCCCAGGATGCGACATCCTGCCGAGTTCAGTTTCAGTCAGTCTCTTTCGTTTCTTTCAGCCAATGTGTGTGTGAGTATTTGAGCAGTGTTTAGCAACCAATTTCCTTCCTTTTGTGCGTGGATCCCGTAGAGTACTACGGATGCGTAGGGGTGCTAATACCTTCCCTTCGCATAACCGACTCCCGAACCCATACTCTTTGGTCGCGAGACCATGTTCTTTCCCAGGTTTACTCTGAGCGTTTCCTTTCCCTCTTTTGGGATAAATAACGCACGGTGGCGGCTCTGTTGTTCTTGTTTTCCCGCCGGTTTTTCGCGCGATGCGACACCGGTTAGTGAGCAACTATTCATTTATACCATAGGGAGGCTCAAGAGACAGCCTCAAGGAAGCCAGTTTAGGATCGATCCAAAAAGGCAGACTGAATCAAGACTCATCCTAATGAGGAAAGAACTCAATAGGGAAAACCCGTCCCGTTATATGTGCAGGGAGGGGACGGAAACAACCGTCATCCACGAGGATATAACTCAGTGGGGAGCGCAGAAGGAAATGACAGACACTTTCTGCTTAAGGGGTCGACTCTATATGGAGAGATCAGACACACCCACATCTGCTTGGGGAAATGATCCAAGCTTGCAAGATGCTACCAATTTTGTGGGGAGTTACATTGCTGGGGATACCCGCTCAACTAAGGAGTCACTTGTTGGGAAAACACCAACCTCTCAACCATGCTGGGGAACTCAATTCTGAAATCGATCCAACGGCGCGGTGCCAAACTCTTTCCGACAACCCATTCTCGGATGGTCACCACGGCCTATGGCTAATGGATATGTTTGCAATGCTAATGCATGAGTTTTTTTTTAGCGCAATGCCCCATGATCATGGAAATGCTACGCACTAATGATGCAATATGCTATGCTTATCTAAATGATGAATATTTAAAAACACATCTCCTCCAGAGACAACACCGAGGAGCTCAAGAAACTATGCTGAGGATTTCAATACCACATCAATTTCCACCCTACTGGGGAAAGACAACCCTTGCTGGGGATGACCTCCATCGAATCCGAACTGCTTGGGGATTACCCTGCTAGGGGAGAACACCAATGCTCACCTCTACTGGGGATAATTTCACCGGACCCGATCCGCTTGGGGACCTTTCTGGGGGAAAACCATCAACACAAACCCTCTGCTATGGAGATTTACTAGGGGAAAACACTCCACACCCTAATGGGGAAAAGCATAACTCTGTTGGAGAAAGGCCTACACCACTCTGCTGAGGAAATAATATACTAGGCCACACTGGGGATAGACATCCACAACCCTGCCGGAGACAAGCGTTCACGACCACACTGGGGATACATCCTCAACCCTTAGGAACAATCTACCCATCGACACTTCCACTGGGGATATGGCAACCTTCAGGCTCGCTGAGGAGACACCGATCTCGAATCTGCTAGGGAGATAACACTCTCAAACCCACTGGGAAGATACGGCTTATTCGACACGGAACACCCATCGACTCGTCGAACACTGGTGTTCACCATCCCATCACAGTGTTGACTTTCCACTTTTGAGAACTCCCAGACTCGTCTGGACTTTTCTGATTCATCACCTAGTATTCTCGACTCCTCCGTACTCCACGGAGATCGAACTCCTGGGATTCATACAAACTTCCCAGTCCTCAGACTTTGAAGAGCCTTCTTGATTATCCCTCCAGGATCGTCGTCGTAATTTTTTATCGTCTTTTCACCGTTCTTCTATCCCTTGCCCCTTATTGGACTCCACGGGGATCTTTTGTCAAAATGCCTCACATCACAAAAGATCGTTAAATAAAAGCGTGCCCCATGCGTGCCAACATTTCAACACCTAGGTCACTCAAACTTCCGAATAAGATTTCCAGATTTCAATCTTATAAGCATGCATCAGAAGGGACCTCTATGTCTCAAAAATGCAAATATTCTTATAAAAAATAAATGGATGTTTTCGTAATCAAAGCGGTAATGAAAACAAAAACAAAACTATTTGACTGAACATGCATTTATTGACTGAACAAAAGGTGGCTCCGAACCGAGCAACACAGGAAGCAATCCCTGAAAAGAGGTGATCACGCACAAAAGGAAAAACCTATCCTAATGGCAATTTGAAACTGTGATCTCATCGAGTTCCAACTTGGTTACACCCCATATGTCCTCAAGACTTTCCTCACTTTCTGTCTTCTGAACAAGACGCTTCCGATCGATCTCTGTCGGGGATTATCCAAGTCATATCCAAAGCACAAACGATCATGCTAGACGCAATTGTTCGTTTCATTCCCTCTTTTGCCTGGACCGCCCTTTCGGGTTTTCAGTCCACCGGGATACCCCTTTTTGCCCAAGCCGCCCTTGTGGGGTTTTCGACTTGCGGGGTGTACAGTTTTTTCTTCTTTATCCCTAACTTTTGCCCGAACCTTTTCTCTTTTTTCTTGGTTCGCCGGGATGCCCTTTTTTGCCTGGACTATTTTGTTCTTTTCGTGCAGCGGGTCTCTTTTACGAAGTATCTTCTAACTGCGTCCGCATTCACAAGGAATGGAAAATCTTCGTCATCCGTGGTCATCAACAACAAGGCTCCACCAGAGAAAACCTTCTTGACCACGAATGGACCTTCATAATTGTGTGTCCACTTGCCCCTACAATCGTTGAGGAGGAAGGATCCTTTTCAATACCAGCTCTTCCACGTGGTACGCACGATGTCGCACTTTTCAGTCAACCACACGCTTCATTCACTGGGTACAACTGCCCCAAGACAAGTAGCTGCCAGCCTCTTTTCCTCAGTCAGGCTCAACGCGTCATACCGAGTCCTTATCCACTCAGCCTTCTCTAATTTCTCATCCATCAGGACTCTCCACAATGGGATCTAGACTTCAGTAGGTAATACCACTTCTATCCCATACACGCGCGAGTGCGGCGTTGCCCCAGTAGACGTACGCACAGGAGATCTATACCCAGGATACAAGCTTCGTACTCCGCCACCAATGTTGATGCACTCAAATACTAACCGGGCAACAAAAGGAACGTGGGATCTCTTTGGCGTAACCAAAGCAGCACTAACTCATCCACATTAACCCCATCAGACATCAGAATCCGTTCGGATTTAGGGTCAGGCCCCTCATCCGGGATCGGTTCCTCACAATCTTTCGATTTGAGCACCTCGAGATGCCTTCATCAGGGAACTCAAACTTCCTTGGCTGATAATCCTCAATGGATTGCGGGGCGAGATAATCAGACATCACACTCCCCCTCGATTGCTTTCTGAGAGGTGGACCGTATATCACAAATTAGTCAAACTCACTTTTTTTTACCATCTCGCAACCCGTCCGGTCGATGCTGACTTCTCAAACGCATACTTGATCGGATCCATCTTGGAAATCCATAAAGTGGTATGAACCAACATATACTGTCTCAGTCGGCGAACAGCCTATGCCAAAGTACAGCAAGTTATCTCGAGCAGTGAATGTATTGTTTCACAGTTGATAAAATTTTTGCTAAGGTAAATTGCATGCTCTTTTCGACCAGACTCGTCATGCTGACACAATACGCACCTCATAGACACCTTGAGGGCTGTCAAGTACCAGATTAACAGTTGTTCCTTCCATGGGAGGCATCAGAATCAGAGGTTCCTGCAACTTATTCTTTTATCTTTCAATGCCCCTTGGCAATCATTATCCACCTGACCGTTTGATTTTTTTTTCAACAGTTTGAATGGGTTCCCATGTGGCTGTCAGATGAGATATGAACCGTGACATGCAATTCATCTATCTAAGAAACCACGAACCTCTTTTTTTCCGTTCTCGGTTCAGGCATTTCTTGTATTGCTTTTTGTTTTTTTTTTTTTTTTAACAGGATCAACCTCGATTCCTCCCATCCGCTCACAATAAGCCTCAGCATTTTACCGGACAGCACTCCACAAGTGCACTGATTCGGACTCAACCTCAGTCTGAGTTGTCTCAACCAGGTCAAACGACTTGCCCCGGATCCACCAGATGCCCTTTTTCTGCTTGGGACTTCGTTATCATGTCATCAACATAGCATTTGATTCCACGATGAATCATATCATGAAACGAAGTCACTCTGATACGTGGCACTGACGTTCTGCTTCACTAGAGGACAGTCTTCTCTCCATGGTAGCTTGTGCTCAACGACATCGGTATCCAACCCTGGCATATCTTGACACGACCAGGCGAAGGTATCCACATGCTCTTTCAACAGGGCTACCATTCTGCTCTCGACTCGCCTCTGAAGCGGCCCCAACTTTCACTTTCTTTCTGACCTCGTGCGGTTAAATCACCTTCTCCTCTTGTCTTAACAACCTGGCTAATTCCAGCAGATCACAATTTTCTTCGCCTTATCCTTTAGTGTGATAGATCGGATTGTCGAAGTCATACAGAGGTGTAACCGAATTGTTATCAATGAGATCAGGAGGATAATCACTTTTGAGGTCGGAACAAGACAAATCAAAAGGAAAGAAAAATGAAAATAAACATTGCCATTTTTATTTTTTTAAACTGCAAAAATAAATGAAAAACAGGGAACACCGCTTTTAATCACAAAAACATCCATTTATTACTGATGCAAAATGTTGCAAAATGAAACACATGAGATGACCCTTACAATGGACCATTACGTTTCGGGCAAAACGTATGGCTTTCATGCAAACAAAATTGAAAAACAGAAATTCTACACTTCAGGATGAGTGACAGTGGCGATCTTTGAGGCCTTCCAGTTCCCTGGTACGCACGACTTTATCCACGACTCAAGCTCGCGGTCACTGTCGATCTCTTCACTCACTATACAGGCGTGACCTGGATCCAGCATTCCGGCACTAACGAATGTGAACGGTGGACGACGTCCTCTGCTTTGTCTAGACAAGTCTTGGTCTGGTTGATAGCCAACCCCGAACATATCCTCTTTCACCACAATGTCTATGATCTTCCCCCAGCCTAGGGCTTCTCTGTTCTTCACCACTTCCATGGCCTGTTTGTAAGAAGAAATGGACAACTTCTTCTCTTTCTCAGCAAGAATGGCATTCTCCACCTTGACGGTTTCAACTGCCTGACTTGGTGTTTCAAATTTTCCACCGTCCATTTCTACTTCCGACATCTTCTGAGTTGTCTCCCTCATCACTACACATCCATTTGTGGCGACGGCTGCACAACAGTTATCAACACCAGGGAATGCTCCACTCTTCATCAAATGTTTTGAGACCACAGACACTGAAGTTTTTAACTGATTCCCCTCAGTCACCTCTATTCCCCTCTTGTCCTTTGACACCACTTTCACTCCCACGAGACCTGGCACGGGGTTAGGGTTAACATTCAGTGTTGGCGCCAAACTGATGGCCTTAGAATCCACCATGTCCTGGACGACGTGCTTGAAAGCTCTACAACCCTCAATGTCATGTCCTGGTGTCCCAGAATGGAACTCGCACCTGGCATTCTCATCGTAGTTCGCAGGCCTCCGATGCGGTTCTACAGGAATCAATATCCTTGGCCGAACCAACCCAAGATCCCTCAACCTCTTGAACAGAAGGGTATAAGTCACGGGTGGCTTATCAAACTGACGATCTGTCCCCTTCTTCACTTAGCTCTTAGCTTTCTGTACTTCCTGTTGAGGTGGCGGTTGCTGCTGTGGTACAGGTGGATTACCAACAGAAGTGGTTACAGTGGCAGCATAAGGGTGGTAACGATCTTTACCGTGTTCCTTTCGGGTAGGCACACCACCTGATTCGACCATCTTGAGCTGACCATTGCCAGAGGGTTTCTGTACTGCGGATGACGCCTGAACTTTCTCCTTTATCATCCAGCTTTCAATCCTCTCCAACCTCTCAGCAATTGCTTTCTTCCCCAAGGCGAGCCCTTGCACGACTTTGAACAGTTCTCTCATCATCTCTTTCAATTCGAGAATGTCGGCGTTGGGTGGATCCATCAGCTTGGATTTGTTGAGTCTGGCTGGATATCTGAACGGAAGAGCTATGCGCACCGATTAGATACTGACACCTACAAAACAGCAAACATGTTAATATGACTCACACATGCAATGTCTATTCGTATGAGGCATTGTCCTTTGATTCTGGCTTCATTGAGACAGATAATATTTTAACAATAACATTTTGGCATCAGGATGTCTCTCGACCAGAACCTCAATCAAAAACGGACCCTGAGTACGGATAGACGTGGGTTAAATGCAGATGAATGCGAAATGGGAATGATGCAGATGCATGAATGCAAATCACTTTGCCATCTTCCAAGTCATCTGAAAACCCAATAAGTCTCTGAACCAGTCACAGTCATCTGAGGGACTAAGTCACCATAAATCCGACTTGGGAAGTTCCAAAATAAACGGAACCGGAGATTACATCACTATCATCACAGGAACATCCACTGAATGGATGACAACCAGATCCTCTGAACAAATACTCTCAAATTCAACCCGGGGATCCGAAATAAACGGAACCCGCTGATAAGTACCGCGGACAAAATTCCGGCGTCTCAGAGATAGATATCCATAAGTCCATCTGAACCATAGTCGCCATCAGTACCTGCAAATGATTCAAACCCTCCCCACTCACGGGTGTCATCTAGGCCAGGGTAAGGTCAAGAGAAACGCAGCATAAATAACCCTTTCATAGAATATCATCATGTACACACCCGAAGTATGTAACGATAATGCCCCATCAGAGTCTGAACTGCTCGTGATGTCAATGTTCCGCTAAGTGGCGCAATACCACCCGCTTCCCATGAATCACTTTATTCCTAGGTGTCCTAGATTTCACTCATAGCCTGGGTATTGGGCCTTTTACCTCATGTAACTCCCACCCCAACAGAGAGACAACACAGCACAGCCAGCACAGATGAAAATGAATGAATGCAAACATAAATGCAAACAATAAATGCAAACAATAAATAAATGAATGTAATAAATGAAACAGCAAAAGCAACCAAACCCTATCCTAGAGAGCGCTAGGAGAGACTCGCTTAGGGAAGATGGACCAGCAAAAGGTCAACTTCTCTATAATCCCCAACAGAGTCGCCAGCTGTCGCATTACGCGAAAAACCGGCGGGAAAATGAAACAACAGAGCCGCCACTGTGCGTTATTTATCCCAAAAGAGGGAAAGGAAACGCTCGAAGTAAACCTGGAAAAGACATGGTCTCGCGACCAGAGATGCAAGGATCGGGAGTCGGTTATGCGAAGGGAAGGTATTAGCACCCCTACGCATCTGTCGTACTCGATGGGATCCACGCTCAAAAGAAAGGATAAAGGTTGCTAAAAACTGCTCAAACATCACACACTGGCTGAAAAGAGACACAGGAAAACAAGAGAAACTAACTCGGCAGGATATCGCATCCTGGGCCTATGTAGTCTGTCAGGCACAGACATCAGAGTCGACGTAGTTCGGGACAGGGGAAACGTGCTCGCTAGTATGTCGCATCCTATGCATACGTATCTTCTCGGTTTAAAGAAGAATCAGAGCACTCATAGCTCAGCTAACGCACACCAAACAAAACCACACGGGAAACCGATTGCCAATCGCTGGACTTACGTCAGACTCCACACAAACAGGCAAACATGGAAACCGAATGCCAATTGCTGGACTTACATCAGACTCCGAACCAACAAACATACACACAGGAAACCGACTGCCCATCGCTGGACTTACGTCAGACTCCAACAAGCAAACAAGACACAGGAAACCGACTGCCAATCGCTGGACTTATGTCAGACTCCAACACACACAAAGGGGGTTGAAAAAGAAAAAGGGCGCCCGGAGAGATCAGCTCATCTCCTGCCTACGTACCTCATCTGGTATAAGGATCAGGGCGACGTAGTTCCCCTTAACAGGGAAAAAGGACTAGCCTAACCAGAGACTGGGAAATGACAAACTAGAAGGGAGACTAACTCGAGCCTAATAATTATCATGTAAATTCACCATGGTCCTAGGTTAAGGTTTCTATCTAACTTGCACAGGGAGCAAGCTATCCTAAACAGCACAGGCAAAGCAAACATACACACAAATAACACACACTATATACAAACAAAGTGGGCTCGCACAAGGTTAGGCTGTGAAACACAAGCCAACTGGAATCGGGTGTAATTAGCTCTTAACCCTAACATTGAGAGTTAGGGTGAAGCAAATGAAATGGGAAGTGAGGGTAAGACCTCACAGCTTATCCCTGGCCTGGGAGAGCTTCAGACAAATGACAGTGTGGGACTTCAGAAAGTAGGAACTCTTCTATCCACATATGACTGACACAACAAAGATCTTGGGTTAATATCCACAATGCATCAACACAAGGTGTGTGAGCAGAGTGAATGACACACTGATTAGTAGAAGATGGATTGCACATCTCTTTTATCTGCCGATTGCCTCATAGAGGTCTTTTCCTGCTTGGCACAAAAGATAAACAAACACAAGCATTGCCTCTTAAGGAGGGCTTCAGACAGGTGCCTGCCAAAGTAACAGGACAGGTCTTCCAGACTACATGAAGTCAGAGAGTTATACCTCAAATGGTTAAGCAACCACAAGATAGCAAAAGCAAGTTCAAAAGAACTTAAGCAACTTATGTACCTGGAAAAAATCTAACTCAATCAGTATACAAGTCAAACAACCAAACAGACAACCAATAGTCAACAATCAACAGACACAGTCAAACAAGCAATGTAACCATGTGCAATGCACAAGCTCACACTCAAATGAGCTAACATCAACCTACAAAACAAATCAAGATTAGTCAACATCAACCAAATAATCCATCCAAAGGAGTGAACCACTTCACTTAAGACAATGTGCTTCTTTAACCTGAAATCAAAGCTCAACTGTGAGAGGCAAACCACTAGGGCAAGGCCTAGGGTCAAAGAGGGAGAAAAAATTCAAAACAGAACATGAAATTCAACATGAGTCAACCTTAATCAATTAAGAACACAATCCAAAAGGTCTCATGTCAATATCATCAACCAAATTCATTTCATAAACCAATCATGGCAAGGTATGCAAGTTGAAAGCACATTGAGACAACAGAATGAACAAATGCACATTAATTCAAAAATGATTCAATTAATCTCAAGAAAATTCATGGTTAAACAGAACATACAACATGATCAACACACACAAAAATTAAGACAATTGGACATGATTAGGCATGGTAATCAAATTGTATAAGGCAAGGCAATCAAAACAAGCTCAAATGGGACACCAAATGTTACACCAACTTAGCACAAGCCTAAAACAGAAATGAAACATGGTAAAAACCTCAAACTAAAGCCAAAACAATCTTTAAAATGTCTAGAAAGAGTATGCAAAGTTTCACATTCATATGATAAAGCACAAGCATTTCACAAATGATTGGAAATCATGACTATTCAAAAGCTCACAAATGACCATCCATAATGAAAAATCTCAAACAAATCAGAAATGAATCCAAAAATTCCAGCAAAAATCATGATCAATCCCAACATGCATATCAAACACCATACAAAAAATCACATCATTTGGAATTTATTTGGCATAGAAAATCAATTAATCAAGTTGAGCAAGCAAAGGTGTGACACACATTGTCACACCTACATTCACAAGATCATATCTCAGCAACCACAAATGATAAAAATGCAAACTCAACACCAAAATGTCCAGCAAGATGTCTAGTTTAGGCATGTCAAATTTCATGAGCATTGGATAACCAACCATCATTTCACAAATGAAATAGTAAAGCAAGGTTCAAAAAGCATACATGTTAACATTCCCTAGCACCAATTAATTTCCAGCCATGCACAAATTGGGGAAAAATAATAAAAAAAAACTAGAAACAATAAGGAGCATGATGCAAAAATTCCCATATTATTTGGATGATTATTCAATGATTTATGAATTTATGAAGTGAAAGAAAAATTAAAAAAACATGTGAAGTATGTATGAATGTGGTATGGAGGGAAAAGGAAAAATGTAAAGGCATTTGAATTTGCGTGGTAGCTGGGAATCGAAGGGAGGAGGAATTTTAAATGAGGCGCGCTAGTAGTGAAACTCAGCGTTTCACTTAATGCGCTGGCAAGGCTAACCAATAGGAATGCGCACATGGAAACAACATGCACCAATCAGAAACGAGTATTGGACAAACACATGCAGGCGCAGGCAAATAGGTCATGAGAATCAAACGCATTTTCTGGAAAATTTATCATCATCTTCATCCAGTTCATCATGCACAGTACCATGCCAAGAACATTTTTCTCAGTTTCACAAAATAAGCATATCATCGTGTTCATCTCTCAACATACATCAACAATCCATGCCTGGTTTAATCTAATTCATCGTATATCAAGCAAATCGAAGCAATTAAGTTTCACACATCAAATCTTAAATCACTATATCTAACACAATAATGCATGGAAATCAGTGATCTAAAGCTCAGATTGCTCAACATTGAAGGATCTACAACAATCACATAACAATTTCATGAATTAAGGAAATCGATTTCTGACCTTGATGAAGATGCAGAACTGGAATAGCTCGATTCAGGCCTTGCTAAGCTCAAACAGATATTCCTTAGTGCTTGTATGGTTGAATGGATGAAGGTTTGAAGCTTAGATGTTCTCGATTCTTCCAGAATTTTCAACTGCCATGGATGACCTTCAAGCTTTAAGTTGCTTCCAACTGCACGATTTCTGCTGGTTCTTGCTTCAATAATGCTCCACAATGTTTCCAGGTGAAGAATGAATCAAGAACAATGCAATGTGTTTAAAGAAAATTGATGAAACTTTGAGAGAAAAATTTGGAGAAAATGGATCTAGATCTGAAAAAGTGATGTTGTTAGCAGAAAAACAGTTATGATTTACTATATATATGATGTGTTAATCATCCCTTAATCATGCTTAGGCCATTTGGTAATTGGATTAGTGAGAATGGAGTGTTTGTGCAAAATTGATAATTCACCCTATGCATGGGAAAACCAATGGAACAGTGTCGCATTACGCGAAAAACCGGCGGAAAACAAGAACAACAGAGCCGCCACCGTGCGTTATTTATCCCAAAAGAGGGAAAGGAAACGCTCGAAGTAAACCTGGAAAAAGCATGGTCTCGCGACCAAAGAGAATGGGATCGGGAGTCGGTTATGCGAAGGGAAGGTATTAGCACCCCTACGCATCCGTCGTACTCGACGGGATCCACGCACAAAAGGAAGGAAAATGGTTGCTAAAACACTGCTCATCAACACAAATACCAGCTGAAAGAGACACAAGAAAACAAACAAGAGACTCGGCAGGATATCGCATCCTGGGCCTACTTAGTCTATCAGGCATAGACATCAGAGTCAAAGTAGTTCGAACTGGGGGAAAAACATGCTCGCTAGGATGTCACATCCTATGCATACGTATCTTCTTGGACTAAGAAGAATCAGAGCATTCGTAGCTCGGCTCACGCACGACAAACAAAACCACACAAACACGGGCAAACATGGAACCCGAATGCCAATTGCTGGACTTATATCAGCTTCCGAACCAAACACACCCACACTGGAACCCGAATGCCAATCGCTGGACTTATATCAGCTTCCAAGCACACGACAAGAGGATACGGAATGCCAATGGCTGGGCTTACATCCATCTCCTGACACACACAAAGACAAAACAAAAAGGGCGCCCGGAGAGATCAGCTCATCTCCTGCCTACGTACCTCATCTGGAATGAGGATCAGGGCGACGTAGTTCCCCTACGAAGGGACACAAGACTAGCCTAACCAGATAACAGAGGGAGACACAACTAGGGAGACTAACTCGAGCCTAGATGTTATCATGCAAAATCATCCCAAAGTCAAGGTTGCTATCTAACTTGCACAGGAAGCAAGCTAAACCTAAAGCACAGGCAATAGCAAAGCAAACAATTACAGATAGCACACACTATATACACACCAAGTGGGGCTCAAACAAAAGGTTAGGCTGCAAGAGCAAGCCAACTGGAAGGGTAATGTTAGCTCTTAACCTTGACATTGAGAGTCAAGGTGAAGCCAGATGAAAGGTGAGTGAAGATTAGACTTCACAGCTCTTATCCCTGGTCAGGTAGAGCTTCAGACAATGAAGTGTGGGTCCAGAAACTGGGAACCCTTCTACACTTATGACACTGACTCAACTGATCTTGGGTTAATGTCCACAAGGCATCAACATGTGATGTGAGCCAAGGGACGACTCAACAGAATAGAAGGAGGTGGACTACACACCTCTTGTGTCTGCCAATTGCCTTAACAAAGGTCTTTTCCTGCATAGGGACAAAAATAAACAAGCACAAACATTGCCTCTTAAGGAGGACTTCAGACAGGTGCCTGGCCAAGTAACAGGCCAGGTCTTCCAGACTACATGGAGAAGAGATCATTATACCTCAGTGCTCAAGCTAGCAAGCAAAGCACAATCAAGTTCACAAAGGAACTATAGCAACTAAGGTACCTGAAATCAATCCAATATAATCAGTACTGAGCTCAAACAATAAGCAAACAGACAATGGTCAACAGTTAACTGTACATAAACAGACAAACAATGCACAAAGGTGCAAGCCACAAGGCATAAGCATAAGTCTCAATGCCTACAAAACAAATTCCAAGTTAGTCATAAACAAGCAACAAGCCAACTCCAATTGAGTGAACATCATTAAGCATAAGCAAATTGTGCTTTAAACCTGAAACAAAGCTCAAATGTGAGAGCACAAACCACTAGTACAAGACTAGGGTCAAAATGAGTTCAAAAAGTCAAAACAGAACATGAAACTTATCTAAAATCAAGATCAATCAATTAAGAATCCAATCCAAGTTGTTCCACATTCATATCATTCATCAACATCATTTCATGAAGCAAAGAGCACAAAACATGCAATTTAGAACCTCAAAGGACTAAACAAAATGTCTCAACTCAAATCAACTCACAAACATTTCAATAAATCACCATAAAATTCATGATCAAACAGCATTCACAGCATGACCTACAAACCAAATTTCAGCTCATTTGGACCAAGGGAAGCAAGTCAATAAAATTCGTAAAGTCAACACAAGTTTAAAAAAGCTCATACAAGGCATCAAAACATGCATCAACTTCAAGCAATCATAAAACAGAGACCAAGCATGATAAATAAATGGGACCAAAGCCATGGCAAACTTCAAGATGTCTATAATACACATGCCAAATTTCAAGTCCATCCAATAAACCACCAGAATTTCCCAAATCATATAAAAACATGTCTCACAAGAAGTCAACAAATGGTCAAACAGGGGAGAAAATCTCAATAAAATTGTAAATGCACTCAAAAATTCCAGAAAACTTTACAGGCCTTCTCAATATTCATAGGTATCCTCATGCAAAATTCCAGCTCAATTCATGTTCATATGGCATGGCAAACAAAATCAAGAAGTTGGACATGAAATGGTGTGACACAAACTGTCACACCTCTAAAGATCATAGCATATCTCTCAATCCAGGAACTCAAAAATCACAAACTATATACCAAAATGACCAGGAATGAGTCTAGTTTTAGCACAAAAAATTTCAAGAATTTCTAATGAATCCTCATTATTTCATGATCAAAAGAGTAAGCATGGTGCACAAAAGGACATGTGAAAACAAACCCTAGCCAATTATTTTTTCTACACGTGTAAAAATTTATTAAAAATCATCAAAAAAACAAGGACATCACCAGGATCATTCCACAAAAAATTGCATGTGATTTGGATAAAAATTGAATGAGATATGAATTATTTAGTGTCATGAAAAAATAAAAAAAGTGAAATGGAGCCATGTGAATCATGTAAGCATGTGAAAATAAAATGGAAAGGCCAAATGTGGAAACGGTGTGGGCAAGGATCGAAGGGAGGTCCGGATTTGAAAATAAGGCGCTCAAACACGCTGGCCATGAACAGTAGCTCGAAAACTGGATCAAAAAGCACTTTCTGGAATTTTTTTTTGAATGTTCTTCATGTATTCTTCATGTTCATAGGTCCAAGAACAAATCTCCACCAAATTGGACAAACTTTATATCAATGGAAAGGTCTCACAGCGTACATCATGGATCTATAATTATTTTAGCCTAATTGCTCATGATTAAAAAGAATCGAAGCAAAACATAATCATGTATGAAACTTCAAATCCACATATCTCTCTCATTTCTCAACCAAAATCAGTGAAACGAATTGCACATATATCTACTAAGTACGATCTATCCAAATCATCAATCAATTTCATGAATCCTTGAATTCGAAAACTGGCCTTAATTTGATGACAGTTGTGAAATCGATGTTGTTTGGCCTTGGAACACGAAAACAGATGCACTTTGATGTTTATGTTGATGAATGGAAGGAGAATCGTGGCTCAATTATGCTCAATCTTGCTACAAATTCAAATTGCCATGGATGCTCATCAACTTCAACAGCTGCGATTTCTTCAAGGTTTCTTCACTCCTTGTCTCAACAGAACTTCAATGATACCTGCAGATGATGAATCAAGCACGAACAAAGCAAAGGCAATGGTGAAATTCGATGGAAAAGTGAAAAAAGTTTTGAACAAAATTGAGAGAATTTGAGAGATTTTGATTTGGATCTGAGAGAATGAATGTGTTAATGTGAATTCTGTTACAATTAAGAATATATATGATGTGTTAATCACCTTGGTTAAACATGATTAAGCTAAATGCAATGAGATTAGTGTAATAAAGCTTTTATGCAAAAATGCCAAAATGCCCTTATGCACAAATGACCAATGGAATAGTAAAAATTCATTTGAGGCAAGTCACAAATTCTGTTTCAAGGCCATTTGAATTGGTTTGGAATGAAAATTGCATGTACTTTTGAAAATCCCTTTTTTTTCACCCTTTTTCAAATTCAAATAACATGAAAAATGGACTTTTTATGTAATGATTTTTGATGAAATGTGATGATGGATTATGATAGTGCGTGTCAAATGTGACTTGCTCAAAAAAGAATCACTCAAATTGGCCAAATGGTTCAAGAGTTATGCCACTTTGAAATTCAACTTTTCCTGAAAATGATTTGATCATAACTTGCAAACCACACATGAGAAATGAGTGTTCTTGGATTTTTTGGAAAGGCAAGAGCAAGATCTTCAACTTTCATGTTGGACAAAATTCCATTTGAAGCTTTCTTGGACATGAAAATTTGAGGAGAAGACCTTTCCATTTTTGGCAGTTTGAAATTACAGGTCACTTACTATTTTTGGAAACTTTTCCTCTGACCTCAAATTCAGCTTGACTGATGACTTCTGAACATCCAATATTTGGCCAAACCACTTCAAAATGATCCCTAGGTCACATGAACTTTTTGAACCAACCATAGGGCTTTGTTTCCTTGAGAAATGCACTTGCTTGTTTGCTTGACTGATTCTCCTGACCAGTTGACCTAATCTTGTCTGATGAACTTGCACTTGGGCAAAGGACAATGCAATGCTATGCAGTGGACTATGTTATGTTAATGACTTAATATGAAATGAATGTACAAAATGGGAGGTGCAAATTTGAGGTGCTACAGCTGCCCCTATTCAATCAACTGGGAACCCGAACGGATGATAGCAACGGCTGTCAGACTTTCAGGATAAACAGGGATTGAATACCGAAGAACCGTAGAATTTGCACAATGCAGGGATCCACCAACGGAAACGTCCACTGGGATCTGATATTTATTACCGGGATTTTGATTGATTTCTGGTTTTTTTTCAAAGGTACAACCACCTCCAGACATCGAAAGACGATGAATGGTGACAGAAATTACAAATAGACGTCAACGGACGAATAGGAAAAACTCGATGTTTATCGAGACCAACGAAGAGGTAACCAGACATTAATGAAGGACTGGAAGGGATACAACCACATGTCAGCGGACATAGTGGGAAAAACTCGACGTTTACCAAAACCAACGGAGAGATAACTCTACTGGGGAAGGAAATACATCTAGTTGTCAACGGACAACTAGGAAAAACTCGACGTTTATCGAAACCAACGGAGAGGTAACCAGACATCAACGGATGAATGGGAAAACTCAACCAGACGTCAATGGACGACGGGGAGAAGCTCGACGTTTATCGACACCAACGGAGAAGGAGAAAGCTCAACGTTTAGCAAAAACCAACGGAGAGGAGGAAACTTCACTAAGGAAGGGATATAACAACCGAAAACTGAATAGGACGTCCACCGACGACTCTACTGGGGATTCTGGCTGGGAAGCAACCAGACATTAACGAATGACTGGGGAGTAGGGTATACAATCAGACGTCAACGGACAAAAGAGAAAAACTCAACGTTTATCAAAACCAACGGAGAGGTAGCTCCGCATGGGGAAATACATCACCAACAACCGCCAACAGACGATCGGGAAAAACTCGACGTTTATCGAAACCAACGGAGAGGTAACTCTGGGGGACTCAACAACCATTAATTAATGATCTCTGGGGAATATACCACTATACGTCATCGGACGCATAGGAAAAACTCAACGTTTACCGAGACCAACGGAGAGGTAACCCCTACTGGGGAGAGAGAACAAGACTCAACCAAACTTCAACGGACGATTGGGAAAAACTCGACGTTTGTCGACACCAACGGAGAGGAGGACCGGACATCAACGGATGACTTGCGACAGGAGGACAACTAGATATCAATGGAAAACTAGGAAAAACTCGACGTTTATCGAAACCAACGGAGAGGTAGCTCTCTGGGGATCAAGGTCACGACAGGGAGCAGACGGGAAGGAACACCAAGGATGCCGGGTTGTAGGCATGAAAAAGGTGATCGACCAAAGCATGAATTGGTTTGTAGTCCAACACACTCATCATCCTGAAGAGAGCGAAAGAAAATTTGTTAGAGGATGGACATTCGATTCCACAATGAATACGAATCTTACTCAGCTGGGGAGGACAAAACTTCGACCCAAGAGCGCATGAGATATATCATCTATAACCGTCAAAACGTAGATAATACCCTCACATGGAAGATTAATCTAACCAGTTTGTAGGTTGTTAAATGGATAAATCGACCGACATCATCCTGAAGAGAGCGAAAGCAAACTTGTTAAAGGATGGACATTCGATTCCACAAGGAATACGAATCTTACTCTGATGGTGAAAACAATCAAAAGACTGACCAAAGAGCGCATGAGACATATTATCTATAGCCGTCAAAACGTAGATAATATACTCGCATGAAAGATTATCCATAACCGGTTTGTAGGTTGTTAAATGGATAGATCGACCGACATCATCCTGAATAGAGCGAAAGCAAACTTGTTAAAGGATGGACATTCAATTCCACAAGGAATACGAATCTTACTCTGATGGTGAAAACAATCAAAAGACTGACCAAAGAGCGCATGAGACATATTATCTATAGCCGTCAAAACGTAGATAATATACTCGCATGGAAGATTATCCATAACCAGTTTGGTTGTTAAATGGATGAATCAACCGACATCATCCTGAAGAGAGCGAAAGCAAACTTGTTAAAGGATGGACATTCGATTCCGAACAAAGGAATACGAATCTTACTCTGATGGTGAAAACAATCAAAAGACTGACCAAAGAGCGCATGAGGTATATTATCTATAGCCGTCAAAACATAGATAATATACTCGCGTGGAAGATTATCCATAACCGATTTGTAGGTTGTTAAATGGATAGATCGACTGACATCATCCTGAAGAGAGCGAAAGCAAACTTCTTAA
The DNA here is from genome assembly GCF_024323335.1 of Lathyrus oleraceus. Lineage (NCBI taxonomy): Eukaryota > Viridiplantae > Streptophyta > Magnoliopsida > Fabales > Fabaceae > Lathyrus > Lathyrus oleraceus. The sequence goes on along the minus strand of NC_066585.1, from coordinate 323,177,780 downwards.
AGGATGGACATTCGATTCCACAAGGAATACGAATCTTACTCTGATGGTGAAAACAATCAAAAGACTGACCAAAGAGCGCATGAGACATATTATCTATAGCCGTCAAAACGTAGATAATATACTCGCATGAAAGATTATCCATAACCGGTTTGGTTGTTAAATGGATGAATCAACCGACATCATCCTGAAGAGAGCGAAAGAAAACTTGTTAAAGGATGGACATTCGATTCCGAACAAAGGAATACGAATCTTACTCAACTGGGGAGGACGACTTCGACCCAAGAGCGCATGAGATACATTATCTATAGCCGTCAAAACGTAGATAACATACTCGCATGGAAGATTATCCTAACCGGTTTGTAGGTTGTTAAATGGATAAATCGACCGACATCATCCTGAAGAGAGCGAAAGCAAACTTGTTAAAGGGTGGACATTCGATTCCGAACAATGGAATATGAATCTTACTCTGATGGTGAAAACAATCAAAAGACTGACCAAAGAGCGCATGAGGTATATTATCTATAGCCGTCAAAACGTAGATAATATACTCGCATGGAAGATTATCCATAACCGGTTTGTAGGTTGTTAAATGGATAGATCGACCGACATCATCCTGAAGAGAGCTAAAGCAAACTTGTTAAAGGATGGACATTCGATTCCACAAGGAATACGAATCTTACTCTGATGGTGAAAACAATCAAAAGACTGACCAAAGAGCGCATGAGACATATTATCTATAGCCGTCAAAACATAGATAATATACTCGCATGGAAGATTATCCATAACCGGTTTGGTTGTTAAATGGATGAATCAACCGACATCATCCTGAAGAGAGCGAAAGCAAACTTGTTAAAGGATGGACATTCGATTCCGAACAAAGGAATACGAACTTACTCAACTGGGGAGGACGACTTCGACCCAAGAGCGCATGAGATACATTATCTATAGCCGTCAAAACGTAGATAACATACTCGCATGGAAGATTATCCTAACCGGTTTCTAGGTTGTTAAAGGAAAAATCGACCGACAAGAAAGGCATCGGGATACCGAGCCTAGGTATGCGAAGATGACCAATCAAAAAGGGAAACCACAAACATTACCAGCAAATGGCGGATGAAAGAGGACCCACTGGGGATAAAGTTGCTGACTCGGAGCAAATATCCGAAAGATGAAAAGGAATATCAATACCGACTGGATAATGATAACCACAAAGAGGGGATTACATCTACCGGTTAGTAGGTAGAAAACCACGGAACAGTAACCGTCATCACTAGGATGAGATCTAGAGTAGACTCCACACAGGGGAGGAAAGAGGATTCACATCTACCGGTTAGTAGGTAGAAGACCGCTAAGGTAGGACTTACAACTGCTGGTTTGTAGGCAGAGGCCAACAAACAGTATGCTGAAGATAAGATGAATGAGTGTCGGTTAGTGAGCAACTATTCATTTATACCACAGGGAAGCACAAGAGACAGTCAATAGGAAGCCAATTTAGGGTCGATCCAAAAAGGCATACTGAATCAAGACTCATCCTAATGAGGAGAGAACTCAATAGGGAAAACCCATCCCGTTATGTGTAGGGAGGGAACGGAAACAACCGTCATCCATAAGGATATAACTCAGTGGGGATCGCAGAAGGAAATGACAGACACTTTCTGCTTAAGGGGTCAACTCTATATGGAGAGATCAGACACACCCACATCTGCTAGGGGAGAAACCACTGGGGGAGAAACGGGTTTTCCTTTCACCAACGGATGAGGAAATAAACCTCTCTGGGGGGTACCAATCCTGAATGCTGTCAGGAGCAACTGTAGCAAACGTGTCGTACAGATGTTGAACGAGAATCCGCCTCTGCCGGGGATACGGTCTAGTGGGTAACCCATGAATGCGTATGTTTGAATTTTTCCATGGCGTAATGCTCCATATCGAATGGAAATGCTACGCAATTTGAGGATGCAATAATTACTATATGCCAAATGCAAATGATGAAAACTCTGCTGGGGAGCCCCAAAGATCAGATACTCCAACTCTGTGGGGAGACCCCGCTTGAAGAAATCTGCTTGAGGAAGACTCTGCAGGGAGAGCAACGACTTCTCACTCATGCTGGAGAAAGTGATACTGTGAATCAACCAGACCTCTGGTGAGGATAGATAGGCATTGATAAAACTCATCATGCCAACAACTCCGCTGAGGAATCTATCCGAGGGAATGACGGGGTACTGGGATGTCAATCCACCAAGTATCGAATCTTCCAAAGACAAGCACCCATACCGGGGAAAGGAGAAGGCTGCTCTGCTGGAGAGACGAAAGTTGAAGTCTTCAGTAAACACTCTGCTTGGGGAATTGCCCCACAACAGTATTTCAACAGCAACCTTGCTGGGAATGCCCCACGGTAGGGCTCAAACAACCCTCTACTGGAGATGCCCCACAATAGGGCTAACAGGGACTTGGAGGAAGAATGTTGCACTGTCGGGGACATGAAGATGAACAACTTCAACCAACACTGCACTGAGCAACCTCGCTGAGGAGAAACCATAAGAGGTTCTACAGGAAAAAGCACAGTTATGCTCGAGATACGAACAAATGTCTTACCTGTTGGTAATCATACCACCCTTGGGAGAGCACTGCGGATCTCCTAAGTTTCCTTCCATCATTGTGAATGTTCACTTTGTTTAAGAACAATTTGTGAAAAATTTGTTTATTTTGAAAACAATGATACTTTATCAATTGAAACATGCAAAACATTCGTTGAGTTGAAACAAATAAGAGTGCAAATAATTGGATAAAAGCTCAAATTGATGTGATGGAATGGTAGTCTGCAAAGGGCGAGACTCCATAGATCTGTACAAGTTTGAAATCCGTGATATATATTGGAGAGGGCTACATTGAACATAATGACCTTTCCTCTACCATTCCGAATTTTCAATGTATTCGGAGCTTCAGTAGACGACGAATCGAGAATCCCTGGCGGATGACAGATGTAGAACATAGTCTTGTCAAGAGGCAGTTACTTGCCAAATCCCTAATTTTTGCCTAGATTGCCCCAGTGTGAGGTGATCAATCTAGCGGGATGCAAATTCTTTTTTCAATGTCTCTAACTTTTGCCTGGATCGCCCTTTTGGGTTTTCAATCCACCGAGACGCTCCTTTTTGCCTAAGTCGCCCTTTGGGGTGTTCGACTTAGCGAGCTGTTTTGCCCTTTTTTTGTTTTTGTTTTAGGCGAAGTATTTCTTGACTGCATCTGGATTCACAGGACGAGTGAACTTCTCTATCCATTGTTGTAAGCGTCAAAGCACTGCCTAAAAAGGCTCTCTTGACAACATATGGACATTCATAGCTTGGGGTTCACTTGCCCCTGGAATCGGGCACAAAAGACAAGACTTTCTTGAGCACAAGGTCACCTTCTCGGAACACACGAGGCTTGACCTTCTTATCGAATGATTTCTTCACTCTCTGCTGATGTAACTGACCATGACACATGGCAGTTAATCTCTTCTTTTCAATTGGATTTATTTGGTCGTAATGACTCTGAATCCATTCAGCATCAGCCAACTTGGGACTTTGAGGGTGCTAGTTTTCTTTTGTTTCTTTCTTTCTTTTCTTTCTTTTGATTTCGTTTGATTTTGCACCCTCCTCTTTCTCCTTTTTTTTGTTTTTTTTGTTTTTTTGTTTTTTTTAATGCCCCAGTTGGCTGTTCTGCTGATTCTCGAGATGCAGCTGAGTGATCTTCTTTTCTTGCTCAAGAAGTCGGGAAATCTCGTCAGGAATCCTTTCAACATCATCTTCTTCCGCTTCGAATACAGGGAATTCAAAATTGGGAGATAACGTCGGATCATTATGTTCAATGGGTTTAAGAAACAACCTGCATAATGATTTTGAGATGAAAAGCTTTTTGAAAAACAAATAAGACAATCGTTATGCAGATGAAAAGATTGTTTTTATTCTTGTTTTTAGGGTTTTTTTTGTGATCACCAATTTCATGCAAAAAGCAAAAAGGGAAAACAAATGGAAAAACAAATGTTTTAATATGCTTTTACTTGAATGAAAACATCATTGCATAAAATGTTGCCAACAATGTCATCACTTCTCCTTTTGGCATGGGAGAAGGGTTTTTAAACAAAGTGATTATTCCTCTGACTTATGAACAACTGTAGGAACGCCCACAGTGACCCAATTGCGATAGATCCCACCAGGGATGACAAATGTCAGAATCCTTTGCACCAACAACTTCTGCTTTGAATAACCCGTTCTGTTGAATCTCAGAAGACAAGTCAGCGCCAACCTGGGACTTGTTATCTTCAAGCTTGATTAACATGGGGACCCAAGTCCTCAAAGCTCAGAATTCCTGATCTGACAAGGTCCTGCACCTTACTCTTAAACTGAAAGCAGCTTTCCACATCGTGACCAGGAGCACCCGAATGATACACACAATGCTGCTCAGGCCGATACCACCACCGAGGGTTGACGGGTATAGCCGGTGGGTCTCTGGGAGTAATCAAGTTCCGCTCTATCAAAGAGGGATACAACTCTGTGTATGACATAGGAATCGGGTCAAAAATGATCTTCTTCCTCTCATTACTTGTACTGGCTTGATTACCATGGTGAGGCTGGTAAGCCTGCTGCTGAGGACAAGATTGTTGTTGCTGATATTGCTGAACTGGCCTTCTCTGCTGTTGGTGAGGTTGAGTTGCTGGAATAGTCACAGCAGCAGCCTGACTATATTGTCCTCTGTTCACACTCCTCCGACGGTACACAACATTTGTTTCACTTTCTCCCCTTTTGGGTGCCCCAGAGTATGGCTTCTTAGAACTCGACGAACCTGAAGAGCCAGGATCTTGAATCTTTCCTGCTTTGATAAGACCCTCTGTTCTTTCTCCACAGACAACAACATCAGAAAAGCTACTGAACGGGAAACTCCCCAGGAGATCCATGAACACACCCTGCAAGGTCCCGATGAACATGTCAGTCAGCTCTCTTTCCAACATCGTAGGTTGCACTCTTGCAGCTAGCTCACGCCACCTCTGGGCATACTCTTTAAAGCTTTCACCGGTCTTCTGACACAAGCTCTGCAACTGAGTTCGGCTCGGAGCCATATCCATGTTGTGCTTGTACTGCCTCAGAAAGGCTTCACCCAGATCTTTCCAGCTTCTGACTGATTCTTTCTTCAGATCCATGTACCAGTCCAAAGACGCTCCAGACAAACTGTCTTGGAAAAAGTACATCCACATCTTCTCATCATCAGTATATGCGGAGATCTTTCTGTAGTAAGCCTGCACATGAGTGCGAGGACAGGAAGTGCCATTGTACTTGTCAAAGGACGGCGCTTTGAATTTGTAAGGGATTCTCAACCCATCAACCAAACCCATATCAGTCACATCAAACCCAAGGGAGTTCTGACATTCCATGGCTCGGATTTTCTCAACAAGGGCGTCAACTTTTCTATCCCTCTCTTCAGTCCTTACAACCTCATCATCATCACTGAGCAGAGTGAACATGTCCTCTTGTCTGTCGACAATAGGAGCTGGATGACGAACAGGAGCTCGAGTAGCTCTGCCATTGACAGTCTCTGTAGCAAGAGGCTGTCCATTGATCCTTATTCCTCTGAGCTCATCCCCGACGGCATAGTCGTTAGCGGGAGCAGCAACGTTGACATTCTCATGAACAGGTGCAACAGCAGGCGAAGCACGGTTGGACGTCTGAATCACAGTCTCTTGTCTCTGAACCAAGGCTCTAAGCTCCTCCTGACCTTGCGCAACCCCTTGCATCATGTTCTTAAATTGGGCCATGTTCGCCCTCATCTCAGCCAACTCAGTCTGAACCTGATCCATAATCCTCTGATGATTGAGTCTGGTTGAGTAACGATGCGGTCTTTGATCAGCTATCCTGTCTCAGTCAGGAACCACAATGAGAAGTCTTTCCAAACATGTCTGTAATGCAGGGATGCTATGTGCATGATATGGGTACTATTTTGTCATGAATGATCCTGATAAAGGATATGCGTATGCGAGTTAACTTTTTTCGGTTTTTTTCATGCATTATTATTTTTTGAAAAATAAACATGCTATGATGCAAATGATGCGAACATGACTGGTCAGGCTGTGCGTCTCAAGGCACAGGGTCAGAGCTTCGGCTTGAACTCGGAATCACAATTCATCTGAAACCCAAAGTCATCTGAACCGAAGTCAACTGAACCATATCCACATCTGAGCATCCTCAAATTCAGCCCAGGGATCCGAAATAAACGGAACCCTCCGATCAATACCAGGATCAAACCTCCGGCGTCCAGAAATAACGATCCATAAATCCGACTCATAAATAGGACTCTGATCAACCAATAGTCACCAACAAAGTCACCATCTGAACATGCATCTGTAAGAATCACCCTCCCCTCACAGGTAAATTCTAATCAGGTCATCCTAAGGCGGATAATAGTCTCGACAATCGGGCAGAGATACTCAATGGGTTTGCCCTTTCGGGTATGCCATTGTAGCTCTCCTGAGATCGTCTAAACCAAAGATCCGGGAAAGATCGGTCACCTAAGTCAACAACTCAGATGAGATCATCCAACCTGAGTGGAATAACTCCAAACGGAAGGACTCCCTCAAATGAACCTCGTCTGGTTGTGGTGACACGTCGCAACAACATGCTGATACAGCAAGTGAGGAAACGTGAGACCACACTAATCCTAGGTGTATACTCGGGCCTGGGTTTTAGCCCCACTCAGAACACCCACCCCAAACAGAGAAACCAACCTGCACAGAGGACAACTCAATGACAGTATGATGCATGCAAACAGATATGCACATATATACAACATAATAATCATGAATGCAATGAATAACAGCAAATAGAAACCAAAACCCTAACCTAGAGAGCGCTAGGAGAGACTCGCTTAGGGAAGATGGACCAGCAAGAGGTCAACTTCTCTATTTCCCCAGCAGAGTCGCCAGCTGTCGCATTACGCGAAAAACCGATGGGAAACAAGAACAACAGAGCCGCCACCGTGCGTTATTTATCCCAAAAGAGGGAAAGGAAATGCTCGAAGTAAACCTGGAAAAGCATGGTCTCGCGACCAAAGAGAATGGGATCGAGAGTCGGTTATGCGAAGGGAAGGTATTAGCACCCCTACGCATCCGTCGTACTCGACGGGATCCACGCACAAAAGGAAGGAAAATGGTTGCTAAAACACTGCTCATCAACACAAATACCGGCTGAAAGAGACACAAGAAAACAAACAAGAGACTCGGCAGGATATCGCATCCTGGGCCTACTTAGTCTATTAGGCATAAACATCAGAGTCAAAGTAGTTCGAACTGGGGGAAAAGCATGCTCGCTAGGATGTCGCATCCTATGCATACGTAGCTTCTTGGACTAAGAAGAATCAGAGCATTCGTAGCTCGGCTCACGCACGCCAAACAAAACCACACAAACACGGGCAAACATGGAACCCGAATGCCAATTGTTGGACTTATATCAGCTTCCGAACCAAACACACCCACACTGGAACCCGAATGCCAATCGCTGGACTTATATCAGCTTCCAAGCACACAACAAGAGGATACGGAATGCCAATCACTGGGCTTACATCCATCTCCTGACACACATAGAGACAAAACAAAAAGGGCGCCCAGAGAGATCAGCTCATCTCCTGCCTACGTACCTCATCTGGTATGAGGATCAGGGCGACGTAGTTCCTCTACGAAGGGACACAAGACTAGCCTAACCAGATAACAGAGGGAGACACAACTAGGGAGACTAACTCGAGCCTAGATGTTATCATGCAAAATCATCCCAAAGTCAAGGTTGCTATCTAACTTGCACAGGAAGCAAGCTAAACCTAAAGCACAGGCAATAGCAAAGCAAACAATTACAGATAGCACACACTATATACACACCAAGTGGGGCTCAAACAAAAGGTTAGGCTGCAAGAGCAAGCCAACTGGAAGGGTAATGTTAGCTCTTAACCTTGACATTGAGAGTCAAGGTGAAGCCAGATGAAAGGTGAGTGAAGATTAGACTTCACAGCTCTTATCCCTGGTCAGGTAGAGCTTCAGACAATGAAGTGTGGGTCCAGAAACTGGGAACCCTTCTACACTTATGACACTGACTCAACTGATCTTGGGTTAATGTCCACAAGGCATCAACATGTGATGTGAGCCAAGGGACGACTCAACAGAATAGAAGGAGGTGGACTACACACCTCTTGTGTCTGCCAATTGCCTTAACAAAGGTCTTTTCCTGCATAGGGACAAAAATAAACAAGCACAAACATTGCCTCTTAAGGAGGACTTCAGACAGGTGTCTGGCCAAGTAACAGGCCAGGTCTTCCAGACTACATGGAGAAGAGATCATTATACCTCAGTGCTCAAGCTAGCAAGCAAAGCACAATCAAGTTCACAAAGGAACTATAGCAACTAAGGTACCTGAAATCAATCCAATATAATCAGTACTGAGCTCAAACAATAAGCAAACAGACAATGGTCAACAGTTAACTATACATAAACAGACAAACAATGCACAAAGGTGCAAGCCACAAGGCATAAGCATAAGTCTCAATGCCTACAAAACAAATTCCAAGTTAGTCATAAACAAGCAACAAGCCAACTCCAATTGAGTGAACATCATTAAGCATAAGCAAATTGTGCTTTAAACCTGAAACAAAGCTCAAATGTGAGAGCACAAACCACTAGTACAAGACTAGGGTCAAAATGAGATCAAAAAGTCAAAACAGAACATGAAACTTATCCAAAATCAAGATCAATCAATTAAGAATCCAATCCAAGTGGTTCCACATTCATATCATTCATCAACATCATGTCATGAAGCAAAGAGCACAAAACATGCAATTTAGAACCTCAAAGGACCAAACAGAATGGCTCAACTCAAATCAACTCACAAACATTTCAATAAATCACCAAAAATTCATGATCAAACAGCAATCACAACATGACCTACACACCAAATTTCAGCTCATTTGGACCAAGGGAAGCAAGTCAATGAAATTCATAAAGTCAACACAAGTTTAAACAAGCTCATACAAGGCATCAAAACATGCATCAACTTCAAGCAATCATAAAACATAGACAAAGCATGATAAATGAATGGGACCAAATCCATGGCAAACTTCAAGATGTCTATAATACACATGCCAAATTTCAAGTCCATCCAATAAACCACCAGAATTTCCCAAATCATATAAAAACATGTCTCACAAGAAGTCAACAAATGGTCAAACAGGGGAGAAAATCTTAATCAAATTGTAAATGCACTAAACAATTCCAGAAAAATTCACAAGCCTTCTTAACATTCATAGGTATCCTCATGCAAAAATCCAGCTCAATTCATGTTCATATGGCATGGAAAACAAAATCAAGAAGTTGGACATGAAATGGTGTGACACAAATTGTCACACCTCTAAAGATCATAGCATATCTCTCAATCCAGGAACTCAAAAATCACAAACTATATACCAAAATGACCAGGAATGAGTCTAGTTTAAGCACACACAATTTCAAGAATTTCTAATGAAGCCTCATTATTTCATGATCAAAAGAGTAAGCATGGTGCACAAAAGGACATGTGAAAACAAACCCTAGCCAATTATTTTTTCTACACGTTCACAAATTTATTAAAAATCATCAAAAAAACAAGGACATCACCAGGATCATTCCACAAAAAATTGCATGTGATTTGGATAAAAATTGAATGAGATATGAATTATTTAGTGTCATGAAAAAATAAAATAAAAAGTGAAATGGAGCCATGTGAATCATGTAAGCATGTGAAAATAAATTGGAAAGGCCAAATGTGGAAACGGTGTGGGCAAGGATCGAAGGGAGGTCCGGATTTGAAAAAAAGGCGCTCAAACACGCTGGCCATGAACAGTAGCGCGAAAACTGGATCAAAAAGCACTTTCTGGAATTTTTTTTTAAATGTTCTTCATGTATTCTTCATGTTCATAGGTCCAAGAACAAATCTCCACCAAATTTGACAAACTTTATATCAATGGAAAGGTCTCACAGCGTACATCATGGATCTATAATTATTTTAGCCTAATTCCTCATGATTATAAAGAATCGAAGCAAAACATAATCATGTATGAAACTTCAAATCCACATATCTCTCTTATTTCTCAACCAAAATCAGTGAAACGAATTGCAGAATTATCTACTAAGTACGATCTATCCAAATCATCAATCAATTTCATGAATCCTTGAATTCGAAAACTGACCTTAATTTGATGACAGTTGTAAAATCGATGTTGTTTGGCCTTGGAACACGAAAACAGATGCACTTTGATGTTTATGTTGATGAATGGAAGGAGAATCGTGGCTCAGTTGTGCTCAATCTTGCTCCAAATTCAAATTGCCATGGATGCTCATCAACTTCAACAGCTGCGATTTCTTCAAGGTTTCTTCACTCCTTGTCTCAACAGAACTTCAATGATACCTGCAGATGATGAATCAAGCACGAACAAAGCAAAGGCAATGGTGAAATTCGATGGAAAAGTGAAAAAAGTTTTGAACAAAATTGAGAGAATTTGAGAGATTTTGATTTGGATCTGAGAGAATGAATGTGTTAATGTGAATTCTGTTACAATTAAGAATATATATGATGTGTTAATCACCTTGGTTAAACATGATTAAGCTAAATGCAATGAGATTAGTGTAATGAAACTTTTATGCAAAAATGCCAAAATGCCCTTATGCACAAATGACAAATGGAACAGTAAAAATTCATTTGAGGCAAGTCACAAATTCTGTTTCAAGGCCATTTGAATTGGTTTGGAATGAAAATTGCATGTACTTTTGAAAATCCCTTTTTTTCACCCTTTTTCAAATTCAAATAACTTGAAAAATGGACTTTTTATGTAATGATTTTTGATGAAATGTGATGATGGATTATGATAGTGCGTGTCAAATGTGACTTGCTCAAAAAAGAATCACTCAAATTGGCCAAATGGTTCAAGAGTTATGCCACTTTGAAATTCAACTTTTCCTGAAAATGATTTGATAATAACTTGCCAACCACACATGAGAAATGAGTGTTCTTGGACTTTTTGGAAAGGCAAGAGCAAGATCTTCAACTTTCATGTTGGACAAAATTCTATTTGAATCTTTCTTGGACATGCAAATTTGAGGAGAAGACCTTTCCATTTTTGGCAGTTTGAAATTACAGGTCACTTACTATTTTTGGAAACTTTTTCTCTGACCTCAAATCCTTCAATCTTGATCTTTGATATGTCAAATGAGACTCGTATGGACATGAATGAAGCCTTTCAAACCATCTCCCACCTTCAAATCCATGATTTCGGGCACAGTTGACCACAGTTGACTTTCTATGGTTTCAGATGAAATTCAGCTTGACTGATGACTTCTGAACATCCAATATTTGGCCAAACCACTTCAAAATGATCCCTAGGTCACATGAACTTGTTGAACCAACCATAGGGCTTTGTTTCCTTGAGAAATGCACTTGCTTGTTTGCTTGACTGATTCTCCTGACCAGTTGACCTAATCTTGTCTGATGAACTTGCACTTGGGCAAAGGACAATGCAATGCTATGCAGTGGACTATGTTATGTTAATGACTTAATATGAAATGAATGTACAAAATGGGAGGTGCAAATTTGAGGTGCTACAAACAGTGCACGAAAAATGTGACCAAATTCACTTGAAATTCTGTTTGGAAGCCAATGCAAGTGGTAGAATGTGAAAACAATGCTTCATTTTCAAATTTGAATTTTCCCTCCAAAATTTAGGTGAAATTTCAAATAATTATGTGATGGAAAGGCATGGCATGTGATGCATGATTTGGATAGTAGAGGTCAAGACATGAACAATGCAAAAAGAACCACTCCATTTGGCCTTATGGTTTGAAAGTTATGCATGTTTGAAGTTCAAAATTCACTTGGCCATGATTGATCCATATCTTTTCAACCATACATGAGAAATTCATGATCTTGGACTTTTTGGAAAGGGAAGAGCAAGATCTTCAACTTTCATGTTAGACAAAATTTCATTTGAAGCTTTCTTGATGATGTAATCTTGAGGAGAAAACCTTTCCATTTTTGGCAAATTCAAATTACAGGTCACTTACTATTTTTGGAATGTTTTCATCTGACCTCAAATTCTTTAATGTTGATATTTGAAATGTCAAATGAGACTTGTTCCCACATGAATGAGGCGTCTCTAACCATCTCCCACCTCCAAATCCATGATTGAATTGACAGTTGACTTTTGTTGACTTTCTAGGGTTTCAGATGAACTGATCATTGACTGATGAGCTTTGAGCCTCCAAATCTTTGCCAAACCACTTCAAAATGATCCTTGGATCACATGAACTCATTGTACCAACCCTAGGGCTTTGATCTCATGGACAATGCACTTGCTTGCTTGCACAACTGAATCTCCTGACTAGTCTGACTGATGACATGCAATGAATTATGTAATGAACAATGCAATGTTAATGACCTAAAATGAAAATGTATGTACAAATGGGAGGTGCAAATTTGAGGTGCTACACCAATGTTCAAGCCCTTCTGTTTTGATGATGCAAGCCTCAAAGGGAAACACCTCCAACACCAAAGTTATAGATCTTTTCAAGACAATCAAGATGGAATTAAATTTTGAATCATTTGGATTTTTGATGAAGAAGTTATGGGCACTTGAAGTTGGACTTTTTTGCCTTTCAATGCATTTGGTCCAAAGTGACCTATAATGTTTTGCATTATCACATGTATTTCTTTTGAGACTTTGAAATTTTATTCAACATAACATTTTAATTAGACATCTTAATATTTCCAATGAATTTGATCCCACCTCAAAATCATAAAAAATGAATGAGTTATGTTCTTGGGAAGTTGACCCAAATTTAGGGTTTCAGTCAAAATGACCTATAATGTCTTGGAATGGGAGATGACCTTCCAAGCTTCAAATTAATTTTTGATGAACATGAAAGTTGTTCATATTGTTCTTAAGAACATTGTTTCTTTTGGGATCATCTCCATTTGACTGATCAACTTCTCAAGTCCACAACTCATATCTTGATAAATTGATGTTTAAGGACACTCAAATAAGCTCAAATATGCATGAAATGATGAATTATAGAACTTCCCTTGATTGTATTTGACCATGGGCTGAGGTTGCTTCATTAGCAAGGCATTGTGGGTGATCAGATGAATTAGGGTTTCCTTGAGGAACAAACCTCAAACCCTTTGACTTGTTTTGATCAAAATGATGAATTAAGATGCTAGGGAGGCATATTTGATGGATGAGAGCTTTGAGAACCATTGCCATGCTTGCCTTCATCTTCTCTTGGCCATATCTTTGCACCAATGATCTCCTAGGAGCTTTTAGACCTTGTGATTGCCCAAGCTACAAACAAAAGATATTAGTGACATATTTTTGTGCTTTTGGTTAGTGAATAAAGATGAGAAAAGCAATAATATACAATTCAAGCATGCTTGGTGATCTCAAACCATTCACAAGTGGTCCCACCCAAAGGTAAAAGGAACCAAGATGCTTATGATCCTTGAGGCTTCGCAAATGCAATGTTATGATGCCATGAGGGATCTTAGGGTCAAAATTGGGGTCTTACAACTATGATTTTTTCTTCCACTAGTTCTCTAATAAAGTGATGGCGAATATCAATGTGCTTTGTCCTGCTGTGCTGAATAGGATTCTTGGAAATATTTATAGCAATTAGGTGTTCACAATACAATGTCATGACATCTTGTGTGACATTGTATTCAGTCAACATTTGTTTCATCCAAACCAGTTGAGAACAACTACTTCCAGTTGCTATGTATTCAGCTTCAGCAGTGGATAGGGACACACAATTTTGTTTCTTGCTAAACCATGATATCAAGTTGTTCCCCAAGAAGAAACATCCCCCTGATGTGCTTTTCCTATCATCAACACTTCCAGCCTAGTCAACATCACAGTATCCAGTCAGCATGGATCCAGAACCATGAGTATATAACATTCCATAGTCACTGGTGCCATTGACATCTTTCAGTATCCTCTTCACTTGGTTTATGTGACTGACTTTTGGTTCAGCTTGATATCTAGCACAAACACCTACAACAAAGGCAATGTCAGGTCTACTTGCTGTGAGATATAACACACTTCCTATCATGCTTCTATATAGACTTTGATCTACACTAACACCATTTTCATCTTTGGAGACTTTCAAATGTGTAGGAGCAGGTGTTCTTTTATGACTTGCATTCTCCATGCCAAACTTCTTAACAATGTTCTTGGCATATTTGCTTTGAGATAGAAAGATAGAATCTTCCATCTGCTTGACTTGTAGCCCAAGAAAATAGGTTAGCTCTCCAACAAGGCTCATCTCAAACTCAGACTGCATTTGTCTAACAAAATGTTCTACCATCTGATTTGACATCCCACCAAACACAATATTATCCACATATATTTGAGCCACCATGAGCTTTCCTCCTTCATTTTTCACAAATAGGGTCTTGTCAATACCTCCCTTCCTATATCCATTGTTAGTGAGGAACACTGTGAGTCTCTCATACCAAGCCCTAGGAGCTTGTTTCAATCCATAGAGGGCTTTCTTCAATCTGTACACATGCTTTGGAAGATTTGGATCTGTGAATCCTTTAGGTTGTTCAACATATACTTCCTCATTTAAGTAGCCATTCAAGAAGGCACTTTTTACATCCATTTGGAACAGTTTGAACTTCAGAATACATGCCACTTCAAGCAATAGTCTAATGGACTCAAGGCGAGCTACATGGGCAAATGTTTCATCAAAATCCACTCCTTCAACTTGAGTATATCCTTGTGTTACTAATCTTGCTTTGTTTTTAGTAACCACCCCTTGTTCATCAGATTTATTCTTATACACCCACTTTGTACCTATGATATTTATTCCTTCAGGTCTAGGAACCAGTTCCCATACTTCATTCCTCTTCAATTGACCTAACTCCTCCTGCATGGCATTGATCCAGAACTCATCAGTCAAGGCTTCCTTTACATTCCTAGGCTCAACCTTGGACACAAAGCAACCATGTGAGATCAGTTCCCTTGATCTAGTTGTGACCCATTTATTTGGATCTCCTATAATGAGATTTTTGGGATGATCCTTCTGAATTCTGATGGAGGGTCCCTTATTGATTTTGTCATCTTCAGGTTCAGCTTGAGGAGGTTCACTCTCCTTATTTTTGTCTGAGAAATCAGCTGGGGGATCATTCAGAGATGTCTCAACATCGTCTGTGACATCATTCTGTGGGTCATCAACCACAACATTGATAGATTCCATCATTACTTTTGTTCTGGAATTAAAGACTCTAGATGCTCTGTTGTTTGTTGAGTAGCCCAAAAATATTCCTTCATCACTTTTGGGATCCATCTTCCTTCTTTGTTCATGATCAGTCAAGATATAGCATTTACTACCAAACACATGGAAGTATCTGATTGTAGGTCTTCTCCCTTTCCAGACTTCATATAGGGTTGTAGGAGTCCCTTTCTTCAAGGTCACTCTATTGTGAACATAGAAGGCTGTGTTCATAGCTTCATCCCAAAAGTGGTAGGGCAATTTCTTAGCATGAATCATAACTCTGGCTGATTCTTGAAGGGTTCTATTTTTCCTCTCCACCACACCATTTTGCTGGGGAGTAATGGGAGATGAGAACTCATGATGAATTCCTTCTGAAGAACAGAATTCAACAAATTTACTGTTCTCAAATTTCTTCCCATGATCACTTCTAATTTTGATAAACTGAATTTCCTTTTCTCTTTAAAGTTTTAGACAAAGATCTTTGAAGACTTCAAAAACATCAGATTTTTCTCTTATAAAATTGATCCAGGTGTATCTGGAGAAGTCATCCACCACTACATACGCATACTTCTTCCCACCAAGGCTTTCCACCTGCATAGGTCCCATCAAATCCATATGGAGGAGTTCCAGTACTTTGGAAGTGGTGTCATGTGTGAGCTTCGGGTGTGACATCCTTGTCTGTTTTCCAATCTGACATTCCCCACATACTTTTCCTTCGTCAATCTTCAAGTTGGGAATTCCTCTAACAACTTCAACAGATATAATCTTCTGCATACCTTTAAGATGAAGATGGCCCAATCTTTGATGCCATATCTTCACTTCTTCTTCTTTGGCTAAATTACACATTGAAGAATAACCAATTTCTTGAAAACTCCACATGTAACAATTGTCTTTAGACCTGACTCCTTTCATGATCACTTTATTTTCTTTGTTAGTAATCAGACATTCAGTTTTAGTGAAGTTTACATTTAGACCTTGGTCACACAGTTGACTGATGCTTATTAGATTTGCAGTAAATCCCTTAACAAGTAGGACATTGTCAAGGTCAGGAACTCCAGGGAAATCAAGCTTACCAATCCCCTTGATTTCACCCTTTGCTCCATAACCAAAGGTTACATAGCTGGTGGCATGAGGATGAAGGCCAATTAGCAGGTTTTTGTTTCCAGTCATGTGTCTGGAGCACCCACTGTCAAAATACCAATCTTCTTTGGCTGAAACTCTGAAGGAAGTGTGAGCTATCAGACTTGTAACATCAGTCCTAGGAACCCATTGCTTTTTATTGACAGGTCTGTGATGTTTGGGTCTAGGTTGATGATGAGCAGGACTAGGATAGCCATACATCTTATAGTAGAAGGGTTTTATGTGGCCAAATTTTTCACAGTAATGACATCTCCATCTTTGGTTTTCCCTTTTTACTGTCTTCCTTTATGATGTTGCGACATCTCTGGTTTGCTACCAGTATGACTGCACTTAGGTTTGGATTTAGGTTTGCCACAAGTGTGACTGCACTCAGGTTTAGATTTATTGAACCCAATGCCAGATTTGTCTCCTGTCATTTGTCCAGTCTGGAGAATTTTGTCTAAGGTGTCAGATCCATTCTTTAGCATTCTTACATACTTGGTCATCTCATCTAGTTTAGAATTCAAGAATACTGCTGCAGTCTTCAACTTGGAGATGGTTTCCAACTGTTTTGCCTTCTCATTCTCCAGCTACGCTATCACTTTATTCTAGCTTTCAACTTGTTAACACACTTCTGCACTTCTGTGACACAACTTTCTGTAGGTAGTCGCCAACTCTTCAAAGGTTACTTCATCATCACTTGAGTCTTCATCAGAACCCCATCTTCCAGTCAAGGCAGTCACAAGATTTGCAGACTCTTCTGTTTCACTTTAATCAGACCAAGTGGCAACAAGACTCCTCTTCTGTTTCTTGAGGTAGGTTCCACATTCAGTTCTAATGTGTCCATACCCATCACATTCATGGCACTGAACTCCTTTTCCTTCTTTGGGCTTTTCATCTGACCTTGTTCTTCTTCCAGCATTGTTGGATTTACTGATGTCAGATGAGATGTTCTTGACATTAGCCTTAGATCTTACATCCATCTTTTTCAGAAGTCTGTTGAGCTGTCTTCCCAGCATTGCTACATCATTTTCCAGATCTTCATCAATATCTTGACCACTTTTCTCCTCTGTCTCCTCAGAGTTTAACATGAAGGCTATGCTTTTGACTTTCTTTTTAGATCCATCACACATTCCCATCTCAAATGTTTGGAGGGATCCAATTAGATCATCAACTCTTATATTGGAAATGTCTTGAGACTCTTGTATGACTGTCACTTTTATGGAAAAACTCTTAGGGAGTGACCTGAGTATTTTCCTCACTAATTTTTCATCTGACATCTTCTCACCAAGGGCTCCTGAGGCATTAGCAATTTCAAGGATATTCATATGAAATTCATGAATATTTTCATCTTCTTTCAGCCTTAAATTTTCAAACTTGGTAGTGAGAAGCTGTAGTCTAGACATCTTCACTCTAGAGGTGCCTTCATGAGTGGTTTTGAGAATGTCCCACGCATCTTTAGCCACCTCGCAGTTGTTTACCAATCTGAAGATATTCTTATCTACTCCATTGAATATAGCATTCAATGCTTTAGAGTTCCCAAGGGCTAAATTATCCTCCTCCTTGGTCCATTGTTCTTCAACCTTCTTATCAATGGTAGCTTCTCCATCCTTAGTAATAACTGGATGTTCCCAGCCTATTAAAACAACCTTCCAAGCCTTATTATCCAGAGATTTTAGGAAGGCTACCATTCGAGGTTTCTAGTAGTCATAGTTGGATCCATCCAAAATAGGTGGTCTGTGAACAGATCCTCCATCTCTCTCCATAGTACCAGAAAGTATCGTCCCTAGATCTCACCCAGAACCAGAGCAGGATGCCTGCTCTGATACCAATTGAAATTCTGGTATCAGATATGAGATGTCGAAGGTAATGTCACGACAGTAATATCTGAACAATACAAACAGGATAAAAGATAAAGAACAATAATGCAAGAGACATAAGCAATTGTTAACCCAGTTCGGTGCAAACTCACCTACATCTGGGGGCTACCAAGCAAGGAAGGAAATCCACTAAATAGAATCAGTTCAAAGACTCTCAGTAAACAACTTCAAGTTACAGTCTTTTCACCTAATCTCTACCCGTGTGACTTCTACCTAAGAACTCTTAGATATGAGATCCTACTCACTCCCCCTCAATCACACTAGTGATATAAAACAAGAATTACAATGAAAAGAAGACACTCTTCAAAGACACATACTTGATCTTACTTAACAGCTTCAATCAAGTAGACACACACTCATGCTTAAAAGCTTAGAGTGACAAATTACAACTCAAAAATCAGACCAATTCAATCATCTATCGATGAATTGAATGGCTTACAATTCAAACAACCACACAAGACTAAAACCCTTATTCTCTCTCAATATTTCGTTCGTTATTTCTTGTGTATAAAATCAGGTTTTCCATGTCCTTTTTATAGAAGCATTTGGCTGGGCTTGGACATCAAAAACCCTAAAACTATTTTCCATTCATATCTTCTCATGATAGTTGATTAGATCTCTTTGGAAAATAAGTGAATCTCGTTCTAATTACTGATTGATAGCGTGTTTAATCATATCTTCAATCATACATAGATTTGCAATAAAAACGCAATCACACAATACATAACATTCAGACTGAATATTCTGTATACAAATGTCATGACATCGGGTCTGACATCTCAGTAAAATCCTACATAATCACATTTTAAACATCTAGCAGGTACAAGTTATCTTATGTTAAGACATCACATGTGACAACTTGTGAACACTCTAGGTTTTACCAAAATTGCTGCCAACACAAGAACCAACACCTGACTTTGAGAAGTACAATGGAAACACATGTCCACTCAGCCACTTGTGATGTATGCTCACAAGATGTTAACCCAGATAGACAATGATCAACTGTTGATCCACTACTTTTAGGATAGCCTGACAGGTGTTGCGCTCCGGTGGTATATGGGGCTAAAAAGTGCAAGCATCCGCACATTCAATGATCTTGGAGAGGCGTTTGTGAAGTAGTATAAATATAATGTGGACATGGCTCCAGACAGAGATCAACTGAGGGCAATGTCCTAGAAGGACAAGGAGACCTTCAAGGAATACACCCAGAGGTGGCGAGAACTGGCAGCTCAAATAGTGCCACCCTTGGAGGAGAAGGAGATGACAAAGATCTTCTTGAAGACTTTGAGCTCTTTCTATTACGAGCGCATGATTGCTAGTGCTCCCTCAGACTTCACCGAAATGGTGAATATGGGAATGAGGCTAGAAGAGGGGGTCCGTGAGGGACGCTTGTCTCGTGATGATGGCTCCTCGGCAAATAAGTATGAGGGATTTTCCAGGAAGAAGGAGGGGGAGACTCATGTTGTTTCTTCCCATGTCAAAAGAAGGCTCTCTATAAGGAGGAAAGAGGTATGACCGACTGTTAACCAACACCAGGTGGCTCATATAGCACCCGCCTTCAGAGAAGTTCAACAATAACCACAACAACAACATCGTCAACAACAACAGGCTTATCAGCCTCACAATAATAACAACACCAACACCAACAACTATGAGAGGAAGAGGGTGAATTTTGACCCGATTCCGATGACATATGCTGAACTGTATCCTTCCTTAATTGATAGGAAGTTGATAACTCCGCGTGATCTTCCTGCTGTGCCAGCCAATCCTCAATGGTGGTACAAGCCTGAACTTCACTATCTGTATCATTCTGGTGCTCCCGGACATGACGTGGAGAAATGTTTTCCTTTGAAGACCAAGGTGCAAGACCTTGTGAGGAGTGGGATATTGTTCTTTGAGGACGTAGGCCTTAATGTGAAGAAGAACCCATTTCCCGAGCATGGGAAGGCAGCTGTTAATATGGTTCAGGGGTGCCCTGGCAAGTACAAAGTCCTTTATGTGAATGACATAAGGCAATCCTTGGTAGAGATGCATAAGCTGTTGTATGGACACAGTCATTATGAGCATGATCATGATAGGTGCCACGTGTGCACTATCAATGAAAGAGGACGCCATCAAGTGAGAAAGGACATCTAAGAGATGATAGACCAAGGGATGATTGAGATAATTCAGAATCATAATGAGGATGAAGTCGATGTTATCACTCTTGTGTTTAAAATTCCTGATCCTGTTGTTATCAAGTATGATGGCAGCAAGAAGAAAGTGGTGCTAACTCTTATGATTAAGCCGGAGGGCCCTGTCCCGTATGTATCAGACAAAGCGGTTCCCTACCGTTATAACGTTGTTATGCTGGAGGATTGGAAGGAGGTGTTGTTGCCCTCAACCTTTGTCGTGAGCATTTTTGACGTTAGTGGAGTGACCCGTAGTGGTTGTGTTTTCTCAGCTCAGCCGAAATCCCACAAAGACTTTGTGAGGAAAGATGTTGTCAATCTTGCTGGTCCTGTGGGGACTTCTTCTTCGTATCAGTCTGTTCCTGTTGTGAAGGGTGTTGACCCTATTGTTGATAAATTTGTTAAAACTCCTATCCTGGTTGGCCAGTCTGGCATGTTGAGAGAGGATGGTGATGAGATGCTAAGGCTCATCAAGAGGAGTGAATATAATGTTGTGGATCAGTTGCTTCAAACTCCATCAAAGATATTTGTCTTATCATTGTTGATGAATTTAGAGCCACACCGCGAAGCATTGCAGAGGGTGTTGGACGTGGCATACGTGGATCACGATGTCACGATTGAGCAGTTTGATAGCATTGTTGCAAATATAATGGCCTGCAACAATTTGAGCTTTTGTGCTGACGATCTTCCTGAGGAGGAAAAAGACCTTAATTTGGCTTTACATATCTCCATGAACTGTAAAGACGATGCCCTGTCCAATGTGTTGGTGGATACAGGGTCATCACTTAATGTATTTCCAAAATCCCCTCTTGCCAAACTTTCATATCAGGGGCCTCCCATGAGGCAAAGTGGAGTGGTAGTGAAAGCTTTTGATAGATCGCGTAAAACTGTGATTGGTGAATTAGACCTCCCAATCAAGATTGGGCCTAGTGATTTCCAGATCACATTCCAGGTCATGGATATACATCCGTCATACAACTGTTTGCTTGGTAGACCATGGATTCACGAGGCAAGCGCCGTGACATCCACCCTGCACCAAAAATTGAAGTTCGTTAAGAACAAAAAGTTGGTGGTGATAGGGGGAGAGAATGCTCTCTTAGTCAGCCATTTATCTTCCTTCTCCTACATTGATGCTGATGATGAGGCTGGAACTCCGTTTTAAGCCTTATCTATTGCTGAGCCTTCTAGGAAAGGGCTTTCTTCATTTGTCTCCTATAATGACGGGAAGTTGGCCATTGAGCATGGTGCAACTACTGGTTTGGGGAAAATGATCAAGATTGGAAGATAACAAGTCCTGGGCTAGTATAGGGTACTCTTCTGGTGTTTCCAATGATCTTGGGCTGTTCCAGAGTGGAGGTTTCATTCACACCGTTGAAGATCAGGAAACTGCTGCCATCGTTGAAGAAGATGAAGAGGAAGACCCTGGAAACTTTGTCATACCTGGAGGAATCTGCAATAATTGGGTCGCTGTTGATGTTCCAACAGTTATCCATAAGTCAACGTAATGTGTTCATTTTGTTTAAAAACCCTTCTCCCATGCCAAAAGGAGAAGTGAAGACATTGTTGGCATAATTGATTAATACAATGATATTCATTCAATAATTGCATGTTACATGTTTGTTTTTCCAAATTATTTTTTCTTTTTGCTTTTTGCGTGAAATTGGTGATCACCATAAAACCCTAAAAAGAGAATAAAATCAATTTTCCATCTGCATAATGATTTTCCTTGTTTGAATTCTGAAATCTCTTTTATACTCAAAATCATTATACAGGTTAATCAAACCCATTGAACATACTGATCCAACACCATCTCCCAACTTTGAGTCCCCTGTATTTGAGGCAGAAGAAGATGATGTTGAAGAGATTCCTGATGAGATTACCCGTCTGCTTGAGCACGAGGAGAAGATTATTCAGCCACATCTTAAGAATCTGGAAACAGTCAAAATGGTGTTCGAGGACTGCATTCGGGAAGTGAAGATTGGGGCACTCCTTAAAGAGTTTGTTAAGAAGGAGTTGATTGAGTTGCTACGAGAATATGTTGACGTCTTTGCCTGGTCGTATGAAGACATTCCTGGTCTAGATACTGATATCGTGCAACATTTCTTACCGTTGAAGCCTGAGTGTGTGCCTGTGAAGCAGAAACTCAGAAGAACTCATCCTGATATGGAAGTGAAAATTAAAGAAGAAGTTCAAAAGCAAATTGATGCGGGGTTTCTGGTGACTTCTACATATCCTCAATGGGTGGCCAATATCGTGTCTGTGCCTAAGAAAGATGGAAAAGTCCGAATGTGTGTGGATTATCGTGACTTGAAAAAAGCTAGTCCGAAAGATGATTTTCCTCTACCACACATTGATATGTTGGTAGACAATACGGCTAAATTCAATGTCTTTTTTTATTTATGGACGGATTTTTCGGTTATAATCAGATTAAAATGGAACCCGAGGATATGGAGAAGACAACATTCATCACACCTTAGGGAACATTCTGTTATCGAGTGATGCCCTTCGGTTTGAAGAACGCCAGAGCCACGTATCAACGTGCTATGACTACCTTGTTTCATGACATGATGCACAAGGAGATTGAGGTGTATGTTGATGATATGATTGCAAAGTTGAAAATGGAAGTTGAACATGTAGAACACTTGTTAAAGCTTTTCCAGCGGTTGAGGAAGTACAAACTCCGCTTGAATCCGAACAAGTGTACATTTGGAGTCCGTTCCGGCAAGTTATTGGGCTTTATTGTCAGCGAGAGAGGTATTGAGGTTGATCCTGCCAAGGTCAAAGCAATACAAGAGATGCCTGCGCCCAAAACTGAGAAGCAAGTCCGAGGTTTTCTTGGCCGCTTGAATTACATTTCGAGATTTATATCCCACATGACTGCCACATGTGCGTCTATATTCAAGCTCCTCCAGAAAGATCAGCGTCATGATTGGACCGAGGATTTCCAGAAGGCCTTTGACAGTATCAAAGAGTATTTGTCTGAGCCTCCGATTCTGTCTACGCCTGTTGAAGAGAAACTGTTAATTATGTATTTGACCGTGCTTCATGATTCCATGGGTTGTGTACTTGGTCAGCAAGATGAATCAGGAAAGAAATAATATGCAATATACTACTTGAGTAAGAAGTTTACCGACTGTGAGTCTCGGTATTCAATGCTTGAGAAGACATGTTGTGCTTTGGCTTGGGATGCTAAGCGCTTACGCCAATATATGTTACATCATACGACTTGGTTGATATCCAAAAGGGATCCGATCAAGTATATATTTGAGAAGCCTGCTTTAACTAGGAGGATTGCCTGTTGGCAGATGTTATCTGAGTATGAGATTGAGTATCGAGCTCAAAAAGCTATTAAAGGTAGTATCTTGGCTGACCATCTGGCACATCAACCGATTGAAGTTTATCAGTCTGTGCAATACGACTTCCCTAATGAAGAGATTCTGTATTTGAAGATGAAAGATTGTGTTGAGCTTACGCTCGATGAAGGGCCAGAGCCTGGCTCCCGATGGGGTATGGTGTTTGATGGTGCTGTCAATCAGTATGGAAATGGTATTGGGGCAGTGATTATTACTCCTCAAGGAACATATTTTCCTTTTACAGCAAGGCTAACTTTCAAAAGCATGAATAATATGGTGGAGTATGAGGCCTGTATTATGGGTTTGGAAGAATGTATTGATCTTAGGATCAAACATCTTGATGTTTATGGTGATTCGGCCCTGGTTGTTAATCAGATTAAGGGTGAATGGGAGACAAATCAGCCTGGCCTCATCCCATACAGAGATTATGCGAGGTGGATTTCAAGTTTCTTTACTAAAGTGGATTTCCATCATATTCCTCGAGATGAGAATCGGATGGCGGATGCTCTCGCTACGCTTGCTTCAATGATTGCTATCAATTTTTGGAATGAAGTTCCAAATACTACTGTGATGAGCTTGGATAGACCAGCTCATGTGTTTGCAGTTGAGGAAGTGAAAGATGATAAGCTGTGGTATTATGATATCAAGTGTTTTCTCCAAAGTCAGACTTATCCGCCCGAGGCATCTGTTAAAGATAAGAAGACTTTGAGGAGATTATCTGGCAGCTTCTACCTTAATGGCGATGTGCTTTACAAGAGGAATTTTGGCATGGTTTTGCTCAGATGCGTGGATAGACATGAAGAAGACCATTTGATGACTGAAGTCCATGAAGGTTCATTTGGTACCTATTCCAATGGACACGCTATGGCTAAGAAGATGTTGAGAGTAGGCTACTATTGGCTGACAATGGAGTCAAACTGCTGCAAGTTTGTGAAGAAATGCCACAACTGTCAGATTTATGCGGATAAGATTCATATTCCCCCGACACTTGTGAATGTTATTTCCTCACCATGTCATTTCTCCATGTGGGGAATTGACATGATTGACATGGTTGAACCTAAGGCATCGAACGATCACCGTTTTATTCTCGTAGCCATTAATTACTTCACCAAGTGGGTTGAAACGACATCGTATGCAAATGTGACCAGGCAGGTGGTTTTGAGGTTTATAAAGAATCACTCATATACCGATATGGTATGCCAGACAAGATCATTACTGATAATGGATCTAACTTGAACAATAAGATGATGAAAGAGTTGTGTAGCGAGTTCAAGAATGCACATCATAATTCTTCTCCATATAGACCCAAGATGAATGGGGTTGTTGAAGCTGCTAATAAGAACATCAAGAAGATTATTTAGAAGGTGGTTGTTACGTACAAAGATTGGCATGAGATGTTTCCATTTGCTTTGCATGGCTATCGTACATTTGTCCGCACTTCAACAGGGGCAACCCCTTTCTCTCTTATATATGGCATGGAGGATGTGCTCCCCGTAGAGGTCGAGATCCCATCAATGAGAGTCTTGATGGAAGCCAAGCTGACTGAGGCTGAATGTGTTCAGAGTCGTTATGACCAGCTGGATTTGATTGGAGAAAAGAGATTAACTGGCATGTGCCATGGTCAGTTGTATCAACAGAGGATGAAGAAAGCCTTTGATAAGAAGGTCAAGCCTCGTGTGTTCCGAGAAGGTGACCTTATGCTCAAGAAAGTCTTGTCTTTCGCGCCCGATTCCAGGGGAAAACGGACTCCAAACTATGAAGGTCGATACGTTGTTAAGAGAGCCTTTTCAGGCGGTGCTTTGTTGCTCACAACTATGGATGGGGGGGATTTCACTCGTCCTGTGAATTCTGATGCAGTCAAGAAATACTTCGCCTAAAATAAAAATAGAATAGCTCGCTAAGTTGAAAACCCGAAAGGGCGGCTTAGGCAAAAATGAGCGTCTCGGTGGATTGAAAACCCGAAAGGGCGGTCCAGGCAAAAGTTAGAGACATAAGAAAAATAAATATATCCCACTAGATTGAGTACTTCACCCTGGGGCAATCTAGGCAAAAATTAGGGATTTGGCAAGTAACTGCATCCTGACAAGACTTTGTTCTACAGTTGTCATCTATCAAAGATTCTCGCTCAGTCATCATCAACAGAAGTTTCGAATACAGTGGATTCAGAGTTGGTGGAGAAACGGTCATTATGTTCAATGTAGCCCTTTTTTCCATGTATATCACCAATTTCAAATTTGTAAAGATCCATGGAGTCTCGCCATTTGCAGACTACCATTCTATTAAATAAATTTGAGCCTTTATCCAATTCTTTGCACTCTTATTTGTTTCTGTTTAACAAATGTTTGCATGTTTTAATTGATAAATATCATTGTTTTAAACAAATAAAGTTTTCATAAATAAGTTGTTTTACAAACAAATTGAACATTCACAATGATTGAAAGGATGAGTGGAATGTCCTCAGTGTTTTCCCAAGGATAGTATGATTACCAAAAGGTAAGACATTTGTTCATACTCTGGAATTTTATATCCTCTTAATTAGATTTCAAGTTGTCTCCCCAGCGAGCGCTGAAAGAATGATACATCATCAGCTTCCCAGAGAGTCTGGTATGAGAAGTTCTCTTTGATGGCAGTAGATTGATCGGTCTTATGGATTTTTTTTTCTAGCAGAATTTGTGGATGTTCATCCAACGCATTCCCGGATAGTTTGTTTGTGCATACATGGTTATTTCCCCCCGCGGAGTCTTAGCAATCCATGATTGGTTGTAGGGTGATCCGTGTATGATCCCTTCTGTTCTAGTGCTTGCCTTGATCTTTTAGAGACATGTATCCCTCTATATGAGGCACTAGCATTTATGTTTTATCAATTATATGGTTGTCATCCCTTGTGTGGACTGACCTAAAATCCTTTATAGATTGATAAAAGTTGATATGCCGTTCTACTCATGAGGAGGTTTGGCTTTCCCCAGCATGAGTAGAAGTCCCCAGCGGAGTAAGCATGTGTTCCCTGCAGAGCTATCTTTCCAGATAATTGTTTCCTCAGCAGGAAGTTGCCTAGAGCAATTGGTGAAGGGCTTGTCTCCCTTTTCATCCCCAGCATGTCATTTGTTGACGAAGGATTCATTTCCAATTTCCTCAGCCAGGGTAGTTCCGTCGAGAGCATTTGCAGCTTGTCCCTGGTAGGGTTGCCTGATCCGAGTTTGATGATTGGTAGCTTCTTAGGTCTGAAGATTTATTCTAGCATTTTGAGCTGGTGGTGAAGATGTTATTTCCTTCCTTAGTGGAGCCAAATGCTATTTCTCCCCTTAGCAGAGTTTCCTCTCCAGCAGATAGAAGGGAGTGTTTTGATTGATGTGCATCTGATTGGTGGTTGTTGCCCACAGAGTTTCATATCGTTCCTTGATAAGCTTCTCCCGTAGAGTTTATTCTCCGGCGGATCTTATCGTTATTAACCACCTGTCCCCAAGAGAATTGACGGAATCTCCCGGGCAGATCTTCTGTGTCTTCGTTATGTCAAGATTGTTTTCCCCTGGAAGACTCCTCATGTGCAGGGTGTTGTTTCTTGCAGTTGGAAGCTATGACTTTGCCTATCCCCAATTGTGGTTGACGTCTTCCCGTGATTATTCTTCTTCCAGAGATAATCCCCACCAGAGTTTGAGTTCTCTGTTTGATCATCCTCTTTCACTGCTCCTGAATACGTCTTCTTTGTATCCTCGGCGAGTGTAGCCCTGGGATAGTGCTTGATATCCCTGATGATTTCTTTTCATCTTGCTCGGGCTGTTCCCAAACTGAGTTCTCCATTAGGCTTTGCCTTTCTTGTCGAGATGTTGTGCCGAATATCCGTTCGTGATTCTCGGACTTGTTTGTGTTAGATATGTCTATTTGTCAACATTAATCATACACAAATCATGCATATACATGCATAATCATTGCATTCAGATATTCATGTTGCATTCTTTGCCATATATATTTGCTTGTTATCCGCTTCTATTGGTGAAATGTTCTTCCCCAGGAAGACGTTCGTGTCTGATATCTCCATATAGAGTCAGCCCCATAGGCAGAAAGTGAATATCTTTCCTTCTTTCTTCCCCACTGAGTTAGATCCTCGTGGATGATTGTTGTTTCAGTTTCCTCCCCAATTATGTATCAAGATGGAATTACTCCCCTGAGTTATATCCTCATCGGATTGAGTCTTGTTTGATTGTGTCTTTCTAGTTTGTTCCTAGACTGACTTCGTTCTTGTTATCCCCTGTAGTTCCCTGTGGTTTAGTTGTTGTATTGCTCAGTAACCAGTAATTTTTCATCCCTTCCCCAATGGATCTTGTGGCCTTCTACCCAGTAACCAGTAGTTGTAAGTACTACTTCTGTGGTTTTCTACCCAATAACCGGTAGATATAATCCCCTATTTGTTGGTTATCTTTACCCAGTAACCGGTATTGATATTCCTTCGTTTTGAGTATACCACCCAGTAACCGGTGATATATCTCTTGGATAAATTTCTTTTGTCAAGCAATTTATCCCTTGCGAGTCATCTTTCATTTACCCTTGTTTGGCAATGATTGTTTCTCCTTCTGATTGGTCATCATTTTATACCCAGTAACCGGTATCCCGATGTCCTTTCTTTTCGGTCGATTTATCCTTCATTAACCCAGTAACCGGTTGTGGATAATCTTCCATGCGAGTATGTTATCTACGTTATGACGGTAATAGATAATATATCTCATGCGCTCTTCAATTGAAGTCTTTTTCTTCCTCAGTCGAGTAAAATTCATATTTCCTTTTGGAATCGAATGTCCATCCTGTAAGTCGAGTTTGCTTGTTCAGCCCTCCTTTCGGATGATGAGTGTCTTGGATTTGTTCCCAATTCACGCCTGGTTGGTCACCAATTATATACCCAGTAACCGGTATCCCTGGTGTTCCTTCCTTCTGCTCCCTATTATGACTTTTTTTATCCCATGCGGAGTCAGATTTTCCTGAGTTGAGATGTGCCTTTTGGGTCCTCCTCAGATGTTTCGGATGATTGATATCTCTCACCCTTATACCGGTCTTAAATACTCTTTCTCCATGAGCTTGTTGTCCTCTCACCCAGTAACCGGTGTTTTGATGACATGTCTCTCTTTGAGTTTATTACCCAGTAACCGGTAATATCTCGTTGTTTCTTCCTCAGCTTGAGTCCTTTGCGGACACCTTCGTCTGAGTCCGGATTTTATCCGATGTATCCTTTGTGGATAGTTTTGCGGTATTGGCATATTCCTCGATACATGCATCTTTGCGTCAGCTCGAGTCTTTCCATCGATTTATTTTCGTGGAATCCCTTCGTGTCTCCCAGTAAGTTTTCAAGTCGTGACCTGCTCACACATCTTTACCTTATTTCTCCCAGAGTCTCTGTCTTCCTGGTGAGTGTGTTACTCCTATGGATTTTTCAGCCCCTCCTGATTTCTTTGCCTTTGTGGTAATTATTCACCATGAAGATTTTATTTTGCATGCGTACATTTGCATCATGGGGTCTCTTAGGGACCAAAATTCGCCTCTTTGTTATTATTTAAGCTCATTCTATCTCGTAGAGACGAAGATTTTAACCTTCATATCTCCGGCTAGAACGACCTTAAATAGGGGCATCTGTAAGACCCTAATTTTGACCCTAAGATCCCTCATGGCATCATGTTATTGCACAAGTGCATTGCCTCAAGGATCATAGGATGTTTGTCTCCTTAACCCTAGGGTTGGGACTTGTTTATGTGTTTTGAGACCACCAAGCATGCTTGTATTGTATATTATTACTTCTCTTATTTGATTACTAACCAAAAGCACAAAAATATGTCACTAACTCTTTTTGTTTTGAAGCTCAAGTGATCATGTGCTCCAATGTTCCGAGGAGGCTCCTAAGCCCAATGAAATGGCCAGATGAAGATGAGGTAAAGCATGACAATGGTCCAAAAAGCTCCTAATAATCATATATGTCTCCCAAGTATCTCGATTTTCCAATTTGATCAAGATAACCCAAAGGGCTTGAAGATTGTTTCCCAAGGAAACCCTAATTCAACTATGCTTTGACTGTGCCTTGCCCATGAAGGAATCTCAACCTCTGATCAAAGTTAATCAAGGTAAGTTCTTTAATTCATCATTTTATGCATATATGAGCCTATGTGAGGCCTCTCAATCATTTATTCGTCAAGATTGGAAGTTTGGCCTTGAAAAGTTGACCAGTCAAGTCATCTGACTAAATTGAGGATCACTAAGATATAACTTTTGATGTGTTTGTCAAATGAAGATGACCCCAAGAGAAAAACTGTTCTTAAGAACCATATGAACAACTTTCATGTTAATCAAAAATCCACTTGAAACTTGGAAGGTCATAATTCATTTCAAAACATTATAGGCCATTTTGACTGAAACTCTAATTTTGGGTCAACTTGACAAGGGCATAACTTCCTTAATTTTTATGATTTTTAGGTGAGACAAAATACATTGGAAAGCTTAAGATGTCTACTTAAGATGTTATGTTTTACAAAACTTCATAATCCTAACATAAATGCATGTGATAATACAAAACATTATAGGTTATATTCGACCTAATTCATTGAATTTGAAAAAGTACCCAACTTAAAATGCCCATAACTTTGTCACAGAAAATCTAAATGATGCAAACTTTGACTCTAAATTGATCATATCGAACAGATCTACAACTTTAATGTTGGAAGTTTTTCCATTTTAAGCTTGCATCATGAAAACAGAGGGGTTTGATTAAGCTTGCTTTTAGTCAAATTTTCCAAAGTGCTTTGAACATGTTTTGTACTTGGATCTTCCAGGCTAGTTTTCATTAGTTTTCACATGCCAAATGAATTTTTCCCCAACATGACTTTTGTTCCTTATTTTAAGGGCTTTCCAACCATTACTCACATTGCTCTTTTGGACTTATCATTTGGGAGTTTCAAAGACCTTTCCATTTTTGGGCATTTTGGCATTTCATGTTATAATTTGGTATGCAAGTTGTTTCCATTTCATGTACACATCCAAATCCTTTCTATGTGAACTCAACATGATTTTGCAGCCATCATTGGGCCTTCCACACGCGTTTACAGGCCCATGCATCCAATTTCAAATGGCCATGCACATGAACAAAGCGTGGGATTCAGCCATCTTCAGCTATAAATAACCACTCCCTCTCATTCATTCACCAACCTTTTGGAGATCTGAATTGCTACAGCATTGAAACCATAGCCATACCAAAGGAATTTGTTCAAAGTTTTTCTCACTTTCGTGCTTGAAATTCAGCATCATCAGCTGATCTTCAAAGCTTAATTCCTTAACCTTTCACTTCCACTGCATCCCTAGAGTAAAGAGGAGCCAAGATCTTGAAGGATTTGTGGCCTGAAGTGCTTTAATTCAGAGGTATAACTTCAAACATTTTGGATCTAGAACTCTCAATTCAATGTAGCATACTTGTGTTTGTGTGGTTTTCTGAAGTCCTCACACTTGAGGCAAATTTGTGATGCTTTCAATTTTCCATTTCATGAACTTTCAGTTTGAACACCATGATCTTCTCCTTCATGTTTCTCTCAATATAGGAAGAGTGAGGAAGCTCCATGGATACAGTGATGATCTCCATCACACAAGCTTCATTTCCATGGCCTTGTTTTTAATTTTCATTAAAGTTCATTTTCCTGCAACTGGTGGCCGGAAGTGGTTGTCTCGCCGGAGAAGATGGTGGTTTCAACCACCATCACCACGTGTGCACCTTCACAACCCTTGGATTTGGTTTTCACGTTTTAATTGTGTGCCTCCATTGTGTTTACTTCATTTAATTATTTGTGTTGCGCGTTTGACTCAAGCACACGCTACGCCCTCACATCTGGACCGTTATTGGCTGCCACGTTAATTAATGAGCTTCATCCTGTGGCGCTGGTTTTTCCATTTATTCTATTTTCATTTTATTTTCAGTTAATTCATTTGATTTTCAAAAATTCATAAAAAAATCATTTGAAGTCATAAAAATATGAGACCAAATCCAAAATATTTCTTGAAAAATCTAGTTTCAAATTTTGATTTTTAATTATTTTTGTGACTTCATTTGATATTTTTCATGGATTATTTGATTTTTAATAGTTTTAATTCATTTTAAAATACTTTCTGACTTTTGAAAAATCCAAAAATATATTCATAGCATCTATGGATCATGATAAGTCAATGAAAAATAGTCTCATCAATTTATTATTTGATTTGAGATTATTTGAGATTTTAATTCATATTGTGCTATTTTTAATTATTTTTAATTGTTTTTAATTGCTTTCTGATTTCAAAAATTGTTGAGAAAATTAGTCAAAGCTTGTTTGACCATGTGGAACCTATGAGAATTTAATTGGACTTGTTGAAGTTAATTTGAACTGAATTTGAGGTTCAACCTTATTTATTTATTTTTTATTTGCATTTTATTTTAATTCAAAAAATACCAAAAAAATACCATTGATTTATAGACTTGTTATTTTCATTTCTCTTCTGTTCGGTGTTGATTGATGATGATTTGATTCACATTTGATCAATTGGATTTGGTTGTGGTCTTCTTTTTCCCTCCCTTTCATCTTCATCCCTTTCTTTCCATCAATGGCCAATCTGTTAAAGTCTTATGGCTGGTCTTGACAAATGAGAGGTTTAACCTTCTTTGATCCAAACCAAACTCAACTTGATCCATGATCAAGTGAGTTGTTTTGTGTCCAAGATAGGTTGCTTCTTGGTCAAGCAAATAACCTAAAGTCCATATAAGGCCCTTCCCATTTGTTTTGGTATGGCAAGTTTATGGAGCTTGACTTACTACCATTGATCTCTAACTTATGTTATTTGCCTATATTCTTATTGACCGATCTCAGATAGGTGTGACTACTACATTAGTCCACTTACGATTGCTTAACATAGCGCTACATTGTCTTATGACAAGCTAACATAACCTCACTAATTACTAACTTTAATTTTAGCATTTAATTTCTTGTCATTTACTTTTAAGGTCATTTATTTCTTGCTCATTATTCATATTGATTTTCCCTTTGCTCACTTGAGCACATATTTTATGTTTATGTCATTTTTCTTTTGCTCATTTGAGCCCATTATTGTATATAAATATATTGTTATTTTGTGTTGCTTTTGTGTTTGTTTTGTGTGAACCAAATGCAAAAGGAGAAAGGACTTAGAATTAAGACTTACCTATGCTTAAAGGAGTTCAAGAGCAACTAGGCCTCATGCCTTTAGAATGCAAAACTTGTTGAAGAGCAACTAGGCCTCATGCCTTTAGAATGCTTTAGTTCAAAGTTGATCTTAAAGGACTTATCATCCAAACCTATTCTTTGTCCATTCCCCTTATTGTGTTGTGAACCTTTTGATGTTTGCTTTTATGTGATAGGGATCCTACCTTGAGATTGTGGAAGAGGACCATTGTCATGAATAACCAAGTTAAGAGACAAGCCAAATGGAGATCCTAGGAGCTTGAATTCAATTGTTTGATTGCTTTTTTGTGTGTGCTAAGTCCAAAGAAAAGAAGCATCTTGAGTCATCTATATGACTTCAAGAAGAGGAACTCCAAGGGTTTATCTTTCCCCTTTTATCTTTGTATGCTTTAGGACTAGCCCTTCTCTTCTTCTCCCCACTCTAACCAAGCCAAAAATCATTTTCTAAACTTTGACTTTGTTTCAAATTAGAAACCTATGCCTTAAGCATTTGATTTTTCAAAACTATTTTCATAAATACTCATTATAAATAAATTTTAATCCAAACTTTGACTTCATTTTATAAATAAGTCTAACTTGTGAATACAACCCATTTCAAGTTGTTTTGTGGTTCCAATGGCCACTTGTTAAAACTTTTCATAAACATTAGTCATAGGTTTGAGGTATCATAGTGGTTGATGTAAATCTCACCTCATCCTTAGTGATTGGATTATAAGTCTTCCATGCTTATTATAGGATTAACCCCTCACTAGCATGTTGAAGCCTTCCTCACATGGTGGATTGTTGGTTTAGGTTGAGTTTTCTCCCTTTGATAACAAAAGACCTTAAGGCTTTTGGTAAAATCAATTCACCAATCTTTGAGATTTTTTTTTACCCCGAACTACGAGGTTTTGATCCTCCTTTGGGATGGTACGTAGGCAATGGGTTCATCCATTCAAACAACAAAATTTGTAAATATAATCTATTCTTTTCTCATCCCTCCAATCTTTTGCACAAATCTTTTCACAAATACCAACCTACAACACGTATTTGCAAAAAGGGTTCCCTTAGAGTACTAAGGATGTTTTGGGTGCGTAAAACCTTCCCATTTCATAACCAACCCCATTACCTAGATCTCTGACATTTTTATTATTTTTTTATTTGAAAAACTTCTTACTTGGCTTTGGTTCGCTTTTTAGCCTTTCCTTTGGACAAATAAAAGTGCGGTGGTGACTCGAATTGTATGTTGACTTTTGGTTTAGTCAATAAACCTAAAGGTAACGAAAACCCCGCTACAGCACACATGAAGTTTTGTGCAGTATGTATAATGCAATAGACATGGGTAGAAGGAGGACCATGTCATTCGTTGTCATGGTTGTTGTAGGCACTCTCAATGGCAGCATGTCTATCAGAAATCAAACAGAGATTGGCTTGTGGAGCCACATACGTTCTGAGATGT
Source organism: Lathyrus oleraceus (assembly GCF_024323335.1). NCBI lineage: Eukaryota > Viridiplantae > Streptophyta > Magnoliopsida > Fabales > Fabaceae > Lathyrus > Lathyrus oleraceus. Next base: position 323,143,303 of record NC_066585.1, on the reverse strand, counting down.
CGAAGAAAGAAACCCCATCCACCAGCCGTTTCACCTTCAACCAGAGCAAAGGAAATGGGAAAGACATTGTGGTTGCCGTCTTGTGCAATCGCCATAAGCAAAGTACCCTTGTATTTTCCGTATAACCAAGTGCTATCAATTTGAATAATAGGTTTGCAGAATGCGAAACCTTTGATGCATGGATCAAACACCCAAAAGAGACGGTGAAAGATTCTATTACCTGTAACACAGGTTCCGTCTGGCATCATTGCTGGCAATCTCTCCATAATTGCCACAGTTCCTGGGACATATTGTTTTAGTGCCCATAAAAACTGTGGCAATTCTTTGTATGAATCCTCCCAGTTGCCGAATACCTATTCAACAGCCTTTGTTCTCGCAATCTAGGCTTTCTTGTAAGATGGGGTATAATTATATGTTATTCTGATATGGGATATGATTATACTCACCTTCACTGATGGGTCTTTATTAACCAACGACAGAATGTCTTGACATATCAATGTAACACTTAATTTACGATGATCTTGTTCAACGTTAGTTGTAATGCAACTGTGAGGTGGGTCTATTGATCTTGTTCTAAAAAAATATTGGATTTTGATACGTGATCTTTGACACAATACCCGATCCTATACAGGATTGTATTCTTTTTTTCAAATTCAAGAAGGTTGCATTTCTCTTGATCGTAAGTCGAATGGTATCGGTGTTTCAAAAACAAAAACCATATAACTCAGACTCGTATGTTTCACCGTTGTAGAGAACGTTGACACTGTATTTTGGTGAAGATGACATTGTGCAAATGAGAACTATTTTCTTGTTGCATATGAATGTGGGTTGAGTCTTGGATGTTGATAGTAAGACACTTAAATAGGTGAATGATGTGTCTCACATGCAAGCTAGTTCGAAGTGATGTGTCGCACATGTAAGCTAGTCCGAAATGGTGTGTCAATCATGCAAGCTAATCAGAAGTGACATGTCCAGCATACAAGAGAAAGCACAACCACGTGTCACACATGCAAACACACACTCCAAATGAATTGGCGCCTCCATTCATTCCTTGCACATGGGCGCCAATCCATTTGGTGACACCTTGTCTTGCATGCATGCAGACCTCGAAACTAAGCAATCAGACCTAGGTGTGTCATGCATGTCCCTATGGAGGCGCCAATTTGAATGGCGACACCATGTACAAAATGCACATGGGCGCCAATTCAATTGGAGACCACATGCAAACATAACTTTTCATGCTCCAATTCATTTTCCTATAAATACATCCACACCATCAAAACTTCTTCCACACCATCACTCACTACTTCTTCTATAATTTCATCTGCAATAACTTCTTGTAGTTTCATATGTACCAACCGCTTTCATCCCCGACAAAATATCTATCCTCACAATGGGCGAATCGAACAGAGGAACGGTTGCAAACATAGCAACTTATGTAAGCGTTTTATTGTTTTGTTATTTGTTTTAATAGAGTCCCTTTTAATAACATACCAACTTAGTAAAGTTTTTTGTTCTTTCTTTTATAGGATGTTTCAAGGTTCCGGACTCAGGTCCACGAATATGTCCACATGGACCCGATGATTCAACCTTATGTTGAACTCGCCGATTTTGGTCATATAAGCAAGATTTTATCTTGGTCGGTAGATAACAAATTCATTCTTGCTTTATGCGAAAGATGGCGTCCCGAGACACACACATTCTGGTTCCCAACCGGTGAGTGTACCGTGACGTTAGAAGACATCTACATGCTTTTGGGACCGCCCATTGAAGGTAAGGTTGTAAATGATAAAACCAACTATGCAAATTCAATTTGCATGGACCTCTTGGAGACTGATTTGCTAGATGATAACCCAAGAGGTCAAGGTATACTCCTTTCACACCTTAAGTCATACTATAACAGTTTATACTTAGATGAGCATTCTACCGAAGATGCTCAAATAATAAAAACTAGGTGTTACATTATGCTTTTAATTGGTTCTTTTTTATTTCCCAAAGGTAGTGGTTCTAGTATGCATATTATGTATTTACCTTTACTTAGACATGTAGATAGAATAGGAAGTTACAGTTGGGGATCTGCCTGTCTTGCCTATCTCTATAGCTCCTTGTGCAAAAAATCACATAAAGACACATCTATATTTTCTGGATGTGCTGTTTTTCTCCAAGCATGGGGTTGGTCAAGACTACCGTCCCTAACACCCGTCAACAACAACCCTTTCACATTCCCGTATGCACAAAATTAAGTTGTTTAAATTGCAATATATTTACTTACTTCTTTAAAGATTATTATCTCTAACTAATATTTTGACCTTTTTGGTGCAGATGGTCTGCACGTGGTATGAGTTATAACAGATGTCCTAGACACTGTATTACTCAGTATCGCAATCTGCTGGATCACCTTCGATCGACAAACGTAAGGATAATAACCTCATTATTTCGTTATAATTTGTTAACTTCTTCTACCAAGATTATAATCCTATTTTCTTTCACATTTCAGTTTATTTGGTGTCCATACCTTAATTTTGATTATGACCATGAGGTCGACGCTGAAGACGCGGCCGTATGGACTGCCTGCACACCGATAATACAATTCACAACTGTGGAGATGCACAATATTGATCGTGTGAAGTTGCAGTTCGGTATGCCCCAAAACATCCCAGATCCCCCAGCAAGCCTTGGAGAATGACATCTACGCAAAGTTAATGACCAATGGAACTTCAATCCATGGCAAAGCTTCACAAGATCGGAGTGTCACAAATGGAAGCACCACCATGACCATGTATTAACTGATGCAGTCATGCCAAATGAAGAAAAACCAAGTCGTACTTATATGGCTTGGTACATATCGGTTGGTTTTCAGTTCATCGCCGAGGATATGTACCTGTACGACCCACGCCAACAAACTTACACACCAGGCACCTCAATATCTAACCCCTAACAACATTGTCAGACCAGATACACACAACCCCCTGTCCGTCAAACGTTCCGTTCCACCAACACACAAACATACAACCAAAACATGCATACACCAACCCTAATACCAAGAGCATACCCCATACCACCACCCACAAATTGACCATCAACCTGAGACCCAACATCGCTTCGCACCCAACACATCACCCTACCAAAGCCGCCTTATCCAGAACACCCAACGATCATTCAACACCAACCGCCCCTCCTCCTACCATATCCAAGAAGCCCAAACCTCACAAAACTAAAACCTCCAACAACCCTATCTCTACCAAACACCCCAACAACCTTTCCAACCTTTCCTCGACGCATCATTCACACCCATGTCTCCCACCAATGAGTCAAACACAACCCAACTACCCTGGCATGGGTCATGAACTCAACTACGACGGTACACCCTCGATGCATACTAAAGACTATACCGACTTGTCTGACTACCTCAACAGGCCATCTCCTGTAGGTTGTAGTGACGCTACTGGCCCTTCATATGCTCAAACACCAGTAGTGAATCATCAATTTGGGTTAGGGCCACGGGTTAGGGTAGCTAGGGGATGTGGAACCGGAGGTCGGTTAGGCGATCCCGGTCATCACCATTAGGCTTTTTTGTGTAAATGAAATTTTTTATTAATATCAATTTGTCCTATTTCAAAATTATGTATCACGTAAACCATTTAGCAAAAAAAATTGCATTTTACACTAAGATGCAAATCCAATTGGCACCTCCTCTCAGGTAATACACATGGGCGCCAATTGGATTGTCTCCTCCTAAAAGTGAGGTAGTTTGGGATTTTTTTTGAAACTAGGGATATTTTGGGAATTTCCTTGAAAAATTGAGTTATTTTTGTAAAAATTCTGAAATAAAAATTTAAATTTTAGTAAATGTTTTAAAATGTCAATGGAACGGTTTTAAAGGTTAATTGAGTTAACTTAAGATGGTTTCAAAAACGGTTTTGAAAAGTTAATTGAATGCATTTAAAAGGTTAATTAAAAATGTTTTGATTGTTAACTTGGAATTTTTTTTAGTCAATAGAAATTGTTTTGGCGTGTTTGGAAATGTTAATTGAGAAATTGAATTGAATGAAGTATTTTTTAGAATCTCAATTCTTCATGACCTGGTTAATGTGAATGGAACAAAAACAATATCAACTCTACAAATATAATTATTGGTTATGGTTAAAAATGACATGGAAATGGTATGCTAACAAGACAAGTTAGGTTTAGAAAGACCAAAATTAGAATGGTTGACTTTGGTCAACTGGTTAACTAGAAAGTCAATAGTTGACCAAAGTCAACTAGGAGGCACAAATAAGGGTTTCAGATGCATTGATAGGAGATCATGAGGTCAAAGGGTGGTTAAATCAAGAACAAGGGTTTTGAACACATGAATAAATGTCATGATTTTAATCTTTTGGACCAAGATCCAAGGGGTATGAAATTAGGGTTTCAAATCCACGTGGTGAGTGATCCTCCATTCCTTAGACAAAACCCTAGTTCGAATCAAAACGCAGTTTTGAATCTATTGATGCTCATGAATACATATGAATGAGTTATGAATTAGGCTCAAATGAATCTTAAGTCAAGGATTAAATGAAAAGACGAAGATGAGAGGGGAAATTTTGGAGTACGACAGTGATGACAATGGAGCATATGATGTTGAGGACTCTGTTGATGGCAATGATGCTAAGACTAATGAAGATAAAGAAGTTGAAAGAGAGGAGTATGTTACTGCGGACTCAGATAGTCAGGAAAATTTCTTATTGCAAATTTGTTTTTTTATTTGGTTTTGTTTTGTGGTCTCTGACCAGGATTCTAAGCACCCTTAAGTGCTTCATTGTGTGTGATACTTAACTTTATGAATATGGTTTCTCTATGTTTGGTTATCTGCTTACCTTTGTCATATTATGGCTAAAAATGGGGAGTATTGTCTATGTGCTCTATCCACTAACCACTAACCATTAACAGCTGGTTGTGTTTTAGGAGAAGTTCTTGTTTTGGAACTTTCTGAGCTGCTGTGAAGTGATGTCAGACATGATGTCCTGACATCAACTTGTCTGAGGAATTATTGTTGTGTCAAGTTTTTTTTTGCTGCATATGCCTCTGATGTGTGTACTTAGACAGATCATGTTTGCTTTGGATAATCCTATGAGGGGGAGTCCTGTTTATGTGTGACAAGGGGAGTAGAAAATCTGTCTGCTGTGATTGCATGAATACCTTTATGATGTGTGTGTTTGATTTGTTTTTGTTTCAAACCTATGTAGTTCTATTATAACCTGGACTGTGGTGCTTGTGTGCAAGGGGTATTTGGTTGTTTTAGCCAAAATTTGCCAAAGGGGGGATTGTTAATTCTCTGTATTTATGATTGGCAGTAATTTTGGTAAAACTAACTTAGCTGCAACATGTTCAACAAGATGTCCTAACATGTGGAACTGATATCTTGTTTGAAACAGGTCTACTCTTGGTAACAGTTGATTGATTCACTGATTACTGAATATTCTAAGAATGTTAAATAATCATATGCGGCGTCCAAGATTGAGGAATTAGATACTCTATTTTATTTTAAACTTATTCTACTTTCTAAATGTTGAGACATTTTATGAGTATGATTGTTTTCTAAATGTTGACACACAGATCAAATCATGTGTTAGTGTGTTGTTAGAGTTTAAGTGTTCTTGTTAATTGTGAGCCTCTCTAATATCATCTTGATATATGAGTATGATTGTTTATTGAGTTGTAAGTTCTATCAAACACTCATAAGCTTTTAAGCATTGAGTGATTATGTGTCTGTGAAGTGTGACTTATGAATATTTTGTAATTGTCTTGATTTATCATTGGTTTGATTGAAAGGGAAATGAGAAGGGTCTCATACGTAGGTGTGTCTTAGGTAGAAGTTAAGAACGGGTAGTGATTAGGGAGTAGATTATAAACTGGATATAGTTTGCTGAAGGTCTATAAACTGATACTACTCAGTGGATTTCCTTCCTGGCTTGGTAGCCCTCAAATGTAGGTGTTATTGTACCCCAAACTCGGTTAACAACTTTGTGTATTCTATTATGTTCTGTTCTCATATCTATAAGTTATCTTGTTATTGTGTTTTGATAAGATATCAGTGTCTTGACATCTCTTAGGACATCTAATATCTGCATACCAGAATTTCAACATATATAAGCAATGTATAAACAACAAGGATAGTACATTACCACAGTTAAATTAATCATAGAAATCCAACAATAAAATAATTAATCAACAAGAGCAATTATGTGTGTAATGTATTCGTCTCTTCCACTTCCATGCATATGGTACCTTCAAAGGTGTGTTACTCAAGCATCCAACTCGTCACTTGGACTGAAGTCCAAATCGTCACTAGACCGAAGTCCTACTCGTCATTGGATCGGAGTCCCACCTATCTTCGATATACATGATGCATGAATACAAGAAACTATAAATTGTCATCCACAATCCTCCAACTCCAATCCTCGTCACTGGACATAAGTCCTACACGTCACTGGTTCCTTTGAACCTAAACACATCATCATTGATTATTGTTGGTGCAAGACCACGTCACTGGTTCTCCTGAACCTAAACATCTCAAAACTAGTTCGTTCGAATCTAAACATACAACACATGAACTTTAATAATTAGAGTTAAAGTAATTACCGGTTCGACTCAAACACAATCCTCAACATTCAATAATACATATTCAAGAATCATTCAACAATCAAATAACACCCAATAAACTCATACTAACAACTTGTTAATCATAAGTTTAAGGGCTGCGAGCATATCCTTTAAGACTTTAAAACAACCCTAATTTAACTCAACTACTCACCGACTTAACTCTAAACATATCAATAACTAAACTCCAAGTTATTTATAAATGTATTATGATTTCTTAAATCGCTCCAAGGGTTTCAAAAAACCTTTTCCCCTCTAAGTTTACCCTTAGGGTCCATAAACCCTTTATTTAACTCTAAAAGAGAATGTTTTACTTCACAATAGCGCAAAATATTATATATAGACTTATGATAACACTGTGAAACTCTCCAATTTAAAGGTTATTTAAACCCTCTTTTAAACGCAATTAAGACTTATGATAAAATTATGAAACTCTCCAGTCTAAAGGTTCTTTACACCCTCTTTTAAATGCACTTAATTGCATCTCGATCGGAGTTACGAAACTCCAGTTACATGTGAAACAAGATGACCAACAAATGACTAAAATTTGACTATGCTTATGGTATAAAAACCATAGAACTGGTGTTGTTGTAGTGCTCCCCGACCCAATTTCCCCATTTCAACATAAATATTATCACATCAACTTTCAAAAGCAACTGACTACACCTGAAATAGACTTACGAAACTCAAGTTACACATGAAACAAGAAGATTAATCCCCTTTTATGTCTATCCGTGATTTTTCTATCTGCAACAATTTCAAACTTTTATATTTTCATTCCCATGGAGGTTCAAACTCAAAAATCGACATTTGTTTATCACAACTCAAAACTCATCAATCACAAAATCTCAATGCATATCATATTAATTAATGACATCCATATCAACAATATGACATCAATCATAACATTTTAACATATATCATATAATTTTAGCAATTAACAGAACACAAAGATTATGATTAATAACAACAACCTAAAGATGTTTTGCACAAACCCCTTCATGGTTTACTTCATTCGTCAATATGAGAAAAATAAAAGGGAAAGAGGATAAAAACATTCCACTATTCCTCATGCTTAACACCCATCTATGGAATAATTCTATCTCTTACCTTGAATTTGCATAAAAATTTCAAACTTGAATATGGAGGTTCTCTTGTTACTCCTTATTTCCCAAAACTTCTATGTACTCTTTGGTATAAATGCAAAAAAAAAATTAGAAGCATTTAAGAGAAAATAAAAGCTTTTGTAAAGAAAAAGAGAGAACAAATTGATAAAATGATGAATTTTTTTGACCAAAATAACCAAATTTTTTTAAAAAAATCTCAAAATTTCCATATTTTCAAAAAAATTCCAAACTACCCCACTTTTAGGAGGAGGTGCCAATCCAATTGGCGACTCCTCTTAAAAATAGAATACAAGCGTCAATTGGAGTGGCTAGGGCACATGGTGCAGCCAATTCAATTGGTGCACATGTGTATTTTTTCAAAGGAGATGCCAATTGGATTGACACCTCAGTGTATTTTGCAATTTTTTTGTTATAAATAGAGGTGTTGTGTGAATCATTTTTCCACATCTCATTTCATCATTTGGCAATAATGTTTGGCATTCGCCGCTGCTATGGAAAGGTGATTTATGCGAGAGACAAACTTCAGATGTTGATGCTCTTCTGGAATATCACTACTTTCAATCAATTGAAGAGGGAGTTGGTTCGTTGGTTAGATGGGAAAAAACAGAAGGGGGAAAATTAGAAGTATTGAGAGACTCAACAATATCTTTGGTTGGGTGCGAATGAAGATTGATAAGGATGCTAGGGAAATAATGTTCGGACGAGATGTCATCACTTTGATTGTTGTAATCAGTTAGAAATATTCTGTTTTCAGTTTGCTTATGTTGTAGTGATGTTTGTTGTGAACCTCGTTGTAACAAAAACTTAATGATATATAAAAGTTGAAGGTTACAAAAATACAATGTTACAAAAAGATTATGACCCAGATGATGCTCCTCAATTGGGACAGTTGTTCTTATTGTGTCCTGGTTGACAACAAATACTACATAGTCTTATCATTTTATCTGTCATATCCATTTCTGTCCTGATACGTGTGTTGTTTGGCCATCCTTTTTTCTTTCTACGCATCTTATCGTTATGCCAAACTATGTCACCTTCATATGGAGACCAGTATCCCTTCATTGGTAGCACCGAGAAGCTTTTATTATATACATTCATGACAGTGACGGCCTTGTATACATCAAATAGATGGTTGTAAGTGTCCTGGCAAGCATATGCGCATGATGTAATGACATGGAAGCAAGGAATGCGGAAGGCCTAGAATTTTCCACAATCGCACCAACTTCTATGTAGTTTAACAACATAGGCTAAATTTGGTCTCCCCTCATCGTGGTCCATTGTTTCCTGGACGTTGAAATCTTGCCTATGACAGTCAAAGACTGTTACAGCGTGTGTGATAGCTTTGATGCTCTCCTCTTTCATGACTTTCATGCAACATTCGCTGAATACTTTCCCAGACATTAACATCAAACTCCATCTTTCACCTATGGTTGCGAACGTAGAAGCCAACCTATAATAGGTTGATCTGATCAAGGCGGTTATTGGCAGATTTCTAATGCCTTTGAATACCCCGTTCATGCATTCCACAAGGTTTATTGTCATGTGGCCCCGTCGACAAACTCCATCAAATGCCATTGTCCACTGCTCTACTGGTATGTTATTTAACCATTTTCCTGCGTCTTCATTAGACAGTCTAATTTCATCATAATGATATTGAAATGATGGCTGAGTTAGAGCATACCCATCATTCACCACCTTCTTGCGAAGATTCTTATCATTTATTATACGCATGAAGTTTTGTGCAATATGTCTAATGCAATAGACATGGGTAGAAGGAGGATCATGCCATCCGTTGTCATGGTTATTGTAGGCACTCTCTATGGCAACATGTCTATCAGAAATCAAATAGAGATTGACTTATGGAGATGTAGCGATGTATTCGTCACTTTATGATTTATTGATTAAATCAAAAGCAAAGCATACAAGATAGAGTTGCCACCGCACTTCTATTTATCCAAAGGAATGGCTAGAAAGTGAACAAAAGCCTAAGAAGTTTTACGCAAAGAAAAATAATAAAAGGTTAGAGATCTGGGTAAGGGGGTAATTATGTTGTGGGAAGGTGTTAGGCACCCACAACATCCTAGGTACTCCTAGGGAACCTCTTTTCACAACTTGTTGTAAAATTATCTGTTTATGAAATATTTTGTGCAAACATTGATTGAAGGGATGAGAGAAAGAATGTACAAGTTTATTATTTTTGTGTTTGGATGGATAAAACCCATTGCCTACGTACCTTTTCATGAAAGATAAGGATCAAAACGCCGTAGTTTGGCTAAAAGATTTCCAAAAAGTAAGTGGATTTATTTTAAACAAAAGCCTTAAGGTCTTTCATTATCAACGGGAGAAAACTCAACCTGAACCAACAATCCACCATGTGAGAATGGCTTCGACATACTAGAGGGGTTAACCTTGTTATCAGTATGGAAGACTTACAATTCGATCACTAAGGATGCGGTGAGATTTACATCAACCACTATGATAATTCAGATCTATGGCTAATGCATGAAAACTTGATTAGGAAGTGGACAAGGGCCACAAAAAAGCAATTGAGTGGGTTGAATTAACCAATTAGAATTATTCATAAAATGAAGTCAAAGTATGAATTAGAATTCAATTTTAATGAGTATTAGTGAAATGAGAGTTTGAAAATCAAAGGCTTAAGGCCTAGGTTTCTAGTTTTGAAAACAAGTGAAAATGTTTGCACAAAAGTTTTCTGGTTTTGGTTAAGGATGAAAACAGGGTTCAAAGGTTAACCACAAAAGGGTGAGGGTTAAAGCCACGAATAGGAGTTGCTTTCTCAAGATCATAGAAATGATCCAAGGAAGTTCCTTTGGAATTAGGCAACACAAAGAAATAAGCAAAATAAGCAGGGTCTCATACGAGAACAACAAAATTGGAAATGGAGTGCCAATCAATGGTCTTACATCCAACTCCACAAAACAAATATAAGGAAGGAAATGGAGTGCCAATCAATGGTCTTATATCCAGCTCCCCAAAAGGAACAGGAAACAGATAGCCAATCAATGGTCTTACATCTGACTCCACAAAACAAATATAAGAAAGGAAATGGAGTGCCAATCAATGGTCTTATATCCAGCTCCCCAAAAGGAACAGGAAACAGATAACCAGTCAATGGTCTTACATCTGACTCCTCAAACAAAACAAATATAAGAAAGGAAATTGAGTGCCAATCAATGGTCTTATATCCAGCTCCCCAAAAGGAACAGGAAACAGATAGCCAATCCATGGTCTTACATCTGACTCCTCAAACAAAACAAATAACAAATGCAAGACAAACATATGAATGATGCACAAATAAGCAAACAAGCAATCAATAATCACCCGCTATACACAACCAAGAGGCTCATACAAGGTTGGGCTTTAGTCAAGGGGTCATATCGACCTTGACAAACAAGCCAAATACTGGAAGAGGTGTCTGAGGCTCTTAACCACTGACATTGACCGTCAGGGTGAGCAGATGAAATGGGAGATGAGGGTTAGACCTCATAGCTCTTAACCCGGCCTGGGTGAGCTTGAATCAAAGAAGGTGTGGGAGTCCAGAATGAGGAACTCTATTCCACAATGACTGACTCTATATACAAGATTTTGGGTGTTTATTCAAGATGCATCAGCACGTAGTGCGAGCAAGATGAAAGACTCAACTGATTAGCAGGGGATGGATTGCACATCCCTTCTATCTGCCAATTGCCTCTTTACTTAGGAGGACTTGAAGTACATGGCACAAATATAAACAATCACAGACATTGCCTCTTAAGGAGGACTTCAGCCAAATGCCTGCCAAACATAAACGACAGGGCTTCCAGACTACATGGAGTTAAAGAGATTACCTAAGTGGTAAACCAACCACAAGCAAAGCAAAGCTCAAATAATGAGCAAAATCGGCTAATGTACCTGTGTGAAAAGCTAAAACATCAGTAGGATACTCAGACAAACAACCAACAGTCAACAACAGTAAGACATTTCCATATGTACAACAAAGCAAGTCCTAAAAGGCAATCACTCAAGTGAGTTCACCACCAAAGGACCTACAACACAATCAAGGTTAGTGGACAAAGCAAATTTGCATCTCAAGTCATAAGATTGCATCAATCATTAGAGGTAATTGCTTGAACCTGAAATACAAAGCTCAAAATGTGAGTATAAACCACTAGTGCAAAGACTAGGGTCAAAGGCAAAGCAAAAAGACAAAACAGAAGCTAATACTCAACATGAGTCACATTCAATCAAGTAAGAACATGTCCTAAAAAGGACCAAAACCAAATCATTAACCAAAGTCATCTCATGAGCAAGATATGGCAAAGGCAATTTCAAAGCATACAATTAGTCATCAAGAATGAAAATTCCATATTAAAACAGAAAAGAATCAAACAATCATGGAAATTTTTATGTGCACACAACATGTCAAACACAATCATCATGCGAAAAATTGGAATCAACAGATCTCAATTGACCTAGAAATAAAAATGCACAAGTATGACATCAAATTGTGTGACATACATTGTCACACCCTACATTCATGTGTCTAAAACAGATATGAAAAATGAGAAAAATACACAACCAAGCCTCAAAAATCATGCAACATGTTGGGAATCAGCATACCAAATTTCAAATCAATTGGCCAATGTATGAGCATTTCACAATAGAATGAATGAAGCATGTCAAATTTGCATACATGTCCAAAGAATCAATCATATTAAAAATTCCAGAAATGATAAAATCACGAAATAAATGCCACAAAATAATAGACATCAAGATGAACATTTGGCAAAAAATTTGGAATTATTTGGAATCATTTTCAATTTGTTATGAATTTTCAAAGTTGGATAAAAAATATTTGAAATAATGAACCAAAGCATGACAAAAGTGGAGGGAAATGAGAAAAGGTTGATTAATTTGAAAAAGTGGAACCGGTGGGAATCGAACTAGGTAGCAATTAAAAAACAAGCGTTGAATCAAAATAAATCCCAAATGTACATGGCTGGGAATCGAAGGGAGTATGCATCAAAACGATGTAGTTTAAATAATTGATGTGGCAACACAGTCATCAATCAAATGCCATGCGTGCGCGGTCAAAAGAATGGGAGCCAACGGAATAGCCACGAGGATGCTCACGTGGACATGACTAGGATAAACCCTAGCGCCAACAAGGTCTGTTACAGACCGTGGCTCACGCGGTGCTTTCCACCGTCTTCTTCGTGAATCATGCAAATCGAACGAAAACATATTTGACATTTCAAACTTTAAATCAGCATAACTCAGTCAATTCTCAACCATTTCTCATGAATTTTATATCAGAATGATCAGCATGCAAAGATCTACTTAAACATGTGCATAAAAAGGAGAATTAAGAGGTTCGAATTTCACACCTCTTGAAGAGCAGTATGAGAAAACAAGCGATTCAAGTGCCAAAAGCGTCCAGATCTTCTCTCTTACTCTTGTTATGAAGCTTGATGTAGAAATTGAGGCTTGGAACTCCTTGGATCTTGATCAGATTTCAACTTCCATCTTCATGTTCCTGAGCTTCATGTGCTTAATTCTGGCTCGAATTCTTCAAATCAAGGCTTGATCTACACTCAATGATGATCAGAGAACACGAATATCCAATAAAATCAAGGTGTTATGTGGAAGAAATTGAAGTTTCAATTGAGAGCAAAAATGGAGGGAACTTGAATCTAGATCTAGAATGAATGAAGACTCCACAATTCTGTTAGGATTTAGCATTTATATTATGTGTTAATCCTACTGAAAATGTAATTAGGCATTGGTTAATTGGAGATTAGTGAGAATAAGGTGCATGACCAAAAATGGAAAATGTGGAGGTGCATGGCAAATTGGACGTGAACAGTAACATGTGCATGAGTAATTTCACTTAAAATCATCTCATAAGCATAATGGCAATGGTATTTTGTTCATATGATGCACCAATTTTGAATTTCCAAATTTCCCTCCAAAATGTTCATGAATGAGCAAATGGTCATGTGATGAAATTTCATGCAATGCAATGATGGATTTGGAAATTATATGTCATGAGAAGCAAAATGCAAAAAGAGGCACTCAAATTGGAGCTTTGGATCAAAAGTAATGGCTTGTTGAAGTTCCATGCACCCTTGGAAATCATTTGACCGTATCTTCTCAACCATTCATCAGATGCTCATGATCTTGGACTTTTTGGAAATGGGAGAGAAAGATATTCAACTTTGATGTTGGAAAATATTTCATTTGAATCTTCCTTAATGTTGGAAAGTTGAGTTGAAAGTGAACTAAAAACTTGCTATTTTTGGAAACTTGAAATTATAGGTCATTTTCCATTTTTGGAAACTTTTGCACTGGCCTCAAATTCTTCAACAAAGATGTTTGACATGATGAACAGGCCTTGTTTAAACATGAATGGGATGAAGAAATTCAATTCTCACACTCAAAGCCTTCAGTTGACTTGCATTGGTCCTTAGATGACCTGAAAATATTCTGATGAACTTGAGCCTCAACCACTTGGGGAATTTTGCTCCAAAATGAACCTATAGCTCATATAAGCTCAATATAATGATCACATGATCCAAATCTCAATGGAAACCTCATCTCTTGCATAAAGGATTTACTTGAATTGCCTTGACCTGTTGACTGCTTAAGCTGCAAGACAAATGTTAGATGACATATTTTTGTACATTTGGTTAGTGATTAAAAGAAAAGCAATGATATACAAATGCAAGCAATGCTTGGTGATCAAGAATCACTCTCAAAAAGATCCCACCCACAGGGAAGGAAGCAAAAATGCTCAAAGATCCTTGAGGTTATGCAATGCTATGATATGATGCCATGAGGGATCTTAGGGACAAAATTGGGGTCTTACAGATGCCCCTATTTAAGATCATTCTAGCCGGAGATATGAAGGTTAAAATCTTCGTCTCGACGCAGTAGAATGGGCTTAAATAACAACAATGAGACAAATTTTGGTTCCTAAGAGACCTCATGATGCAAATGTATGAATGCAAATCAAACAAACTCTGTGGGGAGTATAGGTCCACAGAGAAGAAAAGAAAATCAAGAGAAAAGACAAATCCATAGGAGTAATGCACTTCCTAATGAAACAGAGACTCAACGGGGACTCTCATGGGGATAAGGAAGGAAAATAATGTGTGAGCAGGACACGACTTGAAACTGGAGACTTTACTGGGGGAGTAACAGACTGATACTGGGAAAAGAGTTCCAAAGGGAAGCACATCCGATGGAAAGACTCAAGCTGACTCAAAGATGCGTGTGCTGGGAAATACGCCAACACAGCAAGACTATCCACAAAGGATACTTCGGATAAAAATCCGGACTCAGATTGGGGAAAGAGCTGACAAGTCAACTCTACCGGGAAAATGCATGTATTGGGGAGTTATGCCAATACAGCAAAAAGCAAAACATAACAACAACTCCGCTGGTGAAATCTAGCAAAGACTCTCCAGGGGAAGCAAAAGGATGAGATGTTACCGGTTAGTGAGTAACAAGCTCGGGAAGAATGAATATCTAAGTCCTGTGTACGGGTGAGAGATATCAATCAACCAAAAATATCTGAGGAAGACCTGAAAAAGGTATATTAACTCAGGAAAATCTGACTCCGCAGGGGACCAAGGTCATAATAGGGAGCAGACAGGAAGGAACACCAAGGATACTGGGTTGTAGGCATATAACAGGTGACCGACCAAGGCGTGAGTTGGTGTGTGTTCCAAAACACTCATCATCCTGAAGAAAGCTGGAAAAGCAGACTTGTTTATAGGATGGACATTCGATTCTGAAAAGAATGCGAATCTTACTCAGTTGGGGAAACAAACAAAGGATTCAACCAAAGAGTGCATGAGATATATTATCTATTGCCGTCAAAACGTAGATAATATACTCGCATGGAAGATTATCCATAACCGAGTTGTAGGTTGTTAAAGGATAAATCAACCGAAAACGTGAATTGGTTTGTGTTCCAAAATACTCATCATCCTGAAGAAAGCTAGAAAAGCAGACTTGTTTATAGGACGGAGATTCGATTCCACAAGGAATACGAATCTTACTCAACTGTGAAGGACGAGACTTCGACTGAATAGCGCATAAGATATATTATCTATAGCCGTCTGTAAGACCCCAATTTTGTCCCTAAGATCCCTCATGGCATTATATCATAGCATTGCATAGCCTCAAGGATCATTGGACACCTTGCTTCCTTCCCCCTAGGTGGGATCTTTTTAAGAGAGATTCTTGATCACTAAACATTGCTTGCATTTGTATATCATTGATTTTCTTTTAATCACTAACCAAATGTACAAAAATATGTCATCTAACCATTTGTCTTGCAGCTTAAGCAGTCAACAGGTCAAGGCAATTCAAGTGAATCCTTTGTGCAAGAGATGAGGTTTCCATTGAGATATGGATCATGTGATTATTATATTGAGCTTATATGAGCTATAGGTTCATTTTGGAGCAAATTCCCCAAGTGGTTGAGCCCAAGTTCATCAGAACATGTTCAGGTCATCTAAGGACCAATGCAGTCAACTGAAAGTCAACTGAGGGCTTTGAAGTATGAGAATTGGATTTCTTCATCCCATTCATGTTCAAACAAGGCCTATTCATCATGTCAAACATCCATATGGAAGAATTTGAGGTCAAGTCAAAAGTTTCCCAAAATGGAAAGTGACTTATAATTTCAAGTTTCCAAAAATAGCAAGTTTTTGGTTCACTTTCAACTCAACTTTCCAACATCAAGGAAGCTTCAAATGAAATTTTGTCCAACATGAAAGTTGAATATCTTTCTCTACCATTTCCAAAAAGTCCAAGATCATGAGCATCTGATGAATGGTTGAGAAGATATGATCAAATGATTGCCAAGTGTGCATGGAACTTCAAATGGCCATAACTTTTGAACCAAAGCTCCAAAATGAGTGCCTCTTTTTGAAAATTTCTTCTCTTGACCTATAATTTCCAAATCATTCATCACATTGCATGAAATTTCATCACACAATCATTTTCTTTTTCATGCCCTTTTTGGAGGGAAATTTAAAAATCAAAATTGGTGCATTACATGAACTAACTTCCATTGCCATTATGCTTATAAAATGATTTTAAGTGGAATTACTCATGCACATGGTACTGTTCACGTTTGGATTTGCCATGCACCACACAATTTGTCATTTTTAGTCATACACCCCATTTTCACTAATCACAATTAAATCATGCTTAATTTTAATTTGGATGTGATTAGTAGAGCATATATAAACCAAATCATAACAGAATTTCAGTCTTCTTCATCAATTCTAGATCAAGATCTCAAAATTCTTCTTCCCTCCAAAATTTTCTCTCAATCCAAATTCAAATTTTCTTCACATAAGCTAGTGATTTTCTTGCATATTCTTGTTCTCTGATATTCATTTAGTGCAGATCAAGCTTTGGTTTGAAGGATTCGAGTGGAAATCAAGCATACTCCAAGCAAGAACATGAAGATGGAAACTGATTTTTGAGCTAGATCCAAGCCTCTCCAAGCTTCAATTCATTCATAAAGCTTCAAGACATCACTTCAGGAGTAGATCTGTAGCTTGCAAGGCCTTGAATCCATAGATTTCAGCAACTGCTCTTCAAGAGGTAGGTTTTTCGATCCTCTTAATTGCTGATTTTATGTGCCTAGACTTATAGATCTTCTCATGCTGATTAATCTGATCTAAATTTTATGTGATTTGGTTGAAATATGGCTGAGATATGCTGAGATAAAGTTTTGTATGTCATAATGTTTGTCTTCGATTCTCTTAATCCATGGCTTGTTTTGCGTAGTTATTAATTGATCTGTAATGTACATGTGAAGAGCTTTCATTTGATATAATTTTTAGTGAATTCTGAAAAAAAATATTATGTTCATACTGTTCCTCCACCGTCTTCATGAAGAAGACGGTGGTTTCCACCGTAGACCGCCGCCGTCTATACAGACCTTGAGGCGCTAGGGTTTTATCCCATTCAGACGCCACATGTGCTGCCTATTGGCCTTTCTATTGGCCAGCGCTCTTTTGACCAGTCCACATGCGCCTTTGACCATCACTGGACACGCCACTTCATTAATAGAACGCCTGCGTTTTGGTCCATACCAGGCTTCGATTCCTGGATTTTGCAATTTTGTTCAGCGCGCTTGTTTATTGTGCATACCTACTTCGATTCCGCCTGGCAACATATTTTCAAATTTACCAAACCTTTTTACCTTTCCCTCCATTTCCTATGCATGTCTCATTTTATTTCAAATCTTTTCTTCCAACTTCAGAAAATCCTTAAAAATAGCTTGATGATCCAATTAATTCCAGATTTTTTTCTACATGATCATATGAATGTCTTCTATTTTTTGATGTGGATTTTTGGAATTGTGCCTGGCTGGAATTTTAATTGTGTTAGACTAATGGAACATGTAGGCATTTGTGACATTAATTCATTCTTTTTATTGTAAAATGCTCAATAATGATCCAATTGCCATGAAATTTTGTGTGATGATTCCTAACATGATGCTTGACCTTTGAGGCTTGGTTTGGTATTTTTCTCATTTTTCATCCCTGTTTTGCATACATGTTTGTATGGTGTGACAATGTGTGTCACACAATTTGATGTCATACTTGTGCATTTTCATTTCTAGGTCAAATGATCTCCTCTGTTTCCAATCTTTTACATGATGTTTGCATTTGACATGTTGTGTGCACATAAAAATTTCCATGGTTGTTTGATTCATTTCTGTTTTGATATGGAATTTTCATTCTTAATGATCAATTGTGTGCTTTGAAATTGTCTTTGTCTTCTCTTGCTCACTACATGGCCTTGCTTAATGATTTTGATTTGGTCCTTTTTAGGACATGTTATCATTTGATTAAAGTTGCTTCATGTTGAATATCCACCTCTGTTTTGACTTTTTGCTTTGCCTTTGACCCTAGCCTTTGAGCTAGTGGTTTGTTCTCACAATTTGAGCTTTGTATTTCAGGTTTCAAGCAATTAGCCACATTGGTTGATATGATCTCATCACTTGAGATACAAGTTATTTTGGTTGACTAACCTTGCTGTTTTGTAGGTCTTTTGGATGATGAATCAATTTAGTTTGCTTGCATCTTATGCCTTGCATTAATATTGTTTGATGATTGGTGGTCTCACTGTTGACTTTCTGTTTAGTTTGTCTAAATGTGAATATTGACTTGTTTGCTTTTCATACAGGTACTTTAGTAGCTTTAACTCATTCTTTGAGTTTCTTTGCTTTGCTTGTGGTTGGCATACCACTTAGGTAACTTCTTTAACTCCATGTAGTCTGGAAGGCCTACCATTTGGTAGGCAACTGTCTGAATCCCTCCTTAAGAGGCCATGTCTTTGTTTGTTTATATTTGTGCCATGTACTTCAAAGACCTCCTAAGTGAAGAGGCATTGGCAGATAAAAGGGATGTGCAATCCATCCCCTGCTATTCAGTTGAGTCATTCATCTTGCTCACACTAAGTGTTGATGCATTTTGAATAAACACCCAAACTCTTGTTGTGTCAGTCATTGTGGAATAGAGTTCCTCATTCTGGACTCCCACACTTTCGTTGTCTTGAGCTCACCCAGGCCAGGGTTAAGAGCTATGAGGTCTAATCCTCATTTCCCATTTCATCTGCTCACCCTAACTCTCAATGTTAGTGGTTAAGAAACTCTGTTTACACTTGTACAACTGGCTTGTTTGTCGAGGTTGATATGACCCCTTGACTAAAGCCCACCCTTTGTGTGAAGGCCCTTGTTTTTGTATAGTGTGTGCTTGTTTGTTCATCTGTGCATAATTGTTTGTGTGTGCCTCTGTGCATTTGCTTTCATTACTTGTATATCATTTCCATGATCATTGTTCATACTTTGTGACATTTTGTTTTGTCCATTGAGGAGTCAATTGTAAGTCCAGCTATTGGCATTTGTTTCCTGTGATCTGGTAGGAGTTGGGACTAAGACCATTGATTGGCATTCCATTTCCTTTGAGTCTAGTGTAAGTCCATTGATTGGCATCTGGTTTCCATGTTTTCTTTGTTTTGTGAGTCTAGTGTAAGTCCAATGATTGGCATCTGGTTTCCATCTTTGTTTTATGAGTCTAGTGTAAGTCCATTAATTGGCATCTGGTTTCCTTTTGTTGGTCATCTCTGATACATGCTTTACTTGCTTATTGCTTTGTGTTGCCTTATTCCAAAGGAACTTCCTTGGATCATTTCTATGATCTTGAGAAAGCAACTCCTATTTTGTGGCTTAACCCTCACCTTTTGTGCATAACTTTGAACCTTATTTTCATCCTTAACCCAAAAACCAGAAAACTATTGTGCAAACATTTTGACTTGTTTTCAAACTAGAAACCTAGGCCTTATGCCTTTGATTTTCAAACTTTCATTTCATAACACTTATTGTGAATTGAATCTCTAATCAACTTTGACATGTTTGTGAATACTTCTAATTGGTTAATTCCACTCACTCAATTGTCTTTTGTGATTTCAATGATCACCTCTTAATCAAATTTTCATGCATTAGCCATAGATCTGAGTTATCTTAGTGGTTGATGTGAATCTCACCTTTTGTCCTTAGTGATCGAACTATAAGACTTCCATACTGAAAACAGGGTTAACCCCTCTAGTATGTCGAAGCTTTTCTCACATGGTAGACTCGTGGTTGTTCAGGTTGAGTTTTCTCCCTTTGATAACGAAAGACCTTAAGGCTTTTGTTTAAAATCAATCCACTCACTTTTTTGAAATCTTTTAGCCGAACTACGGCGTTTTGATCCTTATCTTTCATGAAAAGGTACGTAGGCAATGGGTTTCATCCATCCAAACACAAAATGTAAATAACTTGTACATTCTTTTCTCATCTCTTCAATCATGTTTGCACAATACAAATTTCATAAACAAATAACATTCGTACAACAAGTTGTGAGAAGGGCTCCCTAGGAGTACCTAGGACGTTTTGGGTGCCTAACACCTTCCCATTGCGTAACCAACCCCCTTACCCAGATCTCTGATCTTTTATTAGTTTTCTTTGTGTAAAACTTCTTAGGCTTTTGTTCGCTTTCTAGCCATTCCTTTGGATAAATAGAAGTGCGGTGGCGACTCGATTCATTGTATGCTTTGCTTTTGATTTAATCAATAAATCATAAAGTGTCGAATACACTGCTACAGAAAAGTGGCGATTCTGCTGGGGAGAAAGATTTCCTTGGTGGGTTTTGCCTAGTTTTCACACTTGTTGTATGATATTGTTTATTTGTTATATGACATATTTTTGTACAATTTGGGATTACTGTATTGATTTTAATGCTTGAATTGCTTGATATATACATTGCTTGTTTGCTTGGTGATCTCTGTGAGATGAGTTCTATACCCGAACTCGAGTGCACCTTAGGATAGGAGAATGGCATAGTCTCGTCGACTTGTGTGGAGTTATTCCTTAGCAAGTTGACTTGCGAGTCCATTCACTTGGTGGAGGTCATGTTGGATTAATAATGTCACACAAGTTATTTGTGGTTAGGCATTATTCTTTCAACACGTGCCTTAGAAGCCAAGGACCTTAGTTTACCAAGCCCATCTTGGCCTATTTTTAGGAAGTAGTGCGGAGGTCGTTCAAATGTCAGATTTGATGCGATTGTTACGCGATACTACACTCATAAGAGTCTCTCTTGAGAATATTTTTGGAATACGAGTATTCGTTCCTCCGATAATATTCGAAAGATGGGATGATGACTATGGGAACCTCTGGTAGAACATGTTATGCAGGTTTAAACCCTAGTACACTTCCTTTGGGTGGTTTTTAACCGAGACTCCATGCTCGTGACTCGCAACAAACCCGTGATTCATGGTTGAGTCGTTCAGATATCCTTAATATCAATGGAACTTAGGTGTCGATAAGGTGAAAACCATAATCCACCAAGATGGATGATTGATATTAAGGATGATTGAGTCGGTTCATGTATCGTTAATATCAATGGAACTTGGGTGTCGATAAGGTGAAAACCATAATCCACCAAAATGGATGATTGATATTAAGGATGCTATGAGCTTTCCCATGACCTTTGTCTGGTTTTCTTTGCTTGATCCTTGAGTGTGATTGTTGCATTCATGCATTCACGCATTCATATGCATTCATGTCAAAAAATCAGAAAATTTTCAAGGAACTTAAAGGGTTTATTTGCAAAATTTTCAGACATGGAAAGACAAAAAAGGCATACAAAGAAGTACAGCTTCCGACAACCCGATCTGAAAGAGTTAAGGAATCTGACATCCTATGTATTAGATCCTTTGGGTTTCAAAGCTCGCTATGGGAAGCTTCTGCCTCTGTTGACTACTCAGGTTGATGAAGGGTTGATGGGCACTTTGGTGCAGTTCTATGATCCTCTGTATCACTGCTTCTCTTTTCCAGACTTTCAGTTGTTGCCTACGCTTGAGGAGTATGTTCATCTTGTGGGTATTCCTATTCTGGACCAGGTGCCGTTCAGTGGCTTAGAGAGTATTCCGACTTCTCGAGAGATTGCAGACCTGTTGCACATAGACGAATCCTTGATCGAAGCTCATATGACTACCAAAGGTGGAATTCAAGGTCTTCCTTCTGAGTTCCTCATCGCTCAAGCTACCGTTTATGGGAAGGCCATGAGTGAGGATGCCTTTGAGGCCATATTTGTGCTTCTCATCTATGGATTGGTATTGTTCCCGAACATCGACAAATTTGTGGATGTGAACGCTATTAGGATCTTCTCTATTCTTAATCACGTTCCGACTCTGTTGGGTGATACCTATTTCTCTTTGCACCTGAGGAATGCAAAGGGTGGTGGAGCTATAGTGTGCTGTTTGCCTCTGTTGTATAAGTGGTTTATTTCTCACTTACCTCAGACGGTCGCTTTCAAGGAGAACAAGGGATGTCTACGGTGGTCTACGAGACTTATGTCTCTCACTAATGATGATATCTCTTGGTATGATCGCGTGTATGATGAAGTTCAGATCATTGACTCTTGTGGTGAATTCTCCAATGTGCCTCTTCTTGATACATGTGGTGGAGTTAGCTACAACCCTGTGTTAGCACGTCGTCAGATTGGGTTCCCCCTAAAAGATAGACCTAATAACATTCTGTTAGAAGGTGTGTTCTTTCAGGAGGGTAAAGATCCCCAAGGCCTGAAAGCCAGGATGGTCCGCGCTTGGCGCAAGATTCACAGGAAGGGTAGAAGTGAGTTGGGTCCGAAGAACTGCATAGCTTTGGAGCCGTATACTGCTTGGGTAAGGAAGAGAGCATCTGAATATCTCATGCCTTATGATCATCCAAGACCTACACCTTTGAATGTGGCTGGGCCTTCAACCCTCCCTAACCAAGGCGTAGAGGAGTTGAGAGACGAAGACCTTTCACGTGCCTGGATCCGTGAAAGAGAAGAGTTACTCCAACAGCTTAAGGAGAAGGACGCTCTGATCGAGTTCCTCGAGCATCAGGTGATTGACGATCCTGACGATGCATGGACTTCTCTACTTCCTCAGTCTTCCAAATTCTGGAAGAGGAAGTATGATCGACTCGCTAAAGAGAAAGCAGATATGGAGGAAGCCTATGAGAGAGAGGTGAAGAGGCTTCATGCATCTCGTCTTCCAGCGTCTCGAGCTTCTAGGGATCCATAGGATGTTTATTTTCCTTTTCCCTTGTAATGATTGACAATGATGTACTTCTTTGTCTTGATGATATATGATGAGATTTTTCCATTGAATTTAAAATGTTTAATATTTCAAAATTTGCAAATAGAACCCTAAAAGTTCTTTGAAATATAAAAAAAAATCATATGCACAAACATCGCATGCATCATTTGCATAAGCAGGTGTGGTTCCGGTCTCCTTGTCTGTGGCCTAATTCTGTGCTCTTCATTTATTTTGAAGACAAGCTGACTCATCGGTACTACACTAGAGAAAACTCTGCAAGACTGATGGATCACCTTGAGCAAGAGAATCGTGAGCTGAAGGACGAAGTCGCCAGACTCACTGCTTTGATGGAGCAATTCTTGGCTGCCTAGAATCAGCCGTCTCCGACACCTGCAACTCCTCCCCATAGGACTATGATTTCTGAGGTTGTTTCTTCAACAGTGCCAGTTGCCAGTGCCCACTTTGTGCCAACAACCATGCCGCCCGGGTTTCCGTGGGGGATGCCTCCTGGTTTTATGTCCGATATTCCTGCTCCAACGTTTGCCTCCATGCCGGCATCTAGCCCGATCCTCGCTATGCCTCCTCCTGTCGTGCATACCATTCCCAGGGTAGACGACACCATCTATCATTCTGAGTCGTCTGAGGGCCCAGATGTTAATGAGAAGATGGACGCGATGAATGACTAATTTCTTGAACTCCGCAAGGAATTGAAGACCCTTCGAGGAAAGGGTTTGTTCGGCAAGTCTGCAGCCGAGCTCTGTTTAGTTCCCGGTGTGAAAATTCCTGTCAAATTCAAGGTCCCAGACTTTGAGAAGTATAAGGGGAACACCTGCCCTCTCAGCCACCTGGTTATGTATGCCAGGAAAATGTCTACTCAAACGGATAATGATCAGCTGCTCATTCATTATTTCCAGGACAGTCTGTCCGGTGCTGCACTGCGATGGTATATGAGTTTGGACAGTGCAAACATCCGTTCTTTCAATGATCTTGGCGAAGCCTTCGTCAAGCAGTACAAATACAACTTAGATATGGCTCCCCATCGGGATCAGCTCAGAGCCATGTCCCAGAAGGATAAAGAGACATTTAAAGAGTACGCCCAGAGGTGGCGAGAGTTGGCAGCTCAGATTACTCCTCCGCTGGAAGAGAAGGAAATCACCAAAATCTTTCTGAAGACTTTGAGTTCATTTTACTACGAGCGGATGATCGCTAGTGCTCCCTCTAATTTCACTGAAATGGTGAACATGGGGATGCGATTGGAGGAAGGAGTCCGTGAAGGACGGCAATCCAAAGATGAAGGCTCTTCTAGCAAGCGATATGGGGCATTTGCTAAGAAGAAATATGAGGAGGCACATGTTGTGCAGTCTCATGTCAAACCCAGAAGACCCTCTTCCAAGAGGAAGCCTGTGCGTCACGCCAGCAGTCAGCATCAGGTGGCTCACATAGCACCTGTCTTCAGAGACAACCAGCAATATCATCATCAGCAACACAATCAACAACAATCTCATCAACAGTATCAACAACAACATCGCCCTCAGCAGCAGGCCTACCAGCCTCGCAACAGTAATCCAGCTAGTACGAGTTATGAGAGGAAGAAGATCGCCTTCGATCCGATTCCAGTATCATACGCAGAGCTGTATCCCTCTTTGATAGAGCGGAAACTAATTACTCCGAGAGATCCTCCGGCTATACCTGCTAACCCTCAGTGGTGGTATAAGCCTGATCAGCATTGTGTCTACCACTCTGGTGCTCCGGGCCACGATGTAGAGAATTGCTTTCAGCTGAAGACTAAGGTTCAAGACCTTATGAGATGCGGCATTTTGAGCTTTGAGGATGCAGGTCCTAATGTTAAAAAGAACCCACTTCCCGAGCATGGGAAGTCTGTTAACATGGTCTAGGGTTTCCCTGGCAAATACAAGGTCAAATATGTTAGCCATATTCGACAGCCATTGGTTGAGTTGCATCGTCTACTGTGTGATTACAGTCATCTGGAGCACGACCATGACAAATGTCGTATCTGCTCTGTCAATCGTTTGGGCTGTCGCCAAGTGCGGAAAGATCTACAAGAATTACTGGATGATGGGACTATTGAGATTCTTCAGAACAGGAATGTTGATGAAGATGAACCAGAGGTTAATGTGATTTCTCCGGTGTTCAGGATCCCTGAGCCTGTTGTCATCCGATATGATGGTAACAAAGAGAAGTCTTCTCCTGCTCTGATCATCAAGCCTGCAGGCCCTGTGTCTTATTTGTTTGACAAAGCGATTCCCTTTCGTTACAGTGCTGTTACTGTTGAAGATGGGAAAGAAGTGTCGTTGCCTTCATCCTCTGTTGTGAATATAGCTGATGTGAGCGGGTTGACCCGTAGTGGTCGTGTTTTTTCTGCACCCCCGAAGCCTCACGTTGTTGCTGATTTTGTTGAGCGTCCAGTTGGGAATGCAGTGAATCCTCCGAATCCGGCACTTGTTGCTAAACCCTCCTCTGTACAAAAGACTCTTACTTCTTCTATTGGCCCTAGTGGCATTGTGAATGAAGATTGTGATGAGATGTTGAGGCTCATCAAGAAGAGTGAGTACAATGTTATAGATCAGCTTCTACAAACGTCGTCCAAGATCTCCATGTTATCTTTGCTTCTGAATTCAGAACCGCATAGGGAGGCTCTGCAGAAAGTTTTGGATCTGGCGTATGTTGATCATGATGTCACTATTGAACAGTTTGACAGGATTGTTGCAAACATTACTGCTTGCAACACTTTGAGTTTCTGTGACTCTGATCTCCCTGAGGAGGGAAGAGACCACAACATGGCTTTACATATATCTATGAATTGCAAGAACGACGCCATGTCCAACGTGCTGGTGGACACTGGGTCATCTCTGAATGTATTGCCGAAGACCACTCTCTCTAGATTGTCATATCAAGGGCCTCCCATAAGGCAGAGTGTTGTTGTTGTGAAAGCTTTTGATGGGTCGCGTAAGACTGTGATTGGGGAAGTTGATCTCCCAATCAAGATTGGACCAAGTGATTTCCAGATCACCTTTCAGGTTATGGATATTCACCCATCATATAGCTGTCTCCTTGGTAGACCATGGATTCACGAGGCTGGCGCCGTGACATCCACCCTACATCAGAAGCTGAAATTCGTCAAGAATAAGAAACTAGTTGTGGTAGGGGGAGAAAAGGCTCTCCTGGTTAGCCACTTGTCTTCCTTCTCATACATTGATGCTGAGGATGAAGTTGGAACGCCTTTCCAAGCTTTATCTATTGCTGAGCCAATTGAGAAGAAGTCTCCTTTATTTGCTTCATATCGAGATGCGAAACTGGCCATTGAATGTGGTGCAGTTGCTGGTCTAGGAAAGATGATTGAGCTTGAAGACAACAAGTCCCGGGCTGGCATTGGCTATTCTTCTTGGGTCTTCAACGAGCAAGGGTTGTTCAAGAGTGGAGGTTTCATCCACGCCGATCGGACTGAAGAAACTGCTGCTATTCTGGAAGAGGATGCAAAGGATACTGACAACTTTGTTATCCCTGGTGGGGTATGCCACAATTGGGTCGCTGTGGATGTTCCTACGGTCATTCATAAGTCAGCGTAATGTGTTCACTTTGTTTAAAAACCCTTCTCCCATGCCAAAAGGAGGAGTGATGACATTGTTGGCATTATATATACAATGATTTTTCATTCAATTAATGCATGTTAAACATTTGTTTTTCCATTTGTTTTCACTTTTTGCTTTTTGCATGAAATCGGTGATCACAAAAAACCTAAAAACAAGAATAAAAACAATCTTTTCATCTGCATAATGATTTGCTTGTTATGCAGGTTGATTCTAAAACCCATTGAACATAATGTAGCGGTGTATTCGTCACTTTATGATTTATTGATTAAACCAAAAGTAAAGCATACAAAGAATCGAGTCGCCACCGCACTTTTATTTATCCAAAGGAATGGCTAAAAAGCGAACAAAAGCCTAAGAAGTTTTACACATAGAAAACTAATGAAAAGATCAGAGAATCTGGGTAAGGGGTTAATTACGCAATGGGAAGGTGTTAGGCACCCAAAACGTCCTAGGTACTCCTAGGGAGCCCTTTTCACACTTGTTGTACGAAAGGTTATTTGTTTATGACATATTGTGCAAACAATGATTGGGAAGATGAGAAAAGAATGTATAATTTTATTATTTTTGTGTTTGAACGGATGAACCCGTTGCCTACGTACCTTTCCATGGAAGGTAAGGATCAAAACGCCGTAGTTCGACTAAAAGATTTCCAAAATATGAGTGGGTTCATTTTAAAACAAAAGCCCTAAGGTCTTTCGTTATCCACGGGAGAAAACTCAACCTTATACAAACAACAAGTCCACCACGTGAGAACGACTTCAACTTGCTAGTGAGGGGTTAACCCTATAATAAGCAAGGAAGTCTTACAATTCAATCACTAAGGACAAAAGGTGAGATTAACATCAACAACTAGGATAAATCAAACCTATGGCTAATGTATGAAAACCTATTAAGAATGGACAAAGCCACAAAACAATTGAATGAGTTGGATTAACCAATTAGGATTTATTCACAAAAGAGTGGTCAAGATATGATTAGAATTCAATTCAAAGAAGTATTATGAAATGGAGTTTGGAAAAATCAAAGGCCTAAAGCCTAGGTTTCTAATTTGAAAAGAGATGACAATGTTTGCACAATAGTTCAAAGTTTTTGAATTAACATGTGAAAAGGGAGTCTTGAAAACACACACAAAAATGGAAGGGTGAGGAAGTAAAAATTCTTAGATGTTCACCTCTTGAAACCATATGTAGATGATTCAAGTGTGTCCTTTGGAATAAGCAACAAGGCAAATAAGCTAATGCAAAGGAAGGTGATACCGGATGCCAATCAATGGACTTATACCAATCTCACAAACAAAGGTGGATATCGGATACCAATCAATGGATTTACACCAATCTCCCAAACAAACACGGATACCGGATACCAATCAATGGATTTACACCAATCTCCTAAAACAAAACAATGATACCAGATGCCAATCAATGGACTTATACTAGTCTCACACCATATCATTGGAACAACTGCCAAGTAATGGACTTATGCTTGTCTCCTCCATGGACAAAGCAAAAATGCTATAAAGCAAAGCTTATGAAATGATATACAAATGATGATGATAAATGCACTAAGGCACACTCAAACAGATATGCACAAATGAATCAAGTAAACAGACAATAAATTCTGTTAGCACACACTATATACAAGCAATTAGGCTCAAACAAGGTTAGACTTTACAGTCAACTGGAATGGGGTAAGTTGTGCTCTTAACCTTAACATTGAGGGTTAAGGTGAAGCAGATGAAATAGAGATGAGGGGTGTGCCTCATAGCTTTTATCCCTAGCCTGGGAGAGATTTGAATAATAGAAGGTGTGGGAGTTCAGAAAGTTGGAACTCTCTTCACAAGAGAATGACTCTATAGGATCTTGGGTTAGTATCCACAATGCATCAACATGTTATGTGAGCAAAGGGATGACACACTGAATAGTAGGAGATGGATTACACATCTCTTTTATCTATCTATTACCTTATCAAAGGACTTTTCCTGCTTGACACAAAGAGTAAACAATCACAAGCATTGCCTCTTAAGGAGGACTTCAGACAGGTGCCTGGCCACATAACAGGCCAAGTCTTCCAGACTACGTGAAGAGGAGAGGTTATACCTAATTGGTTAAGCAACCAAGCAAAAGCAAGTTCAAAGTGAACTTAAGCAACTAATGTACCTGTGGAAACATCAAACAAATCAGTACAACTATACAGACAGACAACCAACAGTTAATGCAACAGATAACCAATATACACAATGTGTAAACCAAAAGTCAAACTCAATTGAGTCAATATCAACCTACAAAACACACATTAGTAAGCAAAAGCAAATATCAAATGCTCTCAAGATGAGGCATCATCAATTGTGTAAGTTGTATCTGTAACCTGAAACAAAACTTCAAACATGAGCAACCAACCACTAGGTCAAAGCCTAGGGTCAAAGATGGGGAAAAAATTTAAAACAGAAGCTGAAATTTGACATGATGAAACTTCAAACAATTATTGACACATAGCAAAAAGCCTCACATTCATATCATTTACCAAATGCATTTCATGATCATTCTAAGTTCAATGCAATTTTAAAGTCCAAATGTGATCAAACAGAATGAAAAATCTCAATTAAATCAAAAATAATTCACAAAAATCTGGAAAACTTCATACATGTTCAAGACATATCATATGATCAGCATGCAAAAAATCAGAACAATTGAGCATCATTTGATAGGGTAAACACATAGCACAAGATGAACATGCAAAGGTGTGACACAAATTGTCACACCTACTTAAAAAATTCACAAACCAGAAACCACAAATGATAAAAATGCAAACTCAACACCAAAATGTCAATCAAAGAGTCTAGTTTCATCATGCAAATTTTCGGAAGCATTGGATCAACACACATTATTTCACAAAGGAAAAGGTAAGCAATGTCAAAATAGCATACATGTTAACAAACCCTAGGCAAAAAATAAATCCAGACCATGCACAACTTTGATTATCATGCTGATAAAAAACTAGAGGAAAAAAGAAAACCATAGCAAAAATCCCCATATTATTTGGATCAAAATTGAATTAGTTATGATTTTTTGAAGATTGCAAAAAAAAAATGAAATGAAAATGAAGTAATTAAATGAATTAAAAGAAATATATGGAATTAATTTTTGAATTTTTAAGTTTGGCGCCCAGGGGACCAAAACGCCGCATTTTACTTAAAGATTGACTCAGCCAATCAGAATCCATCATGGGATTCACATGCACCCAATGGCGCGCAAACCCTAGGGCAACGACAACGGTTTTAGCGAAGCTATGGGAAACAGAAAAGCGTGGTCAAAAACAACATGAAAACCGTTGCCATAGCACCTGCAATCATCTTCTTCGCATTTTCCAAAAAAACAGCAATGAACATGAACACGTGATGAACATTTTTCCCAGAATTAACAAATGAGCATACAATCGTGAAGCACACACATCATACATCAAGAATCAATCATTAATCAAGCTTCTAACATTCTAAATAGCATGGATCGAGTGAAACAAATTTCAACATGAAAACTTCAATTCCTCGAATCTAAGTGGATAATGCATGGAATCAAACGATTTGAAGCTCAGCATGCTCACACAAACACGATCTACAAGCTTAGCATAACAAAAATGAGAATAGAGAGAATCGATTTCAACACCTCTTGGAGAGCTGCTTTCAAATCCACGAGTTCCTGGCCTTGTAGTGTTTAGATCTTCTTCTAGCAAGCTTATGGAGTGTATTGGATGAGGTTTGGATGTTCAATTGAGCTTGAATCCGCGGATTTTGCAATTCACCATTGATGTTCTTCAAGCTCAAGCTGCTTCGAATGGCAAGGATTCACCTGGATCTAGCTTGAATTTTGCTCAGTGATGATGTTAGATGAAGAATGAAGCAAGGATTATGCAATTGATTTGAAGAAATGAGAGAAAAATTTGAGAGAGATTTTGATGAAAATTTTTGGATTCGAAATTTGTGAATTGTGGTTAGTGTTTTCTGTTATGTTTTCACTTATATACTCCTAATTAGTCAAGTTCCTAATCATGCTTAACAAATGGTAATTGAAATTAGTGAAAACAAGGTGTTTGGACAAAATGTGGTTTTTCACCCTTGCATGAAAATGGTGTATGAACAGTGCACGAATTTATGTTAATTTCACTTAAAAATGCATTTTAAAACCATTGGCAATTGTAAAATATTCAAATGAATTACCAATTTTAAATTGTGAAAATTCCCTCCAAAAATCAAGATTTTTGCAAATGATCATGAAATGAGAAATGATGCAATGTAATTCAATATTATGAAATTATAGGTCAAAACAAGATTAATGCAAAAAGAGCCACATGATTTGGAGCTATGGTTTGAGAGTTATGCACTTCTGAAGTTCAATCCACACTTGGCCATGTTTTGATCATATCTCTTCAACCACAAACGAGAAATTGATGTTCTTGGACATTTTGGAAATGGGAGAGAAAGATCTACAACTTTCATGTTTAACAAAATTTCATTTGAAGCATTTTTGGTCATGTAATCTTGAGGAGAAAACCTTTCCATTTTTGGCAATTTTGAATTATAGGTCACTTTCTATTTTTGGAAAGTTTTGACCTGACTTTATTTTCTTCAATATTGATGTTTGAAATGTAAAATGAGACTTGTTTGAACATGAATGAAGTATTTCCCATCACTTCCCACCTCCAAATCCAACAGTTGACCGGGCAGTTGACTGGCTAGGGCTTCAGTTGACTGAAGAATGCCTTGATGAGATTCAAGCCTCTACCACTTGGGATTTTGATCCAAAATGATGTCATAGCTCATATGAACTTTTATGAATGATTATGGTGCCCAAATTCTCAATGATGGCCACCATCTATTGCTCAATGGCTGCCTTTGACTGCTTTGACTGTTGATTGCTTCATCTGCAAGGCAAAGGTTAGATGACATATTTTTGTACTTTTGGTTAGTGGTAAAAAGAAAAGCAATGACATACAAATGCAAAACATGCTTGGTGATCAAGAGACACTCTCAAAAAGATAACCCACCCACAGGGAAGCAGGCAAGGTGCACAATGATCCTTGAGGCAATGCAATGATATGATATGATGCCATGAGGGATCTTAGGGACAAAATTGGGGTCTTACAGATGCCCCTATTTAAGGTCATTCTAGCCGGAGAAGTGAAGTTTAGAAATCTTCATCTCGACGCGGTAGAATGGGCTTAAATAACAGTAATGAGACAAATTTTGGTCCCTAAGAGACCTCAGGATGCAGATGTATGCATGCAAAAGAAACAAAACTCTGTGGGGGAATACTGGTCCACAAAAAAAAGACGATCCATCGGAGTAATACACTCACCAGGAACAGAGACTCTAACAGGACTCTCATGGGGATAAGAAAAAGGAAAAGAATGCGTGAGCAGGACACGACTCTGAATTAGGGGAAACAAGAATAGATATGGCGTGAACACGACACGACTGGACTGGAGACCTCACTGGGAAGTGAAGGACTCAAACAGGGAAAAGAAAAATTCCAAAGGAAGACACATCCATTGGAAAGGCACAAGCTGACTCAAACTATCCACGAAGGATACTTCGGATGAAAATCCGGACTCGGACCAAGGAACAATTCACAAAGAACCTCCCTGCCGGGGAAAATTGCATATATTGGGGAAAACGCCAATACAGCAAAAGGTTAAGATCACAACGGAAACTCCATTAGAGAAATATCTAACAAAGAGACTCTCCTGGGGAAGCAACAAAGAAATGAAGTGTTACCGGTATAAGGGTAACAAACTCAGGAAGAATGAATATCTAATACCGGTATAAGGGTGAGAGATATCAATCAACCAAACATCTGAGAAAGACCTGAAAAAAGGTACATCAACTCAGGAAAATCTAACTCCACAGGGGACCAAGGTCATAATAGGGAGCAGAAAGGAAGGAACACCAGGGATACCGGTTACTGGGTATATAATAGGTGACCGACCAAAGCGTGAATTGGTATATATGCCAAGACACTCATCATCCGAAAGGAGGGCTTGAAAAAGCAAATCAACTTACAAGATGGACATTCGAATCCACAACGGGAATACGAATCTTACTCAGCTGGGAAAACAAACCCAAAGAGTCCATGAGATATAATATCCATTACCGTCAGAACGTGGATAGAATACTCGCATGAGATATATTATCTATTACCGTCAGAACGTAGATAATACACTCGCATGGAAGGAAACACCAGGGATACCAGGGTATATAAAGGTGTCCTACCGAAAACATGAATTGGTATATATGCCAAAACACTCATCATCCAAAACACAAACTTGTTAAAGGATGGATATTCGATTCTACAAAGAATACGAATCTTACTCTACTGGGGAATATCAATAAAGGATTCCAACCAAAGAGCGAAAGAGATATATTATTCATTACCGTCGAAACGTGAATAAGACACTCGAAAAGAAAAAGACACCAGAGATACCGGTTAATAGGCATATAATAGGTGGTCAACCAAAAAGAGAGACGATCGATACCACAACAACAGGGTAAACGAAAGATAACTCACAGGGGATAAATTGCAAGCATCCGACAATTATCCAAGAGACAAAGAATATCCGATTCCACAAAGGAATAACGAATCTTAATCGACTGGGGAAACACAACAGGCTTCGACTAAAGAGTGCATGAGATATATTATCCATTACCGTCAGAACGTGGATAACATACTCGCATGGAAGATTATCCACAACCGGTTACTGGGTTAACAAAGGATAGATCGACCGAAAAGAAAAGGATCGGGATACCAAACTAGGTATATAATGATGACCAATCAAAGGGAGCAACAATCATTACCAAGCAAAAGGGTAAATGAAAGAAGACCCGCTGGGAATGAATTGCATAAACAACAATTATCCACAAGGACTTGCTGGCGACTTCAAAGGGATAACATTGCAAGCATACGGCAATGATCCAGAAGACTGCTGGGGATACAATTGCTAGCAACTGGCAATTATCCAGAAGCAAGGGAGGAATATCAACATTGAATCCTGAATGAAGATAACCACAAAGAGTAACCATCATCGGTTAGGATGAACAACAAGGTTAACTCTGCAAAGGGGGAAATTAGGGTTTACAACTACCGAATACGGGGTAGAATACCAAAACTCTGGCTGGGGATAAAATGGCTAGCAACCGGAAATTATCCACAAAAAGCACAGACTCCGTTGGGAATAAAACCACAACAGCACAAAATCCACCATCAACCAGAACGAACCACAAGGTTACCTCTGCTAGGGGAAAAGAGATAGGACTTACAACTACCGAATACAGGGTAGTAGCCAACAACTCTGATGAGGATAAAAACTAGGGTTTATATCTACCGAATACGAGGCAGAAAACCAAAACTCCGCGTGGGAATGAAAGAATCACAATTCCGCACGGGAAACAAAATAGGGTTTATAACAAACCACAAACTGCTGGAGAGCAGAAAAACTAGGATTTACAACTACCGACTACTGGGTAGAAAACCAAATCGACCCTTGCTGAGGAATAAAAGGTATATAACCACAAATTCCGCCAAGAAGGCAAGAAACATAGGACTTACAACTACCGGTATAAGGGTAGAGGCCCAAACTCCGCTGGGGATAAAAGAATTAATGCCAGTTACTGGGCAAATTATTCATTTATTCCACAGGGAAGCACAAGAAATAGCTGACAAATAACCCATTCGGGGTCGATCCGAAAAGACAGACTGAATCAAAACTCGTCCTATGAGGATATAGCTCAATAGGAACATCCATCCCAATATATGTGTTGGGAGGAAACGGAAGAAACCGTCATCCACGAGGATAATCTCAGTGGGGAACTGCAGAAGGAAAGACAGACACTTTCTGCTTATGGGGCTGACTCTATATTGAGAGATTAAACACCCGACATCTGCTTGGGAAGATCTATTGGAGATCTATATCACCCATAGCAGGAGACAACAAACAAGAGATATATGGCAAAAATGCAACATGAATATCTGAATGTTTTTATGATTATGCATGAATATGCGTGATTTATGTTTGATGAATGCTGACAAAACAGACATATCTAACACAAACAGGTCCAGGAATCAAACGCCTGGTACTATACTTCCAGGGGAAAACAACCAACTGGAAAGCCAATCTACTGGAGATCCACATGCTGAAAAGCAAAGATCTGAGGGGAGGCAAAGGATCAGAGATATTACAGAAACATCAAGATCTCTGAGTGATGGATCAACAATCAACCCAACTGGAGTACAGAAAGTCACAACAGGCATAAACAGCCACAAAGACAAATCTGCTGGGGCAAAGGAGAAATCCCGAGATATCTGCAGGGGAATCCTCAGTATCAACTGCGAAACAAAAGTTCATTGCACAAGCGAGAACTACTATGAAAGCAACTCCACACAACCCCGCTGGGGAACAACCCACTGAGGGAGAACAGATCATCCATGTAGAATCTACTGCACAAGCAACTCTACCTGGGGAAAACACAAGTAGCCACTCCATCGGGGATACACCCACTGAAGGAAAAACAGATCACACAAGTAGATTCTGCAACAAGCCACTCTACTGATGATCAAAAGCAATCAGGAAATCAAACCAATCTCTGGATGCTAGATCACCCACCGACCCTACTGGGGAAACAGAGATTTCAACAAGCAGAAATTATCACAAAAGCAACTCTGTCGAGGATACCAGCTCTGGCGGAGACTCTGAGAGGATTATCACAGATGCAAACCTGACTCTGTCGGGAATACCAACTTTTTTGGGGATTTTGCACAAATACAAATCACCCAACCACAAATCTACTGGCGGCCAGGGAATCCACTGAGGAACCCGCTGGGGATATGGAGGAGAGCTGAGGAATCAACCACTGAATACTATACCTTCCACAAACAAATCAACAACCGCTGAGGAGGAAAATAATCACTACTCTGCTGAAGGCTAAACGCTCTGATGGGGAGATAGCAACAACTCCGCTCTGACAATGCTGAGGAAAGTGGCAAAGTACCGGGATATCAATCCACCAACCATTGAATCTTCAAAAAGTAAGCAACAATGTTGAGGAGAGAAACAACAACTCCGCTAGCGGCTGCACTGGAGAGAGACGGGGTACCTGGGTTCAAACCACCAACTACCGAATCTACCAAAAGGAAAACACCCATGCTGGGAGAGAATACTGCTGGAGAAGAAAACGAAGTCTTCAACAAGCACTCTGCTTGGGGAACAACCCACAATAACAACTCTGCTTGGGGAACAACCCCAACAACAAAGCAGGATAAAGAGGATACAACCATTCCAGGAATATGAACAAATGTCTTACCTGTTGGAAATCATGCCACCCTTGGGAGAGCACTGAGAAATTCTTAAGTATCCTTTCATCATTGTGAATGTTCACTTTGTTTAAAACAACAAATTTGAAAAAATTTATTTGTTTAAAATAATGACATTTTATCAATTAAAACATGCAAAACATTTGTTGAATTGAAACAAATAAGAGTGCAAATAATTGGATAAAAAGCTCAAATTGATTTGATGGAATGGGAGACCGCAAATGGCAAGACTCCATAGATCTGTACAAATTTGAAATCAGTGATATATATTGCAAGAGTGCTACATTGAACATAATGATCCTTTCTATACCAATTTGAATCTCGATGTATTCGAAGCTTCAGTCGACGACGGATCGAGAATCTCTGACGAAAAGACGGTAGTGGAACAGAAAGTCTTGTCAGGATGCAGTTACTTGCCAAAATCCCTGATTTTTGCCTAGATTGCCCCAGGGTGAGGTATTCAATCTAGCGGGATGCAAATATTCTTTTTTCAATGTCTCTAATTTTTGCCTGGATCACCCTTGCGGGTTCTCCACCGAGACGCTCATTTTTGCCTAAGCCGCCCTTTCGGGTTTTCAACTTAGCGAGCTATTCTGTTTTTCTTTTGCATATACTCTTTTTTTTTTCTTAGGCAAAGTATCTGTTGACTGCATCTGAATTCACAGGACGAGTGAAATCCTCCCCATCCATTGTTGTAAGCATCAAAGCACCGCCTGAAAAGGCTCTCTTAACAACATATGGACCCTCGTAGTTTGGAGTCCACTTGCCCCTGGAATCGGGCGCGAAAGACAAGACTTTCTTGAGCACGAGGTCACCTTCTCAGAACACACTAGGCTTGACCTTCTTATCGAATGCTTTCTTCATTCTCTGCTGATATAACTGACCATGACACATGGCAGTCAATCTCTTCTTTTCAATCAAATTCAACTGGTCATAACGACTCTGAATCCATTCAGCATTAGTCAACTAGGGATTTGAGGGTATACTTTTTTTTTCTTTTTTTTTTTGATTTTATTCTTTTATTAATTATTTTTTTCACCCCTCTCTCTTTTTTTTAATTACATTTGTAATGCCCCAGTTTGACTGTTTTGCTGATTCTCATGATACAGCTGAATGATCTTCTTTTCATATTCAAGAAGGCGGGTAATCTCGTCAGGAATCCCCTTCAACGTCATCTTCCTCTGCCTCAAATACAAGGAATTCAAGATTGGGAGATGGCGTTGGATCATTATGTTCAATGGGTTTAGAAATCCCTGCATAATGATTTTGGATAATAAAAAGCTTTAGAATTTAAACAAGCAAACCATTATGCAGATGAAAAAGATTGCTTTTATTCTTGTTTAGGGTTTTTTGTGATCACCGATTTCATGCAAAAAGCAAAAAGTGAAAACAATTGGAAAAACAAATGTTTAACAATGCATTAATTGAATGAAAACATCATTGTATATATGCTGCCAACAATGTCATCACTTCTCCTTTTGGCATGGGAGAAGGGCTTTCGAACAAAGTGAACAAATTACGCTGACTTATGAATGACCGTAGGAACATCCACAGCGACCCAATTATGGCAGACACCACCAGGAATGACAATGTTGTTTAAATCCTCTGCATCCTCTTCCAGAATAGCAGCAGCTTCTTCAGTCTGATCAGCAAGGATGAAACCTCCACTCTTGAACAAACCTTGCTCGTTGAATGCCCCAGACGAATAGCCAATGCCAACCCGGGATTTATTATCTTCAAGCTCAATCATCTTCCCTAAACCAGCAACTGCACCACATTCAATGGCCAGTTTCGCATCACGATAGGAAGCAAATGAAGGAGACTTCTTCTCAATTGGCTCAGTAATAGACAAAGCTTGGAAATGCGTTCCAACTTCATCCTCAGCATCAATGTATGAGAAAGAAGACAAACGGCTAACCAGGAATAAATCCACCAAAAGCACTTAGTCTGGCAAATTCCTCTCTGAGTTCAACACCATCTTGCCCAAGATGATCCATCAATCTGGCAGAGTCGGCTCTGGTGTAGTACTGGCAAAGTGCGTCTTCAAAATAAATGAAGAGCAACAGGGATCAAACCACAGGACCAGAAGCTGAGAACGACGCCTGCTTATGCAAATGATGCATGCAATGCTCGTGCAAATGATTTGTTTTTATCTCAAAGGAACTCGAGGGTTTTATTTGCAAACCTTGAAATATCAACATTTTGATCGTATATGAGAATATCTCATCAGATATATCAGGAAAAAAAAATTCGGTTTTTTCCATGTTTGAAATTTTTTGCAAATAAACTCCTTTGAGTTCCTTGAAAATATCCTTTTTATTTGATGATATGGATGCAGATGAATGCATGAATGCATGAATGCATCAATCACACTCAAGGATCAAGCAGAGCACACCAGACAAAGGTCGTGGGAAAGCTCGTAGTATCCCTAATATCAATCATCCATTTTGGTGGATTATGGTTTTCACCTTATCAACACCCAAGTTCCATTGATATTAACAATACATGAACCGGTTCAAACATCCTTAATATCAACCATCCATTTTGGCGGATTATGGTTTACACCTTATCAACGCCCAAATTCCATTGATATTAAAGTTGTCTGAACGACTCAACCATGAATCACGGGTTTGCTGAGAGCCACGAGCGTGGAGTCTCGGTTAAGAACCACCCAAAGGGAGTGTACTAGGGTTTAAACCTGCCAGACATGTTCTACCATAGGTTCCCATAATCATCGTCCCATCTTTCGAATATTATCGGAGGAACGAATACTCGTATTCCAAAAATATTCTCAAGAGAGACTCTTATGAGTGTAGTATCGCGTAACAATCGCATCAGATCTGACATCTGAACGACCTCCGCACTACGTTCTAAAAATAGGCCAAGATGGGCTTGGTAAACTAAGGTCCTTGGCTTCTAAGGCACATGATTGAAAGAATAATGCCTAACCACAAATAACTTGTGTGACATTTTTAATCCAACATGACCTCCACCAAGTGAATGGACTCGCAAGTCAACTTGTTAAGGAATACTCCACACAAGTCGACAAGACTATGCCATTCTCCTATCCTAAGGTGCACTCGAGTTCGGGTATAGAACTCATCTCACAGAGATCACCAAGCAAACAGCAATTGTATATCAAGCAATTCAAACATTACAATCAATACAGTTATCCCAAATTGTACAAAAATATGTCATATAACAAATAAACAATATCATACAACAAGGGTGAAAAGTAGGCAATACCACCAAGGAACATTGTTCCCCAGCAGAGTCGCCACTTTTCTGTAGCGGTGTATTCGTCACTTTATGATTTATTGATTAAACCAAAAGTAAAGCATACAAAGAATCGAGTCGCCACCGCACTTTTATTTATCCAAAGGAATGGCTAAAAAGCGAACAAAAGCCTAAGAAGTTTTACACATAGAAAACTAATGAAAAGATCAGAGAATCTGGGTAAGGGGTTAATTACGCAATGGGAAGGTGTTAGGCACCCAAAACATCCTAGGTACTCCTAGGGAGCCCTTTTCACACTTGTTGTACGAAAGGTTATTTTTTTATGACATATTATGCAAACAATGATTGGGAAGATGAGAAAAGAATGTACATTTTTATTATTTTTGTGTTTGAACGGATGAACTCGTTGCCTACGTACCTTTCCATGGAAGGTAAGGATCAAAACGCCGTAGTTCGGCTAAAAGATTTCCAAAATATGAGTGGGTTCATTTTAAAACAAAATCCC
Source organism: Lathyrus oleraceus (assembly GCF_024323335.1). Lineage (NCBI taxonomy): Eukaryota > Viridiplantae > Streptophyta > Magnoliopsida > Fabales > Fabaceae > Lathyrus > Lathyrus oleraceus. Next base: position 323,103,162 of record NC_066585.1, on the reverse strand, counting down.
TAAGGTCTTTCGTTATCCACGGGAGAAAACTCAACCTTATACAAACAACAAGTCCACCACGTGAGAACGGCTTCAACTTGCTAGTGAGGGGTTAACCCTATAATAAGCAAGGAAGTCTTACAATTCAATCACTAAGGACAAAAGGTGAGATTAACATCAACCAACTAGGATAAATCAAACCTATGGCTAATGTATGAAAACCTATCAAGAATGGACAAAGCCACAAAACAATTGAATGAGTTGGATTAACCAATTAGGATTTATTCACAAAAGAGTGGTCAAGATATGATTAGAATTCAATTCAAAGAAGTATTATGAAATGGAGTTTGGAAAAATCAAAGGCCTAAAGCCTAGGTTTCTAATTTGAAAAGAGATGACAATGTTTGCACAATAGTTCAAAGTTTTTGAATTAACATGTGAAAAGGGAGTCTTAAAAACACACACAAAAATGGAAGGGTGAGGAAGTAAAACTTCTTAGATGTTCACCTCTTGAAATCATATGTAGATGATTCAAGTGTGTCCTTTGGAATAAGCAATAAGGCAAATAAGCTAATGCAAAGCAAGGTGATACCGGATGCCAATCAATGGACTTATACCAATCTCACAAACAAAGGTGGATACCGGATACCAATCAATGGATTTACACCAATCTCCCAAACAAACACGAATACCGGATACCAATCAATGGATTTACACCAATCTCCTAAAACAAAACAATGATACCAGATGCCAATCAATGGACTTATACTAGTCTCACACCATATCATTGGAACAACTGCCAAGTAATGGACTTATGCTTGTCTCCTCCATGGACAAAGCAAAAATGCTATAAAGCAAAGCTTATGAAATGATATACAAATGATGATGATAAATGCACTAAGGCACACTCAAACAGATATGCACAGATGAATCAAGTAAACAGACAATCAATTCAGTTAGCACACACTATATACAAGCAATTAGGCTCAAACAAGGTTAGACTTTACAGTCAACTGGAATGGGGTAAGTTGTGCTCTTAACCTTAACATTGAGGGTTAAGGTGAAGCAGATGAAATAGAGATGAGGGGTGTGCCTCATAGCTCTTATCCTTGGCCTGGGAGAGCTTTGAATAATACAAGGTGTGGGAGTTCAGAAAGTTGGAACTCTCTCCACAAGAGAATGACTCTATAGGATCTTGGGTTAGTATCCACAATGCATCAACATGTTATGTGAGCAAAGGGATGACACACTGAATAGTAGGAGATGGATTACACATCTCTTTTATCTACCAATTGCCTTATCAATGGACTTTTCCTGCTTGGCACAAAGAGTAAACAATCACAAGCATTGCCTCTTAAGGAGGACTTCAGACAGGTGCCTGGCCACATAACAAGCCAGGTCTTCCAGACTACATGAAGAGGAGAGGTTATACCTAATTGGTTAAGCAACCAAGCAAAAGCAAGTTCAAAGTGAACTTAAGAAACTAATGTACCTGTGGAAACATCAAACAAATCAGTACAACTATACAGACAGACAACCAACAGTTAATGCAACAGATAACCAATATACACAATGTGTAAACCAAAAGTCAAACTCAATTGAGTCAACATCAACCTACAAAACACACATTAGTAAGCAAAAGAATATATCAAATGCTCTCAAGATGAGGCATCATCAATTGTGTAACTTGTATCTGTAACCTGAAACAAAACTTCAAACATGAGCAACCAACCACTAGGTCAAAGCCTAGGGTCAAAGATGGGGAAAAAATTTAAAACAGAAGCTGAAATTTGACATGATGAAACTTAAAATAATTATTGACACATAGCAAAAAGTCTCACATTCATATCATTTACCAAATGCATTTCATGATCATTCTAAGTTCAATGCAATTTTAAAGTCCAAATGTGATCAAACAGAATGAAAAATCTGAATTAAATCAAAAATGATTCGCAAAAATCTGGAAAAATTCATACATGTTCAAGACATTTCATATGATCAGCATGCAAAAAATCAGAACAATTGAGCATCATTTGATAGGGTAAACACATAGCACAAGATGAACATGCAAAGGTGTGACACAAATTGTCACACCTACTTAGAAAATTCACAAACCAGAAACCACAAATGATAAAAATGCAAACTCAACACCAAAATGTCAATCAAAGAGTCTAGTTTCATCATGCAAATTTTCGGAAGCATTGGATCAACACACATTATTTCACAAACGAAAAGGTAAGCAATGTCAAAATAGCATACATGTTAACAAACCCTAGGCAAAAAATAAATCCAGACCATGCACAACTTTGATTATCATGCTGATAAAAAACTAGAGGAAAAAAGAAAACCATAGCAAAAATCCCCATATTATTTGGATCAAAATTGAATTAGTTATGATTTTTTGAAGATTGCAAAAAAAATGAAATGAAAATGAAGTAATTAAATGAATTAAAAGAAATATATGGAATTAATTTTTGAATTTTTAAGTTTGGCGCCCAGGGGACCAAAACGCCGCGTTTTACTTAAAGATTGGCTCAGCCAATCAGAATCCATCATGGGATTCACATGCACCCAATGGCGCGCAAACCCTAGGGCAACGGCAACGGTTTTAGCGAAGCTATGGGAAACAGAAAAGCGTGGTCAAAAACAACATGAAAACCGTTGCCATAGCACCTGCAATCATCTTCTTCGCATTTTCTAGAAAAACAGCAATGAACATGAACACGTGATGAACATTTTTCCCAGAATTAACAAATGAGCATACAATCGTGAAGCACACACATCATACATCAAGAATCAATCATTAATCAAGCTTCTAACATCCTAAATAGCATGGATCGAGTGAAACAAATTTCATGAAAACTTCAATTCCTTGAATCTAAGTGGATAATGCATGGAATCAAACGATTTAAAGCTCATCATGCTCACACAAACACGATCTACAAGCTTAGCATAACAAAAATGAGTTTAGAGAGAATCGATTTCAACACCTCTTGGAGAGCAGCTTTCAAATCCACGAGTTCCTGGCCTTGTAGTGTTTAGATCTTCTTCTAGCAAGCTTATGGAGTGTATTGGATGAGGTTTGGATGTTCAATTGAGCTTGAATCCGCGGATTTTGCAATTCACCATTGATGTTCTTCAAGCTCAAGCTGCTTCGAATGGCACGAATTCACCTGGATCTAGCTTGAATTTTGCTCAGTGATGATGTTAGATGAAGAATGAAGCAAGGATTATGCAATTGATTTGAAGAAATTAGAGAAAAATTTGAGAGAGATTTTGATGAAAATTTTTGGATCTGAAATTTGTGAATTGTGGTTAGTGTTTTCTGTTAGGTTTTCACTTATATACTCCTAATTAGTCAAGTTCCTAATCATGCTTAACAAATGGTAATTGAAATTAGTGAAAACAAGGTGTTTGGACAAAATGTGGTTTTTCACCCTTGCATGAAAATGGTGCATGAGCAGTGCACGAATTTATGTTAATTTCACTTAAAAATGCATTTTAAAACCATTGGCAATTGTAAAATATTCAAATGAATTACCAATTTTAAATTGTGAAAATTCCCTCCAAACATCAAGATTTTTGCAAATGATCATGAAATGAGAAATGATGCAATGTAATGCAGGATTATGAAATTATAGGTCAAAACAAGATTAATGCAAAAAGAGCCACATGATTTGGAGCTATGGTTTGAAAGTTATGCACTTCTGAAGTTCAATCCACACTTGGCCATGTTTTGATCATATCTCTTCAACCACAAATGAGAAATTGATGTTCTTGGACATTTTGGAAATGGGAGAGAAAGATCTACAACTTTCATGTTTAACAAAATTTCATTTGAAGAATTTTTGGTCATGTAATCTTGAGGAGAAAACCTTTCCATTTTTGGCAATTTTGAATTATAGGTCACTTTCTATGTTTGAAATGTCAAATGAGACTTGTTTGAACATGAATGAAGTATTTCCCATCACTTCCCACCTCCAAATCCAACAGTTGACTGGGCAGTTGACTGGCTAGGGCTTCAGTTGACTGAAGAATGCCTTGATGAGATTCAAGCCTCTACCACTTGGGATTTTGATCCAAAATGATATCATAGCTCATATGAACTCTTATGAATGATTATGGCATAGGCACAATGTTGGCCACCCATTGAGGATACGTAGAAGTCACCAGAAACCCCGCATCAATTTGCTTCTGAACTTCCTCTTTGATCTTCACTGCCATATCTGGATGAGTTCTTATGAGATTCTGCTTCACAGGCACGCACTCAGGCTTCAGAGGCAGGAAATGTTTCATAATATCTGTATCTAGACCTGGCATGTCTTCATACGACCAAGCGAAGATATCGAAATATTCTCGTAGCAAACTAATTAACCCTTTCTTGACAGACTCTTCAAGGACTGCCCCAATCTTCACCATCCCAACACAATCTTCAGACCCCAAGTTGAAATTTTCTAGATTCTCAAGGTGCGGATGCATGATCTTCTCTTCGTGCTCAAGAAGACGGGTAATCTCATCAGGAATCCCTTCAACATCATCTTCCTCTGCCTCAAATACAGGGAATTCAAAATTGGGAGATGGCGTTGGATCATTATGTTCAATGGGTTTTAGAATCAACCTGCATAATGATTTTGGATAATAAAAAAAATCAGAATTTAAACAAGCAAATCATTATGCAGATGAAAAGATTGCTTTTATTCTTGTTTTTAGGGTTTTTTGTGATCACCAATTTCATGCAAAAAGCAAAAAGTGAAAACAATTGGAAAAATAAATGTTTAACATGAATTTATTGAATGAAATATCATTGTATATATGATGCCAACAATGTCATCACTTCTCCTTTTGGCATGGGAGAAGGGTTTTTAAACAAAGTGATTATTTACTTTGATCTATGAATGACTGTAGGAACATCCACAGCGACCCAATTGTGGCAGATCCCACCAGGGATGACAAAATTGTCAGTATCCTCTGCATCTTCTTCCAGAATAGCAGCAACTTGGTCAGCTTGATCAGCGTGGATGAAACCTCCACTCTTGAACAACCCTTTCTCATTGAAGACCCCAGAAGAATAGCCAATGCCAGCCCGGAACTTGTTGTCTTCAAGCTCAATCATTTTTCCTAGCCCAGCAACTGCACCACATTCAATGGCCAGTTTCGCATCTCGATAGGAAGCAAATGAAGGAGACTTCTTCTCAATTGGCTCAGCAATAGATAAAGCTTGGAAAGGGGTTCCAACTTCATCCTCAACATCAATGTATGAGAAGGAAGACAGGTGGCTAACCAGGAGAGCCTTTTCTCCCCCTACCACAACCAGTTTCTTATTCTTGACGAATTTCAGCTTTTGGTGTAGGGTGGATGTCACAGCGCCAGCCTCATGAATCCATGGTCTACCAAGGAGACTGCTATATGATGGGTGCATATCCATAACCTAAAAGGTGATCTGGAAATCACTTAGTCCAATCTTGATTGGGAGATCAACTTCCCCAATCAGAGTCTTACGCGACCCATCAAAAGCTTTCACAACAACACCACTCTGCCTCATGGGAGGCCCTTGATATGACAATCTAGAGAGAGTGGTCTTCGGCAATACATTTAGAGATGACCCAGTGTCCACCAGCACGTTGGACATGGCGTCGTTCTTGCAATTCATGGATATATGTAAAGCCATGTTTTGGTCTCTTCCCTCCTCAGGGAGATCAGAGTCACAGAAACTCAAAGTGTTGCAAGCAGTGATGTTTGTAACAATGCTGTCAAACTGTTCAATTGTGACGTCATGATCAACATATGCCAGATCCAAAACTTTCTGCAGAGCCTCTCTGTGCGGTTCTGAATTCAGAAGCAACGATAGCACGGAGATCTTGGATGGTGTTTGTAGAAGCTGGTCTACAACGTTGTACTCACTCTTCTTGATGAGCCTCAGCATCTCATCACAATCTTCATTCACAATGCCACTAGGGCCAACAGAAGAAGTAGGAGTCTTTTGTACAGAGGAGGGTTTAGCAACAGGTGTCGGGTTCGGAGGATTCACAGCATTCCCGACCGGACGCTCAACAGAGTCAGCAACAGCCTGAGGCTTCGGCGGCGCAGAAAACACACGACCGCTACGGGTCAATCCGCTGACATCAGCTATATTCACAACAGAGGAGGAAGGAAAGGCCACTTCTTTCCCGTCTTCAACAGCAACAGCACTGCAACGAAAGGGAATTGTTTTGTCAGAAGAATACGGCACAGGGCCGGCAGGCTTGATAATCAGGGAAGGAGAAACCTTCTGCTTTCTACCATCATATCGAATGACAACAGGCTCAGGGATCCTAAACACAGGAGAAATCACATTAACCTCCGGCTCGTCTTCATTAACATTCCTGTTCTGAAGAATCTCAATAGTCCCATCGTCCAGCAATTCTTGCAGATCTTTCCGCACTTGGCGACAGCCCAAACGATTGACAGAGCAGATACGGCATTTGTCATGGTCGTGCTCTAGATGACTGTAATCACACAGTAGACGATGCAACTCAACCAGTGACTGTCGAATATGGCTAATATATTTGACCTTGTATTTGCCAGGGCAGCCCTGGACCATGTTAACTGATTTCCCATGCTCGGGCAATAGGTTATTTTTAACATTAGGACCTGAGTCCTCAAAGCTCAGAATACCGCATCTCATAAGGTCTTGAACCTTAGTCTTCAGCTGAAAGCAGTTCTCTACATCGTGGCCCGGAGCACCCGAATGATAGACACAGTGCAGATCAGGCTTATACCACCACTGAGGGTTGACCGGTATAGCTGGCGGGTCTCTTAGAGTAATCAGTTTCTGCTCTATCAAAGAGGGATACAGCTCTGCGTATGATACAGGAATCGGATCGAAAGTGATCTTCTTCCTTTCATAACTCGTACTAGCTAGATTACTACTGCGAGGCTGATAAGCCTGCTGCTGAGGGCGATGCTGTTGTTGATGATATTGTTGAGATTGTTGTTGATTGTTGTGTTGCTGATGATGATATTGCTGGTTGTCTCTGAAGACAGGTGCTATGTGAGCCACCTGATGCTGGTTGCTGGCATGACGCACAGGCTTCCTCTTGGCAGAGGGTCTTCTGGGTTTGACATGGGATTGCACAGCATGTGCCTCTCCATCTTTCTTCTTAGCAAATGCCCCATATCGTTTGCTAGAAGAGCCTTCATCCTTGGTCAGACGTCCTTCACGGGCTCCTTCCTCTAGACGCATCCCCATGTTCACCATCTCGGTGAAGTCCGAAGGAGCACTAGCAATCATCCGCTCGTAATAAAATGAACTCAAGGTCTTCAGAAAGATCTTGGTCATTTCCTTCTCTTCCAGCGGAGGCACAATCTGAGCTGCCAACTCTCGCCACCTCTGGGCATACTCTATAAATGTCTCTTTGTCCTTCTGGGACATGGCTCTGAGTTGATCCCGATCGGGAGCCATATCCACGTTATATTTGTACTGCTTGACGAAGGCTTCGCCAAGATCATTGAAGGAACGGATGTTCGCACTATCCAAACTCATATACCAACGCAGTGCAACACCGGACAGACTGTCCTGGAAATAATGAATGAGCAGCTGATCATTATCCGTTTGAGTAGACATTTTCCTGGCATACATAACCAGGTGGCTGAGAGGGAAGGTGTTCCCCTTGTACTTCTCAAAGTCTGGGACCTTGAATTTGACAGGAATCTTCACACCGGGAACTAAACAGAGCTCAGCAGCAGACTTGCCGAACAAATCCTTTCCTCGAAGGGTTTTCAATTCCTTGCGGAGTTCAAGAAATTGGTCGTTCATTGCATCCATCTTCTCATGAACATCTGGGCCCTCAAACGGCTCAGAATGATAGATGGTGTCGTCTACCCTAGGAATGGTATGCATGATAGGAGGAGGCATAGCAAGGACCGGGCTAGATGCCGGCATGGAAGCAAATGTTGGTGTAGGAATATCAGGCATAAAACCAGGAGGCATCCCCCACGGAAACTTGGGCGGCATGGCTGTTGGCACGAAGTGGGCACTGGCAGCTGGCACAGTCGACGAAACAACCTCAAAAATAACAGTCCTCTGGGGAGGAGTCGCAGGCGTTGGAGACGGCTGATTCTGAGCAGCTAAGAATTGTTCCATCAAAGCAGTGAGTCTGGCGACTTCATCCTTCAGCTCACGGTTCTCTTGCTCAAGAAGATCCATCAATCTGGAAGAGTTGGCTCTGGTGTAGTACCGATGAGTCAGCTTGTCTTCAAAATAAATGAAGAGCAACAGAGTTAGGCCACAGACAAGAAGACCGGAACAAACACCTGCTTATGCAAATGATGCATGCAATGTTTGTGCATATGATTTGTTTTTATTTCAAAGGAACTCGAGGGTTTTATTTGCAAACTTTGAATATTAAGCATTTAATCGCATATGGAAAATATCTCATCAAGTATATTTGAGACAAAAAAGTACAGCATCATTAATCATATTACAAGAGAAAAGGAAAATAAACATCCTATGGATCCCTAGAAGCTCGGGACGCTGGAAGATAAGCTGCACGAAGCCTCTTAATCTCTCTCTCATATGCTGCTTCCATATCCGCTTTCTTTTTGGCGAGTCTGTTATACCTCCTTTTCCAGAACTTGGAAGACCGAGGAAGTAAAGAAGTTCATGCATCATTCAGATCGTCAATCACCTGATGCTCGAGGAACTCAATCAGAGCATCCTTCTCCTTAAGCTGTTGAAGCAACTCTTCTCTTTCACAGATCCAGGCACGTGAAAGGTCTTCTTCTCTCAACTCCTCTACGCCTTGGTTAGGGAGGGTTGAAGGCCCAGCCACAACCAAAGGTGTAGGTCTCGGATAGTCATAAGGCATGAGATACTCAGATGCTCTCTTCCTTACTCAAGTAGTATATGGCTCCAAAGCTTTACAGTTCTTCGGACCCAACTCACTTCTACCCTTCTTGTGAATCTTGCACCAAGCGCGGACCATCCTGGCTTTCAAGCCTTGGGGATCTTTACCCTCCTGAAAGAACAGACCTTCTAACAGGCTGTTATTAGGTTTATCCTTTAGGGGGAACCCAAGCTGACGCCATGCTAAGATAGGGTTGTAGCTAATCCCACCACATGTACCAAGAAGAGGCACATTGGAGAATTCACCACAAGAATCGATGATCTGGACACCATCATATGCACGATCATACCAAGAGATATCGTCATTAGTGAGAGACATGAGTCTCGTAGACCACCGTAGACATCCCTTGTTCTCCTTGAAAGCGACCGTCTGCGGTAAGTGAGAAATAAACCACTTATACAACAAAGGCAAACAGCACACAATAGGTATCACCCAACAGAGTCGGAACGGGATTAAGAGCAGAGAAGATCCTAATAGCATTCACATCCACAAATTTGTCGATGTTTGGGAACAATACCAATCCATAGATGAGAAGCACGAATATGGCTTCAAAGGCATCCTCACTCATGGCCTTCCCATAAACGGTAGCTTGAGCGATGAGGAACTCAGAAGGAAGACCTTGAATTCCACCTTTGGTAGTCATATGAGCTTTAACCAAGGAATCATCTATGTGCAACATGTCAGCTATCTCTTAAGAAGTGGGAATACTCTCCAAGCCACTGAACGGCAACTGGTCCAGAATAGGAATACCCATAAGATGAGCATACTCCTCGAGGGTAGGCAATAGCTGAAAGTCTGGAAAAGTGAAACAGTGATATAGAGGATCATAGAACTGCGCCAAAGTACCCATCAACCCTTCATCAACCTGAGTAGTCAGCAGAGGCAGAAGCTTCCCATAACGAGCTTTGAAACCCAAGGGATCTAATACATAGGATGTCAGATTCCTTAACTCTTTCAGATCGGGTTGTCGGAAGCTGTACTTCTTTGTATGCCTTTTTTGTCTTTCCATATCTGAAAATTTTGCAAATAAACCCCTTAAGTTCCTTGAAAATTTTCTTTTTATCTGATGATATGGATGCAGATGAATGCATGAATGCAGCAATCACACTCAAGGATCAATCAAAGCACACCAGACAAAGGTCATGGGATGGTTCATATTATCCCTAATATCAATTGTCCATTTTGGTGGATTATGGTTTTCACCTTATCGACACCCAAGTTCCATTGATATTAACGATATATGAACGGTTCAACCATCCTTAATATCAATCATCCATTTTGGTGGATTATGGTTTACACCATATCGACACCCAAGTTCCATTGATATTAACGATAGTTGAACGGATCAACCATGAATCACGGGTTTGTTGTGAGTCACGAGCATGGAGTCTCGGTTAAGAACCACCCAAAGGGAGTGTACTATGGTTTAAACCTGCCGAACATGTTCTACCAGAGGTTCCCATAGTCATCATCCCATCTTTCGCATATTATCGGAGGAACGAATACTCGTATTCCAAAAATATTTTCAAGAGAGACTCTTATGAGTGTAGTATCGCGTAACAATCGCATCAGATATTACATCTGAACGACCTCCGCATTACGTCCTAAAAATAGGCCAAGATGGGCTTGGTAAACTAAGGTCCTTGGCTTCTACGACACATATTGAAAGAATAATGCCTAACCACAAATTACTTGTGTGACATCATTGATCCAACATGACCTACACCAAGTGAATGGACTCGCAAGTCAACTTGCTAAGGAATAACTCCACACAAGTCGACGAGACTATGCCATTCTTCTATCATAAGGTGCACTCGAGTTCGGGTATAGAACTCATCTCACAAGGATCACCAAGCAAGCATCAATTGATATATCAAGCAATTCAAGCATTACAATCAATACAGTAATCCCAAATTGCACAAAAAATATGTCATATAATAAATAGACAAATATGATACAACAAAGAGTGAAAAGTAGGCAAACCCACTAGGAAGCTTTTCGTCCCCAGCAGAGTCGCCACTTTTCTGTAGCGGTGTATTCGTCACTTTATGATTTATTGATTAAATCAAAAGCAAAGCATACAAGATATAGTCGCCACCGCACTTCTATTTATCCAAAGGAATGGCTAGAAAGCGAACAAAAGCCTAAGAAGTTTTACGCAAAGAAAACTAATAAAAGGTCAGAGATCTGGGTAAGGGGGTAATTATATTGTGGGAAGGTGTTAGGCACCCACAACGTCCTAGGTACTCCTAGGGAACCTCTTTTCACAACTTGTTGTAAAATTATTTGTTTATGAAATATTTTGTGCAAACATTGATTGAAGGGATGAGAGAAAGAATGTACAAGTTTATTATTTTTGTGTTTGGATGGATGAAACCCATTGCCTACGTACCTTTTCGTGAAAGATAAGGATCAAAACTCCGTAGTTCGGCTAAAAGATTTCCAAAAAGTAAGTGGATTGATTTTAAACAAAAGCCTTAAGGTCTTTCATTATCAACGGGAGAAAACTCAACCTGAACCAACAATCCACCATGTGAGAATGGCTTCGACATACTAGAGGGGTTAACCCTGTTATCAGTATGGAAGACTTACGATTCGATCACTAAGGATGCGGTGAGATTTACATCAACCACTATGATAATTCAGATCTATGGCTAATGCATAAAAACTTGATTAGGAAGTGGACAAGGGCCACAAAAAAGCAATTGAGTGGGTTGAATTAACCAATTAGAAATATTCACAAAATGAAGTCAAAGTATGAATTAGAATTCAATTTCAATGAGTATTAGTGAAATGAGAGTTTGAAAATCAAAGGCTTAAGGCCTAGGTTTCTAGTTTTGAAAACAAGTGAAAATGTTTGCACAAAAGTTTTCTGGTTTTGGTTAAGGATGAAAACAGGGTTCAAAGGTTAAGCACAAAAGGGTGAGGGTTAAAGCCACGAATAGGAGTTGCTTTCTCAAGATCATAGAAATGATCCAAGGGAGTTCCTTTGGAATTAGGCAACACAAAGCAATAAGCAAAATAAGCAGGGTCTCATAAGAGAACAACAAAACTGGAAATGGAGTGCCAATCAATGGTCTTACATCCAACTCCACAAACAAGCTGGAAACAGATAGCCAATCAATGGTCTTACATCTAACTCCATAAAAGAACCAAAATAGGAAATAGATAGCCAATCAATGGTCTTACATCTAACTCCACAAAACAAATATAAGGAAGGAAATGGAGTGCCAATCAATGGTCTTATATCCAGCTCCCCGAAAGGAACAGGAAACAGATAGCCAATCAATGGTCTTACATCTGACTCCACAAAACAAATATAAGAAAGGAAATAGAGTGCCAATCAATGGTCTTATATCCAGCTCCTCAAAAGGAACAGGACACAGATAGCCAATCAATGGTCTTACATCTGACTCCTCAAACAAAACAAATATAAGAAAGGAAATGGAGTGCCAATCAATGGTCTTATATCCAGCTCCCCAAAAGGAACAGGAAACAGATAGCCAATCAATGGTCTTACATCTGACTCCTCAGACAAAACAAATAACAAATGCAAGACAAACATATGAATGATGCACAAATAAGCAAACAAGCAATTAATTATCACACACTATACACAACCAAGAGGCTCATACAAGGCTGGGCTTTAGTCAAGGGGTCATATCGACCTTGACAAACAAGCCAAATACTGGAAGAGGTGTCTGAGGCTCTTAACCACTGACATTGACCGTCAGGGTGAGCAGATGAAATGGGAGATGAGGGTTAGACCTCATAGCTCTTAACCCGGCCTGGGTGAGCTTGAATCAAAGAAGGTGTGGGAGTCCAGAATGAGGAGCTCTATTCCACAATGACTGACTCTATATACAAGATTCTGGGTGTTTACTCAAGATGCATCAGCACGTAGTGCGAGCAAGATGAAAGACTCAACTGATTAGCAGGGGATGGATTGCACATCCCTTCTATCTGCCAATTGCCTCTTTACTTATGAGGACTTGAAGTACATGGCACAAATATAAACAATCACAGATATTGCCTCTTAAGGAGGACTTCAGCCAAATGCCTGCCAAACATAAACGACAGGGCTTCCAGACTACATGGAGTTAAAGAGATTACCTAAGTGGTAAACCAACCACAAGTAAAGCAAAGCTCAAATAATGAGCAAAAGCGGCTAATGTACCTGTGTGAAAAGCTAAAACATCAGTAGGATATTCAGACAAACAACCAACAGTCAACAACAGTAAGACATTTCCATATGTACAACAAAGCAAGTCCTAAAAGGCAATCACTCAAGTGAGTTCACCACCAAAGGACCTACAACACAATCAAGGTTAGTGGACAAAGCAAATTTGCATCTCAAGTCATAAGATTGCATCAATCATTAGAGGTAATTGCTTGAACCTGAAATACAAAGCTCAAAATGTGAGTATAAACCACTAGTGCAAAGACTAGGGTCAAAGGCAAAGCAAAAAGTCAAAACAGAAGCTAATACTCAACATGAGTCACATTCAATCAAGTAAGAACATGTCCTAAAAAGGACCAAATCCAAATCATTAAGCAAAGTCATCTCATGAGCAAGATATGGCAGAGGCAATTTCAAAGCACACAATTGGTCATCAAGAATGAAAATTCCATATTAAAACAGAAATGAATCAAACAATCATGGAAATGTTTATGTGCACACAGCATGTCAAACACAATCATCATGCCAAAAATTGGAATCAACGGAGCTCAATTGACCTAGAAATAAAAATGCACAAGTATGACATCAAATTGTGTGACATACATTGTCATACCCTACATTCATGTATCTAAAACAGAGATGAAAAATGAGAAAAATACACAACCAAGCCTCAAAATTCATGCAACATGTTGGGAATCAGCATACCAAATTTCAAATCAATTGGCCAATGTATGAGCATTTCACAATAGAATGAATGAAGCATGTCACATTTGCATACATGTCCAAAGAATCAATCATATTAAAAATTCCAGAAATGATAAAATCATGAAATAAATGCCTCAAAATAATAGACATCAAGATGAACATTTGGCAAAAAATTTGGAATTATTTGGAATCATTTTCAATTTGTTATGAATTTTCAAAGTTGGATAAAAAATATTTGAAATAATGAACCAAAGTATGACAAAAGTGGAGGGAAATGAGAAAAGGTTGATTAATTTGAAAAAGTGGAACCGGTGGGAATCGAACTAGGTAGCAATTAAAAAACAAGCGTTGAATCAAAATAAATCCCAAATGTACATGGCTGGGAATCGAAGGGAGTATGCATCAAAACGCTGTAGTTTAAATAATTGATGTGGCAACACAGCCATCAGTCAAATGCCATGCGTGCGCGGTCAAAAGAATGGGAGCCAACGGAATAGCCACGAGGACGCTCGCATGGACATGACTAGGATAAACCCTAGCGCCAACAAGGTCTGTTACAGACAGTGGCTCACGCGGTGCTTTCCACCGTCTTCTTCGTGAAGACGGTGGTGCTACAGTGCACGCGTACAATTTTTTTTCCAGAAATAGGCAATATATACATCATTGGAAAGCTCTCATCAAGCACAACACAAATCCAGTATTATTTTGGCCAAAAACTCCACGAATCATGCAAATCGAACGAAAACATATTTGACATTTCAAACTTTAAATCAGCATAACTCAGTCAATTCTCAACCATTTCTCATGAATTTTATATCAGAATGATCAGCATGCAAAGATCTACTTAAACATGTGCATAAAAAGGAGAATTAAGAGGTTCAAATTTCACACCTCTTGAAGAGGAGTATGAGAAAACAAGCGATTCAAGTGCCAAAAGCGTCCAGATCTTCTCTCTTACTCTTGTTATGAAGCTTGATGTAGAAATTGAGGCATGGAACTGCTTGGATCTTGATCAGATTTCAACTTCCATCTTCATGTTGTTGAGCTTCATGTGCTTAATTCTGGCTTGAATTCTTCAAATCAAGGCTTGATCTACACTCAATGATGATCAGAGAACACGAATATCCAATAAAATCAAGGTGTTATGTGGAAGAAATTGAAGTTTCAATTAAGAGCAAAAATGGAGGGAACTTGAATCTAGATCTAGAATGAATGAAGACTCCACAATTCTATTAGGATTTAGCATTTATACTATGTGTTAATCCTACTGAAAATGTAATTAGGCATTGGTTAATTGGAGATTAGTGAGAATAAGGTGCATGACCAAAAATGGAAAATGTGGAGGTGCATGGCAAATTGGACGTGAACAGTAACATGTGCATGAGTAATTTCACTTAAAATCATCTCATAAGCATAATGGCAATGGTATTTTGTTCATATGATGCACCAATTTTGAATTTCCAAATTTCCCTCCAAAATGTTCATGAATGAGCAAATGGTCATGTGATGAAATTTCATGCAATGCAATGATGGATTTGGAAATTATATGTCATGAGAAGCAAAATGCAAAAAGAGGAACTCAAATTGGAGCTTTGGATCAAAAGTTATGGCTTGTTGAAGTTCCATGCACCCTTGGCAATCATTTGACCATATCTTCTCAACCATTCATCAGATGCTCATGATCTTGGAATTTTCGGAAATGGGAGAGAAAGATCTTCAACTTTCATGTTGTACACAATTTCATTTGAAGCTTCCTCGATGTTGGAAAGTTGAGTTGAAAGTGAACCAAAAACTTGCTATTTTTGGAAACTTGAAATTATAGGTCATTTTCCATTTTTGGAAACTTTTGCATTGGCCTCAAATTCTTCAACAAAGATGTTTGACATGATGAATAGGCCTTGTTTGAACATGAATGGGATGAAGAAATTCAATTCTCACACTCAAAGCCTTCAGTTGACTTTCAGTTGACTTGCATTGGTCCTTAGATGACCTGAAAATATTCTGATGAACTTGAGCCTCAACCACTTGGGGAGTTTTGCTCCAAAATGAACCTATAGCTCATATAAGCTCAATATAATGATCACATGATCCAAATCTCAATGGAAACCTCATCTCTTGCACAAAGGATTTACTTGAATTGCCTTGACATGTTGACTGCTTAAGCTGCAAGACAAATGTTAGATGACATATTTTTGTACATTTGGTTAGTGATTAAAAGAAAAGCAATGATATACAAATGCAAGCAATGCTTGGTGATCAAGAATCACTCTCAAAAAGATCCCACACATAGGGAAGGAAGCAAATATGCTCAAAGATCCTTGAGGCTATGCAATGCTATGATATGATGCCATGAGGGATCTTAGGGACAAAATTGGGGTCTTACAGGAGCCACATGCGTTCTGAGATGTCGAAGAAAGAAACCTCAACCACCAGCCGTTTCACCTTCAACCAGAGCAAAGGCAATGGAAAAGACATTGTTGTTGCCATCTTGTACAACCGCCATAAGCAAAGTACCCTGGTATTTGCTGTATAACCATGTGCCATTAATTTGAATAATAGGTTTGCAGAATGCAAAATCTTTGATGCATGGGTCAAACGCCCAAAAGAGACGGTGGAAGACTCTATTACCTGTAACACAGGTTCCGTCTGGCGTCATTGCTGGCAACGTCTCCATAATTGCCACAGTTCCTGGGACATATGTTTTTAGTGCCCATAAAAGCTGTGACAATTCTTTGTATGAATCCTCCCAGTTGCCGAATACATGTTCAACTGCCTTTGTCCTCGCAATCCACGCTTTCTTGTAAGATGGAGTATAATTATATCTTGCTATGATATGGGATATAATTATACTCACCTTCACTTATGGGTCTTTGTTAACAAGCGGCAGAATGTCTTGACATATCAATGGAACGCTTAATTTACGGTGATCTTGTTTAATGTTAGTTACAATGCAACTGTGAGGTGGGTCTATTGAAGCTATCTCCCAAGAGTCGCTTTTCCTTTTGTAAGACGCAGCCAACTGAAACTTACAAACTATGTTACGACATTCAATGAGATACCTTCTCGAATCAGTGCGTTTCACTATAAAATTAGCAGAGTTGTTCATGTGGAATATTTTGATAGCTCGCACACATTCTTCTTTAGTGTGGAACATGTCTCCCACCTTTAACCCACCTTCTGATCGTGGATATGGGTTATAGAAAAGACTATTGGATGTTTCATCGTCATGCAGATCCATGTTTGTCATATGTTGAGGCGGATTGTAGACATGACTTGGAGGTATTGGCGTTGGTTGATCGTCATCTTCAATGTCGTTGTTCAACATATGATAGACATGTATCTCGGTCTCCTCTTCTTCTTCATCAACAACGTTTACTTCTGCTTCTTCTTCTGGGCCGATGTCATCTGAGTATTATTGTAAGACCCCAATTTTGTCCGTAAGATCCCTCATGGCATCATAACCTTGCATTTGCATTGCCTCAAGGATCATTGGCATCTTGGTTCCCTTTGCCTTTGAGTGGGACCTTTTGTGGGTGGTTTGAGATCACCAAGCATACTTGAATTGTGTATCATTGCTTTTCTTATTTTGTTTACTAACCAAAAGCACAAAAATATGTCACTAACACCTTTTGTTTGTAGCTTGGGCAATCACAAGGTCAAGAGCTTCTAAGGGATCTTTTGTGTAGAGATATGGCCAAGAGAAGATGATAGCAAGCATGGTAATGGTTCCCAAAGCTCTCCCCCATCAAATATGCCTCCCTAGCATCTCAATTCATCATTTTGATCAAAGCAAGTCAAAGGGTTTGAGGTTTGTTCCCCAAAAGAAACCCTAATTCATTTGTGCACCACAATGCCTTGCTCATGAAGCAACCTCAGCCCATGATCAAATACAATCAAGGGAAGTTCTTTAATTCATCATTTCATGCATATTTGAACATATTTGAGTGTCCTCAATCATCAATTCATCAAGATATGAGTCATGGACTTGAGAAGTTGATCAGTCAATTCATCTGACTATTTTGAAATGAACTGAGACCTAACTTTTTATGTGTTAGTCAAATGGAGATGGTTCCAAAAGAAAAAATGTTCTTAAGGACAATATGAACAACTTTCATGTTCATAAAAAATTGATTTGAAGCTTGGAAGGTTATCTCCCATTCCAAGACATTATAGGTCATTTTGACTGAAACCCTAATTTTGGGTCAACTTCCCAAGGACATAACTCATTCATTTTTCATGATTTTGAGGCGGGATTAAATGCATTGGAAATCTTAAGATGTATAATTCAAATGTTATGTTTAACAAAATTTCAAAATCTCAAAGGAAATACATGTGATAATCCAAGACATTATAGGTCCTTTTGGGCCAAATGCATTAAAAGGCAAAAAAGTCCAACTTCAAGTGCCCATAACTTCTTCATCAAAAATCCAAATAATGCAAAATTTAAGTCCATTTTGATTGTCTTGAGGAGATATACAACTTTGATGTTGGAGATGTTTTCATCTAAGGCTTGCATCATCAAAACAGAAGGGCTTGAACATTGGCCAAATTTAGAAACCTTGAATTGACATGTTTTGCACATCACACTTTAAACTCAAATTTCATAAATTTCCACACTCCAAATGGATTTCTGCCCAACATAACAATTTTTCTTTACATCAAGACCTTTCCAACCATTACTCACATGATCATATTTGGATTTGGCAAATGGTATTTTCAAAGAGTTGAACATTGAGGCATAATTATGGAATTCACATGAAATCTTGATGCACAAGCCAATACAGCTCTAATTACACGTCCAAACCTTTGGCATTTGAGTTCAGCTTGCATTTGGCATTGTTTTTGGGCCTTGTGCATGATCATGCAAGCCCATGCAAGGATTGTCCATGTTCATGCACACGGATCAATTCATCATTTCCTTGCCACTCCCTCTATAAATAGAGACCCTATGCCATTCAAAATTCACACCTGATTCAACCTGTTATGCTGCACAAATCTCCTCATAGCCATCACTAAAGGAATTTTAATTTTTCTTCTAAAAATTCAGATCTGAATCTCAACTACCTTGGTTGATTTTCAGACCTATAATTCCTCAGCCTTGCTTCCTCTTCATCACTAGATCTCATTGCAAGCTTTGGTTATGAAGGATTGTGCTCTCCATACCTGCATTTCAAAGGTGGATATCAGAACTTTTCTCTTCGAAACTCTTTGATCCTTGCTTATTTCTTGAGTTCCTTGGTGTGGCTGAAGTCCTCTCAATAGAGGCATCTGATTTGTGCTTTCAATTTCGCAAAAACATGAAGTTCATGATGAACACCACAGAACTTCCATCTCTGATTTCTCTCAATATAGAGATCTAGAGTGGAATTGAGTGGCACAGGGACGATGTACATCATCCCAGCTTTCCAAAGATGTCTAGATCGTGCATTTTGGTTAAGATTTAGATCTCTGCAATTTTGGCCGGAAAACGCATGCTCACCGGAGAAGAATGTAAGAACAAAAATTGTTCTACAACAGATTCCATGATTTTGATGATAACAAAGGATGAAACCAAAAATGGCACCCTAACGAAAAGTTTCTAAGTGTGCAGGGTTCTAAGGAAAGAAGGAAGAAATCATCAAATACAGAATCATATCAGATACAAATTATCAGAAGACCAGAAGCATCTGAAGTAGAAACACGTTCAAAAAGATCTAACTCCGATCAAAACAGCAAAATATCAGAAGCATCTGAACAAGAAGTACACTCTAGAAATTCTAACTCTGAACAACTGTATGTCAAACTCCAGAAGTTCTCAGCGCTATCTGAAGAAACCATCAGAACTCAAAAGAGATCAACATCAGTAGTTAGATAGGAAGATTCCAAGATTTCCAGAAAGACGAAGACTCTGATCATGGATTTCCAAATATAGAAAGAGTAACGTTAACTTCAAATAAAGGCTAGAAAATGGATTTCCTAATACAGAAAGAGACGTTAACTCCAAATTCAAATGAAAAGGAACTATATTTGGAAAGTAGTCATTCAAGGAGAGAAAGTTGTCTTGGCAAGAAGCTATATAAGTTATGGCATTAATTCAAATTATTGACTGTAAGACCCCAATTTTGGCCCTAAGATCCCTCATGGCCCATATCATATCATATCATGGCCTCAAGGATCATTGCATGCCCTAGTTTCCCTCCTAGTGGGTGGGTTATCTTGTGAGTGTGGTTCTTGATCACCAAGCATGTTTTGCATTTGTATATCTTTGCTTTTCATATGTTTACTAACCAAAAAGTACAAAAATATTGTCATCTAACCATGTTACTTGCAGTTGAAGCAATCATCAGTCAAACAGTCAAATCAGTCATTAAGCAATGGATGGTGGCCATTCTTGAAGAATTTGGGCACCATGATCATTCATCAAGAGTTCATATGAGTTGTGACATCATTTGGAATCAAGACATCAAGTGGTAGGGGCTTGGAATTCATCAAAACATGGTTCAGTCAACCAAAACCCTAGCAAAGTCAACTGTTGGTCAACTGAGCATTTAATCAGTGATTTGATGGTGGGATTTGGTCTGAGAGGTCTCATTCATGTCTATACAAGCCTCATGTAACATGTCAAGCATCCACAGTGAAGAAAATAAAGTCAGACAAGAAATTTCCAGAAATAGAAAGTTGACCTGTAATTGGACTTTGCCAAAAATGGAAACTTCTTCTCCTCAACATTACATCATCATACAAGCTTCAAATGAATTTATGCCCAACATGAAAGTTGAAGATCCTGTTCTCCCATTTCCAAAAAGTCCAAGAACACTCAATTCCCATGTATGGTTGGCAAGTGATGATCAAATCATTCTCAAAAAAATTTGAACTTCAAAGTGGCATATCGTCCAAACCATTTGGCCAAATTGGGTGGGGTTTTTTGCTACAAGTCACATTTGATGCCCTCTTTCCAAATCCTCCATCACAATTTACCAAAAACTCACCAATCAAAATGGCACTTTTTGAAGTGGTTTGAATTATTTCAAGTAGGGTGAAAAAATTGACTTTCCAAAATAACCAATTCCAATCATTTTTACCACTTGCAATAGTTCAGAAAACTCATTTGGAATGTGGTATAAGGCCCAATCCGCAGCTGTTAGTTCAGGCACATGCAACTTGAAGTGAAATTGGTCAATTAGCAAAAACACCCATAATTAGCAAATTGGATTACCACTCACTAACCAAACATTAAGCAATGTTAATCATAGTATATATGCTCACTTTTCTGCTGCTGAAACCCTAGCAGCCACAACTCTCACAAACGGATCAAAATCTCAATTTCTCTCAAACACTCATTTTCTTCATTTTGCATTTTTGCTGAAAAACTCAAAAGAGCACAAGCCCCGGTCGACTGTTTCATCATATTTCAACCTTTTGGAAGCTTTAGCAAGGTTTATTCCACAACTGTAAGCAAGGAATCCTCCGCTGTTACTCAAGAGCATTTCCATGGCAGATTTGGTTTTGAGTTGGAATCAACATTGCTGAGCTTAAAGTCTTCGACCATTCATCAATACCAACCTTGTAGTACATCTGTTTCATCACATCATAGCCAAACAACACTTGAATCACAATTGTTCTCCAACTTTGGTAAGATTTCGAATCTCTCATTTTGCAAAATCATGATATGCTTCTTATAGATCTCCTTGCCATGAGCATTTTAAGCTTTAAATCATTAAAAATGGCCGAGTAATTAGGAAGTTATGCTGAAATGAATTTTGTTGTTCATTGTTGTTTCTGCTCGATTCGTGCTGGATAGCTTGATTCATAGAAAATGGTTGTTGGATTTGTGTTAGTTATGCTTGGCTGGTTCTATTGGTGTAGTTGATTTCCATTTCTGGGCACAAAATTTTTTTCGATGATTGAAGAAGATGAAGATGGCACTGTTCCAAAACCCTAATATTCAAATGCCCAGAATTTTCTGTTTGCATCGTTTTTTGTTTGTCTTGCATGGAATTGTCACTGTTTCATAGCCATGCCCAATCAGAAAGCAGCATTCTCATGTGTTATACGCTGCGTTTCATTAAACGTTCAGCAAAATTACAAATATGCCACGGCCTTATTTATTTGGTTATTTAAATCATTATTTTTTGCAATATTCATCTCATTTTGTACCCAATCTTGCAAAAATCATAGCTCATCCATTTTTGATCCAAATTTCATGAGAATTTTTGCTAATTGTTCATCTGGATCTCTACTTATTTATCATGATTTTTCCTGATTTTTTTTTATGAATGGTCTTTAAATGGTGCTAGGGTTTGTGACATGTGCTCATATTTTGTACACTTTGCCAAAACATTTGTGAAATGATGATGCTTTATCCAATGGCTTCCAAATTTTTTGTGCTCAAACTAGACACATTCATGGTGATTTTGATGTAGAGTTTATGAATTTATCATCTCTAGCTTGTGAGTTATGATTTTTTGAATTAGGGTGTGACAATTTGTGTCACACCATTGATGTGCAACTTCATGATTTTCATTACCATGCTTCTTGACCTCAAATTGCTTTGAATTTTTGCATGAATGTACTCTTGGATGTGTAGTTTACATGTGAATTTTCTTGGAATTATTTGTGGCATTTCCAATTTGTTTGAGATTTTTCTCCCCTGTTTGACCAAAATGTTGACTTTTGTGATACATGTTCCCATTTCATTTGTGAAATTCTCATACTTTATTGGATGGACATGAAATTTGATATGTGAATTGTAGACAACTTAAGATTTGCCATGGTTTTGATCCCATTCATTTCTCATATGTTATCACTGATTTATGAATTATTGAAGTTGATACATGTTTGGTTGACTTCTTTGAGCATGCTTAAACTTGCCTTGCCTTTCTGATTTTCATTGACCAACTTCCTTTGATCCAAATGAGATGAAATTTGGTATGCATATCATGTTATGGTTGATGTTTGAGCATGAATTATTTGATGATTTATTGAAATGTTTATGATTGGTTTTGAGTTAAGTCTTGCTGTTGACTTCTATGAGCTTCCATATGCTATGCTTTGACCTAATTTGTTTATGAAATCATGATGATGAATGATATGAACATGGAACCACTTGAGTTTGTTTCTTGATTGCTTGAACTTGATTTTGGTTGAATTTCATTTGCTGTTTTGACTTTCTCATCCCTTTTTGACCCTAGGCTTGTCCTAGTGGTCCTGTTGCTCATGTTTGAGTTCATGTTTTCAGGTTAAGCAACAAATGCTCCAAAGAGATCATTACAATTTGAATGAGTTTGATTTGATTATCATGACTAACTTGTTTGTTTTGTAGGTTGTTTGGCTCACATGCCTTGAGCCTTGTGCATTGCACATTTATCTGATTGTGTTGACTGTTAATCCTTATCTCCTTTTGATTTAAACTTTGAGTTGTGTACTGATTCTGTTTGACTATTTCAGGTACCTTTAGTTGCTTAGTTCTTTAAGAACTTGCTTTGCTTTGCTTTATAGCAATTTGCATTGAGGTATAATCCCTTTTCTTCATGTAGTCTGGAAGACCTGGCCTGTTACTTGGCCAGGCAACTGTCTGAAGTCCTCCTTAAGAGGCAATGCTTGTGTGTGTTTACATTTGTCCCAAGCAGGAAAAGTCCTTTTAATAAGGCAATTGGTAGATCAAAGAGATATGTAACCTATCTCCTACTACTCTGTGAGTCTTCTCCTTGCTCCCATTACATGGTTGTAGCATTGAGATCCAAACCCAAGATCTATCGAGTCAATAAAATGTGGAGAGAGTTCCTACTTTCTGAACTCCCACACCTTCTGATATTCAAATGCTCTCCCTGACCAGGGATAAGAGCAATGAGGCACACCCCTCATATCCTTTCATCTGCTTCACCTTAGCCCCTCAATGGCAAGGTTAAGAGCACCATTAACCTATTCCAGTTGGCTTCAATGCCTAACCCTTTGTGTGAGCCTCATTGTGTGGTTATAGTGTGTGCTGATTGACTTCATTGACTGATTGCTTACTTCATATACACATGTTTGCTTGCATGCTTTGTGCACTCATCATCATTTATTGCTCATTAATGCATAACCATCTCATTTGTCTTTATGACTTATCATTGTTGTTTACCCATTGAGGACAATTGTAAGACCATCTATTGGCCATTGTTCCTAGGATATGGAAGTGAGTATAAGACCATCACATTGGCCACTCATCTTATCTTTGCTTGATGCATTTGTTTGTTGTATGTGAGGATGCAATTGTAAGTCCCTGCAAGTTGGCATTTGCTTTCCTATGACCATAATGTTGCATTTGTTCGTTGTATGTGAGGATGCAACTGTAAGTCCCTGCAAGTTGGCTGTTGCTTTCCTATGATCATATGTTGGATATTGGTATAAGTCCAGACAGATTGGCATCCGGTATCCAAGTTTCATTTTGTTTTAGGAGATTAGTGTAAGTCCATTGAGTGGCCTCTGATATCCATTTCTGTTTTAGGAGATTGGTGTAAATCCATCTATTGGTATCCGATATCCGCTTTGTTTGTGAGATTGGAGTAAGACCATTGAGTGGCATCCGGTATCATTTGTTTGCTTACATTATTATTATTCATTGCCCATTCCAAAGGACACACTTGAATCATCTCCTATATGATCTCAAGAGGTGAACCTTCTAAGAAGTTTTACAATCCATCCTCATCAATTCATCCCATTGTGTCCTAAACCTTTTCACACAATGCTTTCAAAACTTGAGATAAATATTGTGCAAACATCTTCATGCTTTTAAACTAAAAACCTGGACCCCAAGTCCTTGACTTTTTTCAAACTCCATTTCATAGTACTTCTTTTGAATCAATCTTAATCATACTTTGACCCTACTTTCATAATCACAATCAATTAACTTCACCCATTCAATTGTTTTGGCTTTGTCCATTGTTAATCTTTTCACACATTAGCCATAGGTTTCAATTATCATTGTGGTTGATGTAAACCTCACCCTATCTTTAGTGAGTCGACTATAAGACTTCCGTACTGAAAACAGGGTTAACCCCTCTAGTACGTCGAAGTTATCCTCGCATGGTGGATGTTGGTCTTGGTCGAGTTTTCTCCCATTGATAATGAAAAGCCTCAGTGCTATTGTTTAAAATTGAACTCACAAACTTTTGGAAATCTTTTAGCCGAACTACGGCGTTTTGATCCTTACCTTTGATGGAAGGTACGTAGGCAACGGGTTCATCCGTTCGAACACAAAAATAATTAACTTGTATATTCTTTTCTCATCATCCCAATCATGTTTGCACAATACTTATGTCATAACAAATAACAATTTTATACAACAAGTGTGAAAAGGGCTCCCTAGGAGTACCTAGGACGTGATGGGTGCCTAACACCTTCCCATTGCGTAATTTACCCCTTACCCAGACTCTCAGATCTTTTTATTAGTTTTCTATGTGTAAAACTTCTTAGGCTTTTGTTCGCTTTTTAGCCAATCCTTTGGATAAATAAAAGTGCGGTGGCGACTCGATTCATTGTATGCTTTGCTTATGGTTTAATCAATGAATCATATAGCGACGAATACACCGCTACATTGACCATCAGTTTCAACGACTACTTCACTCCTATATAAAGGACTGCAAATCAACATTGAGATGACAACAATACAAGAAGCATATACTGAAACATCAACACACATAAAAACGTTTTATTCTCTCAATTTTCACAAAGTTTTTGCTTAAAACGTGAAACACCTTGTTCTTACTGTTGTAATATTTGCTTATCTTAGAAGCACTCTAGATTACATAAGTTTTTATCTTTGTTTTATTTCCTCAAGTGACAATGTGCAGTCTGTATACTTGAGAGGACTAAGAGATCTTTCTCTTAGACGTTGTTTGTAATCAATCTTTCAAGATTAGTGGATTAAGTCCTTGTTGAAGGCGAAATCACCTTGGCCGGGTGGACTGGAGTAGCTTTGTGTTATAAGCGAACCAGTATAAATTCCTTGTGTGATTTTTATCTTGAAAAAGCGCTTATTTTCCAAAACAATTCAAACCCCCCTTTCTTGTTTTTCTCACCTTCAATTGGTATCAGAGCTCCGGCTCTGTTATTGATTTTCTAATCAAACACTTAACAGTGTAGAGAGATCCAGAACGAGAAAAACTATGGCCCACACAAATGAAAAGGATAGTTACAATGCTAAGCCTCCTGTCTTTGATGGAGAGAAATTCGATTACTGGAAAGATAGAATTGAAAGTTTCTTTCTAGGCTATGATGCTGATCTCTGGGACATTGTCACAAATGGATATAAACCTCCTGTCACAGAGGATGAAGCTGAAGTTCCCAGAAGTAAGATGTCAGATGATCAGAAGCGAGTCTTCAAAAATCATCATAAGGCCAGAACCATACTCCTCAATGCTATATCTTACAACGAGTATGAAAAGATCACCAACAGAGAAACAGCCAAAGACATACTTGACTCTCTGAGGATGACTCATGAAGGAAACTGTCATGTCAAAGAGACAAAGGCTCTAGCGCTTATTCAGAAATATGAAGCTTTCAAAATGGAAGATGACGAAGCCATAGAGGCAATGTTCTCTAGATTCCAAACTCTTGTAGCGGTGTATTCGTTACTATATGATCTATTGATTAAACCATAAGCAAAGTATACAATGAATATAGAGTCGCCACCGCACTTTTATTTATCCTAAGGACTGGTTAAAAAGCGAACAAAAACCTAAGAAGTTTTACACGTAGAAAACTAATGAAAAAGATCAGAGATCGGGGTAAGGGGTAAATTACGCAATGGGAAGGTGTTAGGCACCCATCACGTCCTAGGTACTCCTAGGGAGCCCTTTTCACACTTTGTTGTTTGAAAATTATTATTTGTCATGACATAAGTATTGTGCAAACATGATTGGGATGATGAGAAAAGAATGTATAAATTAATTATTTTTGTGTTTGAACGGATGAACCCGTTGCCTACGTACCTTCCATCAAAGGTAAGGATCAAAACGCCGTAGTTCGGCTAAAAAATTTCCAAAAGTTAGTGGATTCAATTTTAAAACACGAGCCCTAAGGTTTTACGTTACCCATGGGAGAAAACTCAACCTTATATAACAACTAGTCCACCATGTGAGAAAAGCTTCAACTTGCCAGAGAGGGGTTAACCCTATAATAGGCAAGGAAGGCTTACAATTCATCTACTAAGGACAAATAGGTGAGATTAATATCAACCAACTAGGGTAAATCAAACCTATAGCTAATGTATGAAAACTTAACAAGCATGGACAAAGCCACAAAATCATTTGAATGGATGAAGTTAATTGATTTGGAATTATTTACAAAGTGTGGTCAAAGTATGATTAAAGTCAATTCAAAATGAAGTATTTACAAAAATGGAGTTTGGAAAAATCATGGACTTAAGGTCCAAGTTTCTAATTTGGAAAGAGTGAGAATGTTTGCACAACATTTATTTCAAGTTTTTAAACATGTGTGAAAAGGTAGGACACAATGAGATGAATGGAATGGTGTGTATGTAAAACTTCTTAGAAGGTCCGCCTCTTGAAATCATATAGAAGATGATTCAAGTGGGTCCTTAGGAATAGGCTACATATGAGCAATGATATGAACATGGTCACAGATGAAAGTAAATAAAAGCGGATACTGGAGGCCACTCAATGGTCTTATACCTGTCTCCTAAAACAAGCAAGGATATCAGAAGCCACTCTATGGACTTACACTAATCTCCATCCGAATACAACAAAAAACAAAACAGGGAAGTCAACTGCCAATCTATCTGGACTTATGTGAACCTCCACAGTATGATCCTAGGAGTACAAATGCCACATCACAGGGACTTACAATGAATCCTCACATACAACAAATAAATGCACTAGGCAATGGGTATGAGTGACCAATGAGGTCTCACACTCTACCCCTTCCATGTCATGGGAACAGATGCCAACTCACAGGGACTTATAACTGGTTCCTCAATGGGTAATCAAACAAATCACACAGGTATGAAATAATGGACATGCTACAAGGAGCAATGAATGATAGTAAATGCACTAAGGCATGCAAGCAATCGTGTACAAATGAGTAATAAATCACCAAGAGTCACATAGCACACTCTATAGCCAAACAAGGAGGCTCAATCAAAAGGGTTTGACTACGAAAGTCCACTGTAATAGGTAAGTGTCGCTCTTAACCTGGCCATTGAGGGGCTCAGGTGAAGCAGATGAAAGGATATGAGGGGTGTGCCTCATTGCTTCTATCTCAGGTCCGAGAGAGCATGTAAATATAAGAATGTAGGGGAGTTCAGAAAGATGGAACTCTTTCCCCAATTAGACTCGATAGATCTTGGGTTTGGATCTCAATGCTACAACCATGTAATGGGAGCAAGGAGAAGACACACAGAATAGTGGGAGATAGGCTACTTATCTCTTTGATCCACCAATTGCCTCGAATGAGGACTTTTCCTGCTTGGGACAAATATAACACACACAAGCATTGCCTCTTAAGGAGGACTTCAGACAGTTTGCCCGGCCAAATAACAGGCCGGGTCTCCAGACTACATGAAGAAGAAGGTTCTATACCTCAATGCCAATTGCTTATAAGCAAAGCAATGCAAGTTCTTAAGAGAACTGAGCAACTAAGGGCACCTGGAAAAATCAAACAGAATCAGCATCCCAACATAAACAGAACAATAACATAAGAATCAACCAATGTACAATCAAACAATAATGTGCAACATGTGCATAGCACAAAGATCAAGTGAACCAATCCCTACAAAACAAACAATTGGTCAAATGATTTCAACTCAATATTGCATCAACCTCCTTAAGGCATTAGCTTTTTAACCTGAAAAGTCAAAGTCAAGCTCAAACATAAGTAACAAGACCACTAGGCCAAGCCTAGGGTCCAAAGGAGGGAAAAATCTTAAAACAGCAAGTAAAGCATGATCAAAACCAAGATATTTCAATTACAAAGGGATCCCAATTGGTCTCATGTCTAAACCATACACTAATTTCATTTTATGCACAAATTAAGGCAAAGTAAGCAATGTTGCATCACATATGGACAACCAGAATGATTACATCCAAACAAATATCAAAAACAGCATAGAAAATTCCACAAAAATTATATCCTAAACAGAGGACATTCAACAAGCTACATGTTAATTTTTATGCCATTTGGACTAGTGGAGCTATGGGAATTAATTCGACATGTCAAGGCATGCAAAAACACAACCAAAATAGGTCACAACATGTACACTAACTTCAATCAGACGGTAAACAGTGAAATTAAATGGGAAATGAGTAGGACCAAAGCCAAATGAAAGCTACACATGTCAGGAACTACTTCACCAAATTTCATATTCATAGGGTTAGGGATGAGGATTTGGCAACATGTGAAAAAATGTTACACAAACAAAGCCCTAAAAATGCTAAGCAGCAAACAAAAATCCTAAACAATTAGAAAATGGATTATTAAAATCCACAAAAATCATATTGAATGTTAACATGTTAAATGTGCTACATGCAAAAATTCAAGGCCATAGGCCAAGGGGAAGCATGGCAAAAAAATCAGGGAACTCAGCATATCACATTGTGTCACATATTTCCACACTCAAGTTCAATAAATCATATCTAAAAGACCAGAGGTCTAAAAATTATAAAACCTATGTCAAAAATTCCAGAAGAGTGTCAAGAATCTACACCTAAAATTTCAAGCCATTTGGATTATGCTATGGTGATTTCATAATTAAAATGGCAAAGCATATGAAATTTGTATACATTATAAAGACTTCTATGGCATTTAATTTTTCTACCAAGCACAATTTGAAAAAATATGTCCATAAAATTCTACAGGAAAAATGGAGACCATAGGAAAAATCCTCACATTTTTTGGATTATTAAATAATTTTTTATGAATTTTTAAAGGTGTTATGAAATTTTTTAACAATTATTTGGAATTAAGTTAATTAATTAAACTCACCAATGGCGTTATGGTAATGACGATGTTGCAGACCAAAACGCACAACACAACTTAATGTGCTGGCGCTGTACCATTGGCTCCATCCCCGCGGGAAAACACCATTCAAAAAACGCCTGGCCAAATAACGAATCAAGCTGGAAAGTTTTCCAGAACCGTCTTCTTCTTCGCGCAGCCGGCATTGTTCATCACCTTGTGATTCCGCCATGAGCAATTCTCAACCAAATTGAACGAACCTTATACCGTTAGAATCGTCTCTCCACGTATAACAACAATATGCCAATGAAATCTCATAATTCTTATCGTACCGCACAGATCGAGCGAAAGAAGATTTCGCATCAAAGTGTAAATTCAAGATTGCTCTCTCTAAACTTAACGGTTTTCGATTCTATAAAGTGCTGCATGATCTACAAGGTGTACTCTACAAGAACCACACAACGATTTTGAGAATGGTGATAGTCGAATCCTAACCTTTCCGAGGTGCAGCCGTGGATTCCGTGCGATTGGAGGCTTGAATGGCGAAAACAGATGCGTATTGCAGTATGGAGAAGATGATAGAATGCGTATTGTAGCTCGAAACAGCTCCGATTCTTGGAAATTGTCAACTGTTCTTCCTTGATGCAAGCTTGGACAGTATGAATTGTGAAGGATTCTTGATCCTATACCTGCAAACAGCACTTCCAAAACAAGTACAGATGATGAATCCACCACGAATTAGCACAAAACTTGAAGAACTCTTGGTGAAAAATTGGAAAAATGCCAATATGCAATGTGAAAAAAGTGAGAGAAAAATGGGAGAAATTGAGAGTTTTTCTGTTAGATTTTCTGAATTGTGATTAGTGAGTGCAAAAACAGTTAACATTAAGCTTATATACTACCAATTAATCTCACAATTAATCATGATTAGTGGAAA
This sequence comes from Lathyrus oleraceus, assembly GCF_024323335.1. Classification (NCBI taxonomy): domain Eukaryota; kingdom Viridiplantae; phylum Streptophyta; class Magnoliopsida; order Fabales; family Fabaceae; genus Lathyrus; species Lathyrus oleraceus. Next base: position 323,072,543 of record NC_066585.1, on the reverse strand, counting down.
AAAAGGATTAGTGAAATTAAGCTTATGATGCATTTTTGGTCCTTAAGCCCTTGTATCATTAGAAGCAATGTAGCAGCAATTTATCACTTCAAGCAAACCACAAATATCATTTGGAAGCTGATAGAATTGTTCCCATGTCCAAATTCTTCATACTTTGCATTTTCACTATGTGATGGCTTATGTGTCCATTTTTTCAATTCATTTCAAAAGCCAATTTCCAAACCACAAGGCCTAGGCATGTTGTGAATATTCCAACAAATTTCAAATGCCATTTGTGAGGTGTTGCAAAAATCCCCACTCAAAAATTCCAATTATTTCACAAGTTGGACGATTTTGCCCCTGGTTCATTTAACAGTCCAGTTGAAATTTGACCTTTTGCATTGAGCAATTTTGAAGAAATCCAATTATGCACCATGAAAGTACATGTCAAATGGAGTTTGTGCATATAAAGAACTTGCAATTTGGACAAACCATGTGGAAGTTATGCCCTCCTGATTACGGGTCTTTTTTGAAATTCATTGGACCATAACTTGACAACCATACATGGGATTTTCAAGTTCTTGGACTTTTTGGAATGGTGAGAACAAGCTCTTCAATTTTCCTGTTGGACAAAATTTGATTTGAAGCTTGTATGATGAAGTTATCTTGAGGGGAAAAACTTTCCATTTTGGGCAGCTGAAATTACAGGTCCACTTGCCATTTTGGGAAACTTTCTGTCTGACTTCAATTCCTTCAACCTTGATCTTTGAAATGCCAGATGAGACTTGTATGGACATGAATGAGGTCTTTCTAACCATCTCACACCCTCCAATCCCTGATTAAATGCACAGTTGACCACAGTTGACTTTTGTTGACTTTTCTAGGGTTTTGGATGATTGGGCCATGTTCTGATGAATTCCAAGCCTCTTTCAATTGAGATCTTGATTCCAAATGATATCACAAGTTAAATGAACTCTTTATGAATGATCATGGTGTCCAAATTCTTCAAGAATGGCCACCATCTATTGCTCAATGCCTGATTTGACTGTTTGACTCATGATTGCTTCAGCTGCAAGAAACAAGGTTAGATGACAATATTTTTGTACATTTGGTTAGTAAACATATGAAAAGCAATGATGTACAAATGCAATACATGCTTGGTGATCAAGAACCACACTCACAAGGTAATCCACCCACTAGGAGGGAAGCTAGGGTATGCAATGATCCTTGAGGCCATGATATGATATGATATGGGTCATGAGGGATCTTAGGGCCAAAATTGGGGTCTTACAGATGCCCCTATTTAAGGTCATTCTATCCGGAGAAGTGAAGTTTAGAAATCTTCATCTCGACGCGGTAGAATGGGCTTAAATAATAGTAATGAGACAAATTTTGGTCCCTAAGAGACCTCATGATGCAGATGTATGCATGCAAAAAAACAAATTCTGTGGGGAATATATGATTCGCACAGAAGAAAAGACGATCCATCGGAGTAATACACTCACCAGGAACAGAGACTCTAATAAGACTCTTATAGGGGATAGTAAGAAAGAGAATGCGTGAGCAGGACACGACTTTGATTAGGGAAAACAAAACTAACACAGCGTGACTAAGACACGACTCTGAGTAGGGATAACAGACATCGGACTGGAGAGCTTGCTGGGGAAGCAAAGGACTCACACCGGGGAATAAAGAATTCCAGAGGAAAATAAATCCATCGGAATGACATAAGCTGACTCAAATTATCCATCAAGGATACTTCGGATAAAAATCCGGACTCGGACCAGGAAAAGATTCACATAGAATCTCCCTGCCGGGAAAATGCGTATATTGGGGAATAAACGCCCATATAGCAAAGGGGTAAAATCACCAAAGGAAACTCCACAGGGGAACGTCTAACAAAGAGACTCTCCTGGGAAAAGCAACAAGAAATGAGATGTTACCGGTATAAGGGTAACAAACTCAGGAAGAATGAATATCTACGACCGGTATAAGGGTGAGAGATATCAATCGACCAACATCTGAGAAAGACCTACAAAGGGTATAATACTCAGGAAAATCTGACTCCACAGGGGACCAAAGTCATAATAGGGAGTAGAAAGGAGGGAACACCAGGGATACCGAGGTATATAATAGGTGACCGACCGAAATGTGAATTGGTATATATGCCAAAACACACATCATCCAAAAGGAGGGCTTAAAAAAGCAAATCGACTTACAGGATGGATATTCGAATCCACTAAGGGAGAACGAATCTTACTCAACTGGGGACACAAACCCAAAGAGTGCATGAGATATAATATCCATTACCGGCAGACCGTGGATAAGAATACTCGCATGAGATATATTATCTATTACCGTCAGAACGTAGATAATAAACTCGCATGGTAAGAAACACCAGAGATACCGAAGTATATAATAGGTGATCTACCGAAAACGTGAGTTGGTATATATGCCAAAACACAACATCCGAAACACACTTGATTAAAGGATGAATATTCGATTCTACAAAGAATACGAATCTTACTCTACTGGGGAAAATCAACAAAGGATTCCAACTAAAGAGCGCATGAGACATATTATTCATTACCGGCAGACCGTGAATAATATACTCGAAAGGAAAAGACACCAGAGATACCGAAGTATATAATAGGTGACTAACCAAAAAGAGAGACAATCGATACCAAGCATCCGGGTAAACGAAAGACAACTCAAAGAGGATAAATTGCAAGCATCCGGCAATCATCCAACAACAAGAATATTCGACTCCGCAAAGGGAAATAACGAATCTTATTCGACCAGGGAAACACAAAAGGCTTCAACTGAAGAGTGCATGAGATATATTATCCATTACCGTCAGAACGTGGATAGTATACTCGCATGGAAGATTATCCACAACCGGTATAAGGGTTAATAAAGGATAAATCGACCGAAAAGAGAGGCATCGGGATACCGAACAGGCATATAATGATGACCAATCAAAGGGAGTAACAACATTACCAACAAAAGGGTAAATGAAAGGCTCACTGGGGATTAATTGCAAGCATCCGGCAATTATCCGCAAAAGCAAGGGATACATTGATAAACAACCAATGATCCGGGGAACGAATCACTAGCAAACGGTGAAAAGACCCACTGGCAACTTCAAAAGGATAACATTGCAAGCATCCGGCAATGATCCAGGAGACTGCTGGGAATACAAGTTCTTACTCAAGAGCAACTACCCAAAAGCAGGAAGGAGTATCAACATCGAATATTGAATGAAGATAACCACAAAGGGGATTAGGTTCACATCTACCGAATACGGGGCAGAAGACCAAAAATCTGGCTGAGAAAACAAGAGGTTTAACAATACCGACTACTGGGTAAGAAACCAAAGACTCAGCTGAGGATAAAATTGCTAGCAACCGGCAATTATCCACATGTATCATAAGATACAACTCCACTGGAGAGAAAAATCACAGCGACATAGGATTTACAACTACCGAATACGGGGTAGAAGACCACAAACTCCACTGGGGATACAAATCACCACCGGGAGATACCAACTCTGTTAGGGAATAAAACCACAACAACAGAAGGATTCACCATCAGCCAGATCGAACCACAAAGGTTACCGCTGCTAGGGGAAAAGAGATAGGACTTACAACTACCGAATACGGGATAGTAGCCATACTCTGGTGGGAATAACCATAAATTAGGGTTTACATCTACCGAATACGGGGTAGAAGACCACAAACTCTGCGTGGGGATAGAATAAATCACGAATCCGCACGAGAAACCAAAAATGAGTTTTATAACAGACCGCAGACTCTGTTGGAGAGTAGGGAATTAGGATTTACGACTACCGACTATCAGGTAGAAAACCAACAACTCTGGCTGGGGACTAAAAGGTATATAACCACAAGTTCTGCCAAGAAAGCCAGGAGAATAGGACTTATAACTACCGGTATAAGGGTAGAGGCCAAAATCGACTCTTGCGGAGGAATGAAAGGTATATAACCACGAATTCCGCCAAGAGGACAAGGAACAATAGGACTTACAACTACCGGTATAAGGGTAGAGGCCCGAAACTCCGCTGGGGATAAAAATCACCACAGGGAAGCACAATGAACAGACGACAAATGTCAATTCAGGAAAGATCCGAAAAGACAGACTGAATCAAGACACGTCCTAATGAGGATATAACTCAAATAGGAACCTCCATCCCAATATATGTGTTGGGAGGAAACGGAAGAAACCGTCATCCACGAGGGTATATCTCAGTGGGGAACCGCAGAAGGACAGACAAACACTTTCTGCTTATGGGCTGACTCTATATGGAGAGATTTAACACCCGACATCTGCTTAGGGAGATCTATAAAGATCTATATCACCATAGCAGGGAACAACAAACAAAGGATATATGGCAAAAATGCAACATGAATATCTGAATGTTTTATGAATATGCATGAATATGCGTGATTTATGTTTGATGAATGCTGACAAAACAGACATTTTAACACAACAACCCAGGAATCAAACGTCCGGTATTACACTTCCAGGGGAAAACCAACTGGAAAGCCAATTCTGCTGGAGATATATATGCTATAAAGCAAAGATCTGAGGGTACTGCTGGGAAGCAGAAGCAAAAGAATCAGAGATAGCTGGAGAATACCAAATCTCTGAGCAACGGATCAGCGAAACATCCCAACTAGGGCACAGAAAGTCACAACGGGCAAAACAGCCACCAAGACGAATCTGTCGGGGAACAAGAGAAAATCTCAAAGTCCTGCAGGGGATCCTAGCAAACACTGCTATGGGAACGGATCCAACATAGCTCCATTGGGGAACAACCCACTGAGGGAGCAAAGGTCACCGGGATAGAGTTTGGCTGCATAAGCAACTCTACTGGGGATATCATCAGCTATTCACTTGGGGAACAACCCACTGAGGAAGGAAAGCACCAGACAAGTAGATTCTGCAACAAACCACTCTACTGAGGATCAAAAACAATCAGGAAATCAATACGATCTCTGGATGACGGAGCCATGGACTGACCATACGGGGGATTGAAGGAGGTTCAACAGGCAATATTGCCACAACAACCGCTCTGCAGACAAATGCTGGAGAAAGATGGATGAAAATACCGGGATATCAACCCAATCAACCACTGAATAGGAAAATAAGTCCTGCTCTGCTGAGAATAACAACCATTCTGATGGAGGGAAAGTAAACAACTCCATTGACGACTTCGCCGGGGAAAAGGTAAAGTACCGGGTATCAAACCACTGACTTACCGAGTCTTCCAAAAGGAAAGCGACCATGCTGAGAAAACAGACAAATCCGCTGGCAACTGCGCTGGGGAGAGTGACAACAACTCTGCTCGCGACTGCGATGGGGATATCAATAACAGCTCTACTGTGTCAAGGAGACAAATAAAGTCTCGGGATAACGATCCACTGGAGAAAGTGACGAGGCGCCAAGGTGACAAACCAATCAACCGCCGAATATTCCACAAGGAAAGCATCCATGCCGGGGAAAACCGCTGCTGGAGAAAACTGAGTCTTCAACAACACTCTGCTTGGGGAACAACCCCACCAACGACTCGGCTTACAATTATGCTGGCAACTCACTTAGGGAGAAATACGGGATACGGGGATATCAACCCACTAACCACAAATATTCTGAACACCTGAGCGATCAAGCCGGGGAGAGACTACTGCTGGCGAACAGACTGAGTCTTCAATACACCACTCTGCTTCGGGGAGTCAAAATCCACATAAGCTCTGCTTAGGGAACAACCCCAACAATCAAATCTGGAGAAGAAGGATACAAACCAAACCAGGAGTATGAACAAATGTCTCACCTGTTGGAAATCATGCCACCCTTGGGAGAGCACTGAGAAATTCTTTGAGTATCCTTTTATCATCGTGAATATTCACTTTGTTTAAAACAATAAATCTTTGAAAAATTTTGTTTTTAAAACAATGATATTTTTATCAATTAAAACATGCAAAACATTTGTTGAATTGAAACAAATAAGAGTGCAAACAATTGGATAAAAGCTCAAATTTATTTGATGGAATGGTAGTCTGCGAATGGCAAGACTCCATAGATCTGTACAAATTTGAAATCAGTGATATATATTGGAAGAGGGCTACATTGAACATAATGATCCTTTCTCTACCAATTTGAATCTCGATGTATGCGAAACTTCAGTCGACGACGAATTGAGAATCTTCTGACGAACAGACAGCTGGTGAAACAGAAAGTCTTGTCAGGATGCAGTTACTTGCCTGATCCCTAATTTTTGCCTAGATTGCCCCAGGGTGAGGTACTCAATCTAGCGGGATGCAAATATGCTTTTTTATCAAGTCTCTAACTTTTGCCTGGATTACCCTTGCAGGTTTTCCACCGAGACGCTCATTTTTGCCTAAGCCGCCCTTTCGGGTTTTCAACTTAGCGAGCTATTCTGTTTTCCATTTGCGTATACTCTTTTTTTAGGCAAAGTATTTCTTAACTGCATCTGAATTCACAGGGCGAGTGAAATCCTCCCCATCCATTGTTGTAAGCATCAAAGCTCCGCCTGAAAAGGCTCTTTTAACAACATATGGACCCTCGTAGTTTGGAGTCCACTTGCCCCTGGAATCGGGCGCGAAAGACAAAACTTTCTTGAGCACGAGGTCACCTTCTCGGAACACACGAGGCTTGACCTTCTTATCAAATGCTTTCTTCATTCTCTGCTGATATAACTGACCATGGCACATAGCAGTTAAACGCTTCTCTTCAATCAAATTCAGTTGGTCATAACGACTCTGAACCCATTCAGTATTAGTCAACTAGGGACTTGAGGGTATCAGGCTTCTTTTATTCCTTTTTTCTATTTGAAAAAATTTTCCTGATTTTTGCCTTTACTTTGATTTTTCACCCTCTTCTCTTTTTTTTTTTTTTTTTTTACATTACATTTGTAATGCCCCAGTTTGACTGTTTTGCTGATTCTCGTAATACAGCTGAATGAGCTTCTTTTCGTGCTCAAGAAGGTGGGTAATCTCATCAGGAATCCCCTTCAACATCATCTTCCTCTGCCTCGAATACAAGGAATTCAAATTTGGGAGATGGCGTTGGATCATTATGTTCAATGGGTTTAGAAATCCCTGCATAATGATTTTGATATAAAAAGCTTTTGAATTTAAACAAGCAAATCATTTATGCAGATGAAAAAGCTGTTTTTGTTTTTCAGGGTTTTTTGTGATCACTGATTTCATGCAAAAAGCAAAAAGTGAAAACAAAGGAAAAGCAAATGTTTAACAATGCATTAATTGAATGAAAACATCATTGTATTAAATGCTGCCAACAATGTCATCACTTCTCCTTTTGGCATGGGAGAAGGGTTTTAAACAAAGTGAGCATTATTACTCTGACTTATGGATAACTGTCGGAACATCTACAGCGACCCAATTGTGGCAGACACCACCAGGAATAACAAAATTGCTCATATCCTCTGCATCTTCTTCGATGATAGCAGCGGTTTCCTCTTCTACAGACTGATCATCATGGATGAATCCTCCACTCGTGAACAGACCGTGCTCATTATATGCCCCAGAACAAAAGCCAATGCCAGCCCGGGATCTATCCATCGAAAACACTCTGTCGGGAAAATTCCTCCTTGAGTTCACAATTCTCTTGTTCAAACTGATCCATCAATCTGGCAGAGTTGGCTCTGGTATAGTACCGGCGAAGTGCGTCTCCAAAATAAATGAAGATCGCAGGGTCAGACCACAAGACGGGAGACCAGAATAAAACACCCGCTTATGCAAATGATGCATGAAGTGTTTGTGCATATGCTTGTTTTTTATTTCAAAGGAACCCAAGGGTTGTATTTGCAAACTTTGAAATTTTAACATTTTGATCGTATATGAGAATATCTCATCAGGTATATCAGGTGAAAAAAATTTCCTGGTTTTTCCATGTTTGAAATTTTTTGCAAATAAAGTCCTTTGCGTTCCTTGGAAATTTTCTTTTTATCTGATGATATGAAATGTGGATGAATGTATGAATGTATGAATGCAACAATCGCACTCAAGGATCAAGCAAAGCACACCAAACAAAGGTCGTGGGAAAGCTCATTGTACCCCTAATATCAATCATCCATTTTGGTGGATTTAGGTTTTTACCTTATCGACACCCAAGTTCCATTGATATTAACGGTACATGAACCGGCTCAAACATCCTTAATATCAACCAGCCGCTTTGGTGGATTTTAGGTTTTACACCTGATCCGGGATCCATTGATATTAACGATGTTTGAACGACTCAACCACGAATCATAGGTTTGTTGAGAGTCACGAGCATGGAGTCTCGGTTAAGAACCACCCAATGGGAGTGTACTAGGGTTTAAACCTGCCAGACATGTTCTATCAGAGGTTCCCATAATCATCGTTCCATCTTTCGAATATTATCGGAGGAACGAATACTCGTATTCCAAAAATATTCTCAAGAGAAACTCTTATGAGTGTAGTATCGCGTAACAATCGCATCAGAACTTACATCTGAACGACCTCCGCACTACGTCCTAAAAATAGGCCAAGATGGTTTTGGTAAACTAAGGTCCTTGGCTTCTAAGGCACATGATTGAAAGAATAATGCCTAACCACAAATAACTTGTGTGACATTATTAATCCAACATGACCTCCACCAAGTGAATGGACTCGCAAGTCAACTGGCTAAGGACTACTCCACACCAGTCGACAAGACTATGCCATTCTCCTATCCTAGAGTGCACTCGAGTTCGGGTATAGAACTCATCTCACAGAGATCACCAAAGCAAACAACATTTGTATATCAAGCAATTCAAGCATTACAATCAATACAGTTATCCCAAATTGTACAAAAATATGTCAAATAACAAATAATAATATATCACACAAAGGTGAAAAGTTGGCAATACCACCAGGATTTTATTCCCCAGCAGAGTCGCCACTTTTCTGTAGCGGTGTATTCGTTACTATATGATCTATTGATTAAACCATAAGCAAAGTATACAATGAATATAGAGTCGCCACCGCACTTTTATTTATCCTAAGGACTGGTTAAAAAGCGAACAAAAACCTAAGAAGTTTTACACGTAGAAAACTAATGAAAAAGATCAGAGATCGGGGTAAGGGGTAAATTACGCAATGGGAAGGTGTTAGGCACCCATCACGTCCTAGGTACTCCTAGGGAGCCCTTTTCACACTTTGTTGTTTGAAAATTATTATTTGTCATGACATAAGTATTGTGCAAACATGATTGGGATGATGAGAAAAGAATGTATAAATTAATTATTTTTGTGTTTGAACGGATGAACCCGTTGCCTACGTACCTTCCATCAAAGGTAAGGATCAAAACGCCGTAGTTCGGCTAAAAAATTTCCAAAAGTTAGTGGATTCAATTTTAAAACACGAGCCCTAAGGTTTTACGTTACCCATGGAGAAAAACTCAACCTTATATAACAACTAGTCCACCATGTGAGAAAAGCTTCAACTTGCCAGAGAGGGGTTAACCCTATAATAGGCAAGGAAGGCTTACAATTCATCTACTAAGGACAAATAGGTGAGATTAATATCAACCAACTAGGGTAAATCAAACCTATAGCTAATGTATGAAAACTTAACAAGCATGGACAAAGCCACAAAATCATTTGAATGGATGAAGTTAATTGATTTGGAATTATTTACAAAGTGTGGTCAAAGTATGATTAAAGTCAATTCAAAATGAAGTATTTACAAAAATGGAGTTTGGAAAAACCATGGACTTAAGGTCCAAGTTTCTAATTTGGAAAGAGTGAGAATGTTTGCACAACATTTATTTCAAGTTTTTAAACATGTGTGAAAAGGTAGGACACAATGAGATGAATGGAATGGTGTGTATGTAAAACTTCTTAGAAGGTCCGCCTCTTGAAATCATATAGAAGATGATTCAAGTGGGTCCTTAGGAATAGGCTACAGATGAGCAATGATATGAACATGGTCACAGATGAAAGTAAATAAAAGCGGATACTGGAGGCCACTCAATGGTCTTATACCTGTCTCCTAAAACAAGCAAGGATATCAGAAGCCACTCTATGGACTTACACTAATCTCCATCCGAATACAACAAAAAACAAAACAGGGAAGTCAACTGCCAATCTATCTGGACTTATGTGAACCTCCACAGTATGATCCTAGGAGTACAAATGCCACATCACAGGGACTTACAATGAATCCTCACATACAACAAATAAATGCACTAGGCAATGGGTATGAGTGACCAATGAGGTCTCACACTCTACCCCTTCCATGTCATGGGAACAGATGCCAACTCACAGGGACTTATAACTGGTTCCTCAATGGGTAATCAAACAAATCACACAGGTATGAAATAATGGACATGCTACAAGGAGCAATGAATGATAGTAAATGCACTAAGGCATGCAAGCAATCGTGTACAAATGAGTAATAAATCACCAAGAGTCACATAGCACACTCTATAGCCAAACAAGGAGGCTCAATCAAAAGGGTTTGACTACGAAAGTCCACTGTAATAGGTAAGTGTCGCTCTTAACCTGGCCATTGAGGGGCTCAGGTGAAGCAGATGAAAGGATATGAGGGGTGTGCCTCATTGCTTCTATCTCAGGTCCGAGAGAGCATGTAAATATAAGAATGTAGGGGAGTTCAGAAAGATGGAACTCTTTCCCCAATTAGACTCGATAGATCTTGGGTTTGGATCTCAATGCTACAACCATGTAATGGGAGCAAGGAGAAGACACACAGAATAGTGGGAGATAGGCTACTTATCTCTTTGATCCACCAATTGCCTCGAATGAGGACTTTTCCTGCTTGGGACAAATATAAACACACACAAGCATTGCCTCTTAAGGAGGACTTCAGACAGTTTGCCCGGCCAAATAACAGGCCGGGTCTCCAGACTACATGAAGAAGAAGGTTCTATACCTCAATGCCAATTGCTTATAAGCAAAGCAATGCAAGTTCTTAAGAGAACTGAGCAACTAAGGGTACCTGGAAAAATCAAACAGAATCAGCATCCCAACATAAACAGAACAATAACATAAGAATCAACCAATGTACAATCAAACAATAATGTGCAACATGTGCATAGCACAAAGATCAAGTGAACCAATCCCTACAAAACAAACAATTGGTCAAATGATTTCAACTCAATATTGCATCAACCTCCTTAAGGCATTAGCTTTTTAACCTGAAAAGTCAAAGTCAAGCTCAAACATAAGTAACAAGACCACTAGGCCAAGCCTAGGGTCCAAAGGAGGGAAAAATCTTAAAACAGCAAGTAAAGCATGATCAAAACCAAGATATTTCAATTACAAAGGGATCCCAATTGGTCTCATGTCTAAACCATACACTAATTTCAGATGGTAAACAGTGAAATTAAATGGGAAATGAGTAGGACCAAAGCCAAATGAAAGCTACACATGTCAGGAACTACTTCACCAAATTTCATATTCATAGGGTTAGGGATGAGGATTTGGCAACATGTGAAAAAATGTTACACAAACAAAGCCCTAAAAATGCTAAGCAGCAAACAAAAATCCTAAACAATTAGAAAATGGATTATTAAAATCCACAAAAATCATATTGAATGTTAACATGTTAAATGTGCTACATGCAAAAATTCAAGGCCATAGGCCAAGGGGAAGCATGGCAAAAAAATCAGGGAACTCAGCATATCACATTGTGTCACATATTTCCACACTCAAGTTCAATAAATCATATCTAAAAGACCAGAGGTCTAAAAATTATAAAACCTATGTCAAAAATTCCAGAAGAGTGTCAAGAATCTACACCTAAAATTTCAAGCCATTTGGATTATGCTATGGTGATTTCATAATTAAAATGGCAAAGCATATGAAATTTGTATACATTATAAAGACTTCTATGGCATTTAATTTTTCTACCAAGCACAATTTGAAAAAATATGTCCATAAAATTCTACAGGAAAAATGGAGACCATAGGAAAAATCCTCACATTTTTTGGATTATTAAATAATTTTTTATGAATTTTTAAAGGTGTTATGAAATTTTTTAACAATTATTTGGAATTAAGTTAATTAATTAAACTCACCAATGGTGTTATGGTAATTACGATGTTGCAGACCAAAACGCACAGCACAACTTAATGTGCTGGCGCTGTACCATTGGCTCCATCCCCGCGGGAAAACACCATTCAAAAAACGCCTGGCCAAATAACGAATCAAGCTGGAAAGTTTTCCAGAACCGTCTTCTTCTTCGCGCAGCCGGCATTGTTCATCACCTTGCGATTCCGCCATGAGCAATTCTCAACCAAATTGAACGAACCTTATACCGTTAGAATCGTCTCTCCACGTATAACAACAATATGCCAATGAAATCTCATAATTCTTATCGTACCGCACAGATCGAGCGAAAGAAGATTTCGCATCAAAGTGTAAATTCAAGATTGCTCTCTCTAAACTTAACGGTTTTCGATTCTATAAAGTGCTGCATGATCTACAAGGTGTACTCTACAAGAACCACACAACGATTTTGAGAATGGTGATAGTCGAATCCTAACCTTTCCGAGGTGCAGCCGTGGATTCCGTGCGATTGGAGGCTTGAATGGCGAAAACAGATGCGTATTGCAGTATGGAGAAGATGATAGAATGCGTATTGTAGCTCGAAACAGCTCCGATTCTTGGAAATTGTCAACTGTTCTTCCTTGATGCAAGCTTGGACAGTATGAATTGTGAAGGATTCTTGATCCTATACCTGCAAACAGCACTTCCAAAACAAGTACAGATGATGAATCCACCACGAATTAGCACAAAACTTGAAGAACTCTTGGTGAAAAATTGAAAAAATGCCAATATGCAATGTGAAAAAAGTGAGAGAAAATGGGAGAAATTGAGAGTTTTTCTGTTAGATTTTCTGAATTGTGATTAGTGAGTGCAAAAACAGTTAACATTAAGCTTATATACTACCAATTAATCTCACAATTAATCATGATTAGTGGAAAAAAAGGATTAGTGAAATTAAGCTTATGATGCATTTTTGGTCCTTAAGCCCTTGTATCATTAGAAGCAATGTAGCAGCAATTTATCACTTCAAGCAAACCACAAATATCATTTGGAAGCTGATAGAATTGTTCCCATGTCCAAATTCTTCATACTTTGCATTTTCACTATGTGATGGCTTATGTGTCCATTTTTTCAATTCATTTCAAAAGCCAATTTCCAAACCACAAGGCCTAGGCATGTTGTGAATATTCCAACAAATTTCAAATGCCATTTGTGAGGTGTTGCAAAAATCCCCACTCAAAAATTCCAATTATTTCACAAGTTGGACGATTTTGCCCCTGGTTCATTTAACAGTCCAGTTGAAATTTGACCTTTTGCATTGAGCAATTTTGAAGAAATCCAATTATGCACCATGAAAGTACATGTCAAATGGAGTTTGTGCATATAAAGAACTTGCAATTTGGACAAACCATGTGGAAGTTATGCCCTCCTGATTACGGGTCTTTTTTGAAATTCACTGGACCATAACTTGACAACCATACATGGGATTTTCAAGTTCTTGGACTTTTTGGAATGGTGAGAACAAGCTCTTAAATTTTCCTGTTGGACAAAATTTTATTTGAAGCTTGTATGATGAAGTTATCTTGAGGGGAAAAACTTTCCATTTTGGGCAGCTGAAATTACAGGTCCACTTGCCATTTTGGGAAACTTTCTGTCTGACTTCAATTCCTTCAACCTTGATCTTTGAAATGCCAGATGAGACTTGTATGGACATGAATGAGGTCTTTCTAACCATCTCACACCCTCCAATCCCTGATTAAATGCACAGTTGACCACAGTTGACTTTTGTTGACTTTTCTAGGGTTTTGGATGACTGGGCCATGTTCTGATGAATTCCAAGCCTCTTTCAATTGAGATCTTGATTCCAAATGATATCACAAGTTAAATGAACTATTTATGAATGACCATGGTGTCCAAATTCTTCAAGAATGGCCACCATCTATTGCTCAATGCCTGATTTGACTGTTTGACTCATGATTGCTTCAGCTGCAAGAAACAAGGTTAGATGACAATATTTTTGTACATTTGGTTAGTAAACATATGAAAAGCAATGATGTACAAATGCAATACATGCTTGGTGATCAAGAACCACACTCACAAGGTAATCCACCCACTAGGAGGGAAGCTAGGGTATGCAATGATCCTTGAGGCCATGATATGATATGATATGGGTCATGAGGGATCTTAGGGCCAAAATTGGGGTCTTACAACTCTGATTGCAGGTCTCAAGGTTCTAGACAAAGGATACACAACTGCAGACCACGTCAAAAAGATAGTCAGAAGTCTGCCAAAGAAATGGAGACCCATGGTTATTGCTCTGAAGCTGTCAAAGGATCTGAACAATATCAGTCTTGAAGAACTTGTTTGTTCCCTCAGAAGCCATGAGATAGAGCTAGAGGAAGATGAGCCTCAGAAAAGGAACAACTCTGTAGCATTAAAGTCCAGATATGAAAGACGCAAACCTGACAGAACCAAAGCTCTCCAGGCAGAAACTGAAGATACTGATGACTCTGAACCAGAAGATTCTGATGATGAAGAAGAATTGTCCCTCCTGACCAGAAGAGTTAAACAACTCTGGAAAAAGAGGAACAACAACTTCAGAAGACCAAGACCCAGAGGGGATCGATCAGAATCAACCTCAAAAGGTAAAACTAACAAAGATATTACTTGTTATGAATGTAAAGAAACAGGTCACTACAGGAATGAATGCCCCGAGCTAAAGAAAGACAATTCTAGAAAAGAAAGTTTCAAGAAAAATACCTTCAGGACAAAGAAAGGATTAATGGCTACCTGGGATGATAGTGAATCTGGGTCATCAGAATCTGACTCTGATGAACAGGCCAATGTGGCACTTATGGCTACCACATCCAGGAGCAGCTCAGATGAAGAATCTGAAGAGGTATTTTCTGAACTCTCTCGATCTGATCTAGAATCATGCTTGTCAGAAACTCTTAGCTCATATCAGAAATTAAAACAAAAGCTTAAAAATATAAAAGGCTGTCTTAAAGCAAAATTCGAAGAATGTGGCAAGCTTGAGATGACAATTCTAGCGCGAGAAGATACAATCAGATTTTTAACATTAGAAAGAGATGGAGCAAAAAGAATAAGCTTAGAATTAGAAGAAGCGTTGTCTCAAGCACCACAAACTTCAAATAAAATAATTTATGAATACGAAGAAGCCTTTCAAGAATTTCTGAAAAATGGAATAGGTAGGAGTATTATGGCATCCATGATTTATGGAGTCAGTCAGAACAATAAAAAGGGAATTGGGTATGATCCTAAGGAAGTTAAAACTTCTACTAGTGACCAACTTAAATCTCCATTTTCATATCACTATACACACACACAAGAACAAAAATTTGAAAATGCTAGAAAACCCAAAGTTATAAGAAACTCTGGGAAGACTAATCAGAAAGGACCCAAGAGATTCTGGGTACCGAAAGATAAGATTGTTTATGTTGCAGATATCCTATGCCGCAAAGTTCAGACACCAGTCATGGTACCTGGACTCTGGATGCTCGCGACACATGACGGGAAGAAAGTCTATGTTCCAAAGTCTGGAACTTAAAGACGCTGGATTTGTAGGCTTCGGAGGAGATCAGAAAGGAAGGATCAGAGGCTCCGGAACTATTGGTAATGGTACTCTTCCCTCTATATCTGATGTCCTTTACGTAGAAGGATTAATGCATAACTTGTTATCCATAAGTCAATTAAGTGATAACGGTTATGATGTAATCTTTAATCAAAAGACATGTAAAGCCATTAATCAGAACGATGGCTCTGTCCTTTTCACAGGCAAGAGGAAAAACAACATTTATAAAATTAATCTTTCTGATTTAAAAGAACAAAATGTTAAATGTTTGATGTCTGTTCATAAAGAGCAATGGGTATGGCATAGACGCTTGGGCCACATTAGCATGAGGAAACTTTCTCAGCTAAATAAACTCGAGTTAGTCAGAGGCCTACCTAAACTAAAGTTTTCTTCAGATGCTCTATGTGAAGCATGTCAGAAAGGAAAATTTTCAAAAACGTCTTTCAAAAAGAAAAATGTTGTTTCTACCTCTAAGCCTCTAGAACTTCTCCACATTGACTTATTTGGTCCTGTGAAAACAGCATCAGTCAATGGAAAGAAGTATGGACTAGTCATTGTTGATGATTACAGCCGCTGGACATGGGTGAAATTCCTAAAGCACAAGAGTGAGTCTCACTCTGTATTCACTAGTTTCTGCTCCAAAGTGCAAAAAGAATTTGACTCTAAAATTATTAGAGTCAGAAGTGATCATGGTGGGGAATTTGAAAACAAAGATTTTGAGGAATTATTTGACTCTAATGGAATATCCCATGATTTCTCCTGCCCTAGAACTCCACAACAAAATGGAGTTGTAGAAAGGAAGAATAGGACACTCCAAGAGATGGCCAGAACCATGATCAATGAAACTAATGTGGCAAAGCATTTTTGGGCAGAAGCTGTAAATACAGCGTGTTACATTCAGAATAGAATCTCTATAAGACCTATTCTTGAAAAGACTCCCTATGAACGGTGTAAAGGAAGAAAACCAAACATTTCATATTTTCATCCTTTTGGATGTTCTTGCTTTATCTTAAACACTAAAGAACATTTGAACAAGTTCGATTCCAAAGCATAGAAAGGTATTATGTTAGGATACTCAGAACGCTCTAAAGGCTACAGAGTATACAACACAGCAAAATTGTGGAAGAATTAATTCATGTCAGATTTGATGATAAGCTTGACCCTGAAAAGTCAAAGCTAGTTGAAAATTTTGAAGATTTAGAAATCACTCTTGCAGGATCTGATAAAACTCCAGAAGCAACTGTCACTCAGAACTCTGAAGAAATTAAATCCCCAGAAATCCCAAAGAAAGTTAAAAGTCGTATCAATGTATCTGAAGATTTGATTTTGGGAAACAAGGACGAACCTGTCAGAACCAGATCTACCTTCAGGACCTCTGAAGATACTCCTCTGGGACTAGTGTCTCTGATTGAGCCTACGTCCTGTGATGAAGCACTTCAAGATAACGACTGGGTTTCAGCCATGCAAGAAGAATTAGATCAATTCACAAAGAATGATGTCTGGGATCTTGTTCCAAAGCCCAGAGGCACTCACGTTATTGGAACCAGATGGGTATTCAAAAACAAGCTGAATGAGAAAGGAGAAGTCGTCAGAAATAAAGCTCGACTGGTAGCTCAAGGTTATAGTCAACAAGAAGGTATTGACTATAATGAAACCTTTGCTCCAGTCGCAAGGTTAGAATCTATCCGTCTTCTGGTATCTTTTGCTCTTAACCACTCTATCAAATTATATCAAATGGATGTCAAGAGTGCATTCCTTAATGGTTATATTTTAGAAGAAGTGTATGTCAACCAACCTCCAGGTTTTGAAAATCCAAATTTTCCAGAACATGTTTTTAAACTTAAAAAATCTTTATATGGACTTAAACAAGCTCCCAGAGCTTGGTATGAACGTTTAAGCAATTTTCTTCTGAAACACAATTTTATCAGAGGGAAAGTTGACTCCACACTCTTCTGTAAGAACCTTAACAATGATCTCATGATATGCCAGATATATGTTGATGATATTATTTTTGGTTCAGTTAACGCCTCTGTTTGTCAAGAATTCTCTGAGTTAATGCAGGCAGAATTTGAAATGAGCTTAATGCAAGAACTAAAGTTCTTTCTGGGAATTCAAATTAACCAAACTTTAGAAGTTACATATGTTCATCAAAGCAAATACATTATAGATGTTCTAAACAAATTTGATATGGCTGACTGCAACTCTGCAAAAACTCCCATGCATCCGACATGCATTCTTGAAAAGGAAGAAGTAAGCAAAAAGGTTTGTCAGAAGCTCTATCGAGGTATGATAGGCTCTCTTCTCTATCTGACTGCTACTCGTCCTGATATTCTCTTTAGTGTCTGTCTCTGTGCCAGATTCCAATCAGATCCTAGAGAATCTCATTTAACAGCAGTTAAGAGAATTCTCAAGTATCTGAAAGGAACTCCTAACCTGGGCCTGATGTATGAGAAAACATCAGAGTATAGACTTTCGGGTTACTGTGATGCAGATTATGCAGGAGATAGACTAGAACGAAAAAGCACATCTGGAAATTGCCAGCTTCTGGGAAACAATCTGATATCCTGGGCTAGCAAGAGACAATCAACTATTGCTCTATCTACTGCAGAAGCAGAATATATCTCAGCATCACTGTGCACAACTCAGATGCTTTGGATGAAAAATCAGTTAGAAGATCTGCAAATCTTCGAGAGTAACATTCCTATTTTCTGTGATAATACTGCTGCCATTTGTCTAAGTAAGAATCCCATTCTACATTCCAGAGCTAAACACATTGAAATAAAACATCATTTTATCAGAGACTATGTTCAGAAAGGGATAGTAACATTGAAGTTCATTGATACAGATCATCAATGGGCAGATATCTTTACTAAGCCTCTAGCTGAAGATAGATTTCTTTTTATCTTAGAAAATTTGAACATTCAAAACTGCCCCGAATGAAGTGTGGCTCTGAAGATGTAAAATGAGACTCTGACATAAATAAATGTGCTTCTGACTCTGATACTTCTACCAGTTAAGAAGATATCTGAGTTAGAAATCTCCAAGAACCAATCCTTTGGTATTCCTGAAGATCAGATACATCAAAACACGTGGAGCACTTAGCGTCTAACCCTAGAACTTCTAGACAGCTGTCCAGAAGAAAATCAAAGGGGAAACGTTTGAGATCTTCTCGAGCAGTGTGCATACTGTTGGGATTAGACATTCATTAATGAGCCTTAATCATTTTTCCCCAAGCGTGCTAACTTGAGTTTTGTGCTAACGCTGAACTGTGTGTCGTTTTGCATGTGTTTTCGTTTAGGGTATTTAAACACTTCTCTCTCATTTCACACACTTATCACTCTCACTCACTCTCAAACCCTCTCTGAAACATTTCTACAAACACTTCATCTTCTTCTTCTTCTGCTTCAACTATGGATGCTCAACAACAACAAGTTTTCAACTTTTCTCAACAAATGGAATCCAACACCACAGCCCAAAGTTCAAGCTTTTCCACTCCAACTGTTACAGGAGTCTCCATTACTCCAGTATACAAGGAACCCCATGTTCTTGATCGTGAACCCCACATAAACCTAGCAACTCCATTTGAGGGACTGTAAGTTTTGTGTGAAACTCTAGTGGACTTCAACAACATGAAGAGAAATGGAGTAGATCTTACTGAAGAACTCCGTCTACAAGGGAGGGAAAACTACTTCCAAAGGCTTTATGGCCCTGTTTACCCAAATCTCATCAAAGAATTTTGGAGATTTGCTGACGCTGATGACCATTTCATCGTCTCCTACGTATTGGGGGTAAAGATAGTGATTACTGAAAAGTCAATTGCTTCTTTACTGAACATGGAGAAAGATGGAGGAATAAGGATCTACAACATCAACCCTAGGTCAAAGCGCATTGCTTCAGAAATCAATCCCACCATCTTCAAACAAAACACTGAAGGCAATCCATCAAACAACAAAGAACTTCATCAGAACCTCAGAGTATGGCTCAAGATCATTCTGGGAACCATTCATCACCGTCCAACATCAAACTCCTCTGACTACATCAATACAGATCAGAAGTTCATTCTGTATTGCATTCACAAGGTTTTGAAGCTCTGTCTTCCTGCACTACTCTTCAGATATCTCAGAGACTCTGTAAGGGAGACAAGAAACAACATGAAACCCAGAACCTACATCCCCCTGGGAAGACTTCTGTCTGATGTCTTCATCGAAAATGGGCTTGTAGATCATCTGGAGAAGAACAAGCTTATGGAAGATCTGGCAATAGATACTGGAAGGCCTCTGAACGCCAGAAATCTGAAAAGTATGGGAATCTTGAAGAAGATTCAAGTCAGACCCACGATGGACACCTCCTGGGATGCCTTGAAAGATCAGAGGAAGCTGCCCCATGGTCTTGCAAGGTTCTTCAAGAATGAACCCAGAGACGCTATCCTCTTCTATATGCAGCGTCTGAAGGATGAAGGAGTCGACATCTCTGACTTCAGACTGGATGATTGTCTAGATTCAGAGGAAGATTTTGTTAGGTTCAAAAGAGGTCCCTCTTCAAAGAAGTCTTCAAAGGCAAAGAGAGCAAGGCTAGGAGAAACTTCTGAAACAAGATCTCCAGCACCTCTGCATGTAACTACTGGTACGTCTGCTCCCTCTATTCCCTCTGAACATCTTATGGCTTCTTCTAATCCTCTCCCAACACCACCTATATACACATCCTCTGAAACCCCACCTTCTACAACCAGAACCTCACAACCTCTACCCAAAATTAATCTTGCCCATACATCACTACCTCTATCTGAAGCTGAAGAAATGAACCAAACCACTTCCTCTTCATCATCTTCAGACCCAGAATCACCTCCATACCTTATCCTCTCCTCTGACCCAGAACACTCTGACCCTAGCTCTCCAACCCTAGCCCAAATTCAGGCTCAAAACCTTGCTTCACAACAACCAACACAATCTGAAGTAACTTCACCTCCCCCAGAACAAACAACCAACATCCCTTCTGAAGACCAACCTTCTGAAACTCAACCCTCTGACCTTCACACCTCTGATATCACCCCTCCAAACACCTCCGCTGAACCTGAACCTGAACCTGAACCTCTAACATTGAACCTCAGCCCTCCAACCTCTTCACCTCAAACCTCTGAACCTAACCTTTCCGTACCTACCCTTGAGGAAGCCATAATGTTGGTCGCAGGGGCTTCAGTACAAAAGGTCAAGTCTCTGACCATTAACTCTGAAGTCAGTGATGATCCTGACTCTGTAAGGACACACTGGAACAGAGTCATTGGCTGGATGACCTCTGAGGCTTTTAAACTGAAGAACATCTCTGAGCAAGTCAGAAATGGCTACATCAGAGATGCTGAGGCAAGACTACAGGAGAGACTTGCTAGAGAAGCTGAAGAGGAAGCCAGAAGGCTGGAGGAAGAAAGAGCAAGGGAAGCTGAAATCCTAAGGGCAAAGGAAGCTGAAGCTAAAGCTCTGGCCGATGCTGCTGCTGCTGCCGAAGCTGAAGCACAGGCTGCTGATGAAGCTGAAGCAAAGGCCGCTGCTGAAGCACAGCAGGCTCTGACTCAGGGGGAGTCCTCATCTGTTGTTCCTATGGTTCTCCAGACGCTGGAAGAACTGAAGAAAGATCAGCAGGAACTCCGTGCCAGAATGGATAAACAAGATACCGTCAATGACAACATTCAGAACATGCTAGCTCAATTGCTTCAGAGAATGCCTCCGCCTCCCAACCCTTAGGCACTTAGGATTTTGTTTTCTTGTTGTTTTGCTTTCTTTGTTTCTGATGTTTACTTGTTCTTTTTCCCTCTGTTGTCTTTTTCTCTGAATACAATGTTTTTCTCTTGAATTATTATTTTTGCTGTCTTTTTTATTCTGACAAAAAGGGGGAGAAGTCATTAATAGCTCTGATGAAAATATTGTCTAATTACCTTAAGCATTCTGCAACATACTTTTCTTAAAATATAATAATAATTTTATCTAACATTAGACTTAAGAAATTGCAGAAGGTATCAAGCAACCTCATTGCTTGGAAGCTCTGGTAAGGACTTCTGAACTCCCTAGTCTATCTCAGGGAGAGCTCTTGTCTATCTGATCTGATATTGTTTATGTTTCATCTGCTAATTGAGTTTGATTTGTCATCATCAAAAAGGGGGAGATTGTAAGAACAAAAATTGTTCTACAACAGATTCCATGATTTTGATGATAACAAAGGATGAAACCAAAAATGGCACCCTAACGAAAAGTTTCTAAGTGTGCAGGGTTCTAAGGAAAGAAGGAAGAAATCATCAAATACAGAATCATATCAGATACAAATTATCAGAAGACCAGAAGCATCTGAAGTAGAAACACGTTCAAAAAGATCTAACTCTGATCAAAACAGCAAAATATCAGAAGCATCTGAACAAGAAGTACACTCTAGAAATTCTAACTCTGAACAACTGTATGCCAAACTCCAGAAGTTCTTAGCGCTATCTGAAGAAACCATCAGAACTCAAAAGAGATCAACATCAGTAGTTAGATAGCAAGATTCCAAGATTTCCAGAAAGACGAAGACTCTGATCATGGATTTCCAAATATAGAAAGAGTAACGTTAACTTCAAATAAAGGCTTGGAAATGGATTTCCTAATACAGAAAGAGACGTTAACTCCAAATTCAAATGAAAAGGAACTATATTTGGAAAGTAGTCATTCAAGGAGAGAAAGTTGTCTTGGCAAGAAGCTATATAAGTTATGGCATTAATTCAAATTATTGACCATCAGTTTCAACGACTACTTCACTCCTATATAAAGGACTGCAAATCAACATTGAGAGGACAACAATACAAGAAGCATATACTGAAACATCAACACACATAAAAACGTTTTATTCTCTCAATCTTCACAAAGTTTTTGCTTAAAACGTGAAACACCTTGTTCTTACTGTTGTAATATTTGCTTATCTTAGAAGCACTCTAGATTACATAAGTTTTTATCTTTGTTTTATTTCCTCAAGTGACTCTGTGCAGTCTGTATACTTGAGAGGACTAAGAGATCTTTCTCTTAGACGTTGTTTGTAATCAATCTTTCAAGATTAGTGGATTAAGTCCTTGTTGAAGGCGAAATCACCTTGGTCGGGTGGACTGGAGTAGCTTTGTGTTATAAGCGAACCAGTATAAATTCCTTGTGTGATTTTTATCTTGAAAAAGCGCTTATTTTCCAAAACAATTCAAACCCCCCTTTCTTGTTTTTCTCACCTTCAAAGAAGGTGTCTCCGGTGGCCGTCCCTCTCCAGTTTGAATCTGAGCCATTGGATTGAGTTGTCCTGATCTAATCCTGGCCATTGTTTCTTATGACTTGTTTTAATCTTGCGTGTGGTTCAGTTGACCAAGGCGTATGGTGGGAGCGCGCCTCTGGAGCGTGTGATCTGCCAACTTAATTAATAAGCTCAGATCTAATGCTCCTAGTTTTTTGCATTTTTTTATTTTCTGATTTTATTTTCTTTAATTCCCTTTTATTTCAAAAATTCATATCTCTCTCATTTTTAATCCAAAAATTTTGTGACCAATTGCATTAGTCTCCAAATAAATTCTAGTTTCTATTTCTGATTTTTAATATTTTTTATTTTGTCATTTGATATTTTTTTGTGAATTTTCTCTTTTCTGGTTATTTTTAATTCATTTTAAATAGTTTTTGATATTCAAAACATACAAAAATATTTTCCTAACCTATTTGAATGATGATGGATCTATGAAAAATATTTTCATCAATTTTTAAATTTATTTGAGATTTTAGTTCAATTAGGTTATTTTTATTCATTTTTAATTGATTAAAAATAGTTTCTGACTTTTAAAAATGCTGAGATTTTTTGTCAAGCTTAGTTTGACCTTGTTGAACTTGGGATAAATTACTTGGACCTTTCAAGGTTGATTTGAAGTGATTTTGAAGTTTGACATTTCTTTTATTTTTAATTCAAGTTTATTTTAATATTGAAAATGCCAAAAATATTTTGCTTATTGTTTGATCTCCAATCTTCATATCATTTTTGATTTATCATTATTTAACTTTGACTTTCAATGTCATTTGGTCAATACATTTGGATTTGTACATCTTATTTCACTTTATGCATTTTGATCTTTCCATTTCCATTATCTATTCTCCATCTCCTTCTTCTTCTTCTTCTTCTTCTTCTTTCTTTTTTATCAATGAGTTGAAGGTTGATAAGTTAGCATTGATTAGGGAGACTTAATCTTCCTTGATTCAAATCTAATTCATCTTGATTAATTAATCAAGTGAATGGTTTTGCATTAAGGATAGGTTGTTTTCTAAATCATGCAAAAGGCTTAAACCAATACAAGATCAATTCTCTTTTCCTTTTTGGCATGGCAAGTTGTTTGAACTTGATTCACTAATCAAGACTTCTAACTTGTGTTGTTGCCTACATTATTATTGACTGGCCTCAGATAGTTGTGACTTCTACATAAGTCCAATTACGATTGCTTAACATAGTGCTAAATTTGCCTTATGGCACACTAACTACTAACACTAACCATTAACAAATTAACATTTACTTTTTGCTCTTTACTTTTATGCAATTTACTATTCTTGCACATATTATCCATTTGTTTTTCTCTTTGCTCACTTGAGCACATGTTTATGTTAATGCCATTTGCCTTTTGCTCACTTGAGCACATAATTGTATATATATTATTATGCTTGTGTTTTGTTTTGATTGTTGTGAACCAAATGCAAAGAAATGGACTTAGTTTCTAGGACTTTCCCTATGCAAAGAATGGAGAATTGGACTTAGATTCTAGGACTTTCCTTATGCAAAATTGGAGTAAATGGACCTTAGTGATGAAGATGGATTAGAAGGACCAAATCTCTAAACTCACTCTTGTCCATTCTTGATTTGCTTCATGGAACTTTTGATGTGTGTGCTTTTGTGCTAGGGAATTCTATGAGAGCTCAAATTGAAGAACAATTGCCATGTTCCTCCAAAGTTAAAGACACAGGATACATTGAGGATCTCTTAAAAGGCTTGTTTGATTGCTTGTGCTTTGTGTGATTGCTTATTCCAAAGGATGGGAGCTACTTGGATCATCAATATGATCTCAAGAGAGGAACTCCATTGTGGTTTTGTTTCTTTATCCCTCACCTTTTTTGTTTTACTTAGGACCTAGCCTTTCTTCTTCTTCTCTCCACTCTAACCCAAGCCAAAACTTTTTGTGCAAACATTTAACCTTTGTTTTCAACTATTAGAAACCTAAGCCTTATGCTTTTGATTTTCAAACTTTCTTTTCATAACACTTATTTTGAATTGAATCTTTAAGTCAACTTTGACCATTTTTTGTATATACTTCTAATTGGTAAATATAACCCATTCAAAATTCTTTTTGTGGTTCCAATGGCCACTTTCTTAATCAAATCTTTCACAACCTTTAGCTATTAGGTTCGATTTATCTTGGTGGTAGATGTAATACTCACCTATATCCTTAGTGATGGACAATGAGTCTTCCATGCTTATTATAGGGTTAACCCCTCACTAGCATGTTGAAGCTATCCTCACATGGTGGATTTGTGGTTTGGTTGAGTTTTCTCCCTTTGATAACAAAAGACCTTAAGGATTTTGGACCAATTAATTCACCAACTGTTTTGAGATTTTTACCTCGAACTACGAGGTTTTGATCCTATCTTTTTTAAGATGGTACGTAGGCAATGGGTTTATCCATCCAAACAAAAAATGTAAATAAACTTGTATATTCTTTCCTCATCTCTTCAATCATGTTTGCACAAATAAAATTTTCCACAAAACAAACAACCTTCACAACAAATATGAAAAGGGCTCCCTAGGAGTACCTAGGATGTTTTAGGTGCCTAACACCTTCCCATTACATAACCAACCCCCTTACCCAGATCTCTGTTTCTTTTACTAGTTTTTGTTCGCTTTCTAACCATTCCTTTGGATAAATAGAAGTGCGGTGGCAACTCGACTTGTATGATTTACCTTGGATTTAGTCAATATCTCTAATGGTAACGAATACCCCGCTATAGAAAAGTGGCGACTCTGCTGGGGATGAGATCTTATGCCTAGTGGGTTTTGCTAACTTTTCATGCTTGTTGTATTGTATTGTCTTGTGACATATTTTTGTGCAATTTGGGATTATTGTATTGTATGTAATGATTGAATTGCTTGAATATTAATTCCTTGTATGCTTGGTGATCTTTGTGAGATGAGTTCTATACCCGAACTCGAGTGCACTTAGGATAGGAGAATGTCATAGTCTTGTTTACTTGTGTGGAGTTATTCCTTAGCAAGTTGACTTGCAAGTCCATTCACTTGGTGGAGGTCATGTTGGGATCAATAATGTCACACAAGTAAGATGTGGTTAGACATTACTCTTTCCAATATAGACCTTAGAAGCCAAGGACCTTAGTTTACCAAGCCCATCTTGGCCTATTCTTAGGATGTAGTGCGAAAGTTGTTCAAGTGTAAGATTTGATACGATTGTTACGCGATACTACACTCATAAGAGTCTCTCTTGAGAATATTTTTGGAATACGAGTAGTCGTTTATCCAATAATATCCGAAAGATGGGATGATGACTATGGGAACCTCTTGTAGAACATGTTTGGCAGGTTTAAACTCTAGTACACTCCTTTTGGGTGGTTCTTAACCAAGACTCCATGCTCGTGACTTGCAACAAACCCTTGATTCATGGTTGATCCGTTCATGTATCCTTAATATCAATGGAACTTGGGTGTTGATAAGGTGTAAACCATAATCCACCAAAATGGATGATTGATATTAAGGATAATATGATCCATCCCATGACCTTTGTTTGGTGTGCTTTGCTTGATCCTTGAGTGTGATTGTTGCATTCATGCATTCATGCACCCATTTGCATCCATATCATCAATAATAAGGAAATTTTTCAAGGAACTTAAAGGGGTTTATTTGCAAAATTTTCAGACATGGAAAGACAAAGAAGGAATACAAATAAGTACAATTTCAAACAACTAGATTTGAAAGAGTTAAGGAATCTGACATCCTATGTATTAGATCCCTTGGGTTTCAAGGCTCGTTTTGGGAAGCTTCTTCCTCTTCTGACTACTCAGGTGGACGAAGGGTTGATGAGTGTATTGGTGCAGTTTTATGATCCTTTATATTGTTGCTTCACGTTTCCGGATTTCCAGCTTTTACCTACCCTTGAGAAGTATGCCTACCTTGTGGGTATACCTATCCTAGACCAGTTGCCGTTCAGTGGCTTGGAGAGTATTCCTACTTCTCAAGAGATAGCT
Source organism: Lathyrus oleraceus (assembly GCF_024323335.1). Lineage (NCBI taxonomy): Eukaryota > Viridiplantae > Streptophyta > Magnoliopsida > Fabales > Fabaceae > Lathyrus > Lathyrus oleraceus. The sequence continues at coordinate 323,045,626 of NC_066585.1, read as the reverse complement.
GACATGTTACACATAGATGAATCTCTGGTTGGTGCTCATATGACTACCAAAGGTGGAATTCAAGGTCTCCCTTCTGAGTTCCTCATTGGTCAAGCTACTGTATATGGGAAGGCCATGAGTGAGGATGCCTTTGAAGCCATATTTGTACTTCTCATCTATGGATTGGTATTGTTCCCCAACATCGACAAGTTTGTGGATGTGAATGCTATTAGGATCTTCTCTGCTCTTAATCCCGTTCCGACTCTATTGGGTGATACCTATTTCTCTTTGCATATGAGGAATGCAAAGGGTGGTGGCGCCATTGTATGTTGCTGGCCTCTGTTGTATAAGTGGTTTATTTCTCACTTACCGCAGACGGCCGCCTTCAAGGAGAACAAGGGATGTCTACGGTGGTCCACGAGACTTATGTCTCTCACTAATGATGATATCTCTTGGTATAACCGTGTGTATGATGGTGCGCAGATTATCGACTCTTGTGGTGAATTTTCCAATGTACCTCTTCTTGGTACATGTGGTGGGATTAACTACAACCCTGTTTTGGCACGTCGTCAACTTGGGTTCCCCTTAAAGGATAAACCTAATAACATTCTGTTAGAGGGTGTGTTCTTTCAGGAGGGTAAAGATCCCCAAGGCTTGAAGGGCAGAATGGTCCGCGCTTGGCACAAGATTCATAGGAAAGGAAGGAATGAGTTGGGTCCTAAGAACTGTGTCGCTTTGGAGCCTTACACTGCTTGGGTTAGGAAGAGAGCGTCTGAGTATCTCATGCCGTGCGAGTATCCAAGACCTACACCTTTGGTTATGGCTGGGCCTTCAACCCTCCCTAACCAAGGAGTAGAGGAGTTGAGAGACAAAGACCGTTCACGTGCTTGGATCCGTGAACGAGAAGATTTGCTTCAGCAGATCAAGGAGAAGGATGCTTTGATTGAGTTCCTTGAGCATCAGGTTATTGATGATCCTGATGATTCATGGACTTCTCTACTTCCTCAGTCTACCAAGTTTTGGAAGAGGAAGTATGACCGACTCGCCAAGGAGAAGGCAGATATGGAGGCAACCTACGAGAGGGAGGTGAAGAGACTTCGTGCATCCTATCTTCCTGTGTCCCGAGCTTTAAAGGATTGTTTCTAGGGATCCATGGGATGATTATTTTCCTCTTTTCCTGTATATGGTTAATAATGCTGTACTTCTTTATTTGATGAGATATTTCCACATGTGATAAATTTTTAATATTTCCAAAATTTGCGAATAAAATCCTAGAGTTCCTTTGAAATAAAAAACAAATCATATGCACGAGCATTGCATGCATCATGTGCATAAGCAGGTTTTGTTCCCGGCTTCTTGTCCTGTGGTCTAACTCTGTGTCCTTCATTTATTTTGAAGACAAGCTGACTCACCGGTACTACACCAGAGCCAACATTTCAAGACTGATGGATCATCTGGAACAAGAGAACCGCGAACTGAAAGAGGAAGTGGCCAAATTAAGTGCCCTGGTGGAGTCATTCTTGGCTGCTCAGAGCCAGTCTTCTCTGACACCTTAAACTCCTCCCCAGAGGATAGTTATCTCTGAGATTGTCTCCTCGACTATGCCTGCGGCCAGTACATACTTTGCTCCAACGGCCATGCCAGCCGGATTCCCGTGGGGGATGCCTCCCAATTTCATGCCCGAGGGTCCTGCTCCTACCTTTGCTTCTATGCCGGCATCTAGCCCGGTCCTTGCTGTTCCTCCTCCTGTCGTGCATACTTTGCCTAGAGTAGACGACACCATCTATCATTCTGAGCCATCTGAAGGCACGGATGTCTATGAGAAGATGGACGCTATGAACGATCAATTTCTTGAGCTTCGCAAGGAATTGAAAACTCTCAGAGGAAATGATCTTTTCGGCAAGTCTGCTGCCGAACTTTGCTTGGTTCCTAATGTGAAGATCCCTGTGAAATTCAAGGTCCCTGACTTTGAAAAATACAAGGGAAATACTTGTCCTCTCAGCCACCTGGTCATGTATGCCAGGAAGATGTCAACTCAGACCGATAACGACCAGTTGCTCATCCACTACTTTCAGGACAGTCTGTCCGGTGCCGCTCTGCGTTGGTATATGGGTTTAGACACTGCGAACATCCGATCCTTCAACGATCTTGGCGAGGCCTTCGTCAAGCAGTACAAGTACAATAGGGATCAATTGAGGGCCATGTCCCAGAAGGACAAGGAAACGTTTAAAGAGTACGCCCAGAGGTGGCGAGAGGTAGCAGCACAGATTGTGCCCCCGCTGGAAGAGAAAGAGATGCCTAAGATCTTTCTAAGACCTTGAGTTCTTTTTATTATGAGCGGATGATTGCTAGCGCTCCTTCTGACTTCACCGAGATGGTGAATATGGGGATGCGTCTAGAAGAAGGGGTTAGAGAAGGACGTCTGACCCGAGAAGAAGGCTCTTCTGCCAAATGTTATGGCACGTTTGCAAAGAAGAAAGATGGAGAGGCACATGTTGTGACCTCCCATGTGAAACCAAGAAGACCCTCTGTGAGGAGGAAGACTGTGCGTCCCGCCAGTAACCAGCACCAGGTGGCTCACATAGCGCCTGTCTTCAGAGATAATCAGCAGTACCAGCAACACATCAACAATCAGCAACCACATCCGTAATATCAACATCAGCAGCACCGTCCGCAACAGCAGACCTACCAGCCTCGAAACAGTAATCAAACCAGCACGAGTTACGAGAGGAAAAGGGTCACTTTCGATCCTATTCCAATGACATATGCAGAATTATATCCCTCTTTGATAGAGAGGTGATTGATTACTCCGAGAGACCCACCGGCTATACCTGTTAACCCCCAGTGGTGGTATAAGCCTGAATTACACTGTGTTTACCATTCTGGTGCTCCCGGCCATGACGTGGAGAATTGTTACCCTTTGAAGACCAAGGTTCAAGACCTTATGAGGTGTGGCATTCTGGGTTTCGAGGACGTAGGTCCTAACGTGAAGAAGAACCCATTGCCCGAGCAAGGAAATCCGTCAACATGGTCCAGGGCTGCCCTGGCAAATACAAAGTCAAATATGTCAGTCATAATCGACAATCTCTGGTTGAGATGCATCGTTTGCTATGCGAGTACAGTCATTATGAACACGACCATGATAGAAGCCGAGTCTGCTCTGTTAATCAGAGAGGTTGTCGCCAAGTGTGCAAGGATGTTCAGGAAATTCTGGATGAAGGAGTCATTGAGATCCTTCAAAACAGAAATGTTGATGAAGATGAGCCTGAGGTCAATGTGATTTCTCCGGTGTTCCGGATACCCGAGCCTGTTATCATCAAGTATGATGGTAGCAAGCAGAAGGCTTCCCCTGCTCTTATCATTAAGCCAGCCGGACCAGTACCATACTCTTCCGAAAAAGCAATTCCTTATTGCTACAATGTTGTAGAAGTGGAAAATGGGAAAGAGGTGTCCTTTCCATCTTCCTCTGTTGTCAACATCGCGGATGTTAGTGGTTTGACCCGCAGCGGTCGTGTGTTTTCAGCACCTTCGAAGCCCCAGGCTAATGCTGATTTTGTTGAGCGCCCGATTGGGGATGTTGTGAGCATTCAGAATCGGGCACCTGTTGTTAAGCCCTCCTCTACATTGATAACTCCTACTTCTGTCGGCCCAAGCGGTAATATGAAAGAAGACTGTGATGAGATGCTGAGGCTCATCAAGAGAAGCGAGTACAATGTTGTAGACCAACTTCTACAAACGCCATCCAAAATATCAGTGTTATCCTTGCTTTTGAATTCAGAACCACACCGAGAGGCTCTGCAGAAGGTGTTGGATGTGGCATATGTGGATCACGATGTCACGATAGAACAATTCGATAGCATTGTTGCAAACATAAGTGCTTGTAACAACTTGAGTTTCTTTGACTCTGATCTCCCCGAGGAGGGAAGGGACCACAACTTGGCATTACATATATCTATGGGTTGCAAAGACGATGCCATGTCCAATATGCTGGTAGACACTGGGTCATCATTAAACATATTGCCAAAATCCACTCTCTCAAAACTATCATATCAAGGGCCTCCCATGAGGCAGAGTGGAGTAGTTGTGAAGGCTTTCGATGGGTCTCGCAAAACTGTGATTGGGGAAGTTGATCTCCCAGTCAAGATCGGACAAAGTGATTTCCAGATTACCTTCCAGGTTATGAATATTCACCCATCGTATAGCTGTCTTTTAGGCAGACTATGGATTCACGAGGCGGGCGCCGTGACATCCACCCTACACCAGAAACTGAAATTTGTGAAGAATAAGAAACTGGTGGTGGTAGGGGGAGAAAAGGCTCTCCTGGTTATCCATTTGTCTTCCTTCTCATACATAGATGCTGAGGATGAAGTTGGAACTCCTTTCCAAGCTTTATCTATTGCCGAACCTATTAAGAAGAAAACTCCTTCATTTGCTTCCTATAAAGATGTAAAGGTGGCCATTGAGCGTGGCATAACTGTTGGTTTAGGAAAAATGATTGAGATAGAAGACAACAAATCCAGGGCTGGCATAGGTTATTCATCTGGGGTTTTCAACACGCAAGGGTTGTTCAAGAGTGGAGGATTCATCCACACCAGTCAAGGCGAGGAAGCTGCTGCCATTCTGGAAGAGGATGTAGAGGAATCTAGCAACTTCATCATTCCTGGTGGGGTCTGTAATAATTGGGTCGCTGTGGATATTCCAACAATTATCCATAAGTCAAAGTAATGTTCATTGTGTTTAAAAACCCTCCTCCCATGCCAAAAGGAGGAGTGATGACATTGTTGGCGCATAAATACAATGATATTTTCATTCAATAAATTCATGTTAAATGTTTGTTTTTCCAATTATTTTCCCTTTTGCTTTTTTGCATGAAATTGGTGATCACATAAAACCTAAAAATAAAATAAAATCAATCTTTTCATCTGCATAATGATTTGCCTTGTTTGAATTCTAAAGCTTTTCATATCCAAAATCATTATGCAGGTTGATCAAACCCATTGAACATAATGATCCAACACCATCTCCATTGAATTCTCTGTATTTGAGGCTGAAGAAGACGATGTTGAACAAATTCCTAACGAGATTACTCGTCTACTTGTGCATGAAGAGAAGATCATTCAGCCGCATCTTTAGAATCTGGAAACAGTCAACTTGGGGTCTGAGGATTGTGTGCGAGAAGTGAAGATTGAGGCACTCCTGGAAGAGTCCGTTAAGAAGGGGTTGATTGATTTGCTACGAGAATATGTTGATGTCTTTGCCTGGTCATATGAAGACATGCCTGGTCTAGATACTGATATTGTGCAACATTTCTTACTCTTGAAGCCTGAGTGCGTGCCTGTGAAGTAGAAGCTCAGAAGAACTCATCTTGATATGGTAGTGAAGATCAAAGAGGAGGTTCAGAAGAAAATTGATGCAGGGTTTCTGGTGACTTCTACATATCCTCAATGGGTGGGCAATATTGTGCCCGTGCCTAAGAAAGACGGAAAAGTCCGAATGTGTGTGGACTATAGAGACTTGAATAAAGCTAGTCCAAAAGACGATTTCCCTCTACTACATATTGATATGTTAGTAGATAACACAGCTAAATTCAATGTCTTCTCATTTATGGATGGATTTTCCGGATATAACCAGATCAAGATGGCACCGGAGGATATGGAGAAGACAATATTCATCACACCTTGGGGAACATTCTGTTATCGAGTGATGCCCTTCGGTTTGAAGAACGCCAGAGCCACGTATCAACGAGATATGACCACCTTGTTTCATGATATGATGCACAAGGAGATCGAGGTATATGTTGATGATATGATCGCCAAGTCAAGAACGGAAGTGGAACATGTAAAGCACCTGTTGAAGCTTTTTCAGCGTTTGAGGAAGTATAAGCTTCGTCTGAATCCCAACAAGTGTACATTTGGAGTCCGTTCCGGCAAGTTATTGGGCTTTATCATCAGTGAAAGAGGTATTGAGGTTGATCCTGCAAAGGTCAAAGCAATACAAGAGATGCCTGCGCCCAAAACTGAGAAGCAAGTCCGAGGTTTTCTTGGCCGCTTGAATTATATTTCTAGATTCATCACCCACACGACTGCCACATGTGCGCCGATATTCAAGCTCCTCCGGAAAGATCAGTCTCATGATTGGACCTAGGATTTCCAGAAAGCTTTTGACAGTATTAAAGAATATCTGTCTGAGCCTCCGATCCTGTCTCCGCCTGTGGAAGGAAGACCATTGATTATGTATCTGACTGTTCTTGAAGACTCAATGGGTTGTGTCCTGGGTCAGCAAGACGAATCAGGGAAGAAAGAATATGCTATTTACTACTTGAGCAAGAAGTTCACTGATTATGAGTCTCGATACTCAATGCTTAAGAAGACATGATGTGCTTTGGCTTGGGCTGCTAGGCGCTTACGCCAGTATATGATAAATCATACGACTTGGTTGATATCCAGAATGGATCCAATCAAGTATATCTTAGATAAGCCTTCTTTAACAGGGAGGATTGCCCGTTGGCAGATGTTGTTATCTGAGTATGATATTGAGTATCGAGCTTAGAAGGCTATTAAAGGTAGTATCTTGGCTTACCACTTGGCACATCAGCCGATTGAGGATTATCAGTCAGTTCAGTATGACTTCCCAGATGAGGAAATTTTGTATTTGAAAATGAAAGATTGTAATGAGCCTACACTCGATGAAGGGCCAGAGCCTGGTTCCAAATGGAGTATGGTGTTTGATGGCGCTGTAAATCAAAATGGAAATGGTATTGGGGCAGTGATTATTACCCCTCAGGGCACACATATTCCTTTTATAGCAAGGCTAACTTTCAAATGCACGAATAATATGGCTGAGTATGAGGCCTGCATTATGGGGTTGGAGGAATGCATTGATCTAAGGATCAAGCATCTTGATGTATATGGTGATTCGGCCCTCGTTGTTAATCAGATTAAGGGTGAATGGGAAACGAATCAGCCTGGTCTCATTCCATATAGAGATTATGCGAGGAGGATTTCAACATTCTTTACTAAGGTTGACTTCTATCATATTCCTCGAGATGAGAATCGGATGGCAGACGCTCTTGCTACACTTGCCTTAATGATAGTAGTCAGACTTTGGAATGAAGTTCCCAATATCGCTGTGATGCGCTTGGATAGACCAGCTCATGTATTCGCAGTAGAAGAGGTGAAAGATGATAAGCCATGGTATTACGATATCAAGTGTTTCCTTCAGAACCAGGTTTACCCGCCTAGGGCATCTGTGAAAGATAGGAAGACTCTGAGGAGATTATCAGGAAGTTTCTACCTCAATGGTGATGTGCTTTATAAGAGGAATTTTGACATGGTTTTGCTCAGATGCATGGATAGACACGAAGCAGACCTGTTAATGACTGAGGTCCATGAGGGTTCATTTGGTACTCATTCCAATGGACATGCCATGGCTAGAAAGATGTTGAGAGTAGGCTACTATTGGCTGACAATGGAGTCTGACTGCTGCAAATATGTGAAGAAATGCCACAAGTGTCAGATTTATGCGGATAAGATTCATATTCCCCCGACACTTCTGAATGTGATTTCATCACCATGGCCTTTCTCCATGTGGGGAATTGACATGATTGGCATGATAGAGCCAAAAGCGTCTAACGGACACAGATTTATTCTCGTAGTAATTGATTACTTCACCAAATGGGTTGAAGTGGCATCGTATGCAAATGTGACCAGGCAGGTGGTCGTGAAGTTTATCAAGAATCAGCTTATATGCCGGTATGGTGTGCCAGATAAGATCATTACTGATAATGGATCTAACTTGAACAACAAGATGATGAAAGAGCTGTGTAGCGAGTTCAAGATTGCGCATCATAATTCTTCTCCTTACAGACCCAAGATGAATGGAGTTGTTGAAGCTGCTAATAAGAATATCAAGAAGATTGTCCAGAAGATGGTTGTCACGTATAAAGATTGGCATGAGATGCTGCCATTTGCTTTACATGGATATCGTACATCTGTCCGCACTTCAACGGGGGCAACCCCCTTCTCTCTTGTTTATGGCATGGAGGATGTACTCCCAGTAGAGGTGGAGATCCCATCAATGAGAGTCTTGATGGAGGCCAAGTTGACTGATGTTGAATGGGTTCAGAGTCGTTATGACCAGTTGAACTTGATAGAAGAGAAGAGATTGACTGCCATGTGCCATGGTCAGTTATATCAGCAGAGGATGAAGAAAGCTTTTGATAAGAAGGTTAAGCCTCGTGTGTTCTGAGAAGGTGACCTTGTGCTCAAGAAAGTTTTGTCTTTCGCGCCCGATTCCAGGGGCAAGTGGACTCCAAACTATGAAGGTCCTTATGTTGTTAAGAGAGCCTTTTCAGGCGGTGCTTTGATACTTACAACTATGGATGGGGAGGATTTCACTCGTCCTGTGAATTCAGATGCAGTGAAGAAATACTTCGCCTAAAAATAAAAACAGAATAGCTCGCTAAGTTGAAAACCCGAAAGGGCGGCTTAGGCAAAAATGAGTGTCTCGGTGGATTGAAAACCCGAAAGGGCGGTCCAGGCAAAAGTTAGAGACAAAAAAAATGAATATAGGTATCCCGCTAGATTGAGTACCTCGCCTCGGGGCAATCTAGGCAAAAATTAGGGATTTGGCAAGTAACTGCATCCTGACGAGACTTTGTTCTACAACTGTCATCCGTCGGAGATTCTTGCTCATTCGACATCAACCGAAGCTTCGAATACATCGGATTCATAATTGGTGGAGAAATGGTCATTATGTTCAATGTAGCCCTTTTCCAATATATATCACCAATTTCAAATTTGTAAAGATCTATGGAGTCTTTCCATTTGCAAACTACCATTCCATCAAATAAATTTGAGCCTTTTATCCAATTATTTGCACTCTTATTTGTTTCTATTCGACAAATGTTTTGCATGTTTTAATTGAGAAAATATCATTGTTTTGAAGAAATGATTTTTTTTCATAACCTGTTCTTAAACAAAGTGAACATTCACAACGACAAAAAGATACTTAGGAGATCCTCAGCATTCTCCCAAGGATGGTATGATCTCCAACAGGGTAAGACATTTGTTCATATTCCTGGCATGACTGTATCTTCTTACTCCAGAGCCTTTTGTGGCTTATTCTACTGAGTGGAATGCTTGTTGAGATATTCACCTCCCTTCCCTTCAACAGAGTAGTGACCTTTCCTCCTCAGCAGATGTGATCTCCTCGGTGGGTACGGTACTTGGTGTTTGATCCCCATAATCCTTTTACCTCCTCGGATAGATTCCTCAATAGAGTTGCTTATGTGGCAGATTTTATCTGTGCAATGAACTCCTTTCCCAGTTATCACTGATGATTCATCCCCTGCAGAGATTTTGTTGCTTCCTGGTATCTCTGATCCCCGGCAGATTGGATACTCTCCGGTGAATCTGGCTTTCTCTCTTGAGATATAGTACCGGATGTTTGTGTGCTTATTCCTGTGAAGCCTGTTTGTGTTAGAAATGTATGTCTGTCAGCATTCATCATACATAAACCATACATGTGTGCATATAAATTTCAAACATATTCATGATTGCATTATTTGCTATATATCTATGTTTGTTATTCTCTGCTAGTTGGTAATACATTCCCCAAGCAGATGTCGGTGTCTGATCTCTCAATATAGAGTCAGCCCATTCAGCAGAAAGTATTCATCTTTCCTTCTGCGTTCCCTACTGAGTTATATCCTCGTGGACGATGTTTGCTTTCGTTTCCTCCCAACACATATATTGGGATGGGTTCCTCTATTGAGTTATATCCTCACTAGGACGAGTTTTGATTCAGTTTGCCTCTTTGGTTTGATCCTAAATTGGCCTCTTGTGACTGTTTCCTGTGGTTCCCTGTGATAAATGAATAATCGCTCAATAATCAGTGATCATTCATCTTATCCCCGGCGGAGTCTGTGGTTTTCTATCCTTATACCGGTAGTTGTAAACCCTATTTCATCCCCTTGCAGAGATAACCTGATTGATGACGGCTACTCCTCTGTGGTTTTCTACCCAGTAACTGGTAGATGTAATCCCCTCCTTGACGGTTATCATTATCCAATATTCGGTGTTGATATTCCCTTCTCTTGGATAATTTCTCTGATTAGGCAGTTTATCCCCAGCAAGTCATCTTTTATACCGGTTGCCGGTAATGTTTTGTTGCTCCACTTTGATGGTCATCATTATATACCTAGTTTCGGTATCCCGATGCCTTTCTTTGTCGGTCGATTTATCCTTTATTAACCCAGTAACCGATTGTGGATAATCTTCCATGCGAGTATATTATCTACGTTCTGACGGTAATAGATAATATATCTCATGCACTCTTTGGTCGAAGCCTTTTGTTCTTCCCCAGTTGAGTAAGATTCGTATCCCTGTTTTTGGAATCGAATGTCCATCCCATAATCGAGTTAGCTTTTTGCCATCTTTTCGGATGATGAGTGTTTTGGGAAGATTCCCCAATTCACGCTTCGGTTGGTCACCTATTATATGCCCAGTAACCGGCATCCCTGGTGCTCCTTCCTTCTGCTCCCTATTTTGACTTTTTGTCCCCTGTGGATTCAGGTTTGCCTGAGTTGAACTATACCTTTTTAGGTCTTCCTCAGATGATTTGGTTGATTGATGTCTCTCACCCTTATACCGGTCTTGGATATTCATTCTTCCCGAGCATGTTGTTCTCTCACCCTTATACCGGTGTTCAGATCACACGTTTCTTTGAGCTTATTACCCTGTAACCAGTAACACCTCATCCCGTTGCTTCCTCAGCTGAGTCCTTAGTGGACATCCCCACCTGAGTCCGGATTTTATCCGAAGTATCTATTGCGGATAAGTTTTCAACTGTATTGGCATATTCCCCAATACATGCATCTTCGAGTCAGCTCGAGTTCCTCCATTGATTTATTTCATGGATTCTCTCCGTGTCTCTCAGTAAGTCTCAAGTCGTGACCTGCTCACGCACTTTCACCCTTTACTCCCACAGGGTCTCTATCTCCCTTGTGAGTGTATTACCCCTTTGGATTTTCAGATTCTCCGGATTTCTTTTTCTTTTATGGACACATATCCCCACAGAGTATTACCATTTGCATACATTTGCATCATGAGGTCTCTTAGGGACCAAAATTCGTCTTTTTGTTATTATTTAAGCCCATTCTACCCCGTCGAGACGAAGATTTTAACCTTCACTTCTCCGGCTAGAATGACCTTAAATAGGGGCATCTGTAAGACCCCAATTTTGTCCCTAAGATCCCTCATGGCATCATAACATTGCATTTGCATTGCCTCAAGGATCATTGGCATCTTGGTTCCCTTTGCATTTGAGTGGGACCTTTTGTGGGTGGTTTGAGATCACCAAGCATACTTGAATTGCGTATCATTGCTTTTCTTATTTTGTTTACTAACCAAAAGCATAAAAATATGTCACTAACATCTTTTATTTGTAGCTTGGGCAATCACAAGGTCAAGAGCTTCTAAGGGATCTTTTGTGCAGAGATATGGCCAAGAGAAGATGATAGCAAGCATGGTAATGGTTCCCAAAGCTCTCCCCCATCAAATATGCCTCCCTATCATCTCAATTCATCATTTTGATCAAATCAACTCAAAGGGTTTGAGGTTTGTTCCCCAAAAGAAACCATAATTCATCTGTGCACCACAATGCCTTGCTCATGAAGCAACCTCATCCCATGATCAAATACAATCAAGGGAAGTTCTTTAATTCATCATTTCATGCATATTTGAACATATTTGAGTGTCCTCAATCATCAATTCATCAAGATATGAGTCATGGACTTCAGAAGTTGATCAGTCAATTCATCTGACTATTTTGAAATGCACTGAGACCTAACTTTTTATGTGTTGGTCAAATGGAGATGGTTCTAAATGCAAAAATGTTCTTAAGGACAATATGAACAACTTTCATGTTCATCAAAAATTTATTTGAAGCTTGTAAGGTCATCTCCCATTCCAAGACATTATAGGTCATTTTGACTGAAACCCTAATTTTGGGTCAACTTCCCAAGGACATAACTCATTCATTTTTCATGATTTTGAGGCGGGATCAAATGCACTGGAAATATTAAGATGTCTAATTCAAATGTTATGTTGAACAAAATTTCAAAATCTCAAAGGAAATACATGTGATAATGCAAGACATTATAGGTCCTTTTGGGCCAAATGCATTAAAAGGCAAAAAAATCCAACTTCAAGTGCCCATCACTTCTTCATCAAAAATCCAAATGATGCAAAATGTAATTCCATTTTGATTGTCTTAGGGAGATCTACAACTTTGATGTTGGAGATTTTTTCATTTAAGGCTTGCATCATCAAAACAGAAGGGCTTGAACATTGGCCAAATTTAGAAACCTTGAATTGACATGTTTTGCACATCACACTTTAAACTCAAATTTCATAAATTTCCACACTCCAAATGGATTTCTGCCCAACATAACAATTGTTCCTTACATCAAGACCTTTCCAACCATTACTCACATGATCATATTTGGATTTGGCAAATGGTATTTTCGAAGAGTTGAACATTTAGGCATAATTATGGAATTCACATGAAATCTTGATGCACAAGCCAATACAACTCTAATTACACGTCCAAACCTTTAGCATTTGAGTTCAGCTTGCATTTGGCATTGTTTTTGGGCCTTGTGCATGATCATGCAAGCCCATGCAAGGATTGTCCATGTTCATGCACACGGATCAATTCATCATTTCCTTGCCACTCCCTTTATAAATAGAGACCCTATGCCATTCAAAATTCACACCTGATTCAACCTGTTATGCTGCACAAATCTCCCCATAGCCATCACTAAAGGAATTTCAATTTTTCTACTAAAAATTCATATCTGAATCTCAACTACCTTAGTTGATTTTCAGACCTATAATTCCTCAGCCTTGCTTCCTCTTCATAACTAGATCTCATTGCAAGCTTTGGTTGTGAAGGATCATGCTCTCCATACCTGCATTTTAAAGGTGGATATAAGAACTTTTTCTCTTCGAAACTCTTTGATCCTTGCTTATTTCTTGAGTTCCTTGGTGTGGCTGAAGTCCTCTCAATAGAGGCATCTGATTTGTGCTTTCAATTTTGCAAAAACATGAAGTTCATGATGAACACCACAGAACTTCCATCTCTGATTTCTCTCAATATAGAGATCTATGGATCCCTAGAAGCTCGGGACGCTGGAAGATAAGCTGCACGAAGCCTCTTAATCTCTCTCTCATATGCTGCTTCCATATCCGCTTTCTCTTTGGCGAGTCTGTCATACCTCCTTTTCCAGAACTTGGAAGACCGAGGAAGTAGAGAAGTCCATGCATCATTCGGATCGTCAATCACCTGATGCTCGAGGAACTCAATCAGAGCATCCTTCTCCTTAAGTTGTTGAAGCAACTCTTCTCTTTCACGGATCCAGGCACGTGAAAGGTCTTCTTCTCTCAACTCCTCTACGCCTTGGTTAGGGAGGGTTGAAGGCCCAGCCACAACCAAAGGTGTAGGTCTCGGATAGTCATAAGGCATGAGATACTCAGATGCTCTCTTCCTTACCCAAGTAGTATATGGCTCCAAAGCTATACAGTTCTTCGAACCCAACTCACTTCTACCCTTCTTGTGAATCTTGTGCCAAGCGCGGACCATCCTGGCTTTCAAGCCTTGGGGATCTTTACCCTCTTGAAAGAACAGACCTTCTAACAGGATGTTATTAGGTTTATCCTTTAGGGGGAACCCAATCTAACGTCGTGCTAAGATAGGGTTGTAGCTAATCCCACCACATGTACCAAGAAGAGGCACATTGGAGAATTCACCACAAGAATCGATGATCTGGACACCATCATATGCACGATCATACCAAGAGATATCGTCATTAGTGAGAGACATGAGTCTCGTAGACCACCGTAGACATCCCTTGTTCTCCTTGAAAGCGACCGTCTGCGGTAAGTGAGAAATAAACCACTTATACAACAGAGGCAAACAGCACGCAATAGCGCCACCACCCTTTGCATTCCTCAGGTGCAAAGAGAAATAGGTATCACCCAACAGAGTCGGAACGGGATTAAGAGAAGAGAAGATCCTAATAGCATTCACGTCCACAAATTTGTCGATGTTGGGGAACAATACCAATCCATAGATGAGAAGCACGAATATGGCTTCAAAGGCATCCTCACTCATGGCCTTCCCATAAACGGTAGCTTGAGCGATGAGGAACTCAGAAGGAAGACCTTGAATTCAACCTTTGGTAGTCATATGAGCTTTAACCAAGGATTCATCTATGTGCAACATGTCAGCTATCTCTTAAGAAGTGGGAATACTCTCCAAGCCACTGAACGGCAACTGGTCCAGAATAGGAATACCCATAAGATGAGCATACTCCTCGAGGGTAGGCAATAGCTGAAAGTCTGGAAAAGTGAAACAGTGATACAGAGGATCATAGAACTGCGCCAAAGTACCCATCAACCCTTCATCAACCTGAGTAGTCAGCAGAGGCAGAAGCTTCCCATAACGAGCTTTGAAACCCAAGGGATCTAATACATAGGATGTTAGAGTCCTTAACTCTTTCAGATTGAGCAGTCGGAAGCTGTACTTCTTTGTATGCCTTTTTTGTCTTTCCATATCTGAAAATTTTGCAAATAAACCCCTTAAGTTCCTTGAAAATTTTCTTTTTATCTGATGATATGGATGCAGATGAATGCATGAATGCAGCAATCACACTCAAGGATTAATCAAAGCACACCAGACAAAGGTCATGGGATGGTTCATATTATCCTTAATATCAATCGTCCATTTTGGTGGATTATGGTTTTCACCTTATCGACACCCAAGTTCCATTGATATTAACGATATATGAACGGTTCAACCATCCTTAATATTAATCATCCATTTTGGTGGATTATGGTTTACACCATATCGACACCCAAGTTCCATTGATATTAACGATAGTTGAACGAATCAACCATGAATCACGGGTTTGTTGTGAGTCACGAGCATGGAGTCTCGGTTAAGAACCACCCAAAGGGAGTGTACTATGGTTTAAACCTGCCGAACATGTTCTACCAGAGGTTCCCATAGTCATCATCCCATCTTTCGGATATTATCGGAGGAACGAATACTCGTATTCCAAAAATATTCTCAAGAGAGACTCTTATGAGTGTAGTATCGCGTAACAATCGCATCAGATATTACATCTGAACGACCTCCGCACTACGTCCTAAAAATAGGCCAAGATGGGCTTGGTAAACTAAGGTCCTTGGCTTCTACGGCACATATTGAAAGAATAATGCCTAACCATAAATGACTCGTGTGACATCATTGATCCAACATGACCTCCACCAAGTGAATGGACTCGCAAGTCAACTTGCTAAGGAATAACTCCACACAAGTTGACGAGACTATGCCATTCTTCTATCATAAGGTGCACACGAGTTCGGGTATAGAACTCATCTCACAAGGATCACCAAGCAAACATCAATTGATATATCAAGAAATTCAAGCATTACAATCAATACAGTAATCCCAAATTGCACAAAAAATATGTCATATAATAAATAGACAAATATGATACAACAAAGAGTGAAAAGTAGGCAAACCCACTAGGAAGCTTTTCGTCCCCAGCAGAGTCGCCACTTTTCTATAGCGGTGTATTCGTCACTTTATGATTTATTGATTAAATCAAAAGCAAAGCATACAAGATAGAGTCGCCACCGCACTTCTATTTATCCAAAGGAATGGCTAGAAAGCGAACAAAAGCCTAAGAAGTTTTACGCAAAGAAAACTAATAAAAGGTCAGAGATCTGGGTAAGGGGGTAATTATGTTGTGGGAAGGTGTTAGGCATACACAACTGAAGGTGAGAAAAACAAGAAAGGGGGGGTTTGAATTGTTTGAAAAATTAAGCGCTTTTGCAAAATGAAAATCACACAAAGATTTTATACTGGTTCGCTTATAACACAAAGCTACTCCAGTCCACCCGGCCAAGGTGATTTCGCCTTCAACAAGGACTTAATCCACTAATCTTGAAAGATTACAAACAACCCCTAAGAGAAAAGAGAATCTCTTAGTCCTCTCAAGTCTACAGACTACAACAAGTCACTTGAGGAAATCAAATAAAAATAGATACAAGATGTGTAATCTAAAGTGCTTCTAAGAAAGCAAATATTACAAACTTAAGAACAAATTTTTTTTCACTTGATAAGCAACAGCTTAGTGAAAATCTTTGAAGAACAAAGAAGTTTTTCTTGAGCGTGATATAATTTCAGTATAGTTTTGGCTAGTGATTTCTTGGTATTTGCTGAATGAGATTTCTTCTCTATTTATAGGAGTTGAAGTAGAGTTGAAGTAGCGTTGAATCTATTGGATATTGAGATGTAATTACGCCATTCCATTAATAGCTTCTGCAGTAGACTTTTTCACTTAGAAGTGACTACTTACCACAATTAGTATCTTTTCTCTTGGAAGTGGAGATTAACGTCTCTTTCTAATTGAGGAAATCCGTTTGCAGAACTTTAACTTGGCTTAAACGTTACTTCATCATGATTAACAATTCTGATTAGAGTCTTTGTGTATCTGGAGAAATTGGCTTCTGATGTTATCTCTTGAAAGTTCAGATGACGCTTGATAACTTCAGACTTTGCAGAAGGCATTTGTTCAGAGTCAGAGCTTCTGGACTTTACTTCATGTTCAGATGCTTCTGATACTTGCAGTTTTGTCCAGAGTTTAGAGCTTCTTGAATGAGATTCCTCTTTAGATGCTTCTGATACTTGAGATTTTGCATCTGATCTTGTTTTGCATCTGATGACATCATCAGATTTATTTCTTCTTTCTTTAGAACCCTGCACACTTAGAAACTTTTCGTTAGGGTGCCACTTTTGGTTTCATCCTTTGTTATCATCAAAATCATGGAATCTATTGTAGAACTATTTTTGTTCTTACAATCTCCCCCTTTTTGATGATGACAAAACAAATAAAATTATCAGATGAAACATGAAAAATATTAGATCAGATAGACAAAAGCTCCCCCTGAGTTAGCGCTAGGGAGTTCAGAAGTTCTTACCAGAGCTTTTCCAAGTAATTAGGTTTCTGAAAACTTTCTGCAAATGCTTAACTTTAAAGTTAGAGTTATTTAATCAGAGCTATTATTTAATCAGAGCTATTTATATCAGAACTATTTCTACAATTGTTGCAGAATGCTTAAGGTTTTAGACATAGTTTTCATCAGAGCTATTTAATAATTTCTCCCCCTTTTTGGCATAATCAAAAAGGCATAAAAAAAATAATAGAGAGAAAAACACTTCATTAAACAGCACAAAGGCAAACAGCAGTCAAAAACAACAGATTCAAGAGAATATCAGAGCAAAAAAAAAAGAAAAGACAGAAGCAAAAACACTAGGCAACCAAAATAAATCCTAAGTGCCTAAGGGTTTGGAGGAGGAGGAAGTCTCTGTAGTAGCATGGCAAACATATTCTGGAGGTTTTCATTCAGAGCGTCTTGTTTGTCCATCCTTGCCCGGAGCTCACTCTGATCTTGCTTGATCTCTTTCAGAGTGTTAAGAATCAGAGGGATCGCAGAGGAAGACTCCCCCTGAATCAGAGCCTGCTGAGTTTCAGCTTCAGCAGCAGCTTGGGCTTCTGCATCTGCCTTAGCCTTGGCTTCTGCTTCCTGAATTCTCAGAAGTTCTGCTTCCTTTGCCAGGCGTTCTTCTTCCAACCTCTTAGCTTCTTCTTCAGCTTCCTTAGCTAATCTTTCTTCTTCCAATCTCTTAGCCTCAGCTTCTCTAGCCAGTCTCTCTTCCTCTAACCTTCTGGCCTCAGCTTCTCTGGCCAGTCTTTCCTGGAGTCTTTCCTCAGAGTCTCTGATGTAGCCATTTCTGACTTGTTCAGAGATACTCTTCAGCCTATAAGACTCAGAGGTCATCCAACTAATAACTCTGTTCCAGTGTGTCCTAACAGATTTAGGATCATCACTGACTTCAGAATTTTTAGCCAGAGACTTGATCTTCTGGACTGAGGATTCTGCAACCTGCATAATGGCCTCCTCAAGGGTAGGTATGATAATTTTAGGTTCAGGTTCAGGTGAATGAGGTGGAGAGTTTTGAGGGCTGAGATGTAGAGGTTGAGGTTCAGTTTCTGGTTCTGGCTGGGGTTCAGATTCTGCTTCTGGTTGAAGTTCAGAATCTGGGTCTGGTTGAAGACTGGGGGATGAGGCATAGAGTGGGTTTACATCTAATGGGTCAGAGTCTGGGCTAGGTACAGCGGGAATTAATGGTGGAGTGATATAAGGTTCAGATGGGCGAATTACAGATGGTTGAGTTTCAGAGGGTGTGGTGGTTGTTTGTGGTGGAAGGGAAGTTTGATTTTCAGAGGTAATGGTGGTTGTTTGTTGTGGAATAGAAGTTCGGAGGGGAGAGGTTACTTCAGTTTGTGTTTGAGTTTGTGGAGCGAAATTTTTAGCATAAATTTCAGCTATTGTTGGGGAGTTTGGGTCAGAGTGTTCTTGATCAGAAGACTCATGATCAGAGGACTCTTGGTTAGAAGAAGGGGAAAGGTAAGGTGGTGACTCATACTCAGAGGATGAGGAAGAACTGTGGTGATATAGTTGATTAGGGTCAGAGGTTGTTGTAAAAGTACGGGCAATTTTTAGAACAGGTGGAGGTTGAGAGGTTCTAATGGTAGAAGGTGGTATTTCTGAGGTTGTAAAAATTGGTTGAGAGGAGAGAGGGTTAGAGGAAGCCATTACAGATTCAGAAGAGACAGGAGGAATGGACTTACCAGAGGAGACATTCAGAGGTGCTGAAGCTTTGGTTCCAGAGGATTCTCCAGTTCTGGGTTTCTTTGCCTTCCTTGCTTCCTCAGCTATCTTCTTCTCAGAAAGGCCTCTTTTGTATCTGACCAGATCTTCTACAGAATCCAGACAGTCTTCAAGGCGGAAATCAGAAACGTCAATGCCTTCATCCAGACGATCCTGAAGGTAGATGGCAATGGCATCTCTGGGTTCATTTTTGAAGAACCTTTCAAGGCCATGAGGCATCTTCCTCTGATCCTTCAGAGCTTCCCAGGTCACATTCATAGTGGGCTTGACTCTGATGTCTTTGATGATTCCCATACTCCTCAGATTTCTGGCATTCAGAGGCTTTCCAACGTCAATTGCCAGATCATCCATACATCTGGTCTTCTCCAGAGCATCTACCAGCCCATGCTCAATGAAGATGTCAGAGAGCAATCTTCCCAGAGGGATGTAGGATCTGGGCTTCATATTGTTCCTTGTTTCTCTGACTGAATCCCTCAGATATCTGAAGAGAAGAACAGGGAGGTTGATTGGAATACCCTTCTGAATACAGTAGAGGATGCACTTCTGATCAGCATTTATATAATCTGAAGAGTTGGAGGCTGGACGATGATGGATTGTTCCCAGAATAATCTTCAACCAAACTCGGAGGTTCTGATGAAGCTCCTTGTTCTTAGAGGGGTTTCCTTCAACATTTGCTTTGAAGATTGTAGGGTTAATGACTTCTGTGATGCGCTTGGACCTTGGAGGAATGTTGTAAATCCTTTTACCTCCAGTTCTCTCCATGTTCAGCAAAGAGGCAATGGATGCTTCTGTGATGATGATCTTCACTCCCAGAACAAAAGAAACAATGAACTCATCATCAGCATCTGCACATCTCCAGAACTCTTTCACCAGAAGAGGATAGATTGGACCATACAATCTGTTGAAGTAGTTTTCCCAACCTTGCTTGCGAAGATCTTCAGTTAAATCAACGCCATTTCTTCTCAAATTCTCAAAATCTACCAGCGATTCACATAGAACATCCAAACCTTCAAAGGGAGTTGAAAGGTTTATGTGTTGTTCGCGTTCCAAAATGTGAGGTTCTTTGTAAACTGGGGTTGTGGTAACATCTACAACCATGGGTGTTTGAGTGTTTGAGGTTTGTTTGGGGGTAGAAGCAGCTTCCATTTGTTGGGAGAAGTCAAAAACAGATTGTTCTTGAGGATTCATGATGAAGATTGATGAAGAAGATGAAGAACTGAGAAGGTTGCAGAGAAAACTTCGAGAGAGGGTTTAGGGTTTAAGAGTGAGTGAGAGTGATAATTGTGTGAAATGTGAGAAAAGTGTTTATATACCTAAGGGTAAAAACACATGCAAAACGACACACATACCAGCGTTAGCACAAAAACCAAAATGGCACGTTTGGGGGAAAAATGATTACAGCTCATTAATGAATGTCTAATCCCAACAGTAAGCACACTGCTCAAGGAGATTTTCAAGCGTTCTGACCTTTGATTTCTTTTGACAGCTGTCTAGAAGTTCTAGGGTTAGACGCATGTTCCCCACGTGTTGATGTTTCTGATCTTCAGGAATACAAAAGGATTTCTGAAGATTTCTAACTCAGATATCTTCTTAACTTGGTAGAAGTATCAGAGTCAGAGGCAGAAGTATATTTTTTTTATCAGAGTCTCATTTTACATGTTCAGAGCCAAATTTTACTCAGGACAATTTTTAATGTTCAGATTTTCTAAGATGAAACGAAATCTATCTTCAGCTAGAGGCTTAGTAAAGATATCTGCCCATTGATGTTCTGTATCAATGAACTTCAGCGTTACTATCCCTTCTGAACATAGTCTCTAATAAAATGATGTTTAATTTCTATGTGTTTGGCTCTGGAATGTAGAATGGGATTCTTACTTAAACAAATAGCAGCAGTATTATCACAAAGGATAGGAATGTTACTCTCAAAGATTTGTAGATCTTCTAGCTGATGTTTCATCCAGAGCATCTGAGTTGTGCATAGTGACGCTGAGATATATTCTGCTTCTGCAGTTGATAGAGCAATTGTTGACTGTCTTTTGCTAGCCCAGGAGATTAAGTTGTTTCCCAGAAGCTGGCAATTTCCAGATGTGCTTTTACGTTCTATTCTATCTCCTGCATAATCTGCATCACAATAACCAGAAAGCCTATACTCTGATGTTTTCTCATACATCAGGCCCAGGTTAGGGGTTCCTTTCAGATACTTAAGAATTCTCTTAACAGCTGTTAAATGAGATTCTCTAGGATCTGATTGGAATCTGGCACAAAGACAGACGCTAAAGAGAATATCAGGACGAGTAGCAGTCAGATAGAGAAGAGAGCCTATCATACCTCGATAGAGCTTCTGACAAACCTTGTTGCTTACCTCTTCCTTCTCCAGAATGCAAGTTGGATGCATGGGAGTCTTTGCAGAATTGCATTCAGACATATCAAACTTCTTCAGAACGTCTTTAATGTACTTGCTTTGATGAATGTACGTGACTTCTGGAGTTTGATTGATTTGAATTCCCAGAAAGAACTTTAGTTCTTGCATTAGACTCATTTCAAATTCTGCCTGCATTAACTTAGAAAATTCTTGGCAAACAGAGATATTAGCAGAACCAAAAATAATGTCATCAACATAAATTTGGCATATCATGAGATCATTTTTATGATTTTTACAGAAGAGTGTAGAATCAACTTTCCCTCTGATAAAATTTTGTTCCAGAAGAAAATTACTTAAGCGTTCATACCAAGCTCTGGGAGCTTGTTTAAGTCCATATAAGGATTTCTTAAGTTTGAAAACATGTTCTGGAAAATTTGAGTTTTCAAAACCAGGAGGTTGATTTACATACACTTCTTCTGAAATATAACCATTAAGAAATGCACTCTTGACATCCATTTGGTATAATTTTATAGAGTGATTAATAGCAAATGATACAAGAAGACGAATAGACTCTAACCTTGCGACTGGAGCAAAAGTTTCATTATAATCAATACCTTCTTGTTGACTATAACCTTGAGCTACCAGTCGTGCTTTGTTTCTGACAACTTCTCCTTTCTCGTTCAGTTTGTTTCTGAAAACCCATCTGGTTCCAATGACATGAGTGCCTCTGGGTTTAGGAACAAGATCCCAGACATCATTCTTGGAGAATTGATCTAACTCTTCTTGCATAGCTGCCACCCAATCATTATCTTGAAGAGCTTCATCACAGGACGTAGGCTCAATCAGAGACACTAGTCCCAGAGGAATATCTTCAGAAGTTCTGAAGGTAGATCTGGTTCTAACAGGTTCATCTTTGTTTCCCAGAATCAAATCTTCAGATACGTTGCTACGACTCTTGACTTTCCTTGGAATTTCTGGAGATTTAATTTCTTCAGAGTCTGGAGTGACAGGTGCTTCTGGATTTCTCAGATTCTACCAGAGTGATCTCTAAATCTGCAAACTTTTCAACTAGCTTTGACTTTTCAGGGTCAAGCTTATCATCAAATCTAACATGAATTGATTCCTCCACAATTTTGGTTTCTGTGTTGTATACTCTGTAGCCTTTAGAGCGTTCTGAGTATCCTAACATAATACCTTTCTGTGCTTTGGAATCAAACTTGTTCAGATGTTCTTTAGTATTTAATATAAAACAAATGCATCCAAAAGGATGAAAATAAGAAATGTTGGGTTTTCTTCCCTTACACAGTTCATAGGGAGTCTTATCCAGAATAGGTCTAATAGAGATTCTATTCTGAATGTAACACGCTGTATTTACAGCTTCTGCCCAAAAGTGCTTTGCTACATTTGTTTCATTGATCATGGTTCTGGCCATTTCTTGGAGTGTCCTATTCTTCCTCTCTACAACTCCATTTTGTTGTGGAGTTCTAGGGCAGGAGAAATCATGGGATATTCCATTAGAATCAAATAATTCTTCAAAATCTTTATTTTCAAATTCTCCACCATGATCACTTCTGACTCTAACAATTTTAGAGTCAAATTCTTTTTGCACTTTAGAACAGAAACTGGTGAATACAGAGTGAGACTCACTCTTGTGCTTTAGGAATTTTACCCATGTCCAGCGGCTGTAATCATCAACGATTACTAGTCCATACTTCTTTCCATTGACTGATGCTGTTTTCACAGGACCAAATAAGTCAATGTGAAGAAGCTCCAGAGGCTTGGAGGTAGAAACAACATTTTTCTTTTTAAAGATGTTTTTGAAAACTTTCCTTTCTGACAAGCTTCACACAGAGCATCTGAAGAAAACTTCAGTTTAGGTAAGCCTCTGACTAACTCAAGTTTAGTTAGCTGAGAAAGTTTCCTCATGCTAATGTGGCCTAAGCGTCTATGCCATACCCATTGCTCTTCGTGAACTGACATTAAACATTTAACATTTTGATCTTTTAAATCAGAAAGATTTATTTTATAAATGTTGTTTTTCCTCTTGCCTGTGAAAAGGACAGAGCCATCGTTCTGATTAATGGCTTTACACGTTTTTTGATTAAAGATTACATCATAACCGTTATCACTTAATTGACTTATGGATAACAGGTTATGCATTAAACCTTCTACATAAAGAACATCAGATATAGAGGGAAGAGTACCATTACCAATAGTTCCGGAGCCTCTGATCCTTCCTTTCTGATCTCCTCCGAAGCCTACAAAGCCAGCGTCTTTAAGTTCCAGGCTTTGGAACATAGACTTTCTTCCCGTTATATGTCGCGAGCATCCAGAGTCCAGGTACCATGACTGGTGTCTGAACTTTGCTGCATAGGATATCTGCAACATAGATAATCTTATCTTTCGGTACCCAGAATCTCTTGGGTCCTTTCAGATTAGTTTTCCCAGAGTTTCTTACAACTTTGGGTCTTCTAGCATTTTTAAATTTGTGTTCTTGTGTGTGTGTATAGTGGTATGAAAAAGGTGATTTAATTTGGTTACTGGTAGAAGTTTTATCAGAATCAGAATCATACCCAATTCCCCTTTTATTATTCTGACCTACTCCATAAATCATGGATGCCATAATACTCCTATTTATCCCATTCTTCAGAAATTGTTGAAAGGCTTCTTCATACTTATAAATAATTTCATTTGAAGTTTGTGGTGCTTGAGACAACACTTCTTCTAATTTTAAGCTTTTTGTTTTAGCTCCATCTCTTTCTAACGTTAAAGATTTGATTGTATCTTCATGTGCTAGAATTGTTGTCTCAAGTTCACTACATTCTTCAGATTTTGCTTTAAGAAGACCTTTAATGCTTTTAACTTTTTGTTTTAATTTCTGAAGAGAGGTAAGAGTTTCTGATAAACATGATTCTAAGTCAGATCTAGAAAGTTCAGAGAATACCTCTTCAGATTCTTCATCTGAGCTGCTGGATGTGGTAGCCATAAATGCTACGTTGGCTTGTTCATCAGAGTCAGATTCTGATGATCCTGAATCACTATCGTCCCAGGTGGCCATTAATCCTTTCTTTGTTCTGAAGGCATTTTTCTTGAAGCTTTCCTTCTTAGAGTTATCTTTCTTCAGCTTGGGGCATTCATTTCTATAATGACCTGTTTCTTTACATTCAAAACAGGTAATATCTTTATTAGGTTTACCTTTTGAAGTTGACTCTGATCTATCCCCTCTGGGTCTTGATCTTCTGAAGTTGTTGTTGTTCCTTCTTTTCCAGAGTTGCTTAACTCTTCTGGTTAGTAAGGACAGTTCTTCTTCATCATCAGAGTCTTCAGGTTCAGAGTCGTCAGTATCTGCAGTTTCTGCCTGGAGAGCTTTGGTTCTGTCTGACTTCCGTCTTTCAGGTCTGGACTTCAGCGCCACTGACTTGTTCCTTTTCTGAGGCTCATCCTCCTCTAGTTCTATCTCATGGCTTCTGAGAGAACTAACAAGTTCTTCAAGGCTGATACTGTTCAGATCCTTTGATAACTTCAGAGCAGTAACCATAGGTCTCCATTTCTTTGGCAGACTTCTGACAATCTTCTTAACATGATCTGCAGTTGTGTATCCCTTGTCTAGCACTTTAAGACCTGCAATAAGAGTTTGGAATCTGGAAAACATAGCTTCTATAGCTTCGTCATCTTCCATCTTGAAGGCTTCATATTTCTGGATCAACGCCAGAGCCTTCGTCTCCTTGACTTGGGAGTTTCCTTCATGGGTCATCCTTAGAGAGTCAAGTATATCTTTGGCTGTCTCTCTGTTGGTGATCTTCTCATATTCGTTGTATGATATGGCATTTAGAAGTATTGTTCTGGCCTTGTGATGATTTTTGAACTCACGTTTCTGATCTTCTGACATTTTGCTTCTGGGAACTTCAGCTCCATTTAAGGTTGGAGGTTTGTATCCATCTGTGACAATGTCCCAGAGGTCAGCATCATAACCAAGAAAGAAACTTTCGATTCTATCTTTCCAGTAATCAAACTTTTCTCCATCAAAAACAGGAGGCTTGGCATTGTAAGAATCTTTCTCATTTGAGTGGGCCATTTGTTTTTCTCGCACTGGATCTCTCTACACGGTTAAGTGTTTGATTTGAAAATCAATAACAGAGCCGGAGCTCTGATACCAATTGAAGGTGAGAAAAACAAGAAAGGGGGGGTTTGAATTGTTTGAAAAATTAAGCGCTTTTGCAAAATGAAAATCACACAAAGATTTTATACTGGTTCGCTTATAACACAAAGCTACTCCAGTCCACCCGGCCAAGGTGATTTCGCCTTCAACAAGGACTTAATCCACTAATCTTGAAAGATTACAAACAACCCCTAAGAGAAAAGAGAATCTCTTAGTCCTCTCAAGTCTACAGACTACAACAAGTCACTTGAGGAAATCAAATAAAAATAGATACAAGATGTGTAATCTAAAGTGCTTCTAAGAAAGCAAATATTACAAACTTAAGAACAAATTTTTTTTCACTTGATAAGCAACAGCTTAGTGAAAATCTTTGAAGAACAAAGAAGTTTTTCTTGAGCGTGATATAATTTCAGTATAGTTTTGGCTAGTGATTTCTTGGTATTTGCTGAATGAGATTTCTTCTCTATTTATAGGAGTTGAAGTAGAGTTGAAGTAGCGTTGAATCTATTGGATATTGAGATGTAATTACGCCATTCCATTAATAGCTTCTGCAGTAGACTTTTTCACTTAGAAGTGACTACTTACCACAATTAGTATCTTTTCTCTTGGAAGTGGAGATTAACGTCTCTTTCTAATTGAGGAAATCCGTTTGCAGAACTTTAACTTGGCTTAAACGTTACTTCATCATGATTAACAATTCTGATTAGAGTCTTTGTGTATCTGGAGAAATTGGCTTCTGATGTTATCTCTTGAAAGTTCAGATGACGCTTGATAACTTCAGACTTTGCAGAAGGCATTTGTTCAGAGTCAGAGCTTCTGGACTTTACTTCATGTTCAGATGCTTCTGATACTTGCAGTTTTGTCCAGAGTTTAGAGCTTCTTGAATGAGATTCCTCTTTAGATGCTTCTGATACTTGAGATTTTGCATCTGATCTTGTTTTGCATCTGATGACATCATCAGATTTATTTCTTCTTTCTTTAGAACCCTGCACACTTAGAAACTTTTCGTTAGGGTGCCACTTTTGGTTTCATCCTTTGTTATCATCAAAATCATGGAATCTATTGTAGAACTATTTTTGTTCTTACAACAACATCCTAGGTACTCCTAGGGAACCTCTTTTCACAACTTGTTGTAAAATTATTTTTTTATGAAATATTTTGTGCAAACATTGATTGAAGGGATGAGAGAAAGAATGTACAAGTTTATTATTTTTGTGTTTGGATGGATGAAACCCATTGCCTACGTACCTTTTCATGAAAGATAAGGATCAAAACCCCGTAGTTCGGCTAAAAGATTTCCAAAAAGTAAGTGGATTGATTTTAAACAAAAGCCTTAAGGTCTTTCATTATCAACGAGAGAAAACTCAACCTGAACCAACAATCCACCATGTGAGAATGGCTTCGACATACTAGAGGGGTTAACCCTGTTATCAGTATGGAAGACTTACGATTCGATCACTAAGGATGCGGTGAGATTTACATCAACCACTATGATAATTCAGATCTATGGCTAATGCATGAAAACTTGATTAGGAAGTGGACAAGGGCCACAAAAAAGCAATTGAGTGGGTTGAATTAACCAATTAGAAATATTCACAAAATGAAGTCAAAGTATGAATTAGAATTCAATTTCAATGAGTATTAGTGAAATGAGAGTTTGAAAATCAAAGGCTTAAGGTCTAGGTTTCTAGTTTTGAAAACAAGTGAAAATGTTTGCACAAAAGTTTTCTGGTTTTGGTTAAGGATGAAAACAGGGTTCAAAGGTTAAGCACAAAAGGGTGAGGGTTAAAGCCACGAATAGGAGTTGCTTTCTCAAGATCATAGAAATGATCCAAGGAAGTTCCTTTGGAATTAGGCAACACAAAGCAATAAGCAAAATAAGCAGGGTCTCATAAGAGAACAACAAAACTAGAAATGGAGTGTCAATCAATGGTCTTACATCCAACTCCACAAACAAGCTGGAAACAGATAGCCAATCAATGGTCTTACATCTAACTCCATAAAAGAACCAAAATAGGAAATAGATAGCCAATCAATGGTCTTACATCTAACTCCACAAAACAAATATAAGGAAGGAAATGGAGTGCCAATCAATGGTCTTATATCCAGCTCCCCAAAAGGAACAGGAAACAGATAGCCAATCAATGGTCTTACATCTGACTCCACAAAACAAATATAAGAAAGGAAATGCAGTGCCAATCAATGGTCTTATATCCAGCTCCCCAAAAGGAACAGGAAACAGATAGCCAATCAATGGTCTTACATCAGACTCCTCAAACAAAACAAATAACAAATGCAAGACAAACATATGAATGATGCACAAATAAGCAAACAAGCAATCAATTATCACACGCTATACACAACCAAGAGGCTCATACAAGGCTGGGCTTTAGTCAAGGGGTCATATCGACCTTGACAAACAAGCCAAATACTGGAAGAGGTGTCTGAGGCTCTTAACCACTGACATTGACCGTCAGGGTGAGCAGATGAAATGGGAGATGAGGGTTAGACCTCATAGCTCTTAACCCGGCCTGGGTGAGCTTGAATCAAAGAAGGTGTGGGAGTCCAGAATGAGGAACTCTATTCCACAATGACTGACTCTATATACAAGATTCTGGGTGTTTATTCAAGATGCATCAGCACGTAGTGCGAGCAAGATGAAAGACTCAACTGATTAGCAGGGGATGGATTGCACATCCCTTCTATCTGCCAATTGCCTCTTTACTTAGGAGGACTTGAAGTACATGGCACAAATATAAACAATCACAGACATTGCCTCTTAAGGAGGACTTCAGCCAAATGCCTGCCAAACATAAACGACAGGGCTTCCAGACTACATGGAGTTAAAGAGATTACCTAAGTGGTAAACCAACCACAAGCAAAGCAAAGCTCAAATAATGAGCAAAAGCGGCTAATGTACCTGTGTGAAAAGCTAAAACATCAGTAGGATATTCAGACAAACAACCAACAGTCAACAACAGTAAGACATTTCCATATGTACAATGAAGCAAGTCCTAAAAGGCAATCACTCAAGTGAGTTCACCACCAAAGGACCTACAACACAATCAAGGTTAGTGGACAAAGCAAATTTGCATCTCAAGTCATAAGATTGCATCAATCATTAGAGGTAATTGCTTGAACCTGAAATACAAAGCTCAAAATGTGAGTATAAACCACTAGTGCAAAGACTAGGGTCAAAGGCAAAGCAAAAAGTCAAAACAGAAGCTAATACTCAACATGAGTCACATTCAATCAAGTAAGAACATGTCCTAAAAAGGACCAAATCCAAATCATTAAGCAAAGTCATCTCATGAGCAAGATATGGCAAAGGCAATTTCAAAGCACACAATTGGTCATCAAGAATGAAAATTCCATATTAAAACAGAAATGAATCAAACAATCATGGAAATTTTTATGTGCATAGAACATGTCAAACACAATCATCATGCCAAAAATTGGAATCAACAAAGCTCAATTGACCTATAAATAAAAATGCACAAGTATGACATCAAATTGTGTGACATACATTGTCACACCCTACATTCATGTGTCTAAAACAGAGATGAAAAATGAGAAAAATACACAACCAAGCCTCAAAAATCATGCAACATGTTGGGAATCAGCATACCAAATTTCAAATCAATTGGCCA
The DNA here is from genome assembly GCF_024323335.1 of Lathyrus oleraceus. Lineage (NCBI taxonomy): Eukaryota > Viridiplantae > Streptophyta > Magnoliopsida > Fabales > Fabaceae > Lathyrus > Lathyrus oleraceus. The sequence continues at coordinate 323,016,670 of NC_066585.1, read as the reverse complement.
ATGTATGAGCATTTCACAATAGAATGAATGAAGCATGTCACATTTGCATACATGTCCAAAGAATCAATCATATTAAAATTTCCAGAAATGATAAAATCATGAAATAAATGCCTCAAAATAATAGACATCAAGATGAACATTTGGAAAAAAAATTGGAGTTATTTGGAATCATTTTCAATTTGTTATGAATTTTCAAAGTTGGATAAAAAATATTTGAAATAATGAACCAAAGCATGACAAAAGTGGAGGGAAATGAGAAAAGGTTGATTAATTTGAAAAAGTGGAACCGGTGGGAATCGAACTAGGTAGCAATTAAAAAACAAGCGTTGAATCAAAATAAATCCCAAATGTACATGGCTGGGAATCGAAGGGAGTATGCATCAAAACGCTGTAGTTTAAATAATTGATGTGGCAACACAGTCATCAGTCAAATGCCATGCGTGCACGGTCAAAAGAATGGGAGCCAACGGAATAGCCACGAGGACGCTCGCATGGACATGACTAGGATAAACCCTAGCACCAACAAGGTCTGTTACAGACAGTGGCTCACGCGGTGCTTTCCACCGTCTTCTTCGTGAAGACGGTGGTGCTACAGTGCACGCGTTCAAATTTTTTTCCAGAAATAGGCAATATATACATCATTGGAAAGCTCTCATCAAGCACAACACGAATCCAGTATTATTTTGGCCAAAAACTCCACGAATCATGCAAATCGAATGAAAACATATTTGACATTTCAAACTTTAAATCAGCATAACTCAGTCAATTGTCAACCATTTCTCATGAATTTTATATCAGAATGATCAGCATGCAAAGATCTACTTAAACATGTGCATAAAAAGGAGAATTAAGAGGTTCAAATTTCACACCTCTTGAAGAGCAGTATGAGAAAACAAGCGATTCAAGTGCCAAAAGCGTCTAGATCTTCTCTCTTACTCTTGTTATGAAGCTTGATGTAGAAATTGAGGCTTGGAACTACTTGGATCTTGATCATATTTCAACTTCCATCTTCATGTTGTTGAGTTTCATGTGCTTAATTCTGGCTTGAATTCTTCAAATCAAGGCTTGATCTGCACTCAATGATGATCAGAGAACACGAATATCCAATAAAATCAAGGTGTTATGTGGAAGAAATTGAAGTTTCAATTGAGAGCAAAAATGGAGGGAACTTGAATCTAGATCTAGAATGAATGAAGACTCCACAATTCTGTTAGGATTTAGCATTTATACTATGTGTTAATCCTACTGAAAATGTAATTAGGCATTAGTTAATTGGAGATTAGTGAGAATAAGGTGCATGACCAAAAATGGAAAATGTGGAGGTGCATGGCAAATTGGACGTGAACAGTAACATGTGCATGAGTAATTTCACTTAAAATCATCTCATAAGCATAATGGCAATGGTATTTTGTTCATATGATGCACCAATTTTGAATTTCCAAATTTCCCTCCAAAATGTTCATGAATGAGCAAATGGTCATGTGATGAAATTTCATGCAATGCAATGATGGATTTGGAAATTATATGTCATGAGAAGCAAAATGCAAAAGGAGGCACTCAAATTGGAGCTTTGGATCAAAAGTTATGGCTTGTTGAAGTTCCATGCACCCTTGGCAATCATTTGACCATATCTTCTCAACCATTCATCAGATGCTCATGATCTTGGAATTTTCGGAAATGGGAGAGAAAAATCTTCAACTTTCATGTTGGACACAATTTCATTTGAAGCTTCCTTGATGTTAGAAAGTTAAGTTGAAAGTGAACCAAAAACTTGCTATTTTTGGAAACTTGAAATTATAGGTCATTTTCCATTTTTGGAAACTTTCGCACTGGCCTCAAATTCTTCAACAAAGATGTTTGACATGATGAATAGGCCTTGTTTGAACATGAATGGGATGAAGAAATTCAATTCTCACACTCAAAGCCTTCAGTTGACTTTCAGTTGACTTGCATTGGTCCTTAGATGACCTGAAAATATTCTGATGAACTTGAGCCTCAACCACTTGGGGAATTTTGCTCCAAAATGAACCTATAGCTCATATAAGCTCAATATAATGATCACATGATCCAAATCTCAATGGAAACCTCATCTCTTGCACAAAGGATTTACTTGAATTGCCTTGACCTATTGACTGCTTAAGCTGCAAGACAAATGTTAGATGACATATTTTGTACATTTGGTTAGTGATTAAAAGAAAAGCAATGATATACAAATGCAAGCAATGCTTGGTGATCAAGAATCACTCTCAAAAAGATCCCACCCACAGGGAAGGAAGCAAATATGCTCAAAGATCCTTGAGGCTATGCAATGCTATGATATGATGCCATGAGGGATCTTAGGGACAAAATTGGGGTCTTACAGGAGCCACATGCGTTCTGAGAGTTCGAAGAAAGAAACCTCAACCACCAGCCGTTTCACCTTCAACCAGAGCAAAGGCAATGGAAAAGACATTGTTGTTGCCATCTTGTACAACCGCCATAAGCAAAGTACCCTGGTATTTGCTGTATAACCATGTGCCATTAATTTAATTAATAGGTTTGCAGAATGCAAAATCTTTGATGCATGGGTCAAACGCCCAAAAGAGACGGTGGAAGACTCTATTATCTGTAACACAGGTTCCGTCTGGCGTCATTGCTGGCAACGTCTCCATAATTGCCACAGCTCCTGGGACATATGTTTTTAGTGCCCATAAAAGCTGTGACAATTCTTTGTATGAATCCTCCCAGTTGCCGAATACATGTTCAACTGCCTTTGTCCTCGCAATCCACGCTTTCTTGTAAGATGGAGTATAATTATACTCACCTTCACTTATGGGTCTTTGTTAACAAGCGGCAGAATGTCTTGACATATCAATGGAACGCTTAATTTACGGTGATCTTGTTTAATGTTAGTTACAATGCAACTGTGAGGTGGGTCTATTGAAGCTATCTCCCAAGAGTCACTTTTCCTTTTGTAAGACGCAGCCAACTGAAACTTACAAACTATGTTACGACATTTAATGAGATACCTTCTCGAATCAGTGCGTTTCACTATAAAATTAGCAGAGTTGTTCATGTGGAATATTTTGATAGCTCGCACACATTCTTCTTTAGTGCGGAACATGTCTCCCACCTTTAACCCACCTTCTGATCATGGATATGGGTTATAGAAAAGACTATTGGATGTTTCATCGTCATGCAGATCCATGTTTGTCATATGTTGAGGCGGATTGTAGACATGACTTGGAGGTATTGGCGTTGGTTGATCGTCATCTTCAATGTCGTTGTTCAACATATGATAGACGTGTATCTCGGTCTCCTCTTCTTCTTTATCAACGATGTTGACTTCTGCTTCTTCTTCTGGGCTGATGTCATCTGAGTATTATTGTAAGACCCCAATTTTGTCCCTAAGATCTCTCATGGCATCATAACATTGCATTTGCATTGCCTCAAGGATCATTGGCATCTTGGTTCCCTTTGCCTTTGAGTGGGACCTTTTGTGGGTGGTTTGAGATCACCAAGCATACTTGAATTGTGTATCATTGCTTTTCTTATTTTGTTTACTAACCAAAAGCACAAAAATATGTCACTAACACCTTTTGTTTGTAGCTTGGGCAATCACAAGGTCAAGAGCTTCTAAGGGATCTTTTGTGTAGAGATATGGCCAAGAGAAGATGATAGCAAGCATGGTAATGGTTCCCAAAGCTCTCCCCCATCAAATATGCCTCCCTAGCATCTCAATTCATCATTTTGATCAAAGCAAGTCAAAGGGTTTGAGGTTTGTTCCCCAAAAGAAACCCTAATTCATCTGTGCACCACAATGCCTTGCTCATGAAGCAACCTCATCCCATAATCAAATACAATCAAGGGAAGTTCTTTAATTCATCATTTCATGCATATTTGAACATATTTGAGTGTCCTCAATCATCAATTCATCAAGATATGAGTCATGGACTTGAGAAGTTGATCAGTCAATTCATCTGACTATTTTGAAATGCACTAAGACCTAACTTTTTATGTGGTCGTCAAATGGAGATGGTTCCAAAAGAAAAACTGTTCTTAAGGACAATATGAACAACTTTCATGCTCATAAAAAATTGATTTGAAGCTTGGAAGGTCATCTCCCATTCCAAGACATTATAGGTCATTTTGACTGAAACCCTAATTTTGGGTCAACTTCCCAAGGACATAAATCATTCATTTTTCATGATTTTGAGGCGGGATTAAATGAATTGGAAATCTTAAGATGTCTACTTCAAATGTTATGTTTAACAAAATTTCAAAATCTCAAAGGAAATACATGTGATAATCCAAGACATTATAGGTCCTTTTGGGCCAAATGCATTAAAAGGCAAAAAAGTCCAACTTCAAGTTCCTATAACTTCTTCACCAAAAATCCAAATGATGCAAAATTTAAGTCCATTTTGATTGTCTTGAGGAGATATACAACTTTGATGTTGGAGATTTTTTCATCTAAGGCTTGCATCATCAAAACAGAAGGGCTTGAACATTGGCCAAATTTAGAAACCTTGAATTGACATGTTTTGCACATCACACTTTAAACTCAAATTTCATAAATTTCCACACTCCAAATGGATTTCTGCCCAACATAACAATTGTTCCTTACATCAAGACCTTTCCAACCATTACTCACATGATCATATTTGGATTTGGCAAATGGTATTTTCGAAGAGTTGAACATTGAGGCATAATTATGGAATTCACATGAAATCTTGATGCACAAGCCAATATAGCTCTAATTACACGTCCAAACCTTTGGCATTTGAGTTCAGCTTGCATTTGGCATTGTTTTTGGACCTTGTGCATGATCATGCAAGCCCATCCAAGGATTGTCCATGTTCATGCACACGGATCAATTCATCATTTCCTTGCCACTCCCTTTATAAATAGAGACCCTATGCCATTCAAAATTCACACCTGATTCAACCTGTTATGCTGCACAAATCTCCTCATAGCCATCACTAAAGGAATTTTAATTTTTCTTCTAAAAATTCAGATCTGAATCTCAACTACCTTGGTTGATTTTCAGACCTATAATTCCTCAGCCTTGCTTCCTCTTCATCACTAGATCTCATTGCAAGCTTTGGTTGTGAAGGATCATGCTCTCCATACCTGCATTTCAAAGGTGGATATCAGAACTTTTTCTCTTCGAAACTCTTTGATCCTTGCTTATTTCTTGAGTTCCTTGGTGTGGCTGAAGTCCTCTCAATAGAGGCATCTGATTTGTGCTTTCAATTTCGCAAAAACATGAAGTTCATGATGAACACCATAGAACTTCCATCTCTGATTTCTCTCAATATAGAGATCTAGAGTGGAATTGAGTGGCACAGGGACGATGTACATCATCCCAGCTTTCCAAAGATGTCTAGATCGTGCATTTTGGTTAAGATTTAGATCTCTGCAATTTTGGCCAGAAAACGAATGCTCACCGGAGAAGAAGGTGTCTCCGGTGGCCGTCCCTCTCCAGTTTGAATCTGAGCCATTGGATTGAGTTGTCCTGATCTAATCCTGGCCATTGTTTCTTATGACTTGTTTTAATGTTGCGTGTGGTTCAGTTGACCAAGGCGTATGGTGGGAGCGCGCCTCTGGAGCGTGTGATCTGCCAGCTCAATTAATAAGCTCAGATCTAATGCTCCTGGTTTTTTGCATTTTTTTATTTTCTGATTTTATTTTCTTTAATTCCCTTTTATTTCAAAAATTCATATCTCTCTCATTTTTAATCCAAAAATTTTTTGACCAATTGCATTAGTCTCCAAATAAATTCTAGTTTCTATTTCTGATTTTTAATATTTTTTATTTTGTCATTTGATATTTTTTGTGAATTTTCTCTTTTCTGGTTATTTTTAATTCATTTTAAATAGTTTTTGATATTCAAAAAATACAAAAATATTTTCCTAACCTATTTGAATGATGATGGATCTATGAAAAATATTCTCATCAATTTTTAAATTTATTTGAGATTTTAGTTCAATTAGGTTATTTTTATTCATTTTTAATTGATTAAAAATAGTTTCTGACTTTTAAAAATGCTGAAATTTTTTGTCAAACTTAGTTTGACCTTGTTGAACTTGGGATAAATTACTTGGACCTTTCAAGGTTGATTTGAAGTGATTTTGAAGTTTGACCTTTCTTTTATTTTTAATTCAAGTTTATTTTAATATTGAAAATGCCAAAAATATTTTGCTTATTGTTTGATCTCCAATCTTCATCTCATTTCTGATTTATCATTGTTTGACTTTGACTTTCAATGTCATTTGGTCAATACATTTGGATTGGTACATCTTATTTCACTTTATGCATTTTGATCTTTCCATTTCCATTATCCATTCTCCATCTCCTTCTTCTTCTTCTTCTTTCTTTTTGATCAATGAGTTGAAGGTTGATAAGTTAGCATTGATTAGGGAGACTTAATCTTCCTTGATTCAAATCTAATTCATCTTGATCAATTGATCAAGTGAATGGTTTTGCATTAAGGATAGGTTGTTTTCTAAATCATGCAAAAGGCTTAAACCAATACAAGATCAATTCTCTTTTTCCTTTTTGGCATGGCAAGTTGTTGGAACTTGATTCACTAATCAAGACTTCTAACTTGTGTTGTTGCCTACATTATTATTGACCGGCCTCAGATATTTGTGACTTCTACATAAGTCGAATTACGATTGCTTAACATAGCGCTAAATTTGCCTTAAGGCACACTAACTACTAACACTAACCATTAACAAATTAACATTTACTTTTTGCTCTTTACTTTTATGCAATTTACTATTCTTGCACATATTATCCATTTGCTTTTCTCTTTGCTCACTTGAGCACATGTTTATGTTAATGCCATTTTCCTTTTGCTCACTTGAGCACATAATTGTATATATATTATTATGCTTGTGTTTTGTTTTGATTATTGTGAACCAAATGCAAAGAAATGGACTTAGTTTCTAGGACTTTCCCTATGCAAAGAATGGAGAATTGGACTTAGATTCTAGGACTTTCCTTATGCAAAATTGGAGTAAATGGACCTTAGTGATGAAGATGGATTAGAAGGACCAAATCTCTAAACTCACTCTTGTCCATTCTTGATTTGCTTCATGGAACTTTTGATGTGTGTGCTTTTGTGCTAGGGAATTCTATGAGAGCTCAAATTGAAGAACCATTGCCATGTTCCTCCAAAGTGAAAGACACAAGATACATTGAGGATCTCTTAAAAGGCTTGTTTGATTGCTTGTGCTTTGTGTGATTGCTTATTCCAAAGGATGGGAGCTACTTGGATCATCAATATGATCTCAAGAGAGGAACTCCATTATGGTTTTGTTTCTTTATCCCTCACCTTTTTGTTTTACTTAGGACCTAGCCTTTCTTCTTCTTCTCTCCACTCTAACCCAAGCCAAAACTTTTTGTACAAACATTTAAGCTTTGTTTTCAACTATTAGAAACCTAAGCCTTATGCTTTTGATTTTCAAACTTTCTTTTCATAACACTTATTTTGAATTGAATCTTTAAGTCAACTTTGACCATTTTTTGTATATACTTCTAATTGGTAAATATAACCCATTCAAATTTCTTTGTGGTTCCAATGGCCACTTTCTTAATCAAATCTTTCACAACCTTTAGCTATTAGGTTCGATTTATCTTGGTGGTAGATCTAATACTCACCTATATCCTTAGTGATGGACAATGAGTCTTCCATGCTTATTATAGGGTTAACCCCTCACTAGCATGTTGAAGTTATCCTCACATGGTGGATTTATGGTTTGGTTGAGTTTTCTCCCTTTGATAACAAAAGACCTTAAGGTTTTTGGACCAATTAATTCACCAACTGTTTTGAGATTTTTACCCCGAACTACGAGGTTTTGATCCTATCTTTTTTAAGATGGTACGTAGGCAATGGGTTTATCCATCCAAACACAAAATGTAAATAAACTTGTATATTCTTTCCTCATCTCTTCAATCATGTTTGCACAAATAAAATTTTCCACAAAACAAACAACCTTCACAACAAGTATAAAAAGGGATCCCTAGGAGTACCTAGGATGTTTTGGGTGTCTAACACCTTCCCATTACATAACCAACCCCCTTACCCAGATCTCTGTTTCTTTTACTAGTTTTTGTTAAAACTATTAGGTTTTTGTTCGCTTTCTAACCATTCCTTTGGATAAATAGAAGTGCGGTGGTGACTCGACTTGTATGATTTACCTTGGATTTAGTCAATATCTCTAATGGTAACGAATACCCTGCTACAATTATGAATCAAATTTATCAGATTCATCCTGACTGGTTATTTGAGATTGTTGAGATGATATACATGGTTGAAGAGTAATATACAACTCAATACAATTGCATCCAGAATGTTCATGGCTAACAAACATGTATTCAACATATTCATCATCTCGTACCTTAAGAGGGAAAAACTTGCATTGACTGTTCTAAAAAAATATTGGATTTTGATATGTGATCTTTCACACAATACCCGATCCTTTACAGGATTGTATTCTTTTTTTCAAATGCAATAAATTTGCATTTCTCTTTATCGTAAGTCGAATGGTATCGGTGTTTCGAAAATAAAATCCGTATAACTCAGACTTGTATGTCTCACCATTGTAGTGAACATTGACACTATATTTCGGTGAAGATGATATTGTAATATTTCTGGTGCAGATGAAAATTAATTTCTTGCTGTAGATGAATGTGTGTTGAGTGTTGGATATTGATAGTAAGACACTTAAATAGGTAAGTGATTTGTCTCACATGCAAGCTAGTCCGAAGTGATGTGTCTAACATGCAAGCTAGTCCAAAATGATGTGTCAAACATGCAAGCTACTCTGAAGTGATGTGTCCAACATGCAAGAGAGAGGGAAGCCATATGTCACACATGCAAGCACTAGCACCAAATGAATTGACGCCTCCTTACAATCCTTGCACATGAGCACCAATCCATTTGGCTACACCATGTCTTGAATGCATGCATACCTTGTAACCAAGCATTTAAGCCTATGTGTGTCATGCATGAGCCTATGGAGGCGCCAATTTAAATAGCGACACCATGTAAAAAATGCACATGGGCGCCAATTCATTTGCCTACCACATGTAAACACATTTTTCTATGCTCCACACTTTTGCCTATAAATAGGAAGGTAACTCCAACACTTCTTCCACACCATCACTCACTACTTCCTCTACAACATCAAATCTTTCATCTGTAACAACCTCTTTCATCTGCACCAAGCTCTTTCATCTGAAGGAGAAGGGCGATCCAAAATGCAGCGGAATTTAAAATTTCTCCTTTAATGATCCTTACGAATGGGCATGATCAGTGATAGAATCGTTACCTCTTATGGCGATCATGAACGTTGAACAATGACAACGCCTCTACTCAGTCCACACGAACGGATTCCTTCAATCTCAGTACTAGCTGCTACCAATGAAGGCTTTGAGTGAGAGAGAGAGAGAGAAACGAATTTGCAAGTCACATTGCTTCTACACAAGGGTTCTATTTATAGAACCACTTGTGTGGGCTGCAAGCTAAAAAAGCTCACTTAAGTGTATAAGGCTCATATCTTATAATATGCCAAAATCACTTAAGCGCGTGGTACCTTACCATATTTCGCATTCTACTTAAGTACACCGTACCTTATGATGTTCTATAATTCACTTAAGGGCACCGTACATTATGGTATTCCTTAATTACTCTATCTCTCATCAATCCGTCCTTTGTGTGTGACCCTATAGGTTTTCGCGGCATTGGCAATTATATTAGATCACGTATTTAACATAATAAACAGTGAGCGGTATCTAGCAACACATCACTGCTACCCAAGATATGAAAATGTCATATGATCTAACAAATCCTTCTGTGATAATAATTATTTGTATAATTACCCTTTTGCCCTTATTTCTATATTGAACACAAGGCATAGACCGTGTCATCCTTGTCCAGTTCAATATTGGGCCCATAGACATTTATCCTGTTACGCAGGATGGGCAAATTCCATCTAGGTCACTCATGTCCCTTAGCATGCTTCGTGGAGTACCCATCAACTGTCTTTATGGTTATCCAGTTACGGAGAATGTTTGATCAGCAATAAGGCACTCGACTCTACATCTAGGGTCTATAGTGGTTTCAGGTCGAAGGGTGGTATACGCCATTATCACCATGAGAATAACTTATGACACTTTGCATAACATTCTATATAGTATTCTCATAGCTGGTCAATCCAGTATAAATATTACTCTTAATATTCATACATATGTTTGAGACTTGATAACTCCTTATCCATGATCCATGAGATGTGATCATCAGTCTATAAACATAATAGTCTTCATGATTTAATGTTATCCCACTTCACAATAAAGCTCGACTACGGATACTTTAAGAATAATGTCCTTATGTTTAATGTGATCTCATTATTAAGTCACACTTGATACATTAAACGGGCTATCTATTCCAGGGACTTTATTAAACAAACATAATAAAGAAGAAGCCTTTCATTATTAATAAATAATTCGATACAAGTACCAAAAGTATTGGCCTCTAAGGCTTACACCAACAATCTCCCACTAGCACTAGAGCCAATCAAGCATACCCCTAATGCCCATAGATCTAGTATGGATATCATGCTTCTGCTGTGCAAGAGGCTTTGTCAGTGGGTCAACAATATTGTCAAGTGTAGGTACTCTGCATATTTTCACATCTCCTCTATCTATTATCTCTCAAATGAGGTGATAATACCTAAGTATGTGTTTGGATCGTTAGTGAGATCTAGGCTCCTTAGCTTGTGCGATAGCACCATTGTTATCATAATAGAGACCAATGGGATCCACAATGCTAGGAACTATGTCAAGTTCACTAATGAACTTTTTGATCCAAACAGCTTCCTTTGCTGCAGTTGAGGAAGCAATATACTCGGCCTCGGTTGTAGAATCAGCAATTGTATCTTACTTTGAACTTTTCCAGCTCACAGCGCCACCGTTTAAGCAAAACACATAACCAGATTGCGATCTAAAGTCATCCTTATCTGTCTGGAAGCTAGCATCGGTATATCCAATTACAGCCAACTCTTCCTGACCTCCATATATCAAGAATGAGTCCTTAGTCCTTCTCAAATACTTAAGGATGTTCTTGACAGCTATCCAATGGGCATCACCAGGATCAGATTGGTACCTACTCGTTGCAGTTAAAGCATACGAGACATCTGGTCGAGTAAATAACATGGCATACATGATAGATCCTATTGCAGATGCATATGGAATCTTATTCATGCGATCCCTTTCTTCCTTAGTTGAAGGGGATTGTGTTTTTGATAGACACATGCCATGTTGCATAGGTATGAATCCTTTCTTGGAATCATGCATATTAAAGCGTCTCAGCACTTTGTCTATGTACGTACTCTGACTTAGGCCAAGCAGTTTTTGTGATCTATCTCTATAGATTCTGATTCCTAATATATAGGCTGCTTCACCTAGGTCCTTCATAGAAAAGCATTTCCCCAACCAAGACTTTACTTGTTGCAGGGTAGGGACATCGTTTCCAATGAGTAATATGTCATCTACATATAATACCAGGAAAACGATCATGCTCCCACTAACCTTCTTGTAGACACAAGGCTCATCTTCGTTCTTGATGAATCCATATTGTTTTACCTTTTCATCAAAACGAAGATTCCAGCTTCTGGAAGCTTGCTTCAATCCATAGATTGATCTTTCTAACTTACATATCTTTTGGGCTTCTTCTGGTATGTCAAATCCTTCAGGTTGTGTCATGTACACATCCTCAAGAAGATTCCCATTAAGGAAAGCAGTTTTGACATCCATCTTCCATATTTCATAATCATGATATGCAGCGATAGCAAGTAAAATCCGAACAGATTTAAGCATTTCAACTAGTGAAAAGGTTTCATCATAGTCAACCCCATGAATTTATTTATATCCTTTTGCAACCAGTCTTGCCTTATAGGTATGTACCTTACCATCCATGTCAGTCTTCTTTTTGAAGACCCATTTGCATCCTATAGGGTTAACTCCTACAGGAGGCTCTACCAAGGTCCAAACTTGGTTTGTGTACATGGAATCCATTTCATATTTCATGGCTTCTAGCCACTTCTCAGACTCGGGACCAGTTATAGCCTCTTGGTAGGTTACAGGCTCATCTTGATCCATGAGTAATACATCACCTTGATCAGTTATGAGATATCCATATCTCTCAGGTATGTGACGTATCCTGCTTGACCTACACTGGTCTTGTTCTACTTGAGCAGGTTGCTCTTCCACAATTATTTGTGTTTCCTGCTCTAATTCCTCCATATGTGTGTCGATGCTTTGTGATTCTTGAATTTCTTCAAGCTCTACTTTCCTCCCACTGATTCCTTTGGAAATAAAATCCTTTTCTAGGAAAACTCCAGTTCGAGCGACAAACACTTTGCCATCAGAAGGATTGTAGAAGCAATATCCTCTTGTTTCTTTAGGATACCCCACAAATAAGCATTTGTCAGATTTGGGCTCAAGCTTTGTTGAAATTTGTCGTTTCACATAAACTTCGCAACCCCAAATCTTCATGTAAGACATATGTGGTTTCTTACCACTCCATATCTCATATGGTGTCTTCTCAACCTTTTTGGATGGAACACGGTTAAGTGTGTAAGCTGTTGTCAATAGTGCATATCCCCAAAAGGAGTTTCGAAGATCGGCGTGACTCAACATGGATCGGACCATGTCTAACAGGGTTCGATTTCTTCTCTCAGATACACCATTCCATTGGGGTGTTCCAGGAGGAGTAAGTTGGGATAGGATCCCACACTCTTTCAGATGGTCATCAAACTCTAGGCTTAAATACTTACCACCTCGATCTGATCGAAGAGTTTTAATATTCTTACCTAGTTGGTTTTGTACTTCATTCTTGTATTCCTTAAACTTTTCAAAGGACTCTGATTTGTGTTTCATTAAATACACATAACCATATCTACTGAAATCATCATTAAATGTGATGAAGTACTGAAAACCTCCTATGGCTGGTATGTTCAGTGGTCCACATACATCAGTATGTATGAGGGCCAAAAGATCATTATCTCTTTCACCTTTTCCTGTGAATGGAGACTTTGTCATCTTTCAAATTAAACAAGATCTGCATGTCTCATATGATTCATAATCAAAAGAGTCCAACAATCCATCTTTATGGAGTTTGGAAATGTGTTTCTCATTTATGTGGCCTAATCGACAATGCCAAAGGTAAGTTGGATTTAACTCATTAGGTTTCATCCTTTTAGTATTAATGTTATAAATAGGCATTTCAAGATCAAGGACATATAGTCCATTGTTCATTTATGCAGTAGCATAGAATATATCATTCAAATAAATTGAGCAACAATTGTTCTTTATTATAAATGAAAAACCAAACTTGTCCAAACAAGAAACGGAAATAATATTCCTGCTAATTGCAGGTACATAATAACAGTTCTCTAACTGAATTATTAAACCACTAGGTAAAGTCAATACATAAGTTCCTACGGCTAAAGCAGCAACCTTTGCTCCATTGCCAACTCGTAGGTCGACTTCACCTTTTGCCAAATCTCTACTCCTTTTTAGTCCCTGCACATTGGTACAAATGTGAGAACCGCATCCAGTATCTAATACCCATGATGCAGAAGTAGACAAATTAATTTCAATAACAAAAATACCTGAAGTTGAAGTCTCTACTCCATTCTTCTTATCTTCCAGGTACTTTGGGCAGTTTCTCTTCCAGTGTCCGGTCTTACCGCAATGGAAGCAGGTGCTTTCTTTTGCTATGCCTCCACTAGGCTTCAAAGCAGCAATAGTGGGTTTGGGTTTGGCAACTTCCTTTCCTTTCCCTTTATCACCCTGCTTGGTGGGCCTTTTGTTCTGTCTCTTTCCATTTCCAATCATCATAATGGACTTTCCTTTTGACTTCAGATTCTGCTCAGCAGTTCTTAACATGGATAGCAGTTCAGGAAGAGATTTGTCCATATCATTCATATTGAAATTTAGGACAAATTGACTGAATCTATCTGGAAACGATTGCAAGATCAAATCAGTCGCAAGTTCCTTTCCGAGGGGAAAACCCAACCTCTCAAGGTTTTCCACATACCCAATCATCTGGAGTACATGGGGACCTACAGAGGCTCCCTCAGCTAACTTGCCTTGAAAAAGGGCTTTTGAAACTTCAAACCTTTCATGCCTTGCTTGCTCTTGATAGAGCATCTTCAGGTGTTCGATCATATCGAACACTGCCATATTCTCATGTTGCTTTTGCAACTCTGAGTTCATGGTAGCTAGCATGAGACAAGCAGTTTCATTGGCATCATCGACATGCTTCTTATAAGCATCTCTTTCTGCCTTAGGTGCAGAACTAGGAGGTTCCTCTTCAGGAACAGGTTTCTCCAAGACATACAGCTTTTTATCATTTTTTAGGACAATCCTCAGATTTCGGTGCCAATCCAGAAAATTTGTCCCAGACAATTTTTCCTTGTCAAGGATTGATCGCAAATGTTGTTAGAGGTGTTTGTTGTCATGGTAATCTACATGAGAATAATGAAAATATAAGTATCAATAACATATTTAATTAGGCCTTTAATTAAATATGTTCCCACTATTTTACTCAAAACAAATGACCCTCACCATTTGATTCGGAAAATCCCGTTGGAAGATTTTCTAGTGGGTCGAGATCCATATTTCACTTTGTTTTAAGTTCGCGTAGGCGGATTACACAAAACTAGGTTATTTAGGTAGGAACTCCTTCCAATTGTATCTAATACAACTCTCGAATATTTTAGTTGGGTGAATAACTCCTTATTCCAATCCATCACATGGATCATTTCCAACTCTTGCTTCTAAACATATATAATCTTATTATAATTTGTTTAGTTAAGTTTGACCCATTGTTTTAACAATTGGATATTAGGATTATCCCATCGCACCTTACTAATATAGAACATGCACCTCGCGTAGGCGAAACCTACATTATCCGATACTAGTCTTAATGAGTGCTAAAACTTGGAAAGCGTAAACTTAATATTTAATTTGAGGGAATTTGCAATTATTCTGATCTCACCGGCTTATTTATCATATAAATCGTCTCTCACATGCATCAACATACATTCACATGCATCAACATACATACATAATGAAACAGTTATGGCCCCTAGCGCAATTGTTCTCCCAAGCCAATGAGAGAACCTAAGCTAACCTAATAACGATCTAAGCTTCTCCAAGCAAGATATTCAAGGTTATCCTCCTTTGATATTGACTTCTTCTCTTTCTTCATAACATTACACTAAATAAAAGAAACTCGTTTTAAATACGAGGGAGTGAGATGAGAAAATAAGTTACATTATGAGATTAAAAGAGAGGCACGACACGCAGGTCGTATTTTCAAAACCCAAAACAAAATAAAGGAAAACTAAGGCCATAACCGATCACCACAAGACAATAATAATAAACACATTATTATTATTATTAATTTTAATTCTTTTAATTAATTAAAACCAATTTAAATTTCGGCGACCGATCACACTACGCAGAGTTAGCCGGGAGTCCACTGCCCGGTTAGCGGGAACGGGTCAAGGGGGCAGCGCCCCTTGCGGGGTTGAAGGGGCAGCGCCCCTGGCCGAAAATTTTAATGAACAATTCATTTAAAATCGACGTCATTTTTTGCATCAACACTTGATACTTTAAAGCACAACTCTTGTGCCGTCATTAACCCTAATCACATAACTTTTTGACAACACAACCTTTATGTCGTCATTAACTCTAATGCATAACACAACCCTTGTGCCATCATTAACCCTAATGCATAATTCTTTGACAACACAACCCTTGTGCCGTCATTAACCCTAATGCACCAATTTCAGACCGTCAAACACATCTCGATTGTTGATTCAGTATGATTGATCAACACGTCATTGCTTCACCATACTAATGTCGGATCAAGAAGCCAACGACCATTGGTCGCTCAAAGGAAAACAACCATTAAGTGTTTGAATGAATGAAACAGAAACAGTATATCATATATACCGTATTTTGCATCAGGATTACTTATATCATATATACAACTTGATTGATCTCAATTTAATTACTCGTTTATTCTTTGATTCATTCTGTCTTTTAATCGTATTAATACAGAAAATAAACAGCTATCAGATGCATTGTTTCGTAAGTCGCTCTGATACCACTGAAGGAGAAGGGCGATCCAAAACGCAGCGGAATTTAAAATTTCTCCTTTAATGATCCTTACGAATGGGCATGATCAGTGATAGAATCATTACCTCTTGTGGCGATCACGAACCTTGAACGATGACAACGCCTCTACTCAGTCCACACGAACGGATTCATTCAATCTCAGTGCTAGCTGCTACGAATGAATGCTTTGAGTGAGAGAGAGAGAGAGAAACGAATTTGCAAGTCACAATGCTTCTACACAAGGGTTCTATTTATAGAACCACTTGTGTGGGCTGCAAGCTAAAAAAACCCACTTAAGTGTATATGGCCCATATCTTATAATATCCCAAAATCACTTAAGCACGTGGTACCTTACCATATTTCGCATTCTACTTAAGTAAATCGTACCTTACGATGTTCTATAATTCACTTAAGGGCATCGTACATTACGGTATTCCTTAATTACTCTATCTCTCATCAATCCGTCCTTTGTGTGTGACCCTATAGGTTTTCGCGGCATTGGCAATTATATTAGATCACGTATTTAACATAATAAACAGTGAGCGGTATCTAGCAACACATCACTGCTACCCAAGACATGAAAATGTCATGTGATCTGACAAATCCTTTTGTGATAATAATTATGTGTATAATTACCCTTTTGCCCTTATTTCTATATTGAACACAAGGCATAGACTGTGTCATCCTTGTCCAGTTCAATATTGGGCCCATAGACATTTATCCTGTGACGCAGGATGGGCAAATTACATCTAGGTCATTGATGTCCCTTAGCATGCTTCGTGGAGTACCCATCAACTGTCTTTATGGTCATCAAGTTACGGACAATGTTTGATCAGCAATAAGGCACTCGACTCTACATCTACGGTCCATAGTGGTTTCAGGTTGAAGGGTAGTATACACCATTATCACCATGAGAATAACTTATGACACTTTGCATAACATTCTATATAGTATTCTCATAGCGGGTCAATCCAGTATAAATATTACTCTTAATATTCATACCTATGTTTGAGACTTGATAACTCCTTATCCATGATCCATGAGATGTGATCATCAGTCTATAAACATAATAGTCTTCATGCTTTAATGTTATCCCACTTCATAATAAAGCTCTACTACGGATACTTTAAGAATAGTGTCCTTATGTTTAATGTGATCTCATGATTAAGTCACACTTGATACATTAAACGGACTATCTATTCCAGGGACTTTATTAAACAAACATAATAAAGAAAAAGCCTTTTATTATTAATAAATAATTCGATACAAGTACCAAAAGTATTGGCCTCTAGGGCTTACACCAACAGGTAACTCCAACATTTCTTCCACACCATCACTCACTACTTCCTCTACAACATCAAATCTTTCATCTGTAACAACCTCTTTCATCTGCACCAAGCTCTTTCATCTCCGACAAGATGTCTATCCTCACAATGGGCGAATCGCATAGAGGAACAGTTGCAAACATAGCAACTTATGTAAGCGTTTTATAGGATGTTTCAAGGTTCCGTACTCGGGTCCACGAATATGTCCACACGGACCCGATGATTCAACCGTATATCAAACTCGCCGGTTTTGGACATATAAGCAAAATCATGTTTTGGTCGGTGGATAATAAATTCATTCGTGTGTTATGCAAAAGATGGCGTCCCGAGACACACACATTCTGGTTTCCAACCGGTGAGTGTACCGTGACATTAGAAGACGTCTACATGCTTTTGGGATTACCTATTGAAGGTAAAGCTGTAAATGGTAAAACCAACTATACGAATTCAATTTGCATGGACCTCTTGGATACTGATTTATTAGATGATAACTCAAGAGGTCAAGGTATACTCCTTTCACGCCTTAAGTCATATTATAACAGTTTACATTTAGATGATCATTCTACCGAAGAGGCTCAAATAATAAAAACTAGGTGTTACATTATGCTTTTAATTGGTTCCTTTTTATTTCCCGAAGATAGTGGTTATAGTATGCATGTTATGTATTTACCTTTACTAAGACATGTAGATACAATAGGAAGTTATAGTTGGGGATCCACTTGTCTGGCCTATCTTTATAGCTCTTTGTGTAAAAATTCACACAAAGACACATCTATATTTTCTGGATGTGCTGTTGTGCTCCAAGCATGGGGTTGGTCAAGACTACCGTCCCTAGCGCCTATCAACAACAACCCTTTCACATTCCCGTATGCACAAAATTAAGTTGTTTAAAATGTTATATATTTACTTAATTTAACGATTATTATCTCTAACTAATATTTTTACCTTTATGGTGCAGATGGTCGGCACGTGGTATGAGTTATTGTTGGTGTAAGCCCTAGAGGCCAATACATTTTGGTACTTGTATCGAATAATAAAAGGCATTCTCTTTATTATGGTTGATTAATAAAGTCCCTGGAATAGATAGTCCGTTTAATGTATTAAGTGTGACTTAATCATGAGAACACATTAAACATAAGGACACTATTTCTAAAGTATCCGTAGTCGAGCTTTAGTGTGAAGTGGGATAACATTAAAGCATTAAGATTATTATGTTTGTAGACTGATGATCACATCTCATGGATCATGGATAAAGAGTTATCAAGTCTTAAACATAGGTATGAATATTAGGAGTAATATTTATACCGGATTGACCCGCTATGAGAATACTATATAGAAAGTTATGCAAGGTGTCATAAGTTATTCTCATGGTGATAATAGTGTATTCCACTCTTCGACCTGAAACCACTATGGATCCTAGATGTAGAGTCGAGTGCTTTATTGCTGATCCAACGTTGTCCGTAACTGGATAACCATAAAGACAGTTGATGGGTACTCCACGAAGCATGCTGAGGGACATGAGTGACCTAGATGGAATTTGCCCATCCTGCATAACAGGATAAGTGTCTACGGGCCCAATATTGAACTGGACAAGGATGACACGGTCTATGCCTTGTGTTCAATATAGACATAAGGGCAAAAGGGTAATTATACACATAATTATTATCACAGAAGGAATTGTCAGATCACTTGACATTTTCGTGTCTTGGGTAGCAGTGATGTGTTGCTAGATACCGCTCACTGTTTATTATGTTAAATGTGTGATTTAATATAATTGCCAACGTCACGAAAACCTACAGGGTCACACACAAAGGACGGATTGATGAGAGATAGAGTAACTAAGGAATATCGTAAGGTACGGTGCCCTTAAGTGGATTATAGAACATCGTAAGGTACGGTGTACTTGAGTAGAATACGAAATATGGTAAGGTAACATGGGCTTAAGTGATTTTGGGCATATTATAAGATATGGGCCAAAATACACTTAAGTGGGCTTTTAGCTTGAAGCCCACACAAGTGGTTCT
The DNA here is from genome assembly GCF_024323335.1 of Lathyrus oleraceus. Taxonomy (NCBI): domain Eukaryota; kingdom Viridiplantae; phylum Streptophyta; class Magnoliopsida; order Fabales; family Fabaceae; genus Lathyrus; species Lathyrus oleraceus. The sequence continues at coordinate 322,997,142 of NC_066585.1, read as the reverse complement.
ATAAATAGAACCCTTGTGCAGAAGCACAAAGTGCGGTTGCATTTTTTTCGTTCTCTCTCTCTCTCTCTCTCTCACTCAAAGCCTTCATTCATACCAGCTAGCACTGAGATTGAAGGAATCTGTTCGTGTGGACTGAGTAGAGACGTTGTCATCGTTCAACGTTCGTGATCGCTTCGTGGATCTGCATCAAAGGGTTTTGATAGTTACAAGAGATCTGCACCAAAGGTTTCAACCGTCACAAGAGGTAAATATTCTATCACTGATCATGACCATTCGTAAGGATCTCTAAAGGAGAATTTTTTTTAATTTCCGCTGCGCTTTGGGTCGCAATTCTCCTTCAGTGGTATCAGAGCCTGGTTACGAAACCATGACTCGGATAGCTGTTTAATTTCTGTATTAATATGATTAAAAGACAGAAAGAATCAATTAATTAAATGGGCAATTAAATTTGGCATCATGAGTGTATAAGTTGGATGATTGATGTTGACTATGCTTCGGAATCCGACATTAGTATGGTGAAGCAGCGATACATCGATCGTCCATAGGTTACGCAATTGAGACCGATCAACTTATATATGATATAAGTAATCCTAATGCAAAATACGGTATATGTGATATTCTGTTTCTGTTTCGTTCATTCGAACACTAAATGATTGTTTTCCTTTGAGCGATCAATGGTCATTTGCTTCGGAATCCGACATTAGTATGGTGAAGCAATGACCTGTTGATCAATCATACTGAATCAACAATCGAGGTGTGTTTGACGGTCTGAAATTGGCGCATTAGGGTTGGTGACGGCGCAAGGGTTGTGCCGTCAAGGAGTTGTCAATTTAGGGTTTTTTGGAACACGTGTGTTGACTGTTTCAAAGTTTGTTATTTGGCCGCGTGAAGCTCGTGTGACGAGCGTAACAAGCGTAACAAGATGGATGCGTGACGAGCGTAACAAGATGCGTAACGGTCGTAACACGCTGCGTGACGCCCGTGACGGTCGTAACAAGGACGTGACGGTCGTCACATGCCTTGTGACGGTCGTCACACACACACAGAGTGGGGTTTCTGTTTTGACTACGCAAGGGTTGTGTTGATGCAAAACAACGTCCATTTCAAATGAATTGTTCATTAAAATTTTGGACAGGGGCGCTGCCCCTCCAACCCCCGCAAGGGCGCTGCCCCTTGACCCCATCCGCTGATCGGTCAGCGGAACCACCGTCCGCTGACCGGGCAGCGGAACCCCCGGCTAACTCTGCGTAGTGTGATCGGTCGCCGAAATTTAATTTGGTTTTAATTAATTAAAGGAATTAAAATTTAATAATAATAATGTGTTTGTTATTATTGCCTTGTTGTGATCAGTTATGGCCTTAGTCTTTCTTTATTTTATTTTGGGTTTTTAAATACGACCTGCGTGTCGTGCCTCTCCTTTTGATCTCTTAATGTAACTTCTTTTCTCATCTCAAACCCTCGTATGTAAAACGAGTTTCTTCTGTAATGTAATGATATGAAGAAAGAGAAGAATTCAATATCAAAGGAGAATAATGATATGAAGAAAGAGAAGAATTCAAGATCAAAGGAGGACAACCTTGAAGATCTTGCTTGGAGAAGCTTAGATCGTTATTAGGTTAGCTTAGGTTCTCTCATTGGCTTGGGAGAACAATCGCGCTAGGGGCCATAACTGTTTCATTGTGTATGTATGTTGATGCATGTGAATGTATGTTGATGCATGTGAGAGACGATTTATATGATAAACAAGCCGGTGAGATCATAACAATTGCAATTCCCTCAAACTGAAATATTAAGTTTATGCTTTCCAAGTTTTAGCACTCATCAAGACTAGTATCGAATAATGTAGGTTTCGCCAAAGCGAGGTGCATGTTCTATATTGGTAAGGTGCGATGGGATAATTGTAATATCCAACTGCTAAAACAATGGGTCAAACTTAACTAAACAAATTATGAGAATATTATATATGTTTGCTTTCCAAGTTTTAGCACTCATCAAGACTAGTATCGAATAATGTAGGTTTCGCCAAAGCGAGGTGCATGTTCTATATTGGTAAGGTGCGATGGGATAATTGTAATATCCAACTGCTAAAACAATGGGTCAAACTTAATTATAATTTTCTTATATATGTTTAGAAGCAAGAGTTGGGAATGATCCATATGATGGATTGGAATAAGGAGTTATTCACCCAACTGAAATTTTCGAGAGTTGTATGAGATACAATTGGAAGGAGTTCCTACCTAAATAACCTAGTTTTGTGTAATCCGCCTACGCGGACTTAGAACGAAGTGAAATATGGATCTCGACCCACTAGAAAATCTTCCAACGGGATTTTCCGAATCAAATGATGAGGGTCATTTGTTTTGAGTAAAATAGTGGGAGCATATTTGATTAAAGGCCTAATTAAATATGTCAATGATACTTATATTTTCTTAATCCTTATGTAGATAACCATGACAGCAAACACCTCTAACAACATCTTGCGATCAATCCTTGACAAGGAAAAATTGTCTGGGACAAATTTTCTGGATTGGCACCGAAACCTGAGGATTGTCCTCAAACATGATAAAAAGCTGTATGTCTTGGAGACACTTGTTCCTGAAGAGGAACCTCCTAGTTCTGCACCTAAGGCAGAAAGAGATGCTTATAAGAAGCATGTCGATGATGCCAATGAAACTGCTTGTCTCATGCTGGATGTCATGAACTCAGAGTTGCAAAAGCAACATGAGAACATGACAGCGTTCGATATGATCGAACACATGAAGATGCTCTATCAAGAGCAAGCAAGGCATGAGAGGTTTGAAGTTTCAAAAGCCCTTTTTCAAAGCAAGTTAGCTGAGGGAGCCCCTGTAGGTCCCCATGTACTCAAGATGATTGGGTATGTGGAAAACCTTGAGAGATTGGGTTTTCCCCTCGAAAAGGAACTTGCGACTGATGTGATCTTGCAATCGTTGCCAGATGGATTCAGTCAATTTGTCCTAAATTTCAATATGAATAATATGGACAAATCTCTTCCTGAACTGCTAGCCATGTTAAGAACTGCTGAGCAGAATCTGAAGTCAAAAGGGAAGTCCATTCTGATGATCGAAAATGGAAAGAGACAGAACAAAAGGCCCACTAAGCAGAGTGATAAGGGGAAGAGCAAGGAAGTTGCAAATCCCAGACCCACTGCTGCTTTGAAGCCTAGTGGAGGCATAGCAAAAGAAGGCACCTGCTTCCATTGCGGTAAGACCGGACACTGGAAGAGAAACTGCCCAAAGTACCTGGAAGATAAGAAGAATGGAGTAGAGACTTCAACTTCAGGTATTTTTGTTATTAATTCATCTACTTCTGCATCATGGGTATTAGATACTGGATGCGGTTCTCACACTTGTACAAATGTGCAGGGGCTGAAAGGGAGTAGAGATTTGGCAAAAGGTGAAGTTGACCTACGAGTTGGCAATTGAGCAAAGGTTGCTACTTTAGCCGTAGGATCTTATTTACCTAGTGGTTTTATAATTCAGTTAGAGAACTGTTATTATGTATCTGCAATTAGCAGGAATATTATTTCCATTTCTTGTTTGGACAAGTTTGGTTTTTCATTTATAATAAAGAACAATTGTTGCTCAATTTATTTGAATGATATATTATATGCTACTGCACAAGTGAGCAATGGACTATATGTCCTTGATCTCATAATGCCAACTTATAACATTAATACTAAAAGGATGAAACCTAATGAGTTAAATCCATGATGAGTCACGTTGATCTTCCAAACTCCATTTGCGGACATGCACTATTGACAACAGCTTACACACTTAACCATGTTCCATCCAAAAGGTTAATAAGACACCATATGAGATATGTAGTGGTAAGAGACCACATATGTCTTACATAAAGATTTGGGGTTGCGAGGTTTATGTGAAACGACAAATTTCAACTAAGCTTGAGCCCAAATCTGACAAATGCTTATTTGTGGGGTATCCTAAAGAAACAAGAGGGTATTACTTCTACAATCCTTCTGAGGGCAAAGTGTTTGTCGCTCTAACTGGAGTTTTCCTAGAAAAGGATTTTATTTCCAAAGGAACCAGTGGGAGGAAAGTAGAGCTTGAAGAAATTCAAGAATCACAAAGCATCGACACACCTATGGAGGAATTGGAGCAGGAAACACAAGTAGTTGTGTAAGAGCAACCTGCTCAAGTAGAACAAGACCAGCGTAGGTCAGGCAGGATACGTCACCTACCTGAGATATATGGATCAAGGTGATGTATTACTCATGGATCAAGATGAGCCTGTGACCTACTCATGGAATCTTCGTTTTGATGAAACAGTAAAACAATATGGATTCATCAAGAACGAAGATGAGCCTTGTGTCTACAAGAAGGTTAGTGGGAGCATGATCGTATTCCTGGTATTATATGTAGATGACATATTACTTATTGGAAACGATATCCCTACCCTGCAACAAGGAAAGTCTTGGGTGGGGAAATGCTTATCTATGAAGGACCTAGGTGAAGCAACCTATATATTAGGAATCAGAATCTATAGAGATAGATCATGAAATGCTTGGCCTAAGTCAGAGTACATAGACAAGGTGCTGAGACGCTTTAATATGAATGATTCCAATGGTTATGTGTTTTGCTTAAATGGTGGCGCTGTGAGCTTGAAAAGTTCAAAGCAAGATACAGTTGCTGATTCTACAACCGAGGCCGAGTATATTGCTGCCTCAAGTGCAGCAGAGGAAGCTGTTTGGATCAAAAGGTTCATTAGTGAACTTGGCATAGTCCCTAGCATTGTGGATCCCATTGGTCTCTATTATGATAACAATGGTGCTATCGCACAAGCTAAGGAGCCTAGATCTCACCGACGATCCAAACACATACTTAGACGTTGTGTGAGAATATGTAGAGTACCTACACTTGACAATATAGCTGACCCACTGACAAAGCCTCTTGCGCAGCAGAAGCATGATGGCCATACTAGATCAATGGGCATAAGGGGTATACCTGATTGGCTCTAGTGCTAGTGGGAGATTGTTGGTGTAAGCCCTAGAGGCCAATACATTTTGGTACTTGTATCGAATAATAAAAGGCATTCTCTTTATTATGGTTGATTAATAAAGTCCCTGGAATAGATAGTCCGTTTAATGTATTAAGTGTGACTTAATCATGAGAACACATTAAACATAAGGACACTATTTCTAAAGTATCCGTAGTCGAGCTTTAGTGTGAAGTGGGATAACATTAAAGCATTAAGACTATTATGTTTGTAGACTGATGATCACATCTCATGGATCATGGATAAAGAGTTATCAAGTCTTAAACATAGGTATGAATATTAGGAGTAATATTTATACCGGATTGACCCGCTATGAGAATACTATATAGAAAGTTATGCAAGGTGTCATAAGTTATTCTCATGGTGATAATAGTGTATTCCACTCTTCGACCTGAAACCACTATGGATCCTAGATGTAGAGTCGAGTGCTTTATTGCTGATCCAACGTTGTCCGTAACTGGATAACCATAAAGACAGTTGATGGGTACTCCACGAAGCATGCTGAGGGACATGAGTGACCTAGATGGAATTTGCCCATCCTGCATAACAGGATAAGTGTCTACGGGCCCAATATTGAACTGGACAAGGATGACACGGTCTATGCCTTGTGTTCAATATAGACATAAGGGCAAAAGGGTAATTATACACATAATTATTATCACAGAAGGAATTGTCAGATCACTTGACATTTTCGTGTCTTGGGTAGCAGTGATGTGTTGCTAGATACCGCTCACTGTTTATTATGTTAAATGTGTGATTTAATATAATTGCCAACGTCACGAAAACCTACAGGGTCACACACAAAGGACGGATTGATGAGAGATAGAGTAACTAAGGAATATCGTAAGGTACGGTGCCCTTAAGTGGATTATAGAACATCGTAAGGTACGGTGTACTTGAGTAGAATACGAAATATGGTAAGGTAACATGGGCTTAAGTGATTTTGGGCATATTATAAGATATGGGCCAAAATACACTTAAGTGGGCTTTTAGCTTGAAGCCCACACAAGTGGTTCTATAAATAGAACCCTTGTGCAGAAGCACAAAGTGCGGTTGCATTTTTTTCGTTCTCTCTCTCTCTCTCTCACTCAAAGCCTTCATTCATACCAGCTAGCACTGAGATTGAAGGAATCTGTTCGTGTGGACTGAGTAGAGACGTTGTCATCGTTCAACGTTCGTGATCGCTTCGTGGATCTGCATCAAAGGGTTTTGATAGTTACAAGAGATCTGCACCAAAGGTTTCAACCGTCACAAGAGGTAAATATTCTATCACTGATCATGACCATTCGTAAGGATCTCTAAAGGAGAATTTTTTTTAATTTCCGCTGCGCTTTGGGTCGCAATTCTCCTTCAGTTATAACAGATGTCCTAAACACTATATTATCCAGTATCGCAATCTCTTGGATCACCTTCGATCGACAAACGTACGGATAATAACCTCATTATTTCGTTATAATTTGTTAAATTATTTTACCAAGTTTATAATCCAAGTTACTTTCACATTTTAGTTCATTTGGCGTCCATACCTAAATTTGGATCATGACCATGAACTCAACAAAGAAGACGCAGCCGTATGGATTGCATGCACACCGATAATAAGATTCACAACTGTGGAGATGTACAACACTGATCGTGTAAAGTTGCAGTTCGGTATGTGTTTACCAGTAATTTCTAACAAACAACCACTAGTCCTCCAATATTATTAATCTTGGTAACTTACAGGATCGATTAGATTGATCCTAGGACATGTGTCTCAAGAACTAGTGTTATGGTGATTTGATTCATGATTAAGTTTGTTTCTGGTTTGTGAATGGTAATTAGGGTTATTTATCTAGCGTTAATGGTACAAAGTAAAAGGTGTTTCGACAATAAAATCTAAACGAAATCTAAAGGCATATGACTTTAAAGATAAAGGATAAATGGTAGTAATTCTGTAAAAAGGCTTTTTTTAAAGATAACAAAGGTAATTGGCAAAAGTAAAGATAAATAACTTGAAGTAAAAGGTTTTAAGTTTGAAAAGGTGCTGGAAATAAATGTTTGACGAAATGTAAATGTAAAGGTAAAAGCAATGATGAAAGACTTTGAAGATAAAGGCATTTCGACAAAAGGCTTAAATAGAAATAAAGACAGTAAATGGTTTAATTTAAGTAACCTGCATTAAAAAGATAACATGAAATGTAATCATGGTGTTCTTCATACATGCATTTTCAACAAAGACTCGTTTCTCTCGCTCTGGTACTTTGAGTATTTTTAGTTAATTTTGTATATCAGTTTGAACACACGAAATCTAAAAACTATGACTCCTATTTATAACAATTCGACCCTAACGGTCTCTACACAGATGATTGCCACGTTCGACATTTTCAAGCGCTGCGTGTCTCAAATACTTCCACGCGTTCGCCTGACGAAACTACTTCGTTTGAATTTCAAATCTTTCCCGCTCGAGGCTTCGAATCTGCCAAACACCGATGTCGAAGAGAACTTGTGGAGATCCTAAAATCTTCTAAGTCTTAAGCTTCGACAAAAAGGTCCTTTCTCCCAAGAAAAGGATTTAATAAATAGCTTCACAAAGCCATTTTTATATTATTCTCCAAAACATAATATTTTCAAAAAACTTCAACCTAATGGTCGAAATCTCCAGCTAACAAATTGCCCCCAATAAATGTCTATTTCGAATCAATGCAGAAATGGGCATTTATTGTAATCACCAGATTTCGATCAGAGACCTTTCATAGACCTAAAAGTCCATAACTGTCAGTCAATCATGACTTACTTTTTCAAAACGTCTCATCAAGACGTGCATGCAGTTATTAACATCATGAATTTCAACTTCCAAGAAGAATGAACAGTAATCCCTGCACCTTCTTCACAGAAAAGCCACCACGTGGCCCACTACCTTTGCAAGGTGTAACCAAGAAGCTCGTAGGTTAACACTATAAAAGCCCATTTTCACTTCCTTTTTCCTTTTTTACGAAAATTTTCATCTTCAACCTGAGTCCATTTGTCCTCAGGGACTTTTGTCGGAAGCTTAAACGTAAATCTTTTCGCCCTTGGGTGAGGGTTGTCTTGCCTCCTAGGAACTCCCCTCTTGTTGAATATGTACATATTCGGGTTACCTCCGTGTCCATCCCAACCTTGGTTAGATGGAATTCTCTCGAACGCTTCAGCCAATTCCCTGTTATAAACTGCCCCACATCTGGGACACATCAAGCATTCTGTTTCGTACTTGTAGCAACGCACAATAAAAGAAGGAAGGCTTTCTCCAGGCTTGGGATACACCTTCAGTAGTTGGCTTTCCTTTCTCCAATTTCTCTCAGTCTTAGTTCGTTGCCATCTTTCATAGTCCTCAGCCACCCTTCGACACATCATGATGCTACACCTTGGGCACAACAACATGTCAAGATTTCTTTTGTGACACCTCCAAAGGTATTCACGTAGGCTCTCATTGGCTTTGGGATATCCAAACTGCATTCCCTCTTGCTCTATCTTCAGACACCTCTCCAGTTCCTCCATCTCTTGGGGGGGAGGGGGGTTGGTTCAGATCCACCATGTTGACACCTAGATTGGCGCCATCAGCGATTGAAATTTCCTCAAATTTATTCCTTAGGCCCTCAGTTGCCTTCCCATTAAGACCTTCAGTGGCCTTTGGTTCGACATCAGCAACCTGTTCACCTTCGACAGAAATTCCAAAGGGAACATCATTATTTAAGCCATCAGTAGCCTGCTTTCCAACTAGCACATAGCCTTCAGTTCTTGTTTCCTTCACAACCTCCACTTCCACCATGTTAATCATGTTGATTTCGACAGGTTCAGCATAATTTGGGTCAGCAATGTTGAGGGGGTCAGCGTCAACCTTCATCTGGTTTCTCCCCCTGTCAGCAAACTTGAGGTGGCCATCCTTAATTGCATTCTGAATAAGATCCCTGAAAAGAAAGCATTGTGAGGTTTTATGGCCTAAAAAATTGTGATATTTACATAAGCCTCTTTTCTTCCGTTGTTCTAACGAAGGAATTTTGGTATTTGGAGGCACTATCATTTGGCCATCTTTTACTAATAAATTGAAGATTTCATCATATTTGGTAACATCAAATGTGTAAGTCTTTTTAGGAAATCTATCATTCTTTTCAGTTTCGACAGGGTTCCTGCCATTCGAAGGTGTAATTAATTTACAAGCATAAGGTGGTGCTTCTTTTAATTTAGCCAAATCTACTTCGAATTCCTCGAGACCATAGGGGTCATTAGAGATTTCAGACTCCACATATCCGACTTCGATATAAGCAACCCTTTCTTTCTTATAATTGTTATTCGCTCTGGCCTTTTCAGCTTTTAAACGTTCGACCCGTCGAACCCTGTCTGCTAATTGGGACATATCTCTTAGATACCAGGTATCTAACTTTTTCCTAATGGAATAGTCTAACCCTCCAGCGGCCATTTCGACCAATTCATGTTCAGGCACTACTGTAAAGCATCTAGATTTCAACAAACGGAACCTATTCAGATAATCATCTATAGGTTCAGTGAATTTTCTTTTAATACTGGCTAATTCCTTAAGACTTATCTTAGCTTGGCCCATGTAGAATTGTTCATGAAATAATCTCTCTAAATGAGGCCAAGTATCTATGGAATTTGGTGGCAAAGTTGTAAACCACGTGAAGGCATTCTTCGTTAAGGAACTGGGGAAATATTTCATTCTTAGGTTCTCACTGTTCGCCCAATCCCCTGCCTCAGTCATGTATCTGGCTATGTGTTATATAGTGGATTCACTAGTGTCCCTTGAGAATTTGGTGAACTTAGGGATTTTACAACCCCTTGGTAATTCAGTTTGTATGACGTATTCTGATAAAGGAGAGGTATAATTTGGCCGTCGAAGTCCTGTATTCAGACCATTCTGGGCCATGATTCTCTCTATCATAGTAGTTAAGTTATTTTCCATCATGTTTTCTTGCCTAACCCTATGAATTACTTCGTCTGCATCCTGGTCTCTATTAACCATCATTACTCTCCTAGGTTGTTCTTCAGGGACTTCTTGTCGAACTGGCTGTTGTTCTAATCTTGCCCCCATGACCCTTTCGTCAGGCGCTTGTCTAGGTGGTCGAACCTGATTTGTAGTTGGTTCTTCTTCCTGTATTATAACTTGGTTTGGTCTACGTTGAGCAGAGGACTGAGGGGCGCCTAGAAAATCTGCTATGCATCCCATCTACGCTGACAGTTGTTGGTATGTTTGGGCATTATCACTGTTAGTCCTATTTACGTTCTGTATTAGGGGAGAAAAAATGGTATTCATTTCTCTGGCAAGAACTCCTACCATATCATGGTTACTAGCATCCATTTGTTGTCTAAAGGTTTCCTGGTTATTCGTTGTAAGGGTAGGTAATAGGGTTGATAATCCTTGTGATTGGGTATTTCGACCTACATGGTTCATGCCAGAACCAGAATTTTGAATTGGCGAAACAACCGAATTATGGGGTTGAGTATATATGGAAGTATTATTTTGAAGTCCTGCCATGGAAGTAGGTGGCATTCCATATGGGTATTCTCTCCAAGGCCTAAAATTCTCAAATCTCGGTGGCCTAGGGGTAGTAGGTGTTGGTTGGGTTCCGACAATTGTCGAAAACGGGCCAGGGATTGAACTTGCAGAAACGCCTGCTACGCTTGACATAATAGGCATTATTGTCGAATTATTTAAGGCCATGGATCCAGATGTTGGTATGGCCTGTGTACTAGGGATCTCAGAGAATTCTATGACATCAATCATAACATTTTAACACATATCATATAATTTCAGTAATTAACAAAATACGAATATTATGATTAATAACAACAACCTAAAGAGATTTTGTACAAACCCTTAAGGTTTACTTCATTCGTCAATATGGAAAACATAAAAGAGAAAAAGGGAAAAAGGATAAAAACTCTCCACTACCCCTCATGCTTAACACCCATACAGGGACGAAGACACTCATTGGAGCATGTGGGTCTATGCCCCCACTATTATCTCACACATACATGCATTACTAATATGATTAATATTAATATTAATATATAAATTAACATTACACAGTATTATAATTGATTTAATTATTTAAGAGATTAATTGTTATGCACTGTCAGTGTAAAAAGTTTTGAAGTGGTTAAAATAAAAGTCAAATATTTTAAACAAATCAATGATTATGATTAACTGACAGTGTAAAAAATCTTTACACTGTTAGTATATATCAATTAAATTCATTATTTAATATGTAATTCAATGTTGAAATAAGTACTAATTACAATTGAAATCAATGATAAGATATTAGTATTTGGTGTCATGGCATTGATATTAAATTATGTATTAAATTTTGTATTAAATGTATTAAATGTTTATATTGAATTTTTAGTTAAAATTTATTAGATAATATGAATCACCAATTACTATGACATATAATTAAGGCAGGTTCTTGACACCTTTAGTTTTTGTTGGGTCAAATAATCTTAGTGTTATTTAATTTAAAATTTTAATTTATTTAAAATTAAAATAATATGACATTGTATATTTTAATTTGATTGAAGGAAGATATTAATATCTTTAATCTTAATTGATTTAAAATTTTAACTTTTTAAAATTAAAATAATATTAAAAAATGATGTGACATTGTATATTTTTATTGTAGAGATAACTAATGATTCTTAAATCCAAATTAAACTTTAGATCTTTTACTTGTGTATTTTTTTTAATTATTGTCATTACACTTAGAGACTAAAAAGTTATTATATTAATAATGATATTTATTTTTAAAAAAAATACATACTTTACATTTAAAATTAATATATTTTATTTTAAATTTAATTTAATAAATATATATTATTAAATAATATAAAAATTACATTATATTTTAATTATGTCTCACAAATATAAATATGATACAAATATTTTATAACTATTATTAAAAAGTAGCATAATAAAAAATAATTTAATATATAATACATATAACTTTTATATATATATATATATATATATATATATATATTATATATATATATATATATATATATATATATATATATATATATATTTGTCCCCATATACTAATTTTCCTGACTCTGTCCCTGCACCCATATATTGAATAATTCTCTCTCTTATCTTGAATTTGCAGAAAAACTTCGAACTTGAATATAGAAGTTCTCTTTTTACTCCTTATTTTTCAAAATTTCTACGTACTATTTAGTATTTAGTATAAATGCAAAAATAATATATAGGAAATTAGAAGCAGTTAAGAGAGAATAGAAGCTTTTGTTAAAAAAAAAGAGAGAATAATTGGTAAAATGATGAGATAACTTTTTTTCTTGCCTCAATGATGAAATAAATAGGAAATGCACAATACAACTTAATAATGTTAATCCTTATTTATTAAAATTATCAAAACATAAGAGATATTCATAAATAAAAACATAAACAATTTATGATTTTATTTGGAATAAATATAGTTTTTAGAATATTTTATAAAAATACAAAAATAAAAAATAAAAAACAAAACCGTTTAAAAGAAGTAAAATATTCTTATTTTTTGAAAGAATAGTTTCTAAAAAAATAGAATAAAATAAAATCAATTATAAAATAGTAATTTTTTTTTTAAGAAAATAGATTGTAAAATAAGTATAATATTGCAAATGAATAAATACATTAGAAAAATTTATAAATTTTTAGAATATTTTATGAAAAAAAAGAAAAAAATATATAAAAGAAAAATAGAATCAATTAAAAAGTCTAAAATATTTCTTTTTTTTATAAAGAAAGTAGATTGTAAAATAAAGTATAATATTGCAAATGAATAAATAAATTAATAAACTTCTGACTTAAATAAGAAAATGGAGAAACCAAATTATTCAAGTGAATAAAGATATTTTTCAGTTATACCAAAAAATAAAAGAATGAAAAGAAATTTTGCAATTACTTGTGTTTGAAAATTGTCAAAATTGACCTCGGTGACGATGGAAAGAGGTTTTGGCGGTTGCAACGAGGACGTTTCAATTCATCGTTTCTTTTGCTCTGTGATCGAAGATGGCGAAATCTGTAAGTGAGAAGGTAAGAAATTACATACCTGATGATCTTGCTTTCTCCATTCTATCAAAACTTCCTTTAAAATCTTTGAAGCGTTTTGGATGTGTAAACAAAACATGGTCTGTTTTGTTTGAAAACCCTAATTTTATGATCATGTTTCGCAATAATTTCACATCCATTCCTCACTCTTACTACAATGATACATCAATCATCCTTCATCAAGAAGTTTGCAATCACGATCGTACTTACGTTAGTTTCACTCTGGATTCACTTTCTGGCGAGCGGTTTGAGAATAAAGTTAAATTGGACTTTCCAAATCCATTTCAACAAGAGGACCCTGGATTTTTTGTATTGGTTTCTGGTAGTATAAATGGAATTCTATGTCTTTACGATAGTGATGGCGCCATTGTATTGTGGAATCCAGCTACGGAAGAATTCAAAGTCATTCCTCCCAGCCCTGTCGAGTCTCTACCACCTTATCAGGCTATTATTAAGTTTATTCATGGATTTGGTTATGACCCTTTTAGTGACGACTATAAGATTATTAGGAATGTAGGTTTTGTTCCAATATCGGATTATGATGACAATGCTCGTCCACTTCCGCCTGATGTGCAATGGGAAGATGTCTGTGGGGACTATGTTCCCTTTTGGGAGGTATATAGCCTAGTATGTAATTCTTGGAGGAAAGTTGATCTCGTCCTTCCTGCTTGTTGTTGGCAAGGTGGCAACTGTAATAATGATCTACTGTATTTGGATGGAATGTGTCATTGGCTCTCTAACTATTATGGAGATGACAATGAAGAGTATGTGGTGTCATTTGACTTGACCAATGAGGTTTGTTTTACCACAATCATACCCACACATATCCCCTTAGACATAGATCCCAATAGTTGTGTGCGCCATGCGTTGGTGTTGTTAAATGGATCCATTGCTTCCATTTTATCGTATACAACTACTTTTCACATATCAATTTTAGGCAAATTGGGTGTGAAGGAATCTTGGACTAAAATCTTTGTTGTTGGACCCTTGTCCGACGATATTAAGTATTCTATTGGAGCGGGGAAGAATGGTGATATATTCTTCGCAAAGGAAGATGGAGGAGATCCAATCTGCTTTGATTTATGTACCCAAATGATTGAGGAGCTTGACGGTGTTAAAGGAGCGGAAAATTCTAAAATAATAATTTATAAAGAAAGTCTTGTTTCGATTGGAGGAAGAAATCATTAGTTAGCTTACTTGTTTTCACATAAGAGATAAGAGATTTATGATTGTGTTTATTAGGATACTTTTACTTTCAGTGATAAAAAGTGAGTTGTCAATCCCTCATATCAAAATTAGGATTATCAAGTGTATGAAAAATTAATAAACCATTATGAATATTATATTGAAAGTCTATTATGTGTCTGTTTTATAACTGGTTTTATTTTTATTTCAACTCTTAGAAACTTCCAATTATCTTTTGGCTTTTATTGAACTGTCTCCAATTTATATTTGGAGAACATGATAATGCGTTTGAATTTCCTTTTATCCTACTTGAAATATATATGATCCTAAGTTTATGATGTATTCTTAATCTTACTCTCTTTTGCAAATTCTAAAAATTACTTTGGCTACAATGCTCAGAGTTGGGGTTTTATCAGACACAAAAATATGATATAGTTATATGCTCCTAAGTGTCTGCTGTAATGTTGTTTGCAGGTGATTAACACTGCTGTAGAATTGGTTTCTTAATTTTATCAAAAAAAGTACGAGACATGTTTAGCAGTGAGTAAAATGAACATGTTTGAATATGATATATTGCTTGTCAAATTTAGGCAGAATAAAGAGAAAAGTTTAAGAAGCAAATGACATTACTGAGTAGTGGACCATATAGTGTCTGTTAAATATTTTCTATTCAATTCTGCATAGGAAGTTAATTCATAATCTTGATAGAAGGTATATAGAAGGTATTTGACGAGAAACTATATTAAGGGTTAATGAGAAAGTCAAGATAATGACAAAAGGCCAATTCTATTCTCCACACCCCACACAATAGCCGCATAGCCTTGTAATAAGATGTTACATTTATCGCACAGAAAATTTGAGAAAATGTACATAATGAGAATATGATGCATGAAAGGATATATAGAAAAATTTGTAAAGATGTGCAATGAATGCAAACATGAAAGAAAATCAGAATATCTTGCTCTTGATATCATCAAAAGATAAAATGACAAATGTCACACATCAATAAGGAAAAGGTAGAAAAAGAATCATTTTGTTGCATGTATATTACAATTATGAATATTCTTATTACACATTAAATATAATTCATAATTTTAAAATTTAAATTTATAATAAAATATTTGTATTATTTGTACCACTTATACTATATAATAATGATTATAATAATAATAATTACAATTATTTACTTTGCTTTTCTGTAATATTTTCTAAAGGTTGATTTTCCAAACTAGAGTTATTATAGTAGTAGATTGTGGATTTTTATGTACTAACATTAAAATTGAAGTACTGTGTTTACCAAATCAATTTCAATTTCAAAGTCTTTTTTTAGATGCAGTATATCAAATCAGTTTCTATTTCAAACCGTTTTTTTCTCTTTTCCAACTGCAACATAAATCATGTTAATGTTTCATATATATATTTTAATCTTAATATATCATTTAGACTCTTAACTTTATGCAATGTTTCGCTTTATTCCCTTAAGAAAAAAAATGTTATATAGTGGTCCTTTAACTTCATTCAGTTAAAGTATTTGGTCCTTTCCGTTAGTTTATATTGAAAAAACGTTAAAAAAGGTTAGGATGAACTATTTACATATGACGTGGAATTTTAATATTCCTAAAAAATGGTTAAAAAATGCCATGCTGTAAATCGTTGAAGTTAAATAAGAAAGACATGAACCTCAAAGGTTAGGGCAAACAAATACGTCTCTCTGAATATGGCAAATTGCATTGAAGAAGATAGCAACATCATGTTCCAAAGACCAACGCCATTGATGATGGTAACAACGTTTCTCTGGTTACGACTAAGGTATGGTTTCTCACTTGTAACCTACTAAAAACGTGAACTTTTTTTTTGGCCATCTTCATTAGTACTTTTGCTATCTTATGTAGGTTGAACAGGTAATGGAGAAGATGTTCAAATGTGTTGTTCATCATTATGGTGACTTTGCTAGGGAGTATGCTAACTTCAAAAAGTCAGGGTATCAATGGTTAGAGACTATCTGAGATGTTGATCTGGATTATTGGAGTTACTTTGAAACTTTAGGTATGTTAAAAGATTTAGATTATCCAACTGTAGATAAACTTTGGTATTACGATAAAATGAATGCTTGTGATATCGTGTTGTTAAAGGGTGACAAAGGAACTAAGAGGATGCAAACAATTGCAGTAGTGATCGGGGAATATCATTTATATGTTACTCATCCTGTTTCACAACATGACATTATAGACGAACCAATTCTTTCATTAAGACTAGATATGAATCAAATAGGAAAGCCAATTCTTTGTAGCTACTAGAGCCAAGCCAATTGTGACAATGCTTGAAGAAATTAGAGTGTATATCATGCAAGGATGGGAATCAAATAAGAAAAATATTGGCAAATATGAAGTCACAATACTACCAAACATCAAAAAGGGGATGGAAATGGAATCACGAAAAACAAACTATTGAATTGTGAGGTAATGATCAATTTGTTATCCTTTTACTTTGTTAGATGTCTATGCTGAATGTTGAATATTACAGGCGTGCAAATGAATATGACTACGAGGTTAGACATATATCACTAAATGGGAAAAACTATGTTGTCAATCTTTCCAAGAAATAATGATGATGTACTATGTGGATGCATGAATGATCAATATTTACAAATTGATGATTTTGTACCTGAATATTATAAGAATGAGCTCTATGAAACTTGTTATTCACCAGTTATTTATCCAGTTAATGGGGAAGCTTTATGGACTAAACTTGATGATGTTGATCTCCAACCACCACCAATAAAGAGACAACCTAGAAGGCCCAAGAAAAAGAGGAATAGAGAAGTTGGAGAAATGGTGAGGGATGAGACACACTTGAAAAGGGCAAACCATGGAATCAAGTGCAGTCGTTTCCACAAGGAAGGTCACAACAAGGCCACCTGTAAACTGCCACAACCAGTGGTGCCTCTAACACAGGTAGCAGAAGGAGCCTCAACTCAATAACCACAAGCAATAATTTCAAGTCAGCCACCACAACCAATAGTTTCAATTCAACCACCACCCCAAAAGAAAAAAAAAACTTCAAAAGGGTGGGAAGCCTGTTTCAAGTTAACCCTGATGTTTGTTGTGATGTTTTTTATGCATTATAATGGATTTTTGTAATGTTATTTTAATGCCTTGTAATGACTTATTGACAATGGCTTATAATGTCTTTTTTTAACGTTATTTTAGTGCCTTATAATGACTTATTGACAATGGCTTATAATGACTTTTTGTAATGTTATTTTAGCGCCTTATAATGGCTTACTGACAATGGCATGTAATGCCTTTTTGTAACGTTATTGATATTCCTTATAATTGCTTAATGACAATGGCTTATAATGCCTTTTTGTATCACTTTTTGGAATGTTGTAGATATGCATTATAACATGTTATATTTTGTTCCAACTTTCATACCAGTTATGTATCAGTGTTAAAACAGATGAATAATGTACAAACACAACACTTTGTTAAAATAAACATTAACATTCTTCATTAAATAAACAAAATATTACATTCATATTGTGAAATTAAAACACTAAATTACCCTAATCCTAATTGAAATACTTTGTTACAAATACAAGGCTCAACCCTAAGCTCAACATCCCAACCATAATGGACATTTTCAACCATCCTTTAGTGTGGATATCCTCATTCTTCAATTTTTAAATTTTCTTCTTTTGTATTTCAAGCTTCAAATCCCTTTCATCGACAAATTCATCCCCTAACCACTTGAAGAAATTACACCCCTTGTCCATGTGATTTCTATAATTTCTACAACCCCAAAATTTTCTCTCATAGTTAACACTGTTCACACCAGTAATAGTACGAAGAACACTATCATCTTGGAAAAAACACTCAATTATCTTGTTTCTACGAAGCACGAGTCCAAATGTACCAAAGCTTATGATTGATGCACTGTTTGCATTCTTAGACATTGAAGCACTAATGGAAGATGGAGAAATATGAATGTAGGATGGAAGATGGAAGATGAATGTATGAACATATGAATGCACGATGGAAGATGGGTGTATGAACAGTGAAAATGGAGGAGGAAGATGAAGATTTGGAAAACACGAACTCTAAATGGTTTATAACACAGCAACTGAGTCTTAACTTGAATGGTTGCATACCTGACATGCCACCTTAACCATACTTACCGTTTTCTCACCCTAACTAACGGAAGGGACCAAATACTTTAACGAAAGGGAAGTTAAGGTACCAATACGTAACGTTTTTTAGTTAGGGGACCGACATGAAACTTCGCTTAAAGATAAGGGACCTTAAAATTAATTATGTCTATATTTTATTATTACTAGCAAAAAATTATTAATTTATAATATTTGCGATAATAAAAATACTATAATATATCAATAAAAATAGAATTTTTTTTATGGAAATAATCAACTTTTGAAATTAAATCATCATTTTTGTTTGATTGGTGCAAACACATAAAAAAAATCTATGAAAGTGAACTATTGAACCAATCACGAAAAAAAGTATGTCATTTTTGTTTATATTATAATGTATGTTACTAATTGATGTCGTTAGAACTAAAACATATGAATGCACGATGGAAGATGAATGTATTGTTGGTGCAAAGGTAGAATGAATGATGAATATTCTATTAAGAATGACGGCTACAAAACATGACAAAAGTTACAATGATTGTCACCCTATTTATAAGCTAAAACTAGGGTTACTAGAATAGGATAAAATACTAAAATACCCTCTAACAAACTTAGGGGCTAAGAAAATACTACAACTAATAAATATGAATTACTTCTAATACCATCCCTTAATTCATATTCCATCAAAACTTGTAATACCAATTCCATCCCTTAATCTGAGAAATTGATCAGTCTTGATAGCTTTCGTCAGAACATCTGCCAACTGTTTCTGAGTGCTGCAGTGTACAACTTCTAACACTCCCCTCTGAACTTGATGTCTCAGAAAATGATACTTGGTCTCAATGTGCTTGCTTCTCCCATGCAACACTGGGTTTCTGGCAAGATTGATTGCAGATTTGTTGTCAATCATCAGCTTCAGAGGTTTGTTTACTTTAATCTTCAGATCCTGCAATAGATTCAGAATCCACACAGCTTGGCATGCAGTAACAGCACCTGCAATGTATTCAGCTTCACAAGTTGACAACGCCACAACAGGTTGCTTCTTGGAACACCAAGAAATGGGACCTCCCAGAAATTTGAATAAGTACCCAGACGTACTTCTTCTGTCAACTCTGTCTCCACACCAATCAGAATCTGAATAACTCAGAAGTTCTGACTCATCCTTTCTTCCAGAAGGAAATAATACTCCATACTTCAGAGTTCCCTTGATATACCTTAGAATCCTGACAGCAGCTTGGTAATGGGACCACTTAGGTTTACTCATGAACCTACTAACCATCCCAACTGAATAGCAAATATCAGGTCTGGTATTGCACAAATACCTCAGAGAACCAACCAACTGTTTGAAGGTTGTAGCGTCCACATCCTTTCCATCAGAGTCAGAATCCAGTTTCTGATTTGTATCAGAAGGTGTGACAGAAATCTTACAATTCTTCAGATTAAATCTCTTCAGAAGTTCTAATTCATACTTGAGCTAATGCAAAATAATACCTTTCTCAGAGTATCTGAACTCCATCCCTAGAAAGTATGTCATTTTGCCTAGATCAGTCATTTCGAATTCATTCATCAGAACTTTCTTGAACTTGGCTATCTCCTGTTCAGAACTTCCAGTCAGCAGTATATCATCAACATATAAACATACCAGAGTCATATTTCCTTCAGAAGTATGCTGAACATAGACACCGTACTCCATCTCACATTTCTGAAAGCCTTGCTTCTTGAAAAATGAATCAATCTTCTGATTCCAAGCTCTGGGCGCTTGTTTCAATCCATATAGAGCTTTGTATAATCTGTACACCATCCCTTCCTGATTCTTTTTCACAAATCTAGGAGGTTGTGACACGTAAACTTCTTCTTCTAATGGACCGTTCAGAAATGCAGATTTTACATCTAAATGCATCAGAGGCCAATTCCTGTTAGCAGCTATTGCAATCACCATTCTGATTGTTTCATGTCTTGCTACAGGTGCAAACACTTCAGAGTAATCCAACCCAGGTTTCTGTAGAAATCCTCTGGCTACCAACCTTGCTTTATGTTTGCCAATAGAACCATCTGGCTTTAACTTCTGCTTGAAAACCCATCTGATGCTGATGGCTTTCTTATCTTTTGGAAGTTCTGTCAGCTTCCAAGTCTTGTTTCTCTCTATAGCATCAAGTTCTTCTTTCATGGCCTTCAGCCAGAGCTTCTGCTTAAGAGCCTCTTCTGTACTTATGGGTTCAGAGTCTACTAACATGGCACACTGAATAACTTCTCCTTCAGAGTCTACTTCAGTGTCTTGCAGCATGTCAAATTCTGCATATCTTCTGGGGATGTTTCTGATTCTTTGTGGTCTCTGAACTTGTTCAGAGTCTTGAGCTTCAGAGTTTCTAGCTTCAGATGGTTGACTTCCTCCAGAGCTTTGATCATCTTCAGGGTCTGGCATATTTCCAGAGTCTGAATTGCCACCAGAATCTGGATTACCATCAGAGTCTGGGTCATCAGAGTCTGGATCATCAGAGTCACCTTCATCTTCTGAGTCTTCTCCAAAGTCAGACTCACTATCAGAATCAGAATTAACGTCTTCAGAAATTCTTAACTCTGACCTTTCTTCAGAGGTTCTAACATCAGAATCAGATTGAGACTTATCCCAATTCCAAACTTCTGATTCTTTCACAATCACATCTCTGCTGAATTCAATTTTATTGGTTTCTGGACAATAGAGCTTGTATGCACCTGTACTGTGGTACCCTATCAGAATCATCACTTTGCTTCTATCATCCAGCTTCTGTCTTCTGGCTTCTGGAACATGTTTATAGCAAACAGAACCAAACACCTTCAGATGACTAACACTTTGCTTATCTCCAGTCCACTTCTGTATTGGAACTATTTCCTTCAACTTCTTCGTAGGACATCGGTTGAGTACATACGTTGCGGTGGCAACAGCTTCTCCCCAGAGCTTCTGAGGAAGCTTCTTCTCCTTTAGCATGCTTCTCACCATATCAAGCAAAGTGCGGTTTCTTCTTTCAGCAAGTCCATTGTGTTGAGGGGTATAAGGAGCAGTGACCTCATGCTCAATTCCATTCTCCTCACAGAACTTAAGGAACTCTTTGGAGTTATACTCACCTCCACCGTCAGTTCTAAGAATCTTCAACTTCTGACCACTCTGATTCTCAACCTTCATTCTGAACTTCTTGAATTCATCAAACACCTCGTGTTTAAACTTAATAAGGGATACCCATGTCATTCTTGTGAATTCATCAACAAATAACACAAAGTATTTATTCCCTCCAATCGATGCTACTGGAAATGGACCACACACATCAGAATGTACAACTCCCAAGGCATGTTTTGCTCTTGGAGCAGTTTCTGACGCAAATGGCAATCATGGTTGTTTTCCTTCCATGCAAACTTTGCATGACTTTTCAGGCTTCTTAATTGCAGGAATTCCATGTACCAACTTCTTTGAATTCAGATGTTTTAAGCTTCTGAAATTCAAATGACCAAATCTTCTGTGCCACAACTCACTCTCCTTCTCAGCACTTGTTGCACTAAGACATTCTGAGTCTGTAGTTCTGACAATCACCTTGAATGTTCTATTCCTTCCCTGTTCTGACTCCATAATCAACTTATGATTGCAGTCATACAACTTCAGAAGATTGTCCTTCATGGTAACTGAAAAACCTTTCTCAATTAATTGTCCCACACTCATCAGATTGCTTCTGATGCCAGGTACATACCACACGTTCTGAATCAATGTTGTTTTCCCATTGTTCAGAATCACTCTGACATTTCCCATACCTTCTGCATTAAGATATTTGTCATCAGCACATCTAATCTTTGTCCTCTTTTCAGAGTCAAAGTCAACCAGCGATTTCTTGTTTCCAGTAAGATGATTTGAACAGCCAGTGTCCATATACCACCAGTCTATCAGATCCATATCATCAGATTCAGAGGCCATCAATAGCACAGATTCGTCATCAGAACTTCTGGCTATATTTGCTTCTTCTGATTTTCTCTCCTTGTTTGACCAACAGTCTCTAGCAAAGTGACCAAACTTCTTACAACAGTAACATTAGATCTTCTTCTTGTCATACTTCTCTTTTCCCTTCTGAGCATTCTTTTGTCTATCAGAGGTTGAGCTTTCTGACTTCTGACCACCATCAGATCTTCTCCTGGCTTCTGACTGCTTCTGATACCTCCTATCAAAAGTTGCTTTCAGAGCCTGCTGCTCTACTTCCCTTTCAGAAGTTCTCTCAGTCAAACGCAACTCTTGCGCTTCAAGACTGCTCTGCAGCTCTTCAATTCTCATGGTGCTCAGATCTTTGGAATGTTCTATTGCTACCACAATGTAATCAAATTGAGAGGTAAGGGATCTCAATACCTTCTCCATGATTGTTTCTTCAGAAAGAGTTTCTCCACACGCTTTCATCTCATTAGTGATCAGAATCACTCTGGAGATGTATTCAGAAACTTTCTCATTATTCTTCATGTTGAGATTCTCATATTGCTTTCTCAAGGACTGAAGCTTCACCTTCTTCACTGATGCGTCACCACCATAACATCTAACCAGTGTGTCCCACGCAGCCTTTGCTGTCGTTGAATCTGCAATCTTCTCAAACACATTTACATCAACGCATTGATGAATGAAGAACAATGCTTTCTGATCCTTCTTCCTTACTTTCTTCTACGCGTTTTTCTGTTCATCTGTCGCATCTGCTGCTACCGGAACATAACCATCAGTGACAAGATCTAGAACATCTTGAGCACCGAACAGTACACGCATTTGGATCATCCAACGATTCCAGTTTTTACCGTCAAATACTGGAAGTTTGGTGTTCATGTTGCCGTTTTCGTTCATCTTTCTACCTTGCACAGTACACTCAGATTTCTCACACAGTGTTTCCCAACCCACAGAATTAAAATTCTGATCAGATTTTGTTCAAGATTCAACACGAATCTAAGAATCAAAATCAAACACACAAGACCTCACGTTCACTCGTGTTTCCCGTGTTTCCCAATGAATCCGAACCGGAGCTCTAGATACCAATTGTTGGTGCAAAGGTAGAATGAATGATGAATATTCTATTAAGAATGACGGCTACAAAACATGATAAAAGTTACAATGATTGTCACCCTATTTATAAGCTAAAACTAGGGTTACTAGAATAGGATAAAATACTAAAATACCCTCTAACAAACTTAGGGGCTAAGAAAATACTACAACTAATAAATATGAATTACTTCTAATATGTATGAACATATGAATGCATGATGGAAGATGGGTGTATGAACAGTGAAAAACGGAGGAGGAAGATGAAGATTCGGAGAACACGAACGCTAAATGGTTTATAACACAACAACAGAGTCTTAACTTGAATGGTTGCATACCTGACATGCCACCTCAACCATACTTACCGTTTTCTCACCCTAACTAACGGAAGGGACCAAATACTTTAACGAAAGGGAAGTTAAAGTACCAATACGTAACGTTTTTTAGTTAGGGGACCGACATGAAACTTCGCTTAAAATTAAGGGACCTTAGAATTAATTATGTCTATATTTTATTATTACCAGCAAAAAATTACTAATTTATAATATCTGCGATAATAAAATACTATAATATATCAATAAAAATAGATTTTTTTTTTTATGGAAATAGTCCATTTTTGAAATTAAATCATCATTTTTGTTTGATTGGTGCAAACACATAAAAAAATTCTATGAAAATGAACTATTGATCCAATCACGAAAAAAGTATATCATTTTTGTTTATATTATAATGTATGTTACTAATTGATGTCGTTAGAATTAAAACAATAATTACCGAAATATATGGCATTGATGTAATTAAGAGAAATATATATATTTACGGAAAAAGTGTACTACTAAAGAAAAAAAAATATTTATCATTAGTAATATAATAAAATATATAAGACAAATGTTTATTTTGCTGTTCTTTTGTACAAAATAAAAACTATAATCTCCAAAATATATTTTTGTTTTATTCTTTCTGAACTTATAAAAAAGTATCAAAATAAACATAATAATTATATACGGAAAACAATGTATTGCTCATTCAATACTATTTTTATATATAATATTATTTCTAATTTTAAAGAATCTAAGACATAAGATGCATCGATGTCTTTTAATTTCTACTATTATTAAGTTTGGATTTTATCATCTTTTAGAATTTTATTTACCTACTAGTATTAATTTTTTGACACACAATTGGATTGATTACATACTAACTATGCATAGGTTTCATTGATTTATAATTATCATAACAACATTTAAGTATATGTTTCATTGATTTATAATTATCATAACCACATTTAAGTTTTATTGCATGCATTATATATTCATATGTCTTTTTTTTATTCATTTTCATGCATAAATAATAGTTTATAATATAAATAACTTTATTATCTCTTCAATTTGTGTACAAAGCGCAAAACTTTTGAAAATAAAACACTTCTATTAAAAGTAAAAAAATAATAATAATAATTAAAGATTCACTAGAGATAGAGATATAGAAAGGAAAATGAAAATTTAATATTTTAAATAATGTCTATTTAACTTTCTTAAAAAAAAAATCTCTCTCTATTTTTAATATAATAGTGAGAGAAAAATATTTCTTGAAAAATTGTGTCTATTTAACTTTTTTTAAAATTACACTATAAATATTGTGTTTAATTTTGAATGTCAACAATTTTATTGATATTATTTTATAATTTTATTTTTTTATTATGTATTAAATCATTCTTACTATTATTACTGAAAATATCTAATAATTATTTTTAATTTTTTTTAACATAAGAATTTTTTTATCTGATTTAAAATATCATAAAGTGACAAGGGACATAATCAATTATATTCAAACAAAAAAACATACATAAATATCATTTTCAATATACAAATATGTCGTACAAAATAATTTTCATAATAATGCCAATTTTTCAACTCCATTTATTTTTTCTAACATATGAAAGGTGAACTATCTATTATTGATGTAATAATTTGACTAATATATGAGCAATTTTGTTTTCCATTCTATTTGTTCTTATTATATTTTAAAAATAAATGCGCATAACTCACTAGTACCTGTGCAAACGCACGATATCCGGACCAGAACCCGTGCGAACGCATGAGTTGTTATCATTTTTGTAGAATTAAACAAAATAAATATTGTTAAAAATGATGCCGAAATAACAAAGTATAATTTGTTCCTTGATCGACAAGAAGCCCGCAAGTGTCGAAAAGAGGGAAGCAAGAAGAACACAATGAAATTGGTTATAAATTGTTATTCTTTACTTTCTCTTGAGAAGAAGATTACAAGTGTAACAGAGTATCAAATAACATCTCTTACCCTAATTAGGATTTGTGTTACACAATGATGAGAGACTAGTATGATATTTATAAGAAAATTAACACACCAAATTAACGAGTTTTACACACAGACTCATTACACAAGCTAACTTAGAGAATAAGCTAACTTTAACAATTGGGCATAACAAACATGTCCAATTTGACATGCTAATAATCATATCATATTTCAAATACAACATGTGAACAAACTTTGATAACATGCTAAGGTCGTGTCGAATTATCGAATCAAGAAGTTACCCTTCGACCATACTAGAGTTCAATCCAATATCTCACAAATCTCCACCTTAGAACAAACTCTATAACATAAAGGGAACAAATTAACTTTCTTCATGCAGCTTTATCAACGCATACAGTGGAAAAACTTGCAACTTGGTAATATCTTGGTGATCATATCGGCAGCATTTTGATATGTCGAAACCTTCAATACTTGGACTTCTCCACGCTCGATTACCCCTCGTACGAAATGCAGTCTGACATCAATGTGTTTGATTCGCTCATGATATGCTGAATTCTTTGACAAGTGTATAACACTTTGACTATCATATTTAAGAGTGATAACTCGATCTTGAAATTCCAGCTCCTTAACAAAAATTTCAAGTCATAATGCTTATTTTACCGCTTCAGTGAGGGCGATATATTCCGCTTCAGTGGTTGATAAGATAACCACCTTCTGAAGTGTTGCTTTCCACTTTGATAAGACAACCACCTTCTGAAGAGTTGAGATTTAGCTCAAATGTCAGGATGCGACTCTATAGCGTCCTTCAATTTCTTTTTTGGTATAGCGCTTAACATCACCTACATGAGATATTATACCTTTTTTTCGAAGTATCTCTTTGATATTAGCTCTATGATAAAGATCTATTGTGAGTGTGAAGTATTCAATTGGTTTCAACAAGGAGCAAGAGCCGTGTTTATCCCACTCAGCTTGCCAAAAGGCTCTGTTACCCGTGTAGGTTAAAGATGGCCAATCAAGGTTGTTCTTCAAATCAGGAGAAAATTGATAAATACATTAAATTAATAAATAAACATATCATATAAAAAATAATAGTAGTCAATATTAAAGCGAAATAAACATTCATACAACATACCTTTGGTAACTTAGTTGTTTGGCAAGGAGATGGATCAACAGTAGGTCTGGTGTTCTGTTGAGGCCATAGGCCATGGATACTGAATTTTGAAAGTTTCGGTTTAGTAAGATCACAGCGATTATTCTGACAGTAACCTGGTGGCCATGTTTCCGATAACATGTAATAATCAAATGATCCTACGCATGATTGTAAGAAGGAAATCAATATCAACAAAATCATTAACATCTTCATTTTAGTATTGATATTCGTTATTTCTGTATTGATTATACAAAAAGTTGTACATGTATTTATAAGGAGTTTCACAAGACATGAATTGCATCACAAAAACGTGCACTACTCTTTATAGTAAACTAAATTTATTTTTAAGAAATTTCATTAATCAACTTATAAAAAGTCATACTTCTCTTTCTAAACTTGCTCTTCTACTTTAAAAAATAAATTAATTGTAATAATAATGAAGATAGAAGAATCTTCATGACTTAAATGGGATATACAAAACATCATACGTCTTTCCTCGATAAAACTAATCAATTTAATAGGATCTTTTTTTACACTAACACTATTATCAAATCACCTCTAAAAACTCTGATATCCATCATGTGGAGGCCAATGTTTTTCTTTTTTCTTTTTGTTTTTACACGAGAGTAGTCTACACAATTATGTAATTTTATTAAATAGTTAATGTTATGTCCAAAGTCTAAAAAACATTTTATGGAGTATTTTAATATAATTACGTAAATTAAGAATAAAAATTATGTCTCAAGTCCCTCACAAAATGAGTAGAGGTGGAGGCATTAGCTAAAATCACTGCAACAAACTTACGGAAGTTCCTTAAGAAAAATATTTTGGCTTACAGATAAGCATTTGGAGAAAATTTCCCAAAGGCGTTGAATCAAGTTTTATCATAGGGACTAGAGGAAATTTGGCACATTAACTCCCAAATACATTCATATTTTTTAAGAATTCAATTAGTTAATAGATAAATTCTTCACCAAGCCTTTTTAAAGAAAAATGTATTTAAATAGACGTGTGTTTCTTAATATTCCTGGAAACTATGAAGTAAATGAATTTTTTGCAATCCAACTTAAAATATGGTTCATATAAAACTCAATAATTAATAGTTAAAATACAAAAAGTTATAATGTGAATACAAAAAGATTCTTGACAGTTGCCTCAACTATGTTGCTTCAAAATGCAAAAGTTACCAAAACTAAATAAATATGAATTAATGAAAAAAAATTATTATTTAACATGTAGGACAAAAATATAACAAAAATAAAACAAAACAATGGGTACAATAGGCTGATTTGGTATAATTATTATGCTCAATTATTTTCTAATGTTTTCAAATAGAAGAATTGCCTCATTTTTATCAAATGTATTTTTCTTAATTTGCTGTGAAATTTTGCAAGCAAATAGTTTACATATCAAATATATTGTTTTTTTTTATTATAATGTAGTTTTTTATTTATTTATATTAACAAATAATATGAAATTTAAATTTATAACGTATGAGTCTAATTCTTTTATTGACAATTTATTTTGTTCAAATAGGAACTAGACTACTGTAGAAAACAATTGTGGCTTCAACTTTATTCACGGTTATAAGTAAAACTTGTCGAAAAACATAAAAAAAATTGTAGCATTCGTTTCTACTCAGAAGCAGAAGCAGAAACAACACTTTCCTAAGAACTTGTAAGGACTAAAAAAAAATTGGAAAACTATTTCATCGCAAACAAACTGCGACGGGTATAAATACGTGTGACAAAAATATGTGACAATTTAAAATGAGAGAGAAAGAAATAATTATTGTTAAATAAAAGTTATTGTTTTTTTTTCTTCTTTCAATTGATAGCCTCTAAATATATTGTAAGATTCAAATTAGTTTGAAAAAAATAAATGGAAACAACTCACTTCTTACCTCAACGTCTTACTTTTGACCTGTTTAACCCTAATAATATAATCGCTTTTGACCTCTTTAATAATGTGCTTGAAATAATTTTTTCTCAAGGATCAAATTAAATATTAACTCTTAAATTTATCAGAATTTTTTTAAATAATCACTATTTTTTAATTTAAATTCTAAAATAACCAATTTTTTAAATTAATTATCAACATAACCACTTTTCACTACTGATGTGTCAGTTGAACTGACGCATTCAATTACCATTTAAAGAATGTGTCAGATGCATTGGTGCATGCTTACAATGCTAATGGACTTAGGTGCCCATGCGTCTGGCGCATGCATGCCTTGATGCCACATGCATTAGGGTATGCATACACTACATCTGAGTATGCGCCAATGCATGTGACGCATGCACCTTCCATTTTTTTTTTTAATTTTAAATGTTATAATTATAATTAATTAAATTAAATATATAAATTAAAAATTATATTATATTATAAATTAAAAATACATAGAATTGACAAGAAAATCAATGACCGACTCGATTGAAACGCCCCCATGTTCCACATCCAGGTGTGTTAGCTTGTCTTCGAGGTCTCCCATGATTTTCCTAAGGTGTTTGGGGTCTTTGAGTGCTAACATGGTACAATGGTGGCTGGTGTGAAGGTCCGGTGGAAGGTCCAGCGGTATTTGATAGATTTGTTATCATCTGTCCCCAATAGCTAGGGGGTTGTCGCCAACGACGTTTCTGTAATTGAGTTCGGTGCCCATATTGTCGCAGTTGGATCGTTGTGGTTGGGTGAATTGTGGACGGTATGGTTGCCCGAATTGAGACTTTGAATCATTTTGAAAACGAAGCAATTGGTGTACTAAAGTCAAACAATGGTTGGATGTTATGCCGATGGGATGTTTGGGTGTTCATTGATGGGGGGCTACGGATGCATGACACTAAATCGTATGAATCATCTGGGCTATAGACTGTTGTGGTGGCTATGTATGATTGTTAGTGGTTAGGATTTGATTCCCGGTTTTGAGTTTGGGTGTGTGTCATGAATTGGTTGCGAGGTTGGGTGTTTGGTGGTTAAGTGTATATGGTAGGATGATGGTGTGAGGTTGGTCGTTGAATTTGAGTGGATTGACAGTGTTCTTGGACGGAGATTTGTTGTTGGGCCTATGATGACGAAGCTCGTTGGCATGAATCAATCAAATATCTTGGCTCAGACACAAATTATGACGTTGTAACCAACCTAAACCATGTCATATAATGCCCTATAATGTTGGGAGATGCGCAATGTATTTATAGATGAACACATGCATGCATGCACCATTTTCCCAAGCGTCACACACACATGGCATATGCATGCGCCAATGCCCTAGGCGCCACACACATGCATGCGCCAATGCATGTGGCACACACTCACAAGCACACATGCATGCGCCAGATGCATGGGTGCATAAGCCCATTAGCATTGCAAACATGCACCAATGCATCTGGCGCCTCCTTTGAATGGTAATTGAATGTGCCATTTCAACTAGCACATCAGTAGGGAAATGTGGTTATTTTAATATTTAATTTGAAAAAATGATTATTTTAGTATTTAAATTTAAAAAAGTGGTTATTTAAAAAAAATCAATTTATCACTTCTCTTGCGTTCATAACATCTGAGGAAAAAATATAATCATTCATTACCTTCCAACTTACCCACTTACCCACATCATAAAATGTCAAATAAGAATGATAAGAATTTTATAAAATTCAGAATGATAAGAATTGGCAGCTTTACTACGTAAGTGATTTCTAAGATATTATTTAAAAGATATGTTTATGTATAATATATATGAATTGCTATTGAGAAATTGTGGATTTTTTTTAGAATAACCAAGTATTTTAAATTAAATATAAAAATAACCAATATTTTAAAAGATATACCAAAGTAACCATGTTTTAGTGGAACGACAAGAGGAGTAGTCACCTAATGTGATGCATGTATTACATCATTGAATAGAGGTTCCAACCCAAGTGGCACATGCTTGCATGTGATGTCACTACAAGCGGCGTATGCATGTATCTAATAGAAGCATGTGTCACAGGCAGTGACTAATCCTTTGTTTTTGTATTCTATAAATATAACATCCCCTCCCCATCATTTTTCACACATCTTTTTAACTATTTCCTCTCATTTTTCTTCAAAATATCTTCATATATGTACTCTTTTCTGGAGTACACGCCCTTGCAGGGCCATGTACCCCTGCCTTTAGTTTTTTCTTCCTATTTTGATCTTTTCTCTTTTATTATTTTTTGCACACTTTTTAATACAATTTTAGCACATCTTAGTTCATCTATGTTAATATAGATTAACATATGAAAATACATTTTAGTTTGATAAAAAATACTTTGAAAATTAAATATAAATAATAATGCATTTAGGTTTTCATTAGAATTCATGTTTGATTAGTTTTTGGATAATTTTCAATTAGATATTTAGAAACTAACACACATGTTAATATTAGATTTTTTATTAGCATTTTAGTTATAATTTTAGAAATTAATAGGTTGACATTGTAATTTATTCATGATTTTTATCCTTTAATTAAAACTCACGTGCTTGGTATCTTGATCACATCCCTGATGGATTGATTGATTAAAGTTACTTTTGATCAATTGATCACTTTATATTTATTTTCTTCACATATCTAGTCAAGTGATCATAAGCCTCTTGATCACTTTATATGATTAGTTATCTGCATTAGCACTGCATTGGATCTCAAGTCAAGTAAAGCTTCATACTCAAGGCTGAAGACTCTAGACATCAAGCACAACAAAAAGATTCATCTTTGTCATACCCTCAAATTTATCCTACCCTCATATCACCCCTCCATAACCATAATTCATAAGCATACATACCTCATACATAATTTCATGTGCATATACACCCATAATGATCCATAAACTCAAGGCATGAGGTTCATCTAAGAAGCATCAAGATCCTTTGATCATGTTGAAGTATGCCTAAGCCACCTTAACCCTAATCCTCATCCTCAAGCATCCCTTGGATCTTGGAGGATCACTCAAGACATCTAACTCATCTCCAAAACCCTAATTGGATGGTGAGCCCTCATTGAAGACATGTGAAGATTCATTTTGTCACCCAAGGACCTCAACCCTAGTTCCTGATCCTCGGTGGCTTGTACAAGTCATGTTTCACTTTGTGTCTTGGCCATACCTTTAAGGACCCATAATATCCAAACTTTGTTCATACCACAAACTTGTGAATCACCTCAATACATCTCTTGCAACCCAAAACCCTAATTTTTCTAACTATGGCTCTTGATGAAACTTGTGATCCAAGAAACCCTAATTTGTGCAATCCTTTGACTTATGCTTGCCTCACTTGATCATCCCATCATTCAAGACTTCATTCACCTTCCATTCAAGTCATTTTTAACCATAACTCATTAATCATACACTCATTTCATCCATGAAGTGATGAAGTAGAAAGTTAGATTCAGAAACTTTAGAACCTTGGGTTAAAACCTTAACAGTGTCAGTAGTCTTGCTTGATGTC
Source organism: Lathyrus oleraceus (assembly GCF_024323335.1). Lineage (NCBI taxonomy): Eukaryota > Viridiplantae > Streptophyta > Magnoliopsida > Fabales > Fabaceae > Lathyrus > Lathyrus oleraceus. The sequence goes on along the minus strand of NC_066585.1, from coordinate 322,964,771 downwards.
TTCAGTATCTTCAGAGTTTTCAAAATCTTCAGAGTCTTCAGAATCCTCAGTCAGAACCTTGATAAATTCAATCGTATGTCTTGAGATCTTAAGAATCTTCATCTACATAACACAAATTCATAAGCTTGTCATTTTGAAGGAAAATTGCGATCCAAAACTTAGCGGAAATTAAAAATTTTCCTTTAGTGATCCTTACGAATGGGCATGATTAGTGATAGAAACTGTTACCTCTTGTGACGATTGAAACCTTTGATGCAGATCTAAGGAGTGATCATGAGCGTAGAATGGTGACAACGCCTCTACTCAATCCACACAAATGGATTCAGTCAGTCTCAGTGCTATCTTCTACGAATGAAGGCTTTATGTGAGAGAGAGAGAGAGGGGGAGAGAGAGAGAGAGAGAGAGAGAGAGAGAGACGAAATTATATCTAATGAAATGATTCTTCACAAGGGTTCTATTTATAGAACCACTTTGTGGGATGCTAGAAAAAAGCCCAGTTAAGTGTCTATGGCCCATATCTTATGGTATACCGAAAATTACTTAAGCGCGTGGTACTCGTAAGACCCCAATTTTGACCCTAAGAACCCTCATGCTAGGTCATCATTTGCATTGACTTTGGGATCACACCTTGGTATCCTCCTCACCCCTTATTCATTGGGTCTGCATGAGGAGAGATGACCAAGCATATTTGATTGTATCATACTTTATTTTATTTTATTTACTTACTAAAATACCAAAAATGTGTCTATGTATGTCTTTGTTTCTTTTGTAGGTGTGTGCGTGTCCATCTGTGCCCCCACCAAGCTCACATATAATGTTTGAGACCCTCAGTGCAAGGGATCAAGTTATCAAAGGTTCAAATTGATTCTAAGTATCATATATGGATCCCTATGATCTTTTTTTCAAGAATCCATCAAGAGATTGAAGCTTGTTTTCCTTGGAAGCTCTAATTCATCTGGGTATCTTGTATGACTTCCTCAACAAGTTTCTTCATCAATTGGTCAAGGATATCAAAGGATACTCCATTTTATATCATCCTATTCATATATTATGCACCATGAGCCCCAAATATCAAAATAACTTCAAGTTTTCCAGTTGGTTCAAAGAAGTTGATCTGAGAAAGTCAACTGGTCAAATCTAGGGTTCCCTAGACCCTATCTCCAACATTTTTTATCATAAGAAAATTATTACAAGAGAAAATTTACTATTTATGATATTACAAACAACTTTCATGTTGGCATTAAGAGCTAATTTTTCTTGGGAAGTCATTTTTTATTGTGAAAGATTATAGGTCATTTTGTTTGTGCCCTAGTTAGGAGGTCAACTTCCAAGGACCATAACTTGCTCAATTTTTATGATATGAATGCCATCAAAGTTTCATGATAAATTTCAAGATTTATTATCCAAAATTTATTCTTTGATAAATGTCAAAATATACTTGCAAGGGCATGTGCCAAGAGGAAACATTATAGGTCATTTTGGACCATTACCATTGAACAAACAATTTTCCTCAACTTCTAAAATCCATAACTCCATCATGTCAACTCCAAATGATGTCAAATTTATCACAAAATTTAAGAGGAATGAAATAGACACAACTTTTGTGAAGAAACCATTTTCGTTTGAAGCTCATAGCAAAAATTATTCAAGGTGGAAGAAGTGGTTATTTGACTTTGTACTTAGAAAATTTTCAACCATGTTTGATTTCTCCAACTTCCACCTCAAAATTCATCATGATCCAAGTTTCAAATTAAAAATTCTTCAACATCAAAGTTGTTCCCCTTAATGTCACATTTCCAAAGCATCAAAGATCACTCCATTTGGACAATAATTGAGGGACTTGCACATGGGTTCTTCTCATGGTTTGTTTTGGCAACATTTGAACTCAATTTCCATTTAGCTTTGCATAGATCCATGTTATGAAATCAGTAGCATTTGGGCACGAATTGGAGTGGATTGCAATGATCATTTTGGGCCTAGTACACGTCCGTGCACCCATGCACTTGAATTTCTATTTTTGGCTCAAAATTCAAATGGTGTGAATATCATTTTCCATGACCTATATAATGAACTCATTGGCCTCAAATTGAGGAGGACACCTTGCCCAAGCCTTGCCAAGAAATCTCAGAACCCCATTCTATAGAATTCCTTGAGGATTTCATTAAAATCGAGTTCTTGATTCAAATTCTATTTGTGAACAAGAACTCCAAGGATTCATAGCCATTTTCATCTCAATCAATCACTGCAAGCAAGAGGAGGAATAACCAAGTGGAATTGCATCAAGATCAGGCCAAACCACTACAACCCGAAGGTGATTTTTCAAGATTTTCAAGTCTTCAATTCTCCTTGAATTCTACACTATTTTACTTGTTTATTGGTTGTATGAAGTCCTACCAATGTAGGCAACAATATTGAGTTGCTTTGAGGTCAAATCGAAGCAACTCAGATCGTGTATCTCAAAATTCAATTCCTTGTATCTTTCAATATACTTAGAATTAGGAGAAATTGAGGCTAGATTCAAGCTCCTGAGCTTTTTATCTTTAAGTTAGTGTATGCACTTTTCATTTTGGTGAACTTTGGTGATGGACCAGTCCGATGAGGTCCACCAGAGAAGACGACTGGAGCTAGGGCTCCAGTGATGTGTTGGCATGCCTCATGGCCATTTGATCATGTGGAAATATTTTAATCTGAGTCATTCCTTTTAATTACCATGTGTATGATGCGTTGACTAAGGACCATTGTGGAACGTGCGCGCTTGGCCATTAGATCTTCCACCTCAATTAATGAGGGAGATCAGATGGCCCTTGTTTTTTCTATTTTCTTTTTAATTTCTGATTTTCCATTTAATCCATTTATTTTGTTTAATTCATATTAATTTCATTTTTAATCCAAAAAATATGGGACTTTCACCAAAAATCTTTAATCCAATTTTTTTTATGGGCTTGTGAGGTTTGACTTTTTGTTTGGCATTGGTCATGGTTGATTTGACGTTTGTTTGACCAATACTATTTGATTTAGGGGATTTATGAAATGTGCATTTCATCTCCCAAAATGAATGGATAGTATTGATCAGATGAAATTCCTACTATGATCAATTTGGGTTTCTACTTCCCCTTCCCACTTCATCTTCATCCCTATTCTTCCCCAATCCATCATTGACCAATGAATTCTCTTCATATCTAATGCTAGTTGATTCATCAATGATCTCGTGTCAAATGAATCAACATGATCCTGACTGAGATAGGCCCCTCCCGTTGTTTTAGTGTGTGTTATGTTTTAGGAGTTTGGTTCTTTGTATCAAATCTCTAACATGCATTAATACCTATATTTTTATTTCCCGACCTCAGATAGTTGTGACTTCTACATAAGTTCAATTATAATTGCTTAACATAAAGCTAAATTTGACCAAAAAGGCATAATATTCTTGTAAGTAAGATTGTAAATCTCCCATTCTTCATGGCATTGTGTGAAGACTTGACCTTTTTTCCTTTCATGAGAGCTAGTGGCATACTTGTTGATTTATCCAAGTTAGATCCCTACTCATGGATGATGTCTTGGTTCAAGAATTCATACTAATGAATGAATGATTGAGTGTTCTCTAAAAGAATGGATTAATCAATTCAAACTCTTCACTAAAATTTGACTAACACTTTATTAATGTTGCTTTACTTTCAAGTCATTTACTTAATGCACTTTAAATTCCAGTACCTTTATCATTCATCTGCCATTTACATTTCATGCAACTTGTTTATGTTTCAGTCCTTTTCACTTTTCTCATTTGAGCCATATCTTGTGTTTGTATATTTTATTTGCTTGTGACTTTGTTTTTGCTTGTGGTCTTATGACCTTAAAACACCTAATAACAATAAAAACCCTAAAAAATGCCTTGATGGATTGTTGGACTTTATCTAAACTTTTGGACTTAGGATATGCAACTTCCCTATGCTTTGAGGACTTAGCCAATGCCATTATTTGAGACTGGGCTATATTTGACTATGCCTTCCATCTGATGCAAGCCTTGAATGACCTTGATTCATCTGTCACTTTGTCTCTGTGCTTAATTGTTATCCTGGTATTATTGTCGATGTCTGATGATTGTTATGAGTTGACTAAGAGATATTTTTCATTTGATACAATGGAAGACTGCTAGATATTGTATTGCTTGCTTGGATATTATGGCTATCTTTATTTGATGCCTTGGTCTTCATATGGTTTGCTTGGATAATTGATTATGCTTGTTGCTTGCTAAAGTCCAAAGGAAAATGGGTTTCTATATGATATTCTTGTCTGTTGGATTGCATCTCATTGGTCAGATCTTTTCAACTCTCAACTTTTAATTTTTTTGTCTAGGATTGTCCCTTCATTTCCTCCCACTTCTTAAATTTCAAAATCTCCCCCTATTTTCAAAAACTTTTTTTGTTTGTGTTTTCTAACTTAAACATATTCTAATAATTAGAAACTTTGGCCTTATGCTGACGAATGTTTAAATGTTTTCTTAATCAAACTTGTGAATGAACTTAACCATATTGACTTCAATTTCAAAAAGACAAAAAGAACTAACAACCTCATTCAAGTCTTTGGCCTTTTCTTCCTTCTCTGACAAACTTTCTTTGTTAAAATCAATTCACCAACTTCTTTGACATTTTTACCACGAACGACGGGGTTTTGAGCCCTCATTTTTATGTTGGTACGTAGGCATAAGACCAAAGGTCTTGTCATACACAAAAATATAATTAATGAATTCTTTTCTCATCTCTCTACTATATATTTTTATCAAACATCATTTTGACCAAATCACTTGCACACAAAAAGGGCTCCCTAGGAGTACATAGGACACTTTGGGTGCTAACACCTTCCCTTTGTGTAACCAACCCCCTTACCAGTAATCTCTGACATTTTATTAGTTTTGATTTGAAAACTTCTTATATTTGGGTTTTGTTCATACTTTTTCCCTTTTCCTTTGGAAACAATAAAAGCGCGGTGGGGACTCTGGTTTTATTTACGTCAAGTATATCCATAGCTTGATGGTCATGAATTTACCGCTACAAAAATTAAGTGGAGGCTCTGCTGGGGACCTCTGTCCTCAGTGGGTTTAGCCTAATATTTTGTGTGTATATATTTGTATATTTGATGTTTGTTTGTATATATTGTTGTGTGATACTCTATCTGTTATGCTTGGTGATCTCTATGTGGTGAGATAAGTTCTAACCCGAACTTGAGTGAAATTTAAGATAGGACGGTGGTATAGTCATGTTTGTTTTGAAGGAGTAGTCCTGAAAGAGTTGACATGAGATCCCCCACTCAGTGGAGACCTCTTTGAAGTTACTGATGTCACACGAGTAAGTCGTGGATAGACAGCGTCATGGGAAGCTCTTATCTATATTATCTACTAATATGGTTAAAGGACTTCTGAGTGTCTTGGTTCAGTTCTATGACCCTCTTTATCGGTGCTTTACTTTTCCCGACTATCAGCTTGTGCCCATGTTGGAGGAGTATGCCTATCTCTTGGGTATACCCATATCCATCAAGGTACCTTTCGATGGATTGGAGAAGATCCCGAGATCTCATGTCATAGCTGAAGCTCTTCATCTGAAGAAATATGAGATTGATGCTCATTTGGTGAAGAAATGAGCGATTCTTGGATTGACTTATGATTTTCTCATTTGTAGAGCTACTATTTTTTCCCAAGCTGGTAGCATGGATGCTTTTGAAGCTATCTTGGTACTGCTCATCTATGGTCTAGCTTTGTTCCCTAACATTTACGATTTTGTTGATGTTAACGCCATTAGAATTTTCTTGATTGGGAATCACGTTCCGACTCTGTTGGGTGACATCCATATATCTTTGCATTTGAGGAATTCTAAAGGTGGTGTGACTATTGTGTATTGTGTTCCTCTTTTGTACAAGTGGTTTATTTTACACTTGCCTCAGACGCCTACTTTCTTGGAGAACCGACAATGTATGTGATGGTCCCAGAGACTTATGTATCTCACTAATGATGATATTGTTTGGTATGATTATGCATTGGGTAGCTTGGATATTATTGACAGTTGTGGTGAGTTCTCTAATGTGCCTCTCATTGGTATACAAGGAGGAATCAACTACAACCCAACATTGGCACGTCGTCAGCTTAAGTTCCCCTTGAGAGATAAGCCTAATAAGGTTCAGTTAGAAGGTCCATTCTATCAAGAGGGTAAAGACCCCCAACTTTTGAAGAGTAGAATGGTGCGTGCTTGGCACAATGTGCATAGGAAAGAAAGATCCGAGCTTGGTCCATGCAACTTTGTAGCTTTGAAAACTTACACTATCTGGGTGAAGAGAGAGATTTGGAGCTCAAGATGTCGTATGCTTGTGATAGACCTATCTTTGTGGTTGTGGCTGAGCCATCAACTCTCCCTAACCAATATATAGAGGAGTTGGAAGACGCACTTGCCAAGATGAAGCAAGAGAGAGATTTATGGGAAGAGTTGTTCCATGCTTTGAACAGAAAGCATGAGGAGTTGTAGCTTGGGTTGAAAGACAAAGATGCGCTTATTGAGATTCTTGAGGATGTGTAGTGAAGAGACAAAGAGAGCCATAGGGTTTAGTTGCCTCTAGTATGCCTTAGCCTTCCGGTTCTTGGAAGAAAATTGTTGATCAGCTTGTCCTTGAGAAGGCTCAGATGAAGACATCCTTTGAGTCAGAGATTTGATGCATCCAAAGGAAGTATGCTCCCATAGCCAGATCATTTGATGCAGTTGCTAGGCATCCTTAGGATGATAGTTTCCTTCTCTCTTGTAATTGTATTTTGGTTTATGAAATTGTACTAAGTGTAATCCTTCCAATTTTATGAATAAAAAGAGATTTTATGGTCAATTGGATTGTTATTATTGATTATTTTTATTAATAATTGAAAATATTTGCAAGTAAGACTTCATATGTTCCTTGAAATTAAAAACAATAAAAAACATTGCATTTCATGCATCATTGGCATAACAGGTTTCTTCCTCCAGGTGTCTTATCAGTTCTTCTTTTATGTATCAGCCAAGTTGACTCATCACTATAACACCCAAGATAATCGACTAAAGATAATAGAACACCTTGAAAAAGAGAATAGAGAGCTGAAGGATGATATTTCCAGACTCACAGCCTTGATGGAGTCTGTAATAGCTTTTCAGAACCAACCGTCTCCACCTCCTGCAACTCCTTCTCCTCAGAGGACTGTCATTTCGGAGACTGCTTTATCATTTGTGCCTGTCATTGCTGGCCAGTCTATCCCTTGCATTCTTGCTGGGTTCTCATGGGGAATGCCACCAAATTTTGTGCCTGAAGGATATGCACCAACATTTGCTTTTGTGTCGGCATATAGCCCGGTCCTGTCAGTGCCTCCTCATATTGTTCATACTCTTCCTCGTGATGAGGACATCGTTTAACACTCTGAGCCGTCTGAAGGTTAAAATGTTTATGAGAAGATGGATGAGATGAAGGATCAGTTTCTTGAGTCGCGCAAGGAATTGAAGACCCTAAGAGGGAAGGATTTATTTGGTAAGAGTGCCGATGAGCTGTGTCTAATGCCTAATGTCAAGATCCCGGTGAAGTTCAAGGTCCCAAACTTTGAAAAATATAAGGGGAATACTTGTCTGTTAAGTCATCTTGTCATGTATGCAAGAAAGGTTTCTACCCAAACCGATAATGACCGGCTGCTTATTCACTACTTCCAAGATAGTGTGACTGGAACTGCCCTTAGATGGTACATGGGCCTGGACAGTGCTAGCGTCCGTACTTTTAATTACTTGGGCGTGGCCTTTATCAAACAATATAAGTATAATGTTAATATGGCGGCAGATAGAGATCAGTTGAGGTCGATGTCTCAGAAGGACAAAGAGACATTCAAAGAATATTCTCAAAGATGGAGGGAGTTGACCACTCAGATTAGTCCGCCTCTGGAAGAAAAGGAGATGACTAAGGTATTCATGAAGACATTGAGTTCATTTTACTATGAACGTATGATTGCAAGTTCCCCAAATGCTTTTACCGAGATGATAAACATGGGGATTGTTAGACGGTGTGGCTAGTGATCGAGAGGGGGGGGGGGTGAATAGATCACCTCTTTGAAATTTAACGGATTTAAAGTTTTATCAGAGTTTTTAAAGTTGGCGGAAAATATCAGTCCCGAATCGACTTCCGTCTATTCTGAACCGCTACTAGAAAACCGGACACACGAGTTTAATGCTGGATTTTAATAAGAATGACAGAAATAATCAACACCAGAATTTTAGCTAATTGAATGCACTTATCATTAAAGTCTATTTCCAATGAATAAAACCTAGCTAACAATTTTGTCAAACAGTTGGTGTGTATGTGATCAATGATGAACAACAGTAGAGTTTAATTAAAAAGGTTTTCTTACCACTGCTGTCTTGCAAAAAGAACAGTCACAACACACTAACTGAAATTGCGAAAGCTGTTTTAAACGTAAAGAGGAGTAAGGTAAGAATACGATACGCAGAGATTTGGTAAGGAAGTTCCCCACGTCGTCCTCGCGTGTGGGTACGTCTCCCTCTCAATTTCAAATGAAATTGAGAACTTTGATTATCAATTATTGCCGAATTCGTTGGTACAAGGTTATGATACAAAGACAGAATTCTAAATTCCAAGAACTTCTTCTTGTATGAACCTTCACTTGATCTGAGCACGATCAAGAATTTCCTCCACGAAATTGCAAACAATTCACCGGTTCCACGACCTGCTTGCGAAATCCCCCGATCTCCAAACGCAACGCTGCGGCTGAATCTGTTCTGCAAACGTGACTCACAAACCCTCAAGAACACTCCAGTTCTTGAAGGATAAACCAGTAGGTTTTTCCTCGAAACCCCCTTCAATCTTCAACTCAGCTAGATCCTCGATCGTTCCACTGCAAACCACAGCTAGATCCTTGATCGTACCACTGAACGTTATCTCGATAGTCCTTTAATCCAGAGAACAAGAATGGTTATGTGTTGATGTTCTTGAAGAAAAGTGATTGAGAAGATGAAGAAGATGAAGTCTCTTTCAGGTTTCTATGTGCTCTCAAACAATTGCTGCTACACTGCTTTTGATCTTGTGTTCAATTGTTTTTCCCTCAAAGAATTCGTGTTTTTCACTGCTGTCACAACATCTCTTATATATGCTGAAAAACAGAAACTGTTAGAGCACAAAACAGACTTATGCATTGATACATGAGAGTATGCATCGATGCATACTGTAAGATAAGTGAGTTTTTGGTGAATTGAATTAAGCATGGATCGATGCATAATTCGTATGTATTGATGCATATGACATTTCAACTAACATGCATCGATGCATAATTCGTATGCATTGATACATAGGACATTTCAACTAATCATGGATCGATGCAAGGCACGTATGGATCGATCCATAGAGCATTTTTCCTGTCCATGTATCGATACATGACTCGTATGCATCGACGCATACTGAGCAAAAAAGTTTTGTGATTTGCAACATGCTGTATGTATCGATGCATAGGCTTATGTGTTGATGCATACTGACACAAAATGGATTTTATGAGTTCTTTTAAGAGATGTATCAATGTAGGTCTTTATGTACAGTCATGCAACAATAGAATGGGATAAAAACACAGTAAAAACACAAATGTATCATGTAAGGTAATGCACAACCAACATTTGGATGATGATCACACAATTTGCTATCATTCAAAATTTATTCAAAGTAAAGAATTTTCTCACAAACTCCCCCTTTTTGATGATGGCAAATTTTTGGCAAGATGTGTGATACTCCCCCTGAGTTTGTGCATGTCTGTCAACATCTGCATTTCTCCCCCTTTGTCAACATCAAAAAGAAGAAAAAAAACAGGTTTATCAAGGCAACATGTAGCAGAACACAGCAAAATTGATAGATAAGCTAACAATCACACAGAATGAAGCTTACAAAGTAAAGAATCACTCACAAAGAATGACAAATAAGGGCAATAACATCAGAAGTAAACAGAAGGTTATAAGCATTTAAGTAGTATGAACAAGTTTAAGAATTACATAAGCTAAACCATATATTGTGCAACAATAAGAAACTTAAGCAACATGAAAAAAATGCATTTAATCCAAATAGCAGTCAGTATGTGTCGATGCATATGGCCATGAATCGATCCATAGCATGCAATTTTGTTTTTAAAGGGTTTATGTATCGATACAAACGACGGATGGATCGATACATCCTGAACCAGTTTTGAGAAATTTGAAATGCATAAGATATGAATCGATGCATACATGTTTGGATCGATACATACTGATGCCAAACCAGATTTTAATGAATTTTTGTGCAGTATGGATTTGCATTATGCCCAGAAGTATGATTCACAAATCAAAATTTTTAATGTTCAAACAGTATAAGCAAAAAAACTTTTGTTCTAACATACACAATCATATAATTCTAAATGAGATATAGATAGGAGTGATATTACCTCTGTTGGTGTAACCTTGTGAGGAATAAGTATAATCTAAAACAAATCTCATCAAACTAGGTGAGGCATAATAAAAATAAGAAGAAACATGCTTATCCTTATCCAGATTTCCGTTGGTAGGCATAGGGGTGTCAATTGATTTTGAGTCATTCATTCCAAAGCGCTTGAGTAGTTCTCTGCAGTATTTTGTTTGACATACTGCTGTACCCTCATCAAGTTGCTTTATCTACATTCCTAGGAAGTAATTCAGCTCCCCCATGAGACTCATCTCAAATTCACCCTGCATAACCTTAGAGAATTCTTCGACCAAGTGTATGTTAGTTGAACCAAAAATTATATCGTCTACATAAACTTGAACTAAAAGGATGTGCTTTCCTTTGTGCTTAATAAAGAGAGTATTATCCACTTTACCTCTTGAATATCCAAGATCAATTAGAAATTTGCTAAGCCTTTCATACCAAACCCGAGGGGCTTGTTTAAGACCATACAAAGCTCGTTTTAATTTGTAAACATGATCTGGATTTTCAGCATTCTCAAAACCAGGAGGTTGTGAAACATATACCTCTTCATTTATGACACCATTAAGAAAAGCACTCTTTACGTCCATTTGGTAAAGCTTAAAGTCCTTAGAACACGCATAGGTAAGCAAAAGACGTATAACTTCAAGGCGAGCAACTGGAGCATAAGTTTCCTCATAGTCTATGCCCTCCTCTTGGTTATACCCTTGTGCTACTAAACGTGCCTTGTTCCTAGTAATCACTCCGTTTTCATCAAGCTTATTTCTAAAAACCCACTTAGTGCCTATGATATGATGATCTCGCGGACGAGGGACAAGTTCCCAAACGTCATTTCTTTTAAATTGATTAAGCTCTTCTTGCATGGCCATTAGCCAAAATTCATCAATCAAGGCCTCTTTGGCATTTTTAGGTTCTACTTGTGAAACAAACGCGAAGTGAGAACAAAAGTTACTTATCTTAGAACGGGTCATTACTCCCTTTGAAATGTCTCCCAAGATGTTGTCAATGGGATGGTCTTTTGAGGATTTCCAAGATGTTGGAAGATCATTCACTTCAGCTGTCTTTTCTTCCCCATTTTCTTCATGACTAGTATCTTCCTCCTTCTCATGGGCAGTTGTTTTGGACTGATCAGTTTCCTCAACAGCTTCCTTGAGTATGTCTTCTGTAGATACACCTGCGTCATCAAAAGAAATACCTTTTCCGACATTTTTCGGATAAGACTCATCAAAAGAAACGTAGACAGATTCTTCAACAGTAAGTAAACGCTTATTATATTATTTACTCTTACTCCCTTAAACACAATGTTCTGTTCAGCATGTTCAATTATGCAGCAAGTTTTTGTGAAAGAAACTTTATAACCCTTGTCACGCAATTTGACTTATGCTTAACAAGTTGTGTTTAAGCCCCTTTACTAAATGGACATCAGAAATAGTAGTGGTAGAGGGATTACCTACACTACCTTTGCCGAGTATAGCTCCTTTGTTATTGTCTCCATAAGTAACATATCCCTTCTTCTTTGCTTTGAAGTCTATGAAAAGCGATATGTCACCGGTCATGTGCCTTGAGCAGCCGCTGTCAAGAAACCATCTTCTATCTACGGAAGCAAGGCACTCATCCTACAATATCAAAAGAGAGAAGTTGGTACCCAATTTTCATTGGGTCCGAGTGGGTAAGTGCTAACATGGTTGCCTTTTGGCTTCCATTGATAAATACCTTTAGGAACAAGAAATCTCCTAAACTTGCATTTCTCAATGGTATGGCCAGCACGACAACAATAATGACATAAACCATGATGATGCGTTTGTTTATTCTTGTTCATTAAATCCTTTGGAATAAAAGAGTATTTTGCATATGGAGGATTTAATGACTTCTTAAACAACCTAGAGTCAACGGCATAAGTAACCTTAGGTTGTAACGCTTTCTCTAATTTGACCTTGAGAGTGTTTACCTCTTTTTGCCAAATATGACAAGCGTCACAATACCTAACTTTACTACATCCATCAATGTCAATATATTTTGAATTTTCTGCAATACTAGCTTTTAATGATTCTAAAGCATTTTCAGCTTTGTATACTTTACCTTCCAGAAATGAAAAAAATTGTTTATCGGAAGATAATCTTTTAAAAGCATCTACAGCTTCGTTATGCAGTTTTTCAAAAGCTATTTTCAGTTCAACAAAAGTCATAGAAGAGAAATTATTATAATAGGCTTGTTTTACCTTTTTATCATTGATTTTCTTCTTGTGGTAGGACAGATTTTTGGTGTGAACCGTAAGGCACAAATTTGCGGTTTCATCACTATCACTTGAACTTTGTGTGCTTGATGAATCACTATCACTTTCCCATGCAATGTAAGCTCTTCTTTGCTTGTTATACCCTTTTGGTGGAGCTTTTCCTTGATCCTTATACTTCATAGGACAATCTGTTTTATAATGTCCAGATTTACCACAATTAAAACAAGATCCTCTTCCTCTACTCTTCTTATTCTCTTCCTATTTTGAATCTGTAGATTGTCTTCGAAACTTCATGAGATTTTTGTCGGAATGCTTGACTCCGTTCTTTCGAATGAATCTATTATATCTCCTCACAAAATGTCTCATTTCCTCATCATCCGAATCTTTGTCACTACTAGAATCATTGTCACTTTGCTCTTTTCGTGAGGACTTAGAGCTAGAGGCCACAAGAGCTATTGGCTTCTTCTCTCCCTCTTTGTCTCTTTTCTTCTCCTTTTCCTTCTTACTTTTGTTCTCATATTTTTCAAGACTTTCCAATGCTTGCTGATGTTCTTCCAGCTTTCCAAACAGAGTTGTAATCGTAAGTGTCGTTAGATCGTTGGCTTCCTTAATAGCTGTTACTTTAGGTAGCCATTCCCTGCTAAGACACCTCAGAATTTTATTAGTAGCAATTTCATTGGAAACAGGTTTTCCAAGTGCATTCAACCTATTAGTGAGATGAGTGAATCTCTTTTGCATGTCGGAGATAGATTCTCCGTGTTTCATGCGAAAGAGCTCAAACTCTTGATTAAGTGTGTTAATGCGGGACTGTTTTACTTCAGTCGTACCCTCATGGACAACTTCTAAGGCATCCCACATTTCTTTAGCTGTCGTGCAATGGGATACTCGATAATACTCATCAACACCAAGTGCTGAAATTAGTATATTTCGAGCTTTCCAATCACACGACCACTTTTTCTCATCTTTCTCATTCCAATCAGCTTCTGGTTTAGGAACTATGGCGCCAGCCGCATTTGTCATTGTAATTTGAAAAGGACCATTTTCAATGGCAGCCCATACTAGCCTATCCACAGAATTTATATGAACTCGCATGCAGTCTTTCCAGTAGCCATAATTTTCACCGTTGAAAATAGGCGCTCTATTATACGCCCTCTTTGGTTCAGAATCCATACTGTTACAGGCAGCCACAGAGCACCAGCGAACCGGCGCTCTGATACCACTTGTTAGACGGTGTGGCTAGTGATCGAGAGGGGGGTGAATAGATCACCTCTTTGAAATTTAACGGATTTAAAGTTTTATCAGAGTTTTTAAAGTTGGTGGAAAATATCAATCCCGAATCGACTTCCGTCTATTTTGAACCGCTACTAGAAAACCGGACACACGAGTTTAATGCTGGATTTTAATAAGAATGACAGAAACAATCAACACCAGAATTTTAGCTAATTGAATGCACTTATCATTAAAGTCTATTTCCAATGAATAAAACCTAGCTAACAATTTTGTCAAACAGTTGGTGTGTATGTGATCAATGATGAACAGCAGTAGAGTTTAATTAAAAAGGTTTTCTTACCACTGCTGTCTTACAAAAAGAACAGTCACAACACACTAACTGAAATTGCGAAAGCTGTTTTAAACGTAAAGAGGAGTAAGGTAAGAATACGATACGCAGAGATTTGGTAAGGAAGTTCCCCACGTCGTCCTCGCGTGTGGGTACGTCTCCCTCTCAATTTCAAATGAAATTGAGAACTTTGATTATCAATTATTGCCGAATTCGTTGATACAAGGTTATGATACAAAGACAGAATTCTAAATTCCAAGAACTTCTTCTTGTATGAACCTTCACTTGATCTGAGCGCGATCAAGAATTTCCTGCACGAAATTGCAAACAATTCACCGGTTCCACGACCTGCTTGCGAAATCCCCCGATCTCCAAACGCAACGCTGCGGCTGAATCTGTTCTGCAAACGTGACTCACAAACCCTCAAGAACACTCCAGTTCTTGAAGGATAAACCAGTAGGTTTTTTCCTCGAAACCCCTTCAATCTTCAACTCAGCTAGATCCTCGATCGTTCCACTGCAAACCACAGCTAGATCCTTGATCGTACCACTGAACGTTATCTCGATAATCCTTTAATCCAGAGAACAAGAATGGTTATGTGTTGATGTTCTTGAAGAAAAGTGATTGAGAAGATGAAGAAGATGAAGTCTCTTTCAGGTTTCTATGTGCTCTCTAAACAATTGCTGCTACACTGCTTTTGATCTTGTGTTCAATTGTTTTTCCCTCAAAGAATTCGTGTTTTTCACTGCTGTCACAACATCTCTTATATATGCTGAAAAACAGAAACTGTTAGAGCACAAAACAGACTTATGCATTGATACATGAGAGTATGCATCGATGCATACTGTAAGATAAGTGAGTTTTTGGTGAATTGAATTAAGCATGGATCGATGCATAATTCGTATGTATTGATGCATATGACATTTCAACTAACATGCATCGATGCATAATTCGTATGCATTGATACATAGGACATTTCAACTAATCATGGATCAATGCAAGGCACGTATGGATCGATCCATAGAGCATTTTTCCTGTCCATGTATCGATACATGACTCGTATGCATCGACGCATACTGAGCAAAAAAGTTTTGTGATTTGCAACATGCTGTATGTATCGATGCATAGGCTTATGTGTTGATGCATACTGACACAAAATGGATTTTATGAGTTCTTTTAAGAGATGTATCAATGTAGGTCTTTATGTACAGTCATGCAACAATAGAATGGGATAAAAACACAGTAAAAACACAAATGTATCATGTAAGGTAATGCACAACCAACATTTGGATGATGATCACACAATTTGCTATCATTCAAAATTTATTCAAAGTAAAGAATTTTCTCACAGGGATGATATTGGAAGAAGGAGTCTGAGAAGGACGATTATCCAAAGATGAAGCATCAACAAGCAAGAAGTATGTTGGTATCTTCTCCAAAAAGAAAGAAGGAAAAACTAATGAAATATCAGTAGGGAGGTAAAAGAGGCCTCATGTGAGGAAGAATTCCTATTCCCGCCAACATCAACATCAAGTATTATCAGTGATCCCAGTCTTTACCAATAATTCAACCAATCAATCAGTTCCTATTCAACAACAACATCAACAACAACCACAACAACGTACCAACAATAACAACAACAATCATCATCAAAACTTTGAGAGGAAGCAGGTCTCTTTTTCCTTATTCCTATAATGTATGTAGAGCTATACCCGTCCTTGGTAGTCAAGAATCTTATCCAACCAAGGAACCCTCCTCAAATTCCTAAGCCACTGCCATGGTGGTTCAAACTGGACTTATATTGTGCTTTTCACCAGGGAGCTCCTGGTCATGATATTGAAAATTGTTATCCCCTAAAGTATGAAGTTCAAAAGTTAGTCAAGAGTGGTATGGTGTCCTTCAAGGATAGAGCGCCGAATGTCAAAGCCAACCCGTTGTCTGCTCATGGCAATGCTTCTGTGAACATGGTAGACTGTTGTCATGGGAATTTTAGGGTATTTTATATGCGTTGTATTTGTGGGTCCTTGGTGGAGATTCATAGAGATTTGTGCCTGGTGAGCCATTGTGAACATGACCATGATGGTTGTGTTATTTGTAGCTTTAACCCTCGTGTCTGTGTAATTGTTAAAAGAGATATTCAAAGGTTGATGGATGAGAATGTTATTCAGGTTCAACAATCGAGGTATATGGGAGATGATGTGAACATCATCATGCCGGTATTTAAAACCTCTGAGTGGGTTGTTATTCAATTTAATAGCAGTAGCAAGAAAGAAAATAGATTGGTATTGTTGTTGGTTATACGGTTAGCGGGCCCTGTCCCATATGCATCAGATAAAGTTGTTCCATACAAGTATAATGCCACCATGATTGAAAAGGGTCAAAATGTTCCTCTCCCAGTTACAGATTCAGTGGTGAGTATCGCAGATGTAGTGAAGGTGACCCGTAGTGGTCGTGTGTTCAGTCCAGTTTTTCCTAAAGTTGTGGAAGATGTTTCCATGGGGAAGAAGGCAGAGATTCCTGCACTTGATTCAATTAGTGCTTCAACATGGAAGTCTGGTGAATCCAGCAAGTTGAAGGCTAATGATAATGATGAGGTATTACCTATGATCAAGAGAAGCGAATTCAACGTTGTAGAGCAGTTGCTTCAAATGCCGTAAAAAAATTATGTGCTATCATTATTCATGAATTCTGAGGCATACAGGGAAGCCTTGCAAAGGGTATTGGAACAAGATTATGTGGAACATGATGTTACTGTGGATCAGTTTGACTATATTGTTGCCAATATTACTTCGTGTAACAGTTTGAGCTTTTGTGAAGAAGAACTTCCCGAGGAAGGTAGAAATCACAATTTGGAACTTCATATTTCAATGAATTGCAAGGAGGATGCTCTGTCCAATGTGTTGGTTGATACTGGGTCATCATTGAATGTGTTTCCAAAGACAACTCTAATAAGACTTTCTTATCAAGGCGCTCCGATGAGGTACAGTGGCGTAGTTGTTAAAGCGTTTTGTAGTGGTAAACTCATGACCATCAAGCTATGGATAAGCTTAACGTCAATAAAACCATAATCGCCATCAGGCTTTTATTGTTCCAAAGGAAAAGGGAAAAGTACGAAAAAAACCCAAAGATAAGAAGTTTTCAAATCAAAACTAATAAAATGCCAGAGATTACAGGTAAGGGGGTTGGTTACACAGAGGAAAGGTGTTAGCACCCAAAGTGTCCTAGGTACTCCTATAGAGCCCTTTTTTATGTGTGCATATGTTTTTGGTATAAATGATGTTTGAGAAAAATAGAGTGTGGGGATTAGAAAAGAATTCATTTATTATATTTTTGTGTTTGTCAAGACCTTTGGACTTGTGCTTACATACCAACATAAAAATGAGGGATCAAAACCTCGTAGTTCGTGGTAACAATTTCAAAGTGGGTGGATTTCTTTTAACAAAAGTTTTAATAAGAAAAAGGCACAAAAGGCCAAAAAGTTTGAATGAAGTTGTTAGTTCTTTTTGTCATTTTGAATTTTTAAGTCAATATGGTTAAGTTTATTTACAAATTTGATTTAAGAAAAAGGTTTGAAAATTCATTGGCATAAGGCCAAAGTTTCTAATCATTTTAACAAAGTCTAAGTTTGAAACCACAAGCAAAGAAGATTTTTGAAAAGGGAGAGAGGTTTTGAAATTTAAGAAGTTGGAGAAGATGAAGAGACTATCCTAAGCATAAACTTAAAAGTTAAGAGTTGAAAAGATCTGGCCAATGGGGTGCAATCAAACAGACAAGAATGTCATATAGAAAACCCACTTTCCCCTTGGACTTTGAATCAAGCAATACCCAACAAGCAATTAGCAAATATCAGACATCATAAAAATCAAGGCATCAATTAAAGATAGCCACATCCAAGCAAGCAAATCCCATAGCTATCAGTCTTCTTTGTCTTCTCATGTACCAGATGACATATTCCTTGATCAAATCAGAATAAAGCATTAGACACAAGATCAAAATAATAGTTTACACCAAGACAATGTAGTAGATGAGTTCAGATCAATCCCAAGGCTTGCATCAGATGAAGACTCATTTCACAATAACTTGGTCTTAAAATGTTGGCATTGGCCAAGTCCTTTTTGCACAGGGAATGTTGCCTAATCCTAAGTCCAAAAGTTCATATCAAGATCAACAGTCCATCAAATATTTTTTAGGGTTTTTGTTGTTTATTAAGTGTTTTAAGGTCCTAAGACCACAAACAAGATAAAAATGCACAAACAAATATATACAATCACAAGATATGACTCAAATGAGCAAAGTGAAAATGACATAAACGTAAACAAGTTAAATGAAATGTAAATGGAAATGAATGATAAATGATTGAAAATTAAATTGCATAAAGTAAGTGACTCGAAAGTAAAGAAATATTAATAAGAGTTAGTCAAATGTTAATGGTGTTTTGCCTTTTAATTGATTAAGTCATTCTTTGGAGAACACTCAACCATCCATTCACAAGCATGGATCCTTAAACCAAGATATCTTCCATAGGAAGGAAAAAATGTCAAGTTTCCACACAATACCATGAAGGATGGGAGACTTACAATATCACTTACTAGAATGCTATGCCTTTAGGGTCAAATTTAGCTCTATGTTAAGCAATCGTAATTGGACTTATGTAGAAGTCACAACTATTTGAGGCCAAACAATAGTAATTTAGGTGTTAATGCATGTTAGAGATTTGGTATAATAAACCAAACTCCTAAAACATACCACACACTAAAAGAAAAGATCAAGAGGGATAAACATATCTCATCTATACTTGTATTGGTTTATCTAACACAAGGTCATTGATGAACCAATTAGTCTTAGGATATTTGAGATTTCATTGGTGAATGAGAGGAATGGGAAAGAATAGGGATGGAGATGAAGAGGGAGGGGAGTGAGAGAAACACAAATTGGTCATGAGAGGGATTTTAAAAAATTAAAATCATTCATTCATTTTGGTAGATGAAATGTATATTTCATCAATCCCCTAAATCCAATGATTTTAATCCAAAAAAACTCAAATCAACCTTGACCAAGGCCCAAACAAATAGTCAAACATTACAAGATCATAAAAATGGCTCAACATAATTTTTACACAATTAATCAATTAAATATCAAATTAAAAATGCATTAAAATTCAATTTAATTTGATCAAAACCTAAAATCTCTTCAAAACACCAAATAAATGGCCAAGAGATTTATCCTAGGTCAAACTAGGTCAAAGGACATTAGACAATTTTTTTTATCATTTCTGAAAAGTTATAAGTATTTTTAAACAATTAAAAATATGCACAAAAACATTTAATTAATGAAAAATATCAAAATTAATCCAAAAAATAATTTTAATTCAGAAAATGAAAGAGAAAAATATTTAAAGATTTTTGGTGAAAGTCCCATATTTTTTGGATTAAATGAAATTATTATGAATAAAATAAAATAAATGGAATAAACATAAATTCAAAAATTAAAAAGAAAAAAAAAGGGCCATCAGATCTCCCTCATTAATTGAGGTGGCAGATCTGAAGGCAAAAAGCGCACATTCCACCAACACTTGAGTCAAACGCGTGGCACGGTTGGTAATCACATTGGATGATCAGGATTAGAACGTGGAGAGAAGATATGATGGATAGGAGCAAACCACCACACCACCAGAGCTAGGGCTTCAGTTGTCGTCTCCGGTGGACCTCACCGGACTGGTCCACCACCAACCACCATTAAAATGAAAAACAAAAACATGGATTTAAATAAAAAATGCTCAGGAGCTCGAATCTGGCCTCAATTTTCTCCAATTCCAAGTATATCAAGAGATACAGGGATTTGAATTTTGAGGATCATGAATTGAGTTACTTCGATTTAACCTTAAAGCAACTCAATCTTCTTGCCTAAATTAGTAGGACTTTAGTCAACCAAAAATGACAAAGAATAGTGAAGAATTGAGAGAGAATCGAAGAGATGAAGTTTTTGAAAATTTACCTTCGAGGGAGATTCAACCTTGCTTGATCTTGATTCCAATTGTCCTTGGCTTGGCTTCAGAAGCTTGTAGGAGGTGATTAAGATCAAAGAGAAGCTTGGACTCTTGGAGTTTCAATCTAAAAATAGAATGAGATTTGATGCTCGATTTTCAAATGAAAACCTTCAAGATTATCATTTAATGGTGATGGTTTGGACTGCAGGTTCAAAGCTTAGGCACGAGGTCCTCAATTCTGAGCCATGGGGTTGTATTTATAGCCAATGTGATTCATTTCCACTGATGCTCGATCTGGCTATATATAAAATATAGTCTGTCGGGTACTTGACTGCAAGTGCACAGTCCAGTCGCTTTAGTTTTAAAAGATATTGATCCCACAGGGACCTATGGTCAAACTAGTGTTACTAACGTCACTATGTTTAGCTAAGGGAATGATTAGTAGAAGTTCGGGGGAAAAATAGTAAATCTAAGGGAAATGTAGTTTTAAGAAAGAATTTATGGAAGGAGTCAGTATGCAACGCATTAATTGTCAGGGATTCGATAAGTCACCGGTGAATAGTTTAAATGCCAAATATCTCTCAGTAGAAAATATTTATTTGAAAAGCTTTATCCCACACTCTCGTGGTTGTTGATTCGGCCTGTAGCTTTAAGTCAGAATGTACGCTCTCGCTGTCCCATTTGAAGTTAAAATTACTTTTTGAAAATAAATAAGTTCTAATTGCTTTTAAAATGCTCTCGCTGTTTTTAAACTCAATGCCTAATTTTTACTATCCAGCTCGAGCCTCACGCTCTCGCGATTGTTGGTTCTCACCTTAGCTAATTTCCCACTCTCGTGGCAAAACCGTATTAAATAGCTTTTCATACTTTTGTGATAAAGTTAATTTAATTTAAATTAAAAACTTCATCCTAAAAGATTGTTTGAGAAAAAGGGTTTTCACCAATTATTATTAAATCCCATCAAATTAAATTGCTACATACCGATACCGGTAATTTAGCCAGACATGTTAAATAAAGCAAACACAACGCATATACAGATCAACATTGCGACAAACATGACTATAATGATAATTGGGCAATAATAATAATCCAATAAAAACCTGGCAATCGAAGTAATAGAGTATAGTGACTCTTGGAGCACTTGAGCAGTCCTCCACAAGTCGGTAGGCTTTTGTTTCTTCAAGACAAATTTCTTACAAAAATTAAATAAAGTGTAGTAGTTCCCCAGTGTAGGAAACTACTACTATGGCTAACTGGAAAATGGAAAGAAAAGGGAAAAACAGAATTCTAAAAAGAATGGCGAATAAACTAAGGCAGCGGAAACAAGGTTGCTGAAAAGAAAATACTAAAAGCTAGAAAGCTGAAAAACTAAATTGCAGAGCGTAAGTGTAAATTTTAGTCGTCCCCAATTTTTCCCATTTTGGTCCTTTATATAGTACTCCTTTAGGTCTTGATGGTTGAGATATTCAAGGAAGACTTGGTTTGAATGAGGAATCCGTGGGAGTAAAGTTGTTGGAGGGAATTTAGGCACGTTTGGGTGCCTGTTGTCGCATTACGCGAAAAATCAAGGGGAAAACAAAACAACAGAGCCGCCACCGTGTGTTATTTATCCCAAAAGAGGGAAAGGAAACGCTCGAAGTAAACCTGGAAAAGACATGGTCTCGCGACCAGAGAGAGATGGGATCGGGAGTCGGTTATGCGTAGGGAAGCTATTAGCACCCCTACGCATCCGTCGTACTCGACGGGATCCACGCTCAAAAGAAAGGATAAAGGTTGCTAAACACTGCTCACAAACATCACACACTGGCTGGAAAGAGACACAGAAACGACAAAAGAAACTAACTCGGCAGGATATCGCATCCTGGGCCTACGTAGTCTGTCAGGCACATACATCAGAGTCGACGTAATTCGGGACAGGGGGAAACGTGCTCGCTAGGATGTCGCATCCTATGCATACGTATCTTCTCTTACAGGAGAAGAATCAGAGCACTCGTAGCTCGGCTAACGCACGCCAAACAAAACCACACAGGAAATCGACTGCCAATCGCTGGACTTACGTCAAACTCCACACAAACAGGCAAACATGGAAACCGAATGCCAATCGCTGGACTTACATCAGACTCCGAACCAACAAACACACACTGGAAACCAACTGCCAATCGCTGGGCTTACGTCAGACTCCAAAAAAGAAAATGGAAACCGAATGCCAATCGCTGGACTTACATCGGACTCTAACCAGAAAAGGAGAAACAACTCACACAAAAAAAAAGGGCGCCCGGAGAGATCAGCTCATCTCCTGCCTACGTACCTCATCTGGTACGAGGATCAGGGCGACGTAGTTCCCCTACGCAGGGAAAAAGGACTAGCCTAACCAGATACAAAGGGAGACACAAACTACTAGGGAGACTACGACTCGAGCCTAGAAGTTGTCATGCATACGATCCCTATGTTAAGGTTGCTATCTAACTTGCACAGGGAGCAAGCTATCCTAAACAGCACAGGCAAAGCAATCATACACACAATTAGCACACACTATATACAAACAAAGTGGGCTCACACAAGGTTAGGCTGTGAAACACAAGCCAACTGGAATCGGGTGAAGTTAGCTCTTAACCCTAACATTGAGAGTTAGGGTGAAGCAGATGAAATGGGAAGTAAGGGTAAGACCTCACAGCTCTTATCCCTGGCCTGGGAGAGCTTCAGACAAATGAAAGTGTGGGAGTTCAGAAAGTTGGAACTCTTCTCCACATATGACTGACTCAACAACGATCTTGGGTTAATATCCCTAATGCATCAACACAAGGTGTATGAGCAAAGTGGACGACACACAGAATAGCAGGAGATGGATTGCACATCTCTTTTATTTGCCAATTTCCTCATAGAGGTCTTTTCCTGCTTGGCACAAAAGTAAACAAACACAAGCATTGCCTCTTAAGGAGGGCTTCAGACAGGTGCCTGCCCAAGTAACAGGACAGGTCTTCCAGACTATATGGAGTTAGAGAGTTATACCTCAAATGTTTAAGCAACCAAGCAAAAGCAAATGCAAGTTCAAAAGAACTTAAGCAACTTATGTACCTGAAAAAAATCTAACTCAATCAGTATACAAGTCAAAAAGTCAAACTCACAATCATAATCAATCAGACAGATAAGCAAGCAATGCAACAAGGTGCAAGGCACCAGATCAAATCAAATGAGCTAAAAGCCACCTACAAATCAACTCAAGATTAGTCAACATTAACCAATTAGTCAACTCAAGCAAGTGAATCAATCCCATTATGGCCATGTACTCCTTAACCTGAAAACAAAGCTCAAACATGAGAGGCAAACCACTAGGTCAAGGCCTAGGGTCAAAGAGGGATAAAAAATTCAAAAGAGAACATGAAATTCAACATGAATCAACCTCAATCAATTAAGAACACAATCCAAAAGGTCTCATGTCAATAGCATCAACCAAATTCATTTCATAAATCAATCATGGCAAGGCATGCAAGTTGAAAGCACATTGAAGCAACATAATGAACAAATGCACATTAATTCAAAAATGATTCAATTAATCTCAAGAAAATTAATGGTTAAACAGAACACATGACATGATCAACACACAAAAAATTAGAGCAATTGAGCAACATTAGGCATGGTAATCAAATTCATAAGGCAAGGCAACCAAAACAAGCTCAAATGTGACACAATTTGGTACACCAATTTAGCACAAGCCTAAACCAGAAATGACAAAGGGTAAAGACTTCAAACCAAAGCCACAATAAACTTCAATATGTCTAGAAACCATGTGCAAAATTTCACATTCATATGATAAAGCACAAGCATTTCACAAATGATTGAAGTTCAAGACTATTCAAAAGCTCACAAATGATCATCCAGAAAGAAAAATCTCAAACAAATCAGAAATGATTCCAAAAATTCCAAGCAAATTCATGAGCATCCACAACATTCACAGGAAGCATCATACAGAAAATCACATCATTTGGAATTCATTTGGCATGGCAAAGAAATTCATCAAGTTGAGCAAGCAAATGTGTGACACACATTGTCACACCTACATTCACATGATCATATCTCAGCAACCACAAATTATAAAAATGCAAACTCAACACTAAAATGTCCAGCAAGATGTCTAGTTTAAGCATGTCAAATTTCAAAAGCATTGGATTAAAACTCATCATTTCACAAATGAAATAGTAGGGCAAGGTCAATAAAACATACATGTGAACTAACCCTAGGTCAAAACAAAATCCAGCCAGGCACAAATTGTGGAAAAATGCTCAAAAAAAACTAGAAACCATAAGGAGCATGATGCAAAATTTCCCACATTATTTGGATTATTATTTATTTAGTTATGAATTTTTAAAGTGAAAGGAAAAATAAAAAATGCATGAAAAGTATGTATAGAATATCATGGAGGGAAAATGCAAAAATGAAATGCAATTTGAAAAAGTGCTGGAGTCAGGATTCGAAGCGAGGCAAAGTTCAAAATGAGGCGCGCTCGCACGTGAAACTCTACGTTTCACTTATCCTATGTGGCCAAGCGCATCAACCGTGACCAATCAATATGCCATGCAACTGCTACGTGGACCAACACATGTCCAGCATTACCACAAACACATGCACAACAATGAAAACGCGCTAGGCAAGATCAAACTGAGTTCTGGAAGCGTAACCCTAGCATCTTCATCATATTCATCATGTTCTTCATGCTCAAGAACAAAAGTGCACAGAAATTCAAAATAATCACATCAATGCGTTCATCTCTCAACATACATCACTAATCCAGGCCTGGTTTGTTCTAATTCAACATGTATCAAGCGAATCGAACACATACATTTTCATACATCAAACTTAAATCTAACATATCTAACTCGTTTCTACATGGAATTCAGTGATCTAAAGCTCAGTTTACTCAGTGATGCAAGATCTACAACAATCATATAACCAATTTAGGAATAGAGGAGATCGATTTCTGACCTAGATGAAGATGCAGAAGTGGAACAGAGTGATTCAGGCCATGAGAAGCTCAAACAGATGCTCCAAAGCTCTTGTATGATTGAATGGATGAAGGTTTGATGTTTACTCGAGCTTGATTCCAACAGAATTCTCAACTGCCATGGATGAGCTTCAAGTTCCAAATAGCTTCCAATTGCACAATTTCCACTGAATCTTGCTTCAATAATGCTCCTCAATGCTTATGGATGATGAATGAATCAAGAACAAAGAAATGTGTGTGGAGAAAATTGATGAAAAGTTTGAGAGGAGAATTTGTGAAAATGGATCTAGATCTGAAAAAGTGATGTGTTAGCAGCAAAACAATTATGCTTAGCTATATATATGCCCTCCTAATCATGTTGTTAATCACACTTAAGCCAATTGCTAATGGATTAGTGAGAATGGAGTGTTTTGGAAAATTTGATAATTCACCCTATGCATGAGATTACCAATGGAACAGTGCACGAATTCCCTTGGAAATTCACTTGAAATGTTGTGTGGAAGCCAAATGCAATGCTAGAATGTGAAAACAATGCATTATTTTTAAATTTGAATTTTCCCTCCAAAATTCAAATGAAAAACCAAGAAAATATGTGATGAGAATGCATGGCTTGTGATGCATGTTTTGGATAGTAGAGATCAAGAGAAAAATGTTGCAAAAAGAGCCATCTCATTTGGCCTTATGGTTTGAAAGTTATGCATGTTTGAAGTTCAAATTCACTTGGCCATGTTTGATCCATATCTTTTCAACCATACATGAGAAGTTCATGATTTTGGAGTTTTTGGAAAGGGGAGAAAAAGATCTTCAACTTTCATGTTGGACAAAATTTCATTTGAAGCTTTCTTGATGATGTAATCTTGAGGAGAATACCTTTCCATTTTTGGCAATTTCAAATTACAGGTCACTTACTATTTTTGGAAAGTTTTTATCTGACCTCAAATTCTTCAATGTTGATGTTTGAAATGTCAAATGAGACTTGTATGGACATGAATGAGGCCTCTCTAACCATCTCCCATCTTCAAATCCATGGTTGAACTGACAGTTGACTTTGGTTGACTTTCTAGGGTTTCAGATGAATTGCATCTTGACTAATGAGCTTTGAACATCCAAGCTTTGGCCAAATCACTTCAAAATGATCCTTGAATCATATGAACTCCTTGAACCAACCCTAGGGCTTTGATTCCATAGGAAATGCCCTTGCTTACTTGCACAACTGAATCTCCTGAGCAGTCTTGACTGATGACTTGGTAGACTATGCAATGGACAATGCAAATGTTAATGACCTAAAATGAAAATGTATATACAAAATGGGAGGTGCAAATTTGAGGTGCTACAGATGCCCCTATTCAATCAACTGGGAACCCGAACGGATGAGAGCAACGACTGTCAGACCTTCAGGGTAAACAGGGATTGAATACCAAAGAACCGTAGAAATTTGCACTCTACGGGGATCCAAGAACAGAAAATTCACCCATGGCAACTTCCACTGGGATATGATATTTATTACTGGGGATTTTGATTTTTCTCTCTCAAAGGTACAACCACATCCATACATCGAAAGACGATGAATGGGAATAGAAGTCACAAGCAGACGTCAACGGACGACCAGGAAAAACTCGACGTTTACCGAAACCAACGGAGAGGTAACCAGACATCAACGGATGAACTGGGAAAGGTATACAACCATACATCAACGGACGAAAGGGAGAAGCTCGACGTTTATCGACACCAACGGAGAAGGAGACCAGACATCAACGGATGAATGGGAAGACTCGACCAGACGTCAACGGACGAACGGGAGAAGCTCGACGTTTATCGACACCAACGGAGAAGGAGACCAGACATCAACAGATGAATGGGAAGACTCGACCAAACGTCAACGGACGAACGGGAGAAGCTCGACGTTTATCGACACCAACGGAGAAGGAGACCAGACATCAACGGATGAATGGGAAGACTCGACCAGACGTCAACGGACGAACGGGAGAAGCTCGACGTTTATCGACACCAACGGAGAAGGAGAAGCTCAACGTTTATCGACACCAACGGAGAAGGAGAAGCTCAACGTTTATCGACACCAACGGAGAAGGAGAATCTACTGGGGAAAAGGTCACAACCAAACGTCAACAGACGATTGGGAAAAACTCAACGTTTATCGAAACCAACGGAGAGGTGACACAGACATCAACGGATGACCTGTGGGGAGGATACAACTATACGCCAACGGACGAATAGGAAAAACTCAGCGTTTATCGAAACCAACGGAGAGGTAACCCTACTGGGGAAGAAACAACTAGACGTCAACGGATGACTAGAAAAAACTCAACGTTTATCGAAACCAACGGAGAGGTAACCAGACATTAACGAATGACTGGAAAGAAAGGGATACAACCAGACGTCAACAGACGAATGGGAAAAACTCAACGTTTATCGAAACCAACGGAGAGGTAACCCTACTGGGGAAGAAATAAGGGTATTACGAACATCGAAAGATGATGTTTACCGACATCAAAAGAAGACCAGACATTGACCGATGACTGGGGTAGGACTCGATGTTTACCGATACCGAAAGAATGGTGTTTACCGGTACCAAAGAAAGAACACACGCGGGTGCTGACACGACACTTACCGGTATCAC
Source organism: Lathyrus oleraceus (assembly GCF_024323335.1). NCBI lineage: Eukaryota > Viridiplantae > Streptophyta > Magnoliopsida > Fabales > Fabaceae > Lathyrus > Lathyrus oleraceus. The sequence goes on along the minus strand of NC_066585.1, from coordinate 322,936,884 downwards.
GGGGATGACATCTACGTATGTCAGGGCAAGGCTAAACACTTGCTGGGGATCTCACTGGGGAGAAACAAGCTTTCCTTCACACACGAATGAGGAAATAAACCTCTCTGGGGAGTTACCAATCCTGAATGCTGTCAGGAGCAACTGTAGCAAACGTGCCGTACAAATGTTGAAAAAAGATCCGCCTCTGCCGGGGATATAGTCTGATTAGGTTTCAACACATGAACGCATATGTTTGAATTTTTCTATGGCGTAATGCTCCATATTGAATGGAAATGCTACGCAATTTAAGGATGTAATGATTACTATATGCATAATGCAAAAATGGTGAACTCCGGCTGGGAAGCCAGAACTGATCAGATACTCCAACTCTGTGGGGAGACTCTGCTTGAGGAGTACTCTGCGGGGAGAGCACCGATTTCTCACTCATGCTGGCAAAATAACACCACCGCTGGGGGAAAAGATCCCAATCCACTCAGGGACTTTGCTTGGGGAACCACCAAGGCGACTTTACATGGGAGAGCTGCCAATCCACAAGTATGATAAACTCTGCTGGAGATAATCTTCACAGAACCTGATCCACTCGGGGAACCTGCTGGGAAAAATCATCAACACAAATCTATGCTCGGGAGATATGCTAGGGAAAACTTCACAACCCTGACGGGGACGGGCATTCACCACTCTGCTGAGGAAAAGCATAACTCTCGTGGGGAAAGTGATATACCAGACCACGCTGGAGATAGACATCCACAACCCTGCTGGGGATAAGCGCTCACAACCACGCTGGGGATAACAGTACTTCCAAATCAGGACTGCTGGGGGATAAAACTCCAATGACACCCTTATTGTTTAGCCTTCAGGACAACCTGCAAAACAGCACAACATACATGCCCCAGGGGTCGTATGGACAAGATACGATCAAGTGTCCTCAACATTCAAAATGATTTTCAAATGTTTTATCTTTCTGCACGTTATTGTTTAGCCTTCATGTTTTTATATGCAATGTTTATCAAAAATTCGGACGTTTTTGCAAACAAAACAGTAAAATAAAAACAAGAAAGCTTTTTATCTGAATAACGACTTTTATTGATTGAAAATGGGCCTGAAAAGGCGAATACAATCGGGAAGCAATTCCTAGAAAGAGGTAATTGCGCACAAAAGGAAAAAATCTATCCTAATGGCAATGTGAACACGGCATCCACTATTTCCCAATTCTGTTATGACTCACAGATCATCAGTTTTCCTCCTAACTTCCTTGCCTTCTGAGAAGAATGACTGGACCGATCACATCTTTCGAGATGGCAGACGACGAAGCGCGACGAAGTACAGATAACTCAGACTGTAGTCTTCTCTTTAATCCCTCTTTTGCTTGGATCGCCCTTTCGGGTTTTCAATCCAACGGGATACCCATTTTTGCCTAAGCCGCCCTTGCAGGTTTTCGACTTACCGGGTGTACAAATTCTTTTCATTTTTATCCCTAATTTTTGCCCGAACCTTTTCTTTCTGTTTTTTGGTTCGCCGGGATGCCCTCTCTTGCCTGGACTCTTTTATTCTTTTTGTCCAGCGGGTCAATTTATGCGAAGTATTTTTTGACTACATCTGAGTTAACAGGGGACGGAAAATCTTCACCATCCATAGTTGTAAGCATCAAGGCTCCACCGGAGAAAACCTTCTTAACAACATATGGACCTTCATAATTAGGACTCCACTTGCCCCTGTTATCTGTACCGGGAGGAAGGATCCTCTTCAACACTAGATCACCAATTTGATAGCTTCGAGGACGCACTTTCTGATCAAAGGCTCTCTTCATCCTTCTCTGATACAACTTCCCATGGCATATAGCTGCTAGCCGTTTCTCTTCAATAAGACTCAACTCGTTAAACCTTGTTCGAATCCACTCAGCTTCGTCAAGCTTGACATCCAACAAGACTCTCAGAGAAGGAATCTCCACTTCAACTGGTAGGACAACTTCCATACCATACACAAGGGAGTACGGGGTTGCCCCGGTCGACGTACGTACTGAGGTACGGTACCCATGCAAAGCGAAAGGCAGCATCTCATGCCAATCCTTGTACATCACGACCATCTTCTGCACAATCTTCTTGATATTCTTGTTTGCCGCCTCTACAACACCATTCATCTTCGGTCTGTAAGGAGAAGAGTTGTGATGTTCAATCTTGAAATCTTTGCAAAGCTTATTCATCATCTTGTTATTGAGATTCGAACCATTATCAATGATGATTCTCTCGGGAACCCCATAACGACAGATGATTTCCTTCTTGATGAACCGGGCAACCACTTGTTTGGTAACATTAGCATAGGAAGCTGCTTCCACCCATTTGGTGAAGTAGTCAATCGCAACCAAGATGAAGCGATGTCCATTCGAAGCAGTAGGCTCAATCTTCCCAATCATATCAATGCCCCACATGGCGAACGGCCAAGGCGAATTCATGACATTCAGAGGGCTTGGTGGTACATGCACCTTATCAGCATAAATTTGACACTTATGGCACTTCCGAGCGTACTTGAAACAATCGGATTCCATAGTCATCCAGTAATAACCGACTCTCAACAGTTTTTTAGACATCGCATGCCCACCAGCATGGGTACCAAACGAACCCTCATGCACTTCCTGCATCAACATGTCTGCTTCGTGTCTATCCACGCATCTGAGCAAGACCATGTCAAAGTTTCTTTTGTACAGCACATCATCCTGATTCAAGTAAAAGCTTCCAGCTAGCCTTCTCAGGGTTTTCTTGTCATTCTTTGACGCACCTTCAGGATACTCCTGGCTCTTGAGGAAGTTCTTGATATCATAGTACCATGGTTTCTCATCAACAACAGACTCGGCTGCAAACACATACGCAGGCCTCTCGAGTCGATTTACCGCAACATATGGCACATGATTCCACCAATGAACTTTGATCATAGAAGACAAAGTAGCCAAGGCATCAGCAATCTGATTCTCGTCCCGGGGAACATGATACAGCTTCACCTTCTTGAAGAACGTCAGTATTCTTCTGGTGTAATCTTTATAAGGAACCAGATGCGGCTGGTTCGTATTCCAATCTCCATTGACCTGATTGATCACTAGAGCGGAATCTCCATATATGTCAAGTGTTTTGATCCTCAGATCGATGGCTCTTCTATCCCCATGATACAAGCCTCATACTCAGCTTCATTGTTGGTGACGTCAAAAGTCAATCTGGCAGAAAAAGGTATATGAGCCCCTTTCGGATTGATCAACACTGCACCAACACCGTTACCGTTCACATTCACAGCCCCATCAAACATCAGTGTCCACTTGTCATCAGGATCCGGTCCTTCCTCGACAAGAGGCTCTTCATAATCTTTCATCTTCAGATACATGATGTCTTCATCAGGGAATTCAAACATCATAGGCTGATAATCCTCAATCGGTTGCTCGGCGAGGTAGTATGACAAAATACTACCTTTGATGGCCTTCTGCGACGTGTACTGGATATCATATTCTGTTAAAATCATCTGCCAACGGGCAACACGTCCGGTGAGAGCCGGCTTCTCAAAGATGTATTTCACTGGATCCATCTTAGAAATCAATAAGGTAGTATGGTTCAACATATACTGCCTCAGTCGGCGAGCAGCCCAGGCCAAAGCACAACAAGTTTTCTCAAGCTGTGAATATTTGATTTCACAGTCGGTAAAATTTTTGCTAAGGTAGTATATGGCATGCTCTTTTCGACCAGACTCGTCATGTTGTCCCAATACACACCCCATCAAATTCTCACTCACTGACATGTACATTATCAGCGGTCTCCCAGGAACTGGAGGTATCAGGATTGGAGGTTTCTGTAAATACTCTTTTATCTTGTCAAAAGCTTTCTGACAATCATCACTCCACCTGATCGCTTGATTCTTTCTTAGCAATTTGAATATCGGTTCACACGTGGCAGTTAGGTGAGATACAAACCTTGCAATGTAGTTCAATCTCCCTAAAAACCCACGAACCTGCTTTTCTGTTTTCGGCTCAGGCATTTCTTGAATAGCTTTGACTTTTGCTGGATCAACCTCAATCCCTTTCTCACTGACAATGAAGCCCAACACATTCCCGGATCTCACGCCAAACGTATACTTGTTTGGATTCAGCCTCAGTTTGAACTTTCTCAGTCTGTCAAACAACTTCTGCAAATTAACCAGGTGCTCCTCTTCTGTCTGCGACTTCGCAATCATATCATCCACGTATACTTCAATCTCTTTGTGCATCATGTCATGAAAGAGAGTCATCATAGCCCTCTGATAGGTAGCACCGACGTTCTTCAACCCAAATGGCATCACCTTATAGAAAAACATGCCCCAAGGTGTAATGAATGTCATCTTTTCCATGTCCTCTGGCGCCATCTTAATCTGATTATACCCAGAGAAACCATCCATGAAAGAGAAAACCGAGGATTGAGCCGTATTATCAACCAATACATCAATGTGAGGTAATGGAAAATCATCTTTCAGACTCGCTCTATTCAAATCCCGATAATCGACACACATTCTGACTTTGCCATCCTTCTTTGGCACGGGAACGATGTTGGCCACCCACGAGGGATAAGTCGTCACTGACAAGAAACCCGCATCGAACTGCTTCTGAACCTCTTCCTTGATCTTAACAGCCATATCAGGACTCGTTCTCCGAAGCTTCTGCTTGACTGAAGGACACTCTTCTCTGAGAGGTAGTCTATGCACCACAATATCAGTATCCAACCCAGGCATATCTTGATAAGACCAGGCGAATATCTCCACATACTCTCTCAGCATCTCAATCAACCTGCTCTTGACCTCTATCTTCAAAGCAGCCCCGATCTTAATATCTCTTCTGGCGTCCTTAGTACCAAGATTAATAATCTCCAACTCCTCCTGATGAGGTTGGATGACCCTCTCCTCCTGTTTCAACAATCTGACCAATTCTTTAGGGAGTTCACAGTCTTCCTCACTCTCCTCTTCAGCTTGGTAGATGGGTTATTGAAATCATACTGAGCCATAACAGAACTGCTCATAGTGGATTCCGTGAGATCACTTCTGCATGTTTAATGCTTTATTTTAGAAAAAGAATTCAAGAAAGTCACAAAAAACGAAAACATTGCCATTTTTATTTTTTTGAAAAAATGAAAACAAAAACAGAAAGACAGGGATCACAAAATTGTTTGCAAAACGTCCTTTATTAATGATAATCATTGAAAACATGATGAGGCCCTACAATGAACCACTACGTCTTGGGCAGAACATAGGGTTTTGTGCAAAATGAAAAAACAAAAGAAAATTACTCTGTTTGAAGAGTAACTTGGACCACATCTTCTGCTGTCCAATTGTTGATCGTCTCCCCTGGTGCACACGGGCGAACCCAGTTGTCGAGATCACAATCACTGTCACCATTTTCACTACTGGCCGCGAAGATGTCACCGTGATTCATCAGCCCAGCGCTGGTAAAGGTACTCGGACCTGTCTGCATACCCTGCTCTGCCTGCAAGGGTTGATAGCCAATTCCGAACTTATCTTCTTTGATAGGCAAATCCACCATTTTGCCCTAGCCTTTAGCTCTGCCTGAGTCGACAACTTCCTTGGCCTGCTTATACGATGCAATTGAGGCACCTGGCTTCTTCTGCTCAGCAAAAGCCACCCTCTCAAGAGCAACAGTCTCGAATGCCTAAGCAACACGTTCAGCGACGAGCCCGTGTCTACCAACACGTGAGACAAAACCGCCCCCTTGCACTCCATGGTGATATGCAAGGCCTTATTATGATTACGTCCCTCAGGCGTCAAGTCCAGGTCTGTGAACCCCACACCATGCCTGGTACTCACATTGGCAATCACTCCTTCCAGTTGGTTGACAGATATCTCTTGAGGCACGTAAGCCAGATTCAGCATCTTCAACAGAGCATTACGGTGTGCCTCAGAGCACAGAAGCAATGAGAGGATAGAAATCTTGGACGGAGTCTGATTCAACTGATCTACAATCTTGTAGTCACTCTTCTTGATTATTTTCATGAACTCCTCCACGTCTTTCTCAAATGAACCCTCAGGCGCCTCCTTCTGAGCAGGTTCTTCATAAACCACAGCCTGTTTGCCTTTAGCCTTGGCAAGAGCCTCGGCATTGTTGTCTCTTAACGGTTGCGGAGCAAACAGACGTCCACTTCTGGTAAAACCTCCTGGTCCACCAACATTGTCCACAACTAGACTTACAACCACAGGAGCTCTTACCGGCACACCAATAGTCACAGGCGCTTGATTCACTGGCCTAACCTGATTCTCAGCCCTTCGGTTACTGCGGTAGGCGTTGTCATATCTCCATGGCACAGCCCTACTGTCAACAACCCTTCTGCCCGGAGCAACAATAGTAGTCGGGGTACTGACGGTTACAGGAGCAGAGATGGTAACAGGAGTACCACTAGCTGCAGGCGCATTAACAACCCTCTGGCCACGTCCTTTAGACGGTTTGAAGTAGATAGTGACAGTTGACACCATCCCACGATCCTTAACAGCCCGACTGAATTGCAAACAACCCTCATCCATCAAACCCTGGATACCAGCCCTCAACTGATCACAACCGTTCTCAGATTCAGCACAATCTATACAATTCTGATCACAGCCCGGGAAGACTCCCCCATTCAACAAATGGCCCTTTACAACCAACAAAGAAGTCTGAACATCATCAACATTGAACACCAGATCTTCAGCTTCTACCCCTTCAATGCTGTTCACTCTTTGTGCACCATGTGGCGGCATAGGGTTGTTTACAACATTCGGCACAGGAGCAAAATTGATAGTTTTAGCGTCAATTAGGTCTTGGACTTTATGATGAAAATCCCGGCAGTTCTCGATGTGGTGCCCTGGTGCACTAGAATGGAAATCACAACGCACGTTGGCATCATACCCAGGTGGTATTTTTGTCAACGGAGCCATAGTTCTCAACTCCACAAACCCTAGTCTGAGCAGCTCAGGTAGCAACTCAGCATAGGTCATCGGTAAAGGATCAAAACGTCGATCAAGCATCCTCTGTCTAGGCTGATACGGACGTTGCTGTTGTTGTTGTTGTTGTTGCGGCGGTTGTTGAACTCTCTGTTGTTGATGTTGTTGACGTTGTTGAGGTGCCGGAATGGTCACGGCAGCAACCTGACAATACTGATTTCTATTCACACCCCTCCTACCGTGTTGCACAACACTGGTTTCACCCTCTCTCCGACGAGGTGCCCCAGCAAACAGCTTCTTAGAAGACGAGGACCCCACATCTTCAATTTTACCAGCTTTAATCAGGCTCTCTGTCCTCTCTCCACAGATTACCACGTCTGAGAAACTACCGAATGGGCAACTTCCCATCCGGTCCATGAAAACACCCTGCAGAGTACCGATAAACATGTCAGTCAACTCCCTCTCCAGCATAGGGGGTTGTACTCTAGCAGCCAATTCACGCCACCTCTGGGCGTACTCCTTGAAGCTCTCACCAGATTTCTGACAAAGACTCTGCAACTGAGTCCGGCTCGGCGCCATGTCCATGTTGTGTTTGTACTGCCTCAAGAAGGCCTCACCCAGATCCCTCCAATAGCGGATATAATCTCTCTTCAGTTCCATATACCAATCCAAGGAAGCCCCAGATAAGCTGTCCTAGAAGAAATACATCCACATTTTCTCATCATCGGTGTAAGCAGAGATTTTCCGATAGTACGCCTGCACGTGGGTGCGAGGGCAAGAAGTACCGTTGTATTTGTCGAACGAGGGTGCCTTGAATTTATAGGGAATCCTCAACCCTTCCACTAGACCCATGTTGGTCACATCAAAACCCAGGGAATTCTGACATTCCATAGCTCTTATTTTCTCAGCAAGGGCATCAACTTTACGGTCCCTCTGTTCGACTCTCCCCACAACTTCATCGTCTTCACTCAGCAGAGTGAACATGTCCTCTTATCTATCAACAATCGGAGCAGGATGACGAACAGGAGCCCGGGTAGCTCTAGCATTGATAGTCTCTGCAGCAAGAGGCTGTCCGTTGATTCTGATCCCCCTTAACTCATCACCCACGGCATAGTCATTGGCGGGAGCAGCAGCATTAACATTCTCATGAGCAGGTACACCCACTGGTGACGCTCGGTTGGACTGCGGAATCACGGTCTCTTGTCTTTGGGCTAAGGCACGCAGCTCCTCTTGCCCTTGCACAACACCTTGCATCATCGTCATAAACTGGGCCATGTTTGCCCTCATCTCAGCTAATTCTGCCTGAACCTGGTCCATACTTCTCTGATGGTTGAGTCTGGTTGAGTAGCGATGCGGTCTCTGATCAGCTATCCTGCCTGACACAGGAACCAGAGTGAGAGTCTCGAGCAAGAACACCTGTTATGCAAATGATATGGGTATGATGCTAATGATGCATATGATGCACATGATATGTTCATTTCTCAGGCATTCAAAGAGCCTAATTCATCTTCAAGATGGTAACCTGCAACAAGAACAACACAGAAGCAACAGAAACAACATACACAAGAGTGATGAATACAAGGTGAAACCAACAACCTCCTCTATAGATAAGAGCAACAAGATCATACAACAAAGATTCAAAGATCCAAGTAAAGTACAACAAATGAATCCCATCCAACAAGCCTGGAGGTGATTCTCAAGATAAACATCAGAAATACAAGCTTAAGACAAACGACTTCCAGGAATGAGCGTCTTCAAGTAGTGACACTGGTCTATCAACAGGTCACACTCTGAACATTCTGGCAAAGGAGTGATCTTCTCCTTCAACTGTCTTCTGAGCTCCACAACTTCTCCTCCAAGTTGGTTCTCTGATGCATGTCTCAAGTCGACTTCCTTCTTCAACTGGATGTCTTTGTCTCTGAGTTGTTTCTCCAAATCTCTGATCTTCTTCTGATAACTGGCTTCAACTCTCTGCAGCCTCAAACACTCACGGTGTTATGCATTCAGCAAGTTCTCCATCTCTTCATAAGATCTCTTCTTGCTCCTTACTCCACCAGAATCTACACTCTGGATATCTCTGAGTTGATGAGTCAGGCTCAACCTATCAGCTTGGGCTTTGTACAACTCCATCTGGGCATCTTGCTCTTTCTCCTTCAGGCGGCGATTCTCCATCAGGGCTTGCTTGTACTGCTCAGCAGGTACACTCTCAGCAAGGATCAAAGGTGGTTGAACTTGCAAGGGATTCATCCTATCATAGGGCAGCAACAAAGTTTCCACTCTCTTCTTGACCCACTCAGTGTAGTCAGGCATAGCAATGGCAAACTTCTTCCCTAAGACAACTCCATTTTTGACACCAATGGTCTTCCAAGCTCTTCCTATCTGCTCCACTCTGACAGGGTAGCTCCGTTTCTCAAAATACACACTCTCAACTATCTCAGCGTCAAGTGGTCTTCCATTCATCACGAACCCCAACTGGCAAAGAGAAAGAACTGGATTGTAATTTATGCAACCCTTAGTCCCTATAAGTGGAACATTACGGAACTCTCCACAACTCATAATGACATTACGCACATCCATCCGATAAGACTGCCACCTGATATCATATGAGGTAAGAGACATAACCCTCTGAGTCCACTTATGAGTGCTCTGAGCATCCACAAAAGGTCCACTGACTGGTAGGAGAGACAAGAACCATCTGAGCAATAATGGGAGACAGCATCTGATGGCTCCACCCTTACCATGTCTGCTATGAATAGCATAGTAAGTGTTAGCTAACAAGGTAGGAACTGGGTTTCCTTCAATGAAGATAGTGACTGCAGCATAGTCCACAAAGTTTGGCATACTCGGAAACAATACAATCCCATAGATCATGATGGCTAACTGAGCATGAAAAGCTTCCCAATTTCCCTTCTCAGCTTCTTCTCTAGCAACCCTCAACAAGAACTTCAAAGGCAAACCCACAATATCCCCACTGGGCTTCCAATTATCACTGACTTCTTTGATACCCAAATGGAGAGCTCTAGCAACAACTCTGAAATCAACCTCCTTAGGCACGTCCAAGAAAGGAACCCGATACTGGATAGGAACATTCAGCGGGATGGAGTACTCCTCAAGAGTAGGTGCCAACTGATAATTCTGAAAGGTGAAGCAACGAAGCTCAGGGTCGTAAAACTGTAGAAGAATCTGCAACGGCACTGGATCTACCACCATCTTCAACAATGTCAGAATGTCCCCATACTGATCAACAAACCCCTTCTGATTACCACTAGTCACAAGGTTGCTCAACTCTATCAGAGACGTCAAAGGCTCACGGTGAAAGCTGTAGGAACAAGTCTTCCGCTTCAACTCTAGGACTGTTGCCATCTCTATCAGTGAATAGAACTCCTGAATGAACCTGAGAAATGATATGCATGCAGAGATTAGTTTTTTTCTTTTCTTTTTTTTTCAATCTTTTTTATTGCGTATTTTTTTTGAAAATAAACATGCTATGATGCAAATGATGCAGACAAGACTGGCAGGCTGTGCATCTCTGAACACAGGATCAAAGCTTCGGCTTGAACTCGGAACCACAATTCATCTGAAACCCAAAGTCATCTGATAAACTGTCATCTGAACCCATAGTCACCAACAGGACCACAAGTCACCAACAAGTCACCGACAAGTCGCCAACTGTACCTGTAATAATGATCATCCCCTCCCCACTCACGGGTGTTATCTAGGCCAGGGTAAGGTCGAAAGAAACGCAACATAAATAACCCTTTCAAGAATATCATCCTGTGCACACCCGATGTATGCACCGATAATACCCCATCAGAGTCTGAACTGCTCGTGATATCAATGTTCCGCTAAGTGGCGCAATACCACCCACTTCCCATGAATCACTCTATTCCTAGGTGTCCTAGATTTCACTCATAGCCTGGGTATTGGGCCTTTTACCTCGAGTAACTCCCACCCCAACAGAGAGACAACACAACACAGCCAGATGAATAGATGAAAATGATGAATGCAAACATAAATGCAAACAATAATAAATGAATGCAATAAATGAAACAGCAAAAGCAACCAAACTCTAACCTAGAGAGCGCTAGGAGAGACTCGCTTAGGGAAGATGGACCAGCAAGAGGTCAACTTCTCTTTATCCCCAGCAGAGTCGCCAGCTGTCGCATTACGCGAAAAACCGGCGGGAAAACAAAACAACAGAGCCGCCACCGTGCGTTATTTATCCCAAAAGAGGGAAAGGAAACGCTCGAAGTAAACCTGGAAAAGACATGGTCTCACGACCAGAGAGAGATGGGATCGGGAGTCGGTTATGCGAAGGGAAGGTATTAGCACCCCTACGCATCTGTCGTACTCGACGGGATCCACGCTCAAAAGAAAGGATAAAGGTTGCTAAACACTGCTCACAAACATCACACACTGGCTGGAAAGAGACACATAAACGACAAAAGAAACTAACTCGGCAGGATATCGCATCCTGGGCCTACGTAGCCTGTCAGGCACAGACATCAGAGTCGACGTAATTCGGGACAGGGGGAAACGTGCTCGCTAGGATGTCGCATCCTATGCATACGTATCTTCTCTGACAGGAGAAGAATCAGAGCACTCGTAGCTCGGCTAACGCACGCCAAACAAAACCACACAGGAAATCGACTGCCAATCGCCGGACTTACGTCAAACTCCACACAAACAGGCAAACATGGAAACCGAATGCCAATCGCTGGACTTACATAAGACTCCGAACCAACAAACACACACTGGAAACCAATTGCCAATCGCTGGGCTTACGTCAGACTCCAACAAAGAAAATGGAAACCGAATGCCAATCGCTGGACTTACATCAGACTCCAACCAGAAAAGGAGAAACAACTCACACAAACAAAAAAAAGGGCGCCCGGAGAGATCAGCTCATCTCCTGCCTACGTACCTCATCTGGTATGAGGATCAGGGCGACGTAGTTCCCCTACGCAGGGAAAAAGGACTAGCCTAACCAGATACAAAGGGAGACACAAACTACTAGGGAGACTACGACTCGAGCCTAGAAGTTGTCATGCATACGATCCCTATGTTAAGGTTGCTATCTAACTTGCACAGGGAGCAAGCTATCCTAAACAGCACAGGCAAAGCAATCATACACACAATTAGCACACACTATATACAAACAAAGTGGGCTCACACAAGGTTAGGCTGTGAAACACAAGCCAACTGGAATCGGGTGAAGTTAGCTCTTAACCCTAACATTGAGAGTTAGGGTGAAGCAGATGAAATGGGAAGTGAGGGTAAGACCTCACAGCTCTTATCCCTGGCCTGGGAGAGCTTCAGACAAATGAAAGTGTGGGAGTTCAGAAAGTTGGAACTCTTCTCCACATATGACTGACTCAACAACGATCTTGGGTTAATATCCCCAATGCATCAACACAAGGTGTGTGAGCAAAGTGGACGACACACAGAATAGCAGGAGATGGATTGCACATCTCTTTTATCTGCCAATTGCCTCATAGAGGTCTTTTCCTGCTTGGCACAAAAGTAAACAAACACAAGCATTGCCTCTTAAGGAGGGCTTCAGACAGGTGCCTGCCCAAGTAACAGGACAGGTCTTCCAGACTACATGGAGTCAGAGAGTTATACCTCAAATGGTTAAGCAACCAAGCAAAAGAAAATGCAAGTTCAAAAGAACTTAAGCAACTTATGTACCTGAAAAAAATCTAACTCAATTAGTATATAAGTCAAAAAGTCAAACAGACAATCATAATCAATCAGACAGATAAGCAAGCAATGCAACAAGGTGCAAGGCACCAGCTCAACTCAAATGAGCTAAAAGCCACCTACAAAAAACTCAAGATTTGTCAACATTAACCAATTAGTCAACTCAAGCAAGTGAATCAATCCCATTATGGCCATGTACTCCTTAACCTAAAAACAAAGCTCAAACATGAGAGGCAAACCACTAGTTCAAGGCCTAGGGTCAAAGAGGGATAAAAAATTCAAAACAGAACATGAAATTCAACATGAATCAACCTCAATCAATTAAGAACACAATCCAAAAGGTCTCATGTCAATAGCATCAACCAAATTCATTTCATAAATCAATCATGGCAAGGCATGCAAGTTGAAAGCACATTGAAGCAACAGAATGAACAAATGCACATTAATTCAAAAATGATTCAATTAATCTCAAGAAAATTCATGGTTAAACAAAACACATGACATGATCAACACACAAAAAATTAGAGCAATTGAGCAACATTAGGCATGGTAATCAAATTCATAAGGCAAGGCAACCAAAACAAGCTCAAATGTGACACAATTTGGTACACCAATTTAGTACAAGCCTAAAACAGGAATGACAAAGGGTAAAGACTTCAAACCAAAGCCACAATAAACTTTAATATGTCTAGAAACCATGTGCAAAATTTCACATTCATATGATAAAGCACAAGCATTTCACAAATGATTGAAGTTCAAGACTATTCAAAAGCTCACAAATGATCATCCAGAAAGAAAAATCTCAAACAAATCAGAAATGATTCCAAAAATTCCAAGAAGATTCATGAGCATTCATAACATTCACAAGAAGCATCATACAGAAAATCACATCATTTGGAATTCATTTGGCATGGCAAAGAAATTCATCAAGTTGAGCAAGCAAAGGTGTGACACACATTGTCACATCTACATTCACATGATCATATCTCAGCAACCACAAATGATAAAAATGCAAACTCAACACTAAAATGTCCAGCATGATGTCTAGTTTAAGCATGTCAAATTTCAAAAGCATTGGATTAAAAATCATCATTTCACAAATGAAATAGTAGGGCAAGGTCAATAAAACATACATGTGAACTAACCCTAGGTCAAAACAAAATCCAGCCAAGCACAAATTGTGGAAAAATGCTCAAAAAAAACTAGAAACCATAAGGAGCATGATGCAAAAATTCCCACATTATTTGGATTATTATTTATTTAGTTATGAATTTTTAAAATGAAAGGAAAAATAAAAAATGCATGAAAAGTATGTATAGAATATCATGGAGGGAAAATGCAAAAATGAAATGCAATTTGAAAAAGTGCTGGAGTCAGGATTCGAAGCGAGGCTAAGTTCAAAATGAGGCGCGCTCGCACGTGAAACTCTACGTTTCACTTATCCTATGTGACCAAGCGCATCAACCGTGACCAATCAATATGCCATGCAACTGCTACGTGGACCAACACATGTCCAGCATTACCACAAACACATGCACAACAACGAAAATGCGCTAGGCAAGATCAAACTGAGTTCTGGAAGCATAACCCTAGCATCTTCATCATATTCATCATATTCTTCATGCTCAAGAACAAAAGTGCACAGAAATTCAAAATAATCACATCAATGCGTTCATCTCTCAACATACATCACTAATCCAGGCCTGGTTTGTTCTAATTCAACATGTATCAAGCAAATCGAACACATACATTTTCATACATCAAACTTAAATCTAACATATCTAACTCGTTTCTACGTGGAATTCAGTGATCTAAAGCTCAGTTTACTCAGTGATGCAAGATCTACAACAATCATATAACTAATTTAGGAATATAGGAGATCGATTTTTGACCTAGATGAAGATGCAGAAGTGGAACAGAGTGATTCAGGCCATGAGAAGCTCAAACAGATGCTCCAAAGCTCTTGTATGATTGAATGGATGGAGGTTTGATGTTTACTTGAGCTTGTTTCCAACAGAATTCTCAACTGCCGTGGATGAGCTTCAAGTTCCAAACAGCTTCCAATTGCACGATTTCCACTGAATCTTGCTTCAATAATGCTCCTCAATGCTTATGGATGATGAATGAATCAAGAACAAAGCAATGTGTGTGGAGAAAATTGATGAAAAGTTTGAGAGAAGAATTTGTGAAAATGGATCTAGATCTGAAAAAGTGATGTGTTAGCAGCAAAACAGTTATGCTTAGCTATATATATGCCCTCCTAATCATGTTGTTAATCACACTTAAGCCAATTGCCAATGGATTAGTGAGAATGGAGTGTTTTGGCAAATTTGATAATTCACCTTATGCATGAGATTACCAATGGAACAGTGCACGAATTCCCTTGGAAATTCACTTGAAATGTTGTGTGGAAGCCAAATGCAATGCTAGAATGTGAAAACAATGCATTATTTTTAAATTTGAATTTTTTCTCCAAAATTCAAATGAAAAACCAAGAAAATATGTGATGAGAATGCATGGCTTGTGATGCATGTTTTGGATAGTAGAGATCAAGAGAAAAATGTTGCAAAAAGAGCCATCTCATTTGGCCTTATGGTTTGAAAGTTATGCATGTTTGAAGTTCCAATTCACTTGGCCATGTTTGATCCATATCTTTTCAACCATACATGCGAAATTCATGATTTTGGACTTTTTGGAAAGGGGAGAAAAAGATCTTCAACTTTCATGTTGGACAAAATTTCATTTGAAGCTTTCTTGATGATGTAATCTTGAGGAGAAAACCTTTCCATTTTTGGCAATTTCAAATTACAGGTCACTTACTATTTTTGGAAAGTTTTGATCTGACCTCAAATTCTTCAATGTTGATGTTTGAAATGTCAAATGAGACATGTATGGACATGAATGAGGCCTCTCTAACCATCTCCCATCTTCAAATCCATGGTTGAACTGACAATTGACTTTGGTTGACTTTCTAGGGTTTAAGATGAATTGCATCTTGACTGATGAGCTTTGAACATCCAATCTTTGGCCAAATCACTTCAAAATGATCCTTGAATCATATGAACTCCTTGAACCAACCCTAGGGCTTTGATTCCATAGGAAATGCCCTTGCTTGCTTGCACAACTAAATCTCCTGACCAGTCTTGACTGATGACTTGGTAGACTATGCAATGGACAATGCAAATGTTAATGACCTAAAATGAAAATGTATATACAAAATGGGAGGTGCAAATTTGAGGTGCTACACCTGTGATTGACTGTTTCAAAATGCATATTGTGTCCGCGTGACGCTCGTCATAGGCTTGTGACGGCCGTCACAGTCTGGGTCGTGACGAGCGTCATGAATCTGTGACGGTTATCACATCAACAAATTCTGCATAATCTGGTTTTCTGCTCTTTGCTGTGCTTTCTCATCTGTTTCTTCTTCTCTTTCTTCCTTTTCTTCATTTTTCTCATTAATGCATGGAGATTTAAACATCTGCAAAAATAACACGAATACTTGCGCAATAATTGGGATATTAATAAAAATGGTATGATCTTTGAGTGTAAATCAAGGCAAATATCTGATGTGTTTTCGCGTTATCAAACTCCCCTAAACTTGAATCTTTGCTTGCCCTCAAGCAAATACAATTTGAAAACAAAGTTAAACGCGAATACATCACCCATTCCTACGTGGTTGTCAGGTTGATGGTTAAGATGGTCGATATTCGAGTAAAACACCAAGGGTACTGTGACGACACGAGCTTTCAGCTTTAGCGTAGATCTCTCCTTTGCACAAGCCGGTTCGAATCATGCTATTATAGCTCAACCTAGTGTCTCTGTTTCTATTTCACCCAGTTTCATTCTAGCGCAATCACATTAAGCCCTTTGCCTCCGCACACACTTAGTGAAGTAGCCGGTTAGTGACTTTGATCCTTTTCTTAGCACGGGGGTCTGGTAACTGGTGTGGTACCCCTTTTTATATCCTCTTTTTGAAGGTTGTGGGGGATCGAACCGTAGTTCTCCTTACCGAGTCCAGTACCAGGTACCTCTGGACTAACCAACTGGGGTTTCTGTTCCTTCTTTTTGTATATCTTTGCAACCTTTTGTATGGTTCGTTTATCAATTTCTTGATAGCAACAATATGAAGGAATTTCTTAATTTGTAGGCATCAAACACTTATATTCACCGGCTCTCCACGTGGTTTGCGCTCGAGACGGTGCTGACTGCTAGTATAAACTACTAGAGGTTAGTCTAGAATGGAGACTTAAGGTGTCGGTATAATGGTTATTCAAACTGATCTCGTAGAAGTGAGGGATCCAGGGTGTCGGAACGATATCAATCTTGTTAGATCTTTCTCAGTTTTCCTAACAAAGCCTCCGCAAGACAACCTATGTACTCGTAGGGTATGCATTTAATCTTAAGGAAAAAATTTTGTTATGCCAAAATATGTAAAAATGATTGATAAGGACAAGCAAAAAAAATTGTACTGCCTGAAAATATTAGCAATAGAAACAAGTAGAGGAGTGATAAGGATTTCCTCCCACATTTCAATAATGCATTGTCCTCAACGCAACAGTATACAGAAATAAAAAAAAATTCACTGCTCGTCGTTACGCGGCTGGCTTCTGCGTGCTTTGGCTCTTGCTCTTGCTCGCTCACCCCTTCCTCGTTGGGTAGGATCCAATCCTACATGCTGAGCGTACTCCTAGATGGCATCTACGCGATAAGTCAGGGCACTCATCTGGTATGAACGTTCCGCCATCCCCTGATCATGCCAGTTAGCATAATCGTGTTGATCCCGCTGCATTTGCTGGATCGCTTGCATCATTTCTGTTTGGCGGTCTTCCATTATTTGGTTATGTCGTAACATCTCGGCATAGATGTTTTCCATGGAGGCGGGTCTTCGTTTGCTTCTCCGTTGTCCTCGGGAAGAAGTCTCTACAGCGTGCTCTTGAGGTGG
Source organism: Lathyrus oleraceus (assembly GCF_024323335.1). Classification (NCBI taxonomy): domain Eukaryota; kingdom Viridiplantae; phylum Streptophyta; class Magnoliopsida; order Fabales; family Fabaceae; genus Lathyrus; species Lathyrus oleraceus. The sequence continues at coordinate 322,919,309 of NC_066585.1, read as the reverse complement.
CTAAGGCATGCCTCTGTCAAGCTCCTCCTCGACTTCATCTGCACCATTACCAGGATTTCCATCATTTGGCTCAGGGGCATCCAGATCAAAAATCCAATTTGCCATTTCTCTCGGGTTTGTGCGGTTCCTGTTGGGCATGATGATGCTTCTAACTACTTTGTTTCTGACAACAGGATGATATTTCCCGTCATCTCTTGCTTTGATCAGGTGTGAAGCACGACAGTAGTCGATGTCGAGGAATTCTGCCTCCAGGGCTGGTAAGTTGGCTAGCTTATCTCCCAGGTTCAAGCCTAATGCTATGGAGGTGATGATTCCCCCACAACAAAACGCCTGGATGCCTCTCATGCATGCAACCTGGATGTTGGCTAGTAGAAAAAGAGTAACATTGAACGCAATTTAGGAAAACACACAGTGAAGAAGGAAAAGTTCCTTGGAGTTTACCTTATGGTTGCAGACTCTTCCAAAGACTGTGTGCCCCAGGACTCGGTGAAAGTATCTAATGGCTAGGTTGTGGGATGCAGCAGTGGATTCCTTCTCCATGTCGGAAACCAAGCATTCTCGCTATCTGGGTTTGATTTAGGGAATACTCGGTGCCGAACATTCTAAATATGGCGACACCGGTGAGATATTGGGTAGCGCCAGGGGGTGTGATGCAGGAGTAGGAACTCAGAAATTCCAGGGTCAGTGCTTCGTAGGTTGGCTGCGGCGTGGTACAGAGTTGCGTCAAGCTGGAGTTTGCTAGCATCCACTCCACGCCCTCCAAATGTCCTAACTCCGTCAGGCATTCATGATCAACATACCTCGTAGCTTGAACGGAGCGTTGGTAGAACTTGAGGTAGTTGCTTCTTTGGCGTTCACCGGCTTCTCCATTTCGGAAGGCGACAATTGATAGGTCGGGAGTAGCTCTTTCTTGACAGGCCATTTGTGAGGTGTATGGAACTTTTGGTATTGGTGGGTGGGATGGAATATTTGTGTGTTACGCACTTGAAGAAAATTGATAGAATTGAATAGATGGAGAGCAGAATGGTAATTGATGAGGAAGAAGAAAGAAAGAGCGTCTGCATTTATAGGCAAGCTTTCTGGAATTCGTGACGGTCGTCATAGGGGTGTGACGGTCGTCATGCGCAACGGATGCGTAACGGTCGTCTGTAACAGTCAGATGCTCGTAACGGTCATTTGCATGCCGTGTGACGATCGTGGCCGATGCGTGACGGTCGTCACGTCTGTGAGACGGGCGTCACCCTATATGTGACGGTCGTCACACTCTGATTTTCAATTTTTAACACAGGTTGCAGCAACATATGATAATGGCATTATGATAACTTTAACAATTTAATTAAAAAGAAGAGATGCAAAAATAGATAAATAAATAAATAAATAAATAAATAAATAAGCAGAAATAAATGAATAGCAATTGAATTGCTAAATTTAAATTAAATGTAACATAGAAAAATAATAGTAACGATAACATAGCAAACAAAAGTAATAAAGTAATTAAACAAAAGTAATGAAATAAATATGCTCCCTCCCCACACAAAACAAAGTAGTGTCCTCATTGCTTAGTGCGAGTAGGAGAAATCAGTGGTCAGTAGTATTAGCCACGGTTTTGTCCCAATGTAGCTACAACTTCGTTCAGGTAATGAAACTGCTCAATGGCTATATCCATCAGGCCTAAGACATCAAAGCGTATGAGCTTTATCTCTTCTTTCACAATTGTGATGTCAGCTTGAAAACCATTCAGTCGGGTAATGAGCATGGCATGATTATCAGCGTATGATGGAGGGACCGTTTCATCAATGTTATAATAGTTCAGAGGTGTTTCAGGGTCAGATTCTTCCATATGGATATGGTCATTGATACACTCATGTTTAGGCGGAGTCTCGGGAGGTGAAGGTGGATCAATAGGGTGTTCCTCTAAGTCATAAAGCCAATTATTACGGTTGTGAACACTCGTTTTCTCATGGTTAGGCAAGGTAAATAGTCGAACCACTTCGTTAGTGATTAGATAATCAAAGGTATCCGTTCGAATGTTTCCTATGATTCTATGGTTAAAGCAAAATTCGATATCCATGGGTCAGATGTTTCCAAATGATACAAGCTCATAAAGTGGGCGTACAAGTCCTATGGCATCTGCTATCATGGTTACTAGGCCACCTATTATTATTGGGGTATGTTTTTCTTAGCAAGGTGGACAAATTTTTCCATCATAAATGTCACGATATTGACATGTCGACCTTGATCGACATAGAGCAAGATGAAGAGCTCATCGCGGGACACTAAGGTGTTATTCTCTTCCTTACCAAATAAGGTGTGGGCTAGAATTTTATGAAAGTATCGGATAGCAGGGTTATGGATCTGTTGTGAATGCATCTCATTCGAGTTTGGGTTTGATTATCCAGTTATGCTACCCCAAAAGTCATCTAGGTCGATGTCATCGATTAGGTCCTCCTGGCGGGTAGTAAAGACGAAGGGCCACTAGGGAATCCTAGGAGGTCAGCAAGGTCTCGACTAGTATAGGTGAAATCTGTAACACCCCAAAATTTGCCCTCCTCATTCATGCATTCATTTAGCATTTCATATTGCATTTCATCATGTCAATCAGAATTAGATCCGAAAAAAAAAATGAAAAAAAAACGAAAAAAAAAAAAAATTTACAAAAAAAAAATAAAAATAAAAATAATAATAAAAAAATAAATAAAATATAATAAAAAAATTTTGGACTTGGGTCTCTCTCATTTGAGCCCACAAAAACCATGAAATTCAGTCTATAAATACCAAGGCTTCACTTGAGAAAAAGGAAGAGAAGCAAAATACTCTGAGGTTTCCTTGGAACAAAACCCTGGACAAAACCTGAAGAGAAACCTGACAGAGAACTCAGAGCAGCCTCCAAACCCTGAAGGGCCTCACGGGTGCAACTCAATTTCAATCAAGCACTCCAATCAGGTTTGCCTCATTCCCATGATTTTATGCTCTTAATTTGGATCATCTGAATGTATGAGGTATGATGGATGAATTTCATTATGTTTTTGCCCACGGGTTTAATTATGCATGAATGGGTGAAACCTATGCCTTGAATGTTTAATCACATGATTTCTGAAATGTATGCCACAGGGTTTGAGGTTTTTGAAACCATACTGTTATTCATGAAAAAAAATGCTTATCGTGTTTCACTAACCCTTTTGTTGAGTTTTTTGTGAGGGCTCACAGAGTCTTGCAGAGATGGTTTGCGTGGGTTTCCCACTTTATTTGTGAGATAACCCCTGGAGGTTCATTCCGATTACCTGTACTGACTCACTTTTCTTTGATGGCATTAGCTTGGGAGATCCCTGGGTTTCTTACTCCTTTGATTGCTGTTACTTCGGATCTTTATCCCTGTGGTACTTTTACCTCTTTTCCGCATTTTATCGCTTTCTTAGCTGGAAGACCTCGATAGGAGGCAATGTTTTTGTGTTTACTTTATGCAGGTTCCTTTGTCCAGGGTTAAGAGCTATGAGGTCTTATCCTCATTACCCTTTTGCATGCGCGTTCCTACAATGCAAACAAACCCTTCATTGATTTTTCTTCTCCATAACACACGTTTACTCCTTCTACTACAGGCGAGTAAGTCTCCAAAGGTCGAGCATCCGGTAGATTGCGTAGTGACGTCGTTCGTCCAAAACCCAATCCATAACCCCATAGTTAGCCGAACTACGTTTTGCTCTGATTCTCAGGCCAGATGAAATACGTAGGCATAAGACGCGATGTATTAGCGAGCTCACATCCCCCCAACCCATAGGTAGCCGAGCTACGAAGACTCTGATTCTCATATTCAGATGAGATACGTATGCAGTGGATGCGACATCCGCGCGAGTCATTTTCATTTAACCCTTTTTTTTTGGTAAACAGCACAAGATAAACTCACACCCTTTAGACGAAAACTACAAAAGTGGATCCCGTAGAGTACTACGGATGCGTAGGGGTGCTAATACCTTCCCTTCGCATAACCGACTCCCGAACCCAAGATTTGGTCTCGAGACCCCGTCTTGTCCTTTCCTTTTTCAGGTTTACTTCGAGCGTTTCTTTTCCCTCCTTTGGGATGAATAACGCACGGTGGCGACTCTTCTGTCTTTTTCTTTCGCCGGTTGTTTTTTTTGCGCACTGTATTTTTCAGGTTGCGACAGCTGGCGACTCTGCTGGGGAGAGAAGAAGTTGACCTTTTGCTGGTCCATCTTCCCTAAGCGTGTCCCTCCTAGCTTGTGTGATTTCTTGTTTATTGGGTGTTCATGCTTTTGTACATCTATTTGCTTACCTGCTTGCATGCATCTGTTGTATCTATTGGATCTGTTTGTTTGTTTGTTGGGATGGGATGTTCTATGAGAGATAAGCCCATTACCCAGGCTTGAGTGTACACACAGGTTTTAGAGTGGATGATCATGAGGCTTGCGTGGCATGTTGCTATGTTAAGTCGTTCGTGAAGAACCACACCCAGACGAGGTTTCTTTTGGATATATTATGTCCTACGGATGTTCCGTAACGACATGGTGTTCCTTTAGAAATCGTCGACTCTGGTGACCATTTCCCGAGAACTCAATCGAGGCCTCTCCTCTGAGACGTGATTATGTTAGCTCTGGTGGGCGCATTCTCGCTGATCAATCCGAGGACCCCGAGACTGAGAACTTGCTTTAGGATGTCCTGTTGAGGGGAGTCAGTGGAGGTCTTTTATCCCGTAATAATGCCAAACCTTCAGTGGTAAACGTATTATTCGCGACTGAAGGGCTGAAGCTGACGAACTTCTGTTTTTAGAACCTACCAGTGAGGGGTGGGCTAAATTCAGGAAACCTTAACCTCCAACCAACCCGGTTTTCTGGAGCAGAGTTTTGGTCTTGTATTATATTCCTCAGTGAATTTCTCTCCAGGAAGTGCAACCTGACAGATGTTCAAGCGGATCCATCAATTCTGATTGACATGCCTTTGCATTGCATAACATCATCTGCATATTTGCATCCAACATCTCATGCTTATTCATTTGCAGGGTATTCCCTTTCAAAACGGGGGTGCCTTAAAACTGAACAAGCAGTGCATCGCATACCATGCATATTAACCCTTGTCTGTTTTTCAGGTGTCACCGCAGTGTCTAATGTTTGTTCCTTGTATCAGGCAGTTATTGGTCCCAAGCGAGTTCACAGATACCCGACAAAGGAAAACCGTCCACGACTAGCGATGGACCAAGTACAGAAAGAGCTGGCTGATATGCGTGAAAGGATGGATCAGTTCATGACATTGATGACTGGTATGGCAGTAGGTCAAGAAAAGCTGAGGGAATTGGTTGGGCAACCGAGGCCTGAGGTGGAGATACTAAATGCTGAGGGAAACCCTGGTAACCCTGGGAACGCTGATAACCCTATGAACACTGGTAACGCGGGTAACGCAAATGCTGATGGAAACCCGGGTAATGTTGGCAACACAGGGAATGTTGGAAATGGTATTGGCGGAAGGTACAATGTGAATCAAGGAATTCGGATTAACGGGCACCCCGTTACTGAAGATTATCAGTGTGATCAATTTTCTTTGCACGACGAGGCCCTCGAGACCACTCGCCGTATGGATGAGCTTGCTGAGAAGCTCAAATCTTTGGAGTCTCAAAATTCCTTAGGCTTTGATGTCACAAATCTTGGTCTGGTTCAGGGAGTAAGGATTCCTCACAAGTTCAAACCCCCTACTTTTGAGAAATACAACGGGGCTTCTTGCCCACGCACTCATCTCCAATCTTATTTGGGAAGGTTGGGAGCCCACACGGAAGATGAAAAGTTGTGGATGTACTATTTTGAAGACAGTCTAACTAGAGCTTCTCGTGAGTGGTATTCTCATTTGTCTCGTACTACCATCAAGAGCTGGAAAGACTTGGCAAAGGCTTTTGTCAAGCAATATCAATACAACTTGGACATGGCTCCAAATCGGACCTTGTTGCAAGGTATGTCCCAGACTGCCAAGGAGACCTTTAAAGAATATGCTCAGTGTTGGAGACAGATTGCTGCGTCCGTCCAACCCCCTAAGTCTGAAAGGGAGATGGCGGACATGTTCATGAACACTCTCCAAGGCAATTATATTGAGAGATTGGCTGCTTGTCCGTCAATCAGCTTTACAGAGATAGTAATTGCTGGAGAAAGAATCGAGAGTCTGTTGAAGATGGGCCGAATTCAAGACAATAGTGTTTCCAACCCATCAGGTCCCAAGAGACCGTTTGCTGGTAACGGTCAGCGAAGAAAAGAAGGCGAGGCAAGCGTTGTGTATGCCGGCAGAAGCAGGGGTAGAGGACACCCTAATTATTATCAAGATCAAGTGGCCTCAGTCACTATTCCAACACTTGTTCCTCAACCGCAATATCATCCGCAACAACAACCCAGGTACAACAATCAACAACAAGGAGGTAATCCGGGTCAGTAGAGACACTATCAACAACGTCCAAGGCAGACGGACCTGGTCATCGAGCCAATCCCAATGCCTTATTCAGTATTACTTCCCAAGCTGATTGACATGAATCTGGTTACATTGAGAACTCTGGCCCCACCAATCAATCCCAATAATTTTCCTAGAGGTTATGATGTCAACGCCAGATGCGCTTTTCACTCCAACGCACCTGGCCATACTATAGATAATTGCAAGGCTCTCCAGTTAAAGGTACAGGATTTGAGAGATGCCCAGGCTATCAATTTTGCTCCGGTGCCTAATGTTATCCAGAACCCGTTGCCGGCTCACGGCGGGTAGAGGATTAATGCTGTTGATAGTGGGGAAACTTTGAATTTGGTTTCTGATGTGACTAAGGTGAAGACTTCACTATCGGTGGTTAAAGACCGACTTCTGAAAGGACAGATTTTCCCGGGCTGTGGGGAAGAATGCAGAAATTGTCAAGCTGCCGAAAACGGATGTGACAGTTTGAGAAGGGGTATTCAGCAGCTGATAGATGAAGGTTGTCTTCAGTTCGATCAGGCCCGTCCGGTGAAGAATGATGTATCGACGGTGACGTTTTATTTCACTCCTGAAGAAATATATGTTCCCGAGAGACTCGCTCCGACAATAATATATTTCCCAGAAAGTACAGAACCAGCAGCGGTGAACATCGAAAGTTCAGCACCAGTCGCAATTTACTCTGACAGCCCTCAACCGACTTTGGTTGGTCCAATCACCATCACGGTATCAGGACCTGTTCCGTATGAGAAAGACAGTGCTATCCCGTGGCACTATGGGGCTGATATCTACTGCCAGGGGCAAAAAGTTAACGAAGAAGACATTGACATTGGTAGCTCCGCTGTAGACAATGTTGGAGGGGTTGGTGGCTTCACTCGCAGTGGACGCCTATTTGCACCATCAACATTACGCGCGAATACTGAAGCCGAGGCAGCTGCCAAGGCTAAAGGGAAACAGGTATCCACCGAAGAGGTTACTACTGAGGAAGATCCTCCTAAGACCGCATTCGAGAAGGAAGTGGATGAGTTTATGAGGATTATCAAGAAAAGTGACTACAAGGTAGTCGACCAGCTAAATCAGACACCCTCAAAGATCTCCATTCTCTCACTATTGCTGTGCTCTGAGGCGCACAGAGCAGCCTTGTTGAAAGTACTGAATATGGCCTATGTTCCACCGGAGATAACTGTTAACCAGCTGGAGTCAGTAGTTTCCAATGTAAACGCTAGCCGGGGGCTAGGTTTCACCGATAATGACCTGACACCTGAGGGCAGGAATCACAACAAAGCCTTGCATATCACAATGGAGTGCAAAGGGGTGGTGCTTTCCCATGTTTTGGTTGATACAGGCTCTTCTCTGAATGTTCTTCCAAAGAAAGCCTTAACGAAGTTGGATTGCAATGACACCATCCTGAGGCCAAGTAACTTAGTTGTGAGGGCTTTTGATGGCTCTAAGAGAGCTGTTTTTGGCGAAGTTGAGTTGCCAGTTAAGATTGGACCGCGGGTGTTCAAGAGCACCTTTTATGTGATGGATATCCAGCCTGCCTACAGCTGTCTGCTAGGTCGGCCTTGGATTCATGCTGCCGGTGTTATTACTTCTACATCGTCACTGTATGTGGTGAAGAGGATATTTTTGTTAGCCACCTGTCTACATTTAAGTATGTAGAGATGGACGGCGAGATGCATGAGATGCTGTGTCAGGGCTTCGAAACTACAAACATCAATGAGGTTGCGCCCGAAGCTGTCTTTTCACCTGAGTTTGAGAAGGTCGGGACTTCTATCTCTTCATACAAGCAAGCTGTCGAAGTGGTTAAAGCTGGTAATGCCCAAGGCTGGGGCAAATTTGTGGAGCCAGTCATCAAAGAAGACAAGTTTGGATTGGGGTATGCTCCGGGATCTCAGAAGGATGAAACCGGTACTCTCTCCAGCAGGGGTTTGGTTTCCCCCCACATCGTCAATGCTACAAATGAAGACAAGGCTGACAGCGACTGTGACTTAGATAGCTGGATTCGCCCGTGTGTCCCGGAAGAAAAGCTCGACAATTAGTCGTCTGAAAAAACCGTCCGGGTTACTCTGCTGAAAGAGTGATTTTTATTGTTTTCCTTTATTACATGTATAATAAAGTCTTACACTTTTCCCAAGGTGTAACGGCTCATTTGTAGGGCCATCCATTTAGTTACATTTCACAATTATTTTTATCATCAATAAAGGACAGCTTTTGCAAACAATTTTGTGTTCTCTTTCTTTCAGTTTTTTTTTTACTGTTTACAAAAAAAAATGGCAATGTTTCTTTTTTCGTTTTTTCTTTCTTTCCAAAAAAAAATCTCTCATTCTAAGGAAAAGCATGATCCTCCATCATGCAGAGCCGACCACTCGGATCTCACTGCTAACGACACTGCTATGGCCAAGTATGACTTCGACAATCCTATCTATCAAGCCGAAGAAGGGGCTGAGGAAGATTGTGAATTGCCTGAAGGGTTAGCCAGATTGTTGAAACAAGAGGACCGAGCTATTACACCTTATCAGGAGGTGGTTGAGACCATCAACGTTGGTACCGAAGACGACAAGAAAGAGATTAAGATCGGGGCCAGTCTACAGGCCGAGAGGAAAGACCGTTGATCATGTACTTGACTATGTTAGAAAGGTCAATGGGTTGTGTGCTCGGTCAGCATGCAATATACTACCTTAGCAAAAGTTTACCGACTGTGAACAAAGATACTCATTGCTCGAGAAAACTTGCCGCGCTTTGGCATGGGCTGCTCGCCGACTAAGACAGTATATGTTGACTCACACGACTCTATTGATATCAAAAATGGATCCAGTCAAGTATATTTTTGAAAAGCCATCACTTACCGGAAAGGTTACTAGGTGACAAATGATACTGACAGAGTATGACATCCAATACACTTCACAAAAAGCCATCAAGGAAGTGTCTTGTCAGACTATCTTGCAGAGCAACCGATTGATGATTACCAACCTATGAGGTTTGACTTTCCTGATGAGGACATCATGTTTCTCAAATCGAAAGATTGAGAGGAACCACTCCCGGAGGAGGGGCCTGACCCTGAATCCAAATGGGTTATGATGTTTGATGGGGCGGTCCACGTCAATGGTCGCGGAGTTGGTATAGTGTTGATCACACCGGAAGGGGGTTCATATGCCATTTGGTTCCAGAATAACTTTTCCCTGCACCAACAATGAAGCCGAATACGAAGCTTGTATCCTAAGACTTGAGGAAGCCGTCAATATACAGATTAAAACCCTGGATGTATACGGGGATTCAACTTTGGTCATCAATCAAACCAACGGGAAATGGTATACACCTCAGCCTCATCTGGCTCCTTACAGAGACTACACGGGAAGATTGTTGACTTTCTTTTGAAGAAAACCAATTTGCTAATGCTTTGCTTACCTTGTCTTCGATGATTAAGGTGCTATGCTGGAACTACGTACCCAGAATTGACGTATCTCGGTCAGAGACGAATGAAGAAAGCATTTGGTCAGAAAGTGCGCCCTCGGGGGTATCAAGTCGGTGAATTGGTACTCAAAAGATTTCTTCCTCCCAACACAGATCACAGGGGCAAATGGACACCGAACTATGAGGGTCCGTACGTGGTTAAAAGGATTTTCTATGGCAGAGCTTTGATGCTAACAACCATGGATGGTGAAGACTTCCCATCCCCTGTTAACTCAGACGCAGTTAAAAAAAAATACTTCGCATAAAATAGACCCGCTGGACGATAAAAAGAATAGTCCAGGCAAAAAGAAGGGCATCCCGACGAACCAAAAAAAAAGAGAATAAAAAGGTTCGGGCAAAAATTAGGGATATAAAAAAAGAGTACACCCGGTGAGTCGAAAACCCAAAAGGGCGGCTCAGGCAAAAATGGGTATCCCGATGGATTGAAAACCCGAAAAGGGGGCGATCCAGGCAAAAGTTAGGGAATAAGCGAATGACTGTGATCTGAGTTCATCAGTGTTATATCACCGTTTCATTCAATCCGGCAATCTTCGAAGGTTAAAGATCGACTAATCATCCACTTCAGAAAGCAAGATGAGCAGAGCGTCTTGAGGACATACGAGTCATAGCAGAGTCGAAACTCAGTGGGACCCCGTATCCCCGTTGTCATTAGGATAGTTCTCTTTTTATAGCGATCACCTCTTTTCAGGGATCAGCTTCCTGATACCCTCGCCTATTCCTGGCATAAATTTTCTCCCCAGTAAGAGTCGAATAATTCAATTAAAGAGCCTCTTTATTTTTCATTTATCAGTGTTTGCAAAAATGTCCGAATTTTTGATAAAACATATTGCATATGAACATAATGGTGGCTTTTGCAGATGATTTGCACAGGAAAACATTTAAAATTGCTTTGAATGTGCTTAATCCCGAACGGTGAATTCAAACCGAGTAATTCCCCCGAGGCGTACGTGTAGTTTTGGTTGCAGGTCATAGGAACCGGATGCCAAGTCATGAATCCTCATCCCCAAGCGGTTAATAAAGGCTCTCCTCAGCAGAGCATGTTCCCCAACAGAGTTGACAGTATCCAGACTGTCTATCCCCAGTAGAGTTGGCAGTATCCAGACTATATATCCCCAGTGGAGTTGACAGTGTCAGACTGTATCTTCCTAGCAACAGCGGAGTGGTTGCATAACCAACAGATGAGAGGGTGGCGTTCCCAGTGTTCATCTCATTCCCCAGCAGATTATTTTTAACAGATTTGTTAATCCCCAGCTTGAGGGCGATTAGCAAGTTCATATCCCCAGTAAAGGCCGTTTCCTACGACATTTCCCCAAGAAGTGTTTTCCCCACAGACTCTCCTCACAGAGCCTCGCCGAACAAAGTTTCCATAGTTGATACTCCCCCCGCAAGGTCAACTTTTCAAGCAGCCAATTTATTTTTGGTGGCTCATTGGTCCCGGCAGACGAATCATTCCCCACAGAGCATTCAAGGATTGATACAGCGATTTGTTCCCTACCGGAGTTTGCTTCCCCAAGCAGATTTCTTTTTACACCTTGCATAACATTTGCATTTGCATGCATATCATATCAAGCATACATATAAGCTGATAAACAGGTTCTTCCAAGCAGACTGAAGAATTACTTTACAACCAAGGTCATGAGATCCAGCCAGAGGATCAAGCGTGAGTGATCCAGCCTGAGGGTCGTTTTGAAGATTCAGCTTGAGAATCGTTTTCCAATGATCCAGGTTGAGGGTCGTTTTGAAGATTCAGCCTGAGAATCGTTTTCTAGTGATCCAGCCTGAGGGTCATTTCGAAGATTCAGCCTGAGAATCGTTTTCCAGTGATCCAGCCTGAGGGTCATTTCGAAGATTCAGCCTGAGAATCGTTTTCCAGTGATCCGGCCTGAGGTTCATTTTGAAGATTCAGCCTGAGAATCGTGTTCCAGTGATCTAGCCTGAGGGTCATTTCGAAGATTCAGCCTGAGAATCGTGTTCCAGTGTTCCCGCCTGAGGTTCATTTTGAAGATTCAGCCTGAGAATCGTGTTCCAGTGATCCAGCCTGAGGGTCAGTTCGAAGATTCAGCCTGAGAATCGTGTTCCAGTGTTCCAGCCTGAGGGTCATTTCGAAGATTCAGCCTGAGAATCGTGTTCCAGTAAGCCAGCCTAAGGCTCAATTTGAAGATTCCCCAGTGAAGTCGCCTACAAGCTTTATTTCCCCAGCAAGCCCAAGTCTAATTGAGGAGTCGTTACAACATGTTCTAGCCCGAAGAATATGTACAAAGCCCAAAAGTGGAATATTCTCGAAGCTGCATATCTAATATGAAGGTTGGGTGTAGATTTCAAAAGAGGGTCAACCAGCGCATGCCTCAGATGCGGGATCCTAATGAAGGGAATTTATCATCAAAACAATCCAGATCTAGCCAGAAGATCGAAGTAGATTCAGCCAGAGAATCGAAACAAAGAAGATCTAGCCAGAAGATCGAAAATCGCAACAATTCAGATCTAGCCAGAAGATCGAAGTAGATTCAGCCAGAGAATCAAAGGAAATAGATTCAGCCAGAGAATCGAAACGGAGGAGATCTAGCCAGAAGATCGAAGAAGATCTAGCCAGAAGATCAAAATCGTATCCAGCCCGAGGATCAAAATTAATATCCAACCAGAGGACTAAATTGAGTATAGGTTCAGCCAGAGGATCGAAACTCCAGATTAAGCCAGAGGATCGGAAGAAAAATAAACAGCACGGTGTATTTCCGCGTTTTCGTGGTGTTCTTGGAGCGCAAATTTTCGGTCTGTCTTTGGTATTCAATCACAGCTCACCCCGTTTGTCTGATAAGCTGTTCGCTTTCATCCTACTCGGTTTAGCTGATGATTGAATAGGGGCAGCTGTAACACCCCCAAAATTTGCCCTCCTCATTCATGCATTCATTTAGCATTTCATATTGCATTTCATCATGTCAATCAGAATTAGATCCGAAAAAAAAAACAAAAAAAAAAAACAAAAAAAAATTACAAAAAAAAAAAAATGAAAAAAAAATATACAAAAAAAAATAATAATAATAATAAAAAAATAAATAAAATATAATAAAAAATTTTTGGACTTGGGGTCTCTCTCATTTGAGCCCACAAAACCATGAAATTCAGTCTATAAATACCAAGGCTTCACTTGAGAAAAAGGAAGAGAAGCAAAATACTCTGAGGTTTCCTTGGAACAAAACCCTGGACAAAACCTGAAGAGAAACCTGACAGAGAACTCAGAGCAGCCTCCAAACCCTGAAGGGCCTCACGGGTGCAACTCAATTTCAATCAAGCTCTCCAATCAGGTTTGCCTCATTCCCATGATTTTATGCTCTTAATTTAGATCATTTGAATGTATGAGGTATGATGGATGAATTTCATTCTGTTTTTGCCCACGGGTTTAATTATGCATGAATGGGTGAAACCTATGCCTTGAATGTTTAATAACATGATTTCTGAAATGTATGCCACAGGGTTTGAGGTTTCTGAAACCATACTGTTATTCACGAAAAAAAATGCTTATCGTGTTTCACTAACCCTTTTGTTGAGTTTTTTGTGAGGGCTCACAGACTCTTGCAGAGATGGTTTGCGTGGGTTTCCCACTTTATTTGTGAGATAACCCCTGGAGGTTCATTCCGATTACCTGTACTGACTCACTTTTCTTTGATGGCATTAGCTTGGGAGATCCCTGGGTTTCTTACTCCTTTGATTGCTGTTACTTCGGATCTTTATCCCTGTGGTACTTTTACCTCTTTTCCGCATTTTATCGCTTTCTTAGCTGGAGACCTCGATAGGAGGCAATGTTTTTGTGTTTACTTTATGCAGGTTCCTTTGTCCAGGGTTAAGAGCTATGAGGTCTTATCCTCATTACCCTTTTGCATGCGCGTTCCTACAATGCAAACAAACCCTTCATTGATTTTTCTTCTCCATAACACACGTTTACTCCTTCTACTACAGGCGAGTAAGTCTCCAAAGGTCGAGCATCCGGTAGATTGCGTAGTGACGTCGTTCGTCCAAAACCCAATCCATAACCCCATAGTTAGCCGAACTCTGTTTTGCTCTGATTCTCAGGCTAGATGAGATACGTAGGCATAAGACGCGATGTCTTAGCGAGCACACATCCCCCCAACCCATAGGTAGCCGAGCTACGAAGACTCTGATTCTCATATTCAGATGAGATACGTATGCAGTGGATGCGACATCCGCGCGAGTCATTTTCATTTAACCGTTTTTTTTTGGTAAACAGCACAAGATAAACTCACACCCTTTAGACGAAAACTACAAAAGTGGATCCCGTAGAGTACTACGGATGCGTAGGGGTGCTAATACCTTCCCTTTGCATAACCGACTCCCGAACCCAAGATTTGGTCTCGAGACCCCGTCTTGTCCTTTCCTTTTTCAGGTTTACTTCGAGCGTTTCTTTTCCCTCCTTTGGGATGAATAACGCACGGTGGCGACTCTTCTGTCTTTTTCTTTCGCCGGTTGTTTTTTTTGCGCACTGTATTTTTCAGGTTGCGACAAAATCCATGCTAAACAACCTAAAGGATATCAACCATTTGTTAAGTCCGTAACCATGTTCAGGGTTGTATACAAGGGAGCTAAGGAATTCTAAGGTTAGTTCACGGTACGTGACAAACCGTCTCTTAATGGCTGCATTCTCCCACCCAAGCTGGTTAAACATAAATAGGATGCTATCTCGGATGCCTAATTTATCCATGGTTGGTCCATCATAATATATGGTCAATGCCATATCCTTCCGGGCTAGATAATCATACCGCCTTCGTTGAACTCTGCCTCTGAAAACTGTCTCTATTTGTTGCATGATGAAAGTAATTAACTAACTAGTTAGTAATTTTTCTGTTTATCAGTATCCAATATGTCTAAGTTAGTTACTAGTAGCAACAAGAATGACTGCAAATAATTAAGAAGAGGGGAGAAAACAAATAAAGAAAGAAAAGCAAAGAAAGAAAATAGTTTGTAACAAAGATAACAGAAAAGGTGGGTTGTCTCCCACTAAGCACTTTGTTTAATGTCGTAAGTTCGACAGTAGCGTCGCGGTGTACTAGGTGTTGGGTTGAGCGGGCAGCTCTATGAGTCTGAGACTGTTCGAATAGTCTCTATTTTCGATATTATGATAATGCTTAAGTCGCTGCCCGTTTACTATGAAAGGGTCACTATTCCTACCTTTTATTTCTATCGCACCACTATTTAGGACTTTGGTGATCTCGAAAGGGGCGGATCACCGAGATTTAAGTTTTCCTGGAAAAAGTTTAAGTCTTGAATTGAATAGTAGCACTACGTCGCCGACTTAAAACTCCTTCCTAGAAATGCGTTTGTCATGCCATCTTTTGGTTCGTTCTTTGTAGATCCTGGCATTTTCGTAAGCATCCTGTAAGACCCCAATTTTGTCCCTAAGATCCCTCATGGCATCATAATATTGCATTGCATAGCCTCAAGGATCATTGAGCATCTTGGTTCCTTTTCCCTTTGGGTGGGACTTCTTGAGTGGTTTGAGATCACCAAGCATGCTTGAATTGTATATCATTGCTTTTCTTATTTTTTTACTAACCAAAAGCACAAAATATGTCACTAACATCTTTTGTTTGTAGCTTGAGCAATCACAAGGCCAAAAGCTTCAAGGAGGTCATTGGTACAAAGACATTGGTCAAGAGGAGATGAAGGCAAGCATGGTAATGGTTCCCAAGGCTCTCATCCATCAAATATGCCTCCCTAACATCTCAATTCATCATGTTTGATCAAAACAAGTCAAAGGGTTTGAGGTTTGTTCCCCAGAGAAGCCTTAATTCATCTGTGCACGACAATGCCTTGCTCATGAAGCAACTTCAGCCCATGGTCAAATACAATCAAGGGAAGTTCTTTAACTCTTCATTTCATGCATATTTGAACTTATTTGAGTATTCTCAATCATCAATTCATCAAGATATGAGTTGTGGACTTGGAAAGTTGATCAGTCAGTTCATCAGACTATTTTGAAATGCACCGAGACTTAACTTTTCGTGTGTTAATCAAATGGATATGGTTCCAAAAGAAACAATGTTCTTAAGGATAATATGAACAACTTTCATGTTCATCAAAATTTGATTTGAAACTTGGAAGACCATCTGCCATTCCAATACATTATAGGTCATTTTGACTGAAACCCTAATTTTGGGTCAACTTCCCAAGGACATAACTCATTCATTTTTTATGATTTTGAGGTTGAATTAAATTAATTGGAAAGCTTAAGATGTCTACTTAAAATGTTATTTTGAACAAAATTTCAAAATCTCAAAGGAAATACATGTGATAATGCAAGACATTATAGGTCCTTTTGGGACAAAGGCATTAAAAGTAAAAAAAGTCCAACTTCAAGTGCCCATAACTTCTTTATCAAAAATCCAAATGATGCAAAATTTAATTCCATTTTGATTTTATTGAAAAGTTCTACAACTTTGATGTTGGAGGTTTTTCCATTTGAAGCTTACATCATCAAAACAGAAGGGCTTGAAAGTTGCCCAATTTTGGAAACCTTGCCTTGACATGTTTTGCACATCACACTTTAAACTCAAATTTCATGAATTTCCACACTCAAAATGAATTTTTGCCCATCATAACAATTGTTCCTTACATCAAGACCTTTCCAACCATTACTCACATGATCATGTTTGGATTTGGCAAGTGGTAGTTTCGAAGAGGAGAAGTTTTAGGCATGATTATGCATAACATGTTGAAAGTCATCACACAAGCCAATTCACTCCAAGCTACACGTCCAAACCATCTCATATTCACTTAAGATTGCATTTGCACCAAGTTTTGGGCCTCACATGCGCCTGTACAGGCCCATGCATGGAGGATCCAATTCACATGCACACGAGTTTGATCATGCATTGCATCAACTCTTGCTATAAATACACTTGCTTGCTTCACTTGAAATTCAACCTGAAGGCGCCTGAACCTCTGCTGGATTGAATCCCCACCCTGACACCAAAGGAACTCTCTCTTTTCTCTAAAAAAATTCAGATCTAGAATTCAGTTTCCTCGACTGTTTTCTTTGATCAAAAAGTTCCTAGACCTTCCTCATATGATCAATTGAACTTCTGTTTTGCTAAAGGAAGCAAGGAGAGGAGCTTAGATCTTCACAATTCAAAGGTTTACTTCAACTGTTTTTTTCTTCGAAACTCCTTATTCCTTGATCTATTTTCTTGGCTATTGTGTTGTCTGAAGTCCTCTCTATAGAGGCACCATTGATGTATGCTCAATTTTCAAAATCAAGCAAGTTCATGATGAACACCATCAAGTTTCAACCTCTGATTTCTCTCACTATGGAGATCTAGAGTAGAAATAGATGGCATAGGGGTGATGTACATCACCCCAGCTTTAATTTGGTACCTGGATC
Organism: Lathyrus oleraceus; assembly: GCF_024323335.1. Classification (NCBI taxonomy): domain Eukaryota; kingdom Viridiplantae; phylum Streptophyta; class Magnoliopsida; order Fabales; family Fabaceae; genus Lathyrus; species Lathyrus oleraceus. Next base: position 322,902,001 of record NC_066585.1, on the reverse strand, counting down.
GTGAGTTTTGGTTGAGTTTGGAGGACCTGCAACTCTGGCAGGAGCTTTAGAGCTCGCCGGAGAAGACGGTGGCGCTGCCCACCGTCCACCATGCCAGATTTAATCTGGATCGTTGGATGCATCTCCCACGTTTTAATCTCAGCCATGCATTTGGTTTACTTTTAATAATGCTGGATGTTTCTCATTAACTTGGACTTACCATGAGCGCGCGCCTGAGGACCTTAGGATTGGCCACGCCAATTAATGAGATTCAATCCAACGTTCCCTGATTTTTGCTATTTTCTAATTTCTGATTTAATTTCTTTTATTTCCATTATTTTCAAAAATTCATATCTTCTTCATTTTAAATCCAAAAATTATGGAACCAATTGCATTATTTCCCAAATAATTTCTAGTTTCTATTTCTGATTTTTAATATTTTTTATTTTGTCATTTGATATTTTTTGTGAATTTTCTCTTTTCTGGTCATTTTTAATTCATTTTAAATAGTTTTTGATATTCAAAAAATACAAAAATATTTTCCTAATCTACTTGAATGATGATGGCTCTATGAAAAATATTCTCATCAATTTTTGAATTGATTTGAGATTTATTTGAGATTTTAGTTCAATTAGGTTATTTTTATTCATTTTAATTGATTAAAAATAGTTTCTGACTTTTAAAAATGCTGAATTTTTTTGTCAAACTTGGTTTGACCTTGTTGAACTTAGGATAAATCACTTGGACCTTTCAAGGTTGATTTGAAGTGATTTTGAAGTTTGACCTTTCTTTAATATTTTAATTCAAGTTTATTTTAATATTAAAAATGCCAAAAATATTTCATTCATTTCTTGACTTCCAATCTTCATCTCACTTCTGTTTTTGATTGTTTGACCTTGACTTTCAATGTTATTGGTCAACATATGATGATTGGTACATGGTAATTCATTTAATGCATTCATATTTCTTTACTTTTGTCATCTCCTTTTCTCTTATTCATCTCTTTCTTCATCTTCTTCTTCTTTTCCTTTTTGATCAATTAGTTGAAGGTTGATAAGTTAGCATTGATTAGAGAGATTTAACATTCCTTAATTCAAATCTAATTCATCTTGATCCATTGATCAAGTGAATGACTTTGCGTTAAGGATATGTTGTCTTTTAAATCATGCAAATGACGTAAACCAATACAAGATCAATTCTCATTTTCTTTTTGGCATGGCAAGTTGTTGGAACTTGGTTCACTAATCAAGATTTCTAACTTGTGTTGTTGCCTACATTATTATTGACCGGCCTCAGATAGTTGTGACTTCTACATAAGTCCAATTACGATTGCTTAACATAGCGCTAAATTTGCCTTATGGCACACTAACTACTAACACTAACTATTGACAATTAACATTTACTTTATGCAATTTACTTTATGCAATTTACTTTATGCAATTTACTTTTATGCAACTTACTATTCTTGCACATATTATCCATTTATTTTTCTCTTTGCTCACTTGAGCACATGTTTATGTTAATGCCATTTGCCTTTTGCTCACTTGAGCATATAATTGTGTATATATTTTTGTGCTTGTGTTTTGTTTTGCTTGTTGTGGACCAAAATGCAAAGAAATTGACTTAGTTTCTAGGACCTTCCCTATGCAAAGAAATGGAGAATTGGACTTAGATCTTAGGACCTTTCCTTATGCAAAATTGGAGTGAAAGGATCTTAATGATGAAGATGGATTAAAAGGACCAAATCTCTAAAATCACTCTTGTCCATTCTTATTTTACTTCATGGAACTTTTGATGTGTGTGCTTTTGTGCTAGGAGTTCCCATTTGAGCTTAATTGAAGGACCATTGCCATGTTCATCTAAAGAAAGAGATGCCAAAGCCATTGAAGGATCCCTAGAAGCATGACCTTGTGCTTGATTGCTTGAAATATTTGCTTTGTGGTTGCTTTGTTCCAAAGGATGGGAACTACTTGGATCATCAATATGATCTCAAGAGAGGAACTCCTAGTGTGGTTTCATTTCTTATCCCTTCTTTTTATTTTCCTTAGGACTTAGCTCTTCTTCTTCATCTCTCCACTCCAACCCAAGCCAAAACCTTTTGTGCAAACATTTAACTATTGTTTTCAAACATTAGAAACCTAAGCCTTATGCTTTTGATTTTCAAACTTTCTTTTCATAACACTTATTTTGAATTGAACTTTTAAGTCAACTTTGACCATTTTGTATATACTTCTAATTGGTAAATATAACCCATTCAAATTTCTTTTGTGGTTCCAATGGCCACTTTCTTAAATCAATTTTTCCATAACCTTTAGCTATTATGTTTGAGTTATCCTTGTGGTAGGTGTATTACTCACCTATATCCTTAGTGATGGACAATGAGTCTTCCATGCTTATTATAAGGTTAACCCCTCACTAGCATGTTGAAGCTATCCTCACATGGTGGATTTGTGGTTTGGTTGAGTTTTCTCCCTTTGATAACAAAAGACCTTAAGGCTTTTGGACCAATCAATTTTCACCAACTCATTTTTGAGATTTTTACCCCGAACTACGAGGTTTTGATCCTAATCTTTTTATAAGATGGTACGTAGGCAATGGGTTTATCCATCCAAACACAAAATGTAAATAACTTGTATATTTCTCTTCTCACCTCTTTAATCCTGTTTGCACAAACAAATTTTCACAAAACAAAAACCTTACAACAAATGTGAAAAGGGCTCCCTAGGAGTACCTAGGATGTTTTGGGTGCCTAACACCTTCCCATTGCATAACCAACCCCCTTACCCAGATCTCTGTTTCTTTTACTAGTTTTTGTTAAAACTTTTAGGTTTTTGTTCTCTTTCTAACCATTCCTTTGGATAAATAGAAGTGCGGTGGCGACTCGACTTGTATGGTTTACCTTTGATTTAGTCAATATCTCTAATGGCAACGAATACCCCGCTACAGAAAAGTGGCGACTCTGCTGGGGTGTAAAGTTTGCCTAGTGGGTTTTGCCAACTTTTCATGCTTGTTGTATTTGAATTGTTTTGTGACATATTTTTGTGCAATTTGGGATTGCTGTATTATATGTAATGATTGATTTGCTTGATATTGATTCCTTGTATGCTTGGTGATCTTTGTGAGATGAGTTCTATACCCAGACTCGAGTGCACTTAGGATAGGAGAATGGCATAGTCTTGTTGACTTGTGTGGAGTTATTCCTTAGCAAGTTGACTTGCAAGTCCATTCACTTGGTGGAGGTCATGTTGGGATCAATAATGTCACACAAGTCGTCCAATCTCAGCTCTTCTAATTCGTGGATGTCCAGAATCCGTTTCTCGCCTGCGGAAGTGTAGTTTATACTTAGTGTTGTAATTGCCCAATATGCTTTGTGTTCTAATTCCACAGGGAGGTGGCATGATTTACCATAAACTAGTTTGAAGGGTGTGGTTCCTATCGGGGTTTTGTAATCCGTCCTGTAGGCCCACAAAGCTTCGTTTAGTTTGGATGACCAGTCCTTTCTGGATATTCCTATGGTCTTCTCAAGAATTTGTTTTATTTCTCGATTTGAGACTTCGACTTGCCCGCCAGTTTGTGGATGATACGGCGTTGCTACTCGGTGTCGGACTCCATACTTCAGAAGAAGTTTTCCAAATATATTTGATATGAAGTGGGATCCACCGTCAATAACTACGAGTTTTGGCACACCGAATCTAGGAAAGATAATGTTTTTGAATAACTTGATGACTACTCGTGTGTCATTTGTCAGAGAGGCTACAACCTCGATCCATTTTGAAACATAGTCGACAACAACGAGTATGTATTTGTTACCAAAAGAAGCTGGGAATGGTCCCATGAAGTCAATCCCCCATACATCGAAGACTTCTACTTCTAAGATTCCCGTTTGTGGCATTTCATCGTGTCTTGAGATGTTGCCAGTGCGTTGTCATCGGTCGCATTTTATAACCGCGTTATGGACGTCTTTCCATAGGGTAGGCCAAAAGAGGCCTGATTGTAGGATCTTAGTGCAGGTCTTCGAGGTACTTGCGTGCCCTCCATAGGGAGCGGAATGGCAATGAGAGATTATATCATCTATTTCGTCCTCCGGAACACATCGACGGAAGATACCGTCGGTACCTCTTTTGAAAAGTAGAGGTTCATCCCAGTAATACTGTTTTAGGTCATGGAAGAATTTCTTCTTCTGTTGGTAAGATAGGTCCGGTGGAAGTACTCCGACGGCTAGGTAGTTGACAAAATCAGCATACCATGGAAGAGTTGCATTCGCATGTATTTCTTCCACGGATTCTTCTATTTCTGTATCATTTAATGTTAGTTCAGACATATCACTTTCCATTTGGGCTATGAGTCGTTCGTAAGGGAAATCATCGTTAATTGGGATTTGTTCAGGTTTATTCCCTTTGACACGTGATAAGTGGTCTGCTACTACGTTTCAGTACCTTTTTTTTTATCTTTTATCTCTAAATCAAATTCTTGTAAGAGCAGGATCCATCTTAAAAGTCTTGGTTTTGCATCCTTCTTACTTAACAGATATCTAATAGCGGCATGGTCGGTATAGATGATAATTTTCGCCCCCACTAGGTAGGAACGGAATTTGTCCAAAGCGAACACGACGACTAGAAGTTCTTTTTCAGTGGTGGCGTAGTTCATTTGGGCTGGATCTAATATTCTGCTTGCATAGTAAATAACATGAAGCTTCTTATCCTTCCTTTGTCCTAGTACTGTGCCTACTGCGTAATCACTCACATCGCACATGATTTCAAAAGGTAATCTCCAGTCGGGTGGTTGCATTATGGGCGCGGTGATTAAAGATGTTTTCAGTTGGTTGAACACTGTTAAGCATTTTTCATCAAATATGAAATCAGCGTCTTTCATTAATAATCCTGTAAGTGGCTTGGTAATTTTCGAGAAATCTTTAATAAAACGTCGGTAGAAACCGACGAATCCTAGAAAGCTTCTTATTTCTCGTGCGGTTTTCGGAGGTTGAAGGTTCTCTATGATTTCGATCTTGGCTTTGTCTACTTCAATTCCTCTGTCAGATACCACGTGACCTAACTCAATTCCTTGTTGAACCATGAAATGGCATTTCTCCCAGTTTAAAACAAGGTTTACTTTCACGCATCTTTCGAGTACCATTTCGAGGTTAGATAGACATCCTTCAAAACTCTGCCCACAAACAGAAAAATTGTCCATAAAGACTTCCATGATGTCGTCTATAAAATCGGCGAAGATTGCCATCATGCATCTTTGAAATGTTGCGGGAGCGTTACATAATCCAAATGGCATTCGTCGGTAGGCGAATATACCATAAGGGCATGTGAAGGTAGTCTTTTCTTGGTCGTCAAGATGGATTGGGATTTGAAAGAATCCTGAATAGCCGTCTAGATAGAAAAAGTGAGAATGCTTAGCCAATCGTTCAACCATTTGGTCAATGAAAGGCAGAGGGAAATGATCTTTTCGAGTGGCTTTGTTTAGTTTTCTATAGTCTATGCACATTCTACTTCCGGTCACAACTCTTTGTGCTATGGATTCACCCTTCTCGTTCTTAACAACTGTAATGCCTCCTTTCTTGGGTACTACATGAACGGGGCTAACCCATTGACTATCGGAGATCGGGTATATGATTCCAGCATCTAGAAGTTTCTTTATTTCATCCTTGACTACTGTACTTAGGATTGGGTTGATCCTTCTCTGGTGTTCTCTAGAGGTTTTACAATCTTCCTCCAGCATAATGCGATGCATACAGATAGAATGACTTATTCCTTTTAGATCGGCGATGTTATATCCTAACGCTGTTGGGTATTTTCTTAGGACATCTAGTAATTTCTAAGTTTCCATCAATCCTAAGTCAGCGTTGATTATCACTGGTCTTTTCAGTTTAGTGTCTAGGAATTCGTATCTTAGGTTCTTTGGTAGTGCTTTTAATTCCAAGTCAGGTTTATTTGGGCATGGCATGTGGTCGGGTGTAAGTGCTAAGCATTCGCTTAGACTTTCGTTTTCGTATGGTTCATGCCAATTATCGTCTTCAAAGATTGGTGGGATTTGAATTTTCATTATATCAGAATATGTGGTTTCTTGCATCTCCATCTCTCTCACGCACTTGTGTATGACATCAAGTAGATAACAGGCGTCGTCTATAGCTGGAGCTTGTAAGAGTTGGGTTAAGATGAATTCAACCTTTTCCTCTCCAACTTCGAATGTCAGCTTACCTCTCTTTACGTCTATTATGGCTCTGGCGGTAGCCAAGAATGGCCTTCCTAGTATGATAGGTGTACTGGCATATTCTTTGATGTCCATGATTATAAAGTCTGTAGGAATGTAAAATTGTCCTACACGTACTGGGACATTCTCTAGTATACCGACAGGATATTTGATTGAGCAGTCAGCTAATTGAACAGACATCTTGGTCGGTCTTAATTCTCCCATACTGAGCCTTTTGCAGATGTTTAAGGGCATTACACTAATGCTGGCTCCTAGATCGCATAGAGCTTTGTCTATGATGAATTTTCCAATGACACAGGGTATAAAGAAACTACCTGGGTCTTTTAGTTTGGGAGGCATGTTATTTTGGATTATGGCACTACACTCGGCAGTAAGTGTGACTGTCTCGTCATCCTCAATCTTTTTCTTATTGGATAGGATTTCCTTAAGAAATTTGGCATAGGAGGGCATTTGTGTGATGGCTTCTGTAAAGGGTATCATAATGTTTAGTTGCTTCAGAAGTTCAACAAATTTCCTAAATTGACTCGCAGTTTTAGAGCTTTTGAGTCTTTGAGGATACAGAATGGGTGGTTTATAAGGAGGTGGAGGCACGTAAGGTTTCTCTTTCTCTTCGGCCTATTGGGTATTATCTTCTGCTTCCTTTGGTCATTTACCTGCTCAGTTGAGGTTTTATCTGGTTTTTGGTACATGGCAGGGTTTTGGAGTCTTGGATCTACGGGTTCGTCTACTTCTTTTCCACTCCTTAGTATAACGACATTTGCATGTCCCTTTGGATTAGGTTGCGGTTGTCTAGGAAATGTTCCAGCTGGCGCGGCTGTAAATGCCTGATGTTGAGCCACTTGTGAAATCTATGTTTCAAGCATTTTATTGTGGGTGGCTAAGGCGTCTACTTTGTTCGCTAGTTGTTTAAGTTGCTCGCTAGAATGTATGTTTTGGTTCAAGAAGTCTTTGTTTGTCTGAGCTTGGGTAGCTATAAAGCTTTCCATCATTAATTCGAGATTTGACTTCCTAGGCATGTTAGGAGCATTATTAGCTAACTTTTGATATCCAGGCGGAACAGCTGGTGCTTGGCCAGGTGCATACAGGGCATTGTTATTCTTATACGAGAAATTAGGATGGTTTTTCCACCCTGGGTTGTAGGTATTCGAATAGGGATTTCCTTGTGTGTAATTCACTTGATCGGTTGGGACTCCTGCTAATATTTGACATTCTTGTGCAGTGTGTCCAGGGTTTCCAAATAACTCATAGTTTGGAGTTACAGCAGCCACGGTGGCTGCGGGTGGTATGGTCAAGTTATCTAATTTTTGAACAAGGGCATCCACCTTTGCATGAACATGGTCAAGGCTACTAATTTCGTACATTCCACCCTTTGTCTGGGACTTTTTCACTGGAGTTCTTTCACCTCCCCATTGGCAATGGTTTTGGGCCATGTTTTGAATGAGTTGATAGGCTTCGTTGTATGGCTTGTCCATAAGTGCACCGCCCGCGGCAACGTCTACTGTAAGTCTTGTGTTATACAGAAGCCCATTGTAAAATGTGTGAATGATAACCCAGTCTTCGAGACCGTGATGTGGACATATCCTCATCATGTCCTTGTATCTCTCCCACGCTTCGTAGAGAGATTCTACATCTTTTTGCCTGAATCCGTTGATCTGAGCTCTTAGCATAGCAGTTTTGCTCGGCGGATAATATCGGGATAAGAAGATGTTCTTCAGTTCTTCCCATGTCGTAACGGAGTTTGAGGGAAAGGATTGCAACCAAGCCCAAGGTCTGTCTCTTAGTGAGAAAGGAAAGAGGCGCAGTCTTATCGCATCTTAAGATACACCATTTGCCTTTACAGTATCTGTGTACTGCACAAACTTGGTCTGGTGTTCATTAGGATAGTCCGTAGGATTTCCAGCAAATTGATGTTGTTGGGCGGCTGATAATAGTGAGGGTTTCAGCTCAAAATTGTTTCGATTTATAGCGGGGGCAGCAATGCTGTTCTGAGGTTCTTGTTGGGACGGGGTAGCGTAGAATTTAAGAGGACGATTTTGTGGGCCTTCTTCAACCATGGTTGGTTTTTCTTCTGGTTTAGGAGGAGAGAAGATATTGGGAATATCGTACTTTTGTTGATATTCGTGTATTCGGCGTCTCACGTATAAGAAACGCTCTAATTCTGGGACTGGTGGTGCTAAGTTATCGCCTTGTGAGCGAGTACTTGGCATACAATCGGGGAAAGAAGGGAGAGAAGATTAGTTTTTATTTATACCTTAGTCTATACCGTGCAACGAAAGAATCGCACTATTCGACTAAAATAGGTCCCCGGCAACGGCGCCAAAAACTTGATGCTCGATCTGGCTATATATAAAATATAGTCTGTCGGGTACTTGACTGCAAGTGCACAGTCCAGTCGCTTTAGTTTTAAAAGATATCGATCCCACAGGGACCTATGGTCAAACTAGTGTTACTAACGTCACTATGTTTAGCTAAGGGAATGATTAGTAGAAGTTCGGGGGAAATATAGTAAATCTAAGGGAAATGTAGTTTTAAGAAAGAATTTATGGAAGGAATCAGTATGCAGCGCATTAATTGTCAGGGATTCGATAAGTCACTGGTGAATAGTTTAAATGCCAAATATCTCTCAGTAGAAAATATTTATTTAAAAAGCTTTATCTCACACTCTCGTGGTTGTTGATTCGGCTTGTAGCTTTAAGTCAGAATGTACGCTCTCACTGTCCCATTTGAAATTAAAATTACTTTTTGAAAATAAATAAGTTCTAATTGCTTTTAAAGTGCTCTCGCTGTTTTTAAATTCAATGCCTAATTTTTACTATCCAGCTCGAGCCTCACGCTCTCGCGATTGTTGGTTCTCACCTTAGTTAATTTCCCACTCTCGTGGCAAACCCGTATTAAATAGCTTTTTCACACTTTTGTGATAAAGTTAATTAAATTTAAATTAAAAACTTCATCCTAAAAGATTGTTTGAGAAAAAGGGTTTTCACCGATTATTATTAAATCCCATCAAATTAAATTGCTACATACCGATACCGGTAATTTAGCCGGACATGTTAAATAAAGCAAACACAACGCATATACAGATCAACATTGCGGCAAACATGACTATAATAATAATTGGGCAATAATAATAATAATCCAATAAAAACCTAGCAATCAAAGTAACAGAGTATAGCGATTCTTGGAGCACTTGAGCAGTCCTCCACAAGTCGGTAGGCTTTTGTTTCTTCAATACAAATTGCTTACAAAAATTAAATAAAGTGTAGTAGTCCCCCAGTGTAGGAAACTACTACTATGGCTAACTAGAAAATGGAAAGAAAAGGGAAAAAACGGAATTCTAAAAAGAATGGCGAATAAACTAAGGCAACGGAAACAAGGTTGCTGAAAAGAAAATACTAAAAGCTAGAAAGCTGAAAAACTAAATTGCAGAGCGTGAGTGTAAATTGTAGTCGTCCCCAAGTTTTCCCATTTTGGTCCTTTATATAGTGCTCCTTTAGGTCTTGGTGGTTGAGATATTCAAGTAAGACTTGGTTTGAATGAGGAATCCGTGGGAGTAAGTTTGTTGGAGGGAATTTAGGCACGTTTGGGTGCCTGTGATTGACTGTTTCAAAGCGCATATTGTGGTCGCGTGACGCTCGTCATGGGCTTGTGATGCTCGTCATGGGCTTGTGACGGTCGTCACAGTCTGGGTCGTGACGAGCGTCATGAATCTGTGACGGTCGTCACATCAACAAATTCTGCATAATCTGGTTTTCTACTCTTTGTTGTGCTTTCTCATCTGTTTCTTCTTCTTTTTCTTCCTTTTCTTCATTTTTCTCATTAATCCATGGAGATTTAAACACCTGCAAAAACAACACGAATACTTGCATAATAATTGGGATATTAATAAAAATGGTATGATCTTTGAATGTAAATCAAGGCAAATATCTGATGTGTTTTTGCGTTATCATCCACACACATCCAAAATTTACTAAATTTAGCAATTTGCATTGCATGCTTACATGGGCGTGTGATAGGCCCACCAAATGATGTATTCAGATCTAAAATTGCTTGTGCATCATGTTAAAATCATGTCATGTGGCCATGCAATTGAATTTGAAATGTGAAGGTGAAATTCATCCAAATGGCCCTCTGAAAAGAACCCATGCGCAAGTCCTTCATTCCTTGTCCAAATCAGATGATCTTGGACTTTTTAGAAAGGTGAGATAAAGGGGAACAACTTTCATGTTAAACACTTTTCATTTGAAGCTTGGATCATGATTAATTTTGATTTGGAAGTTTGGAAAATCAAACATATTTGAAAAGTTTCTATGGACTTAAAATTAAAAAAATTCCTTCATCAAAGTTATATCCCTTTCAAACCTATTAAATTTGGTCATAAATTTGACCTCATTTGGATTTGGCATGAAGGAGTTATGCATTTTAGAAGTTGAGGAAAATTACTTGTTCAATGGTAATAACCCAAAATGACCTATAATCTTTCCTATTGGTACATGCATTTGCAAGTTAAATTTGAACTTATTCCAAACATACAAGTTTAAAAGGACATCTTTAGTTGTATCATGGAACTTGAATGGCTTTAATATCATAAAAATTGAGCAAGTTATGGTCCTTTGAAGTTGACCTCCTAACTAGGGTTTAGACAAAATGACCTATAATCTTTCACCATAAAAAGACTTTCCAAGAAAAAATAGGTCTTGACTTCAACATGAAAGTTTTTCTGAATGTCATAAGGAGTAACGTTTCTCTTGAAATATTGTAGAAGATAGGGTCTAGCGAACCCCAATTTTGACAAGTTGACTTTCTTTGGTCAACCACCATGAACCATCTTGCAAACTTGACATTCTCTTGATATTTGGGACTCATGGAGGATCATATATATGTAAGATGATGTAATATGAGTTATCCCTTGAAATATTTGATTAAATGATGAAGAAATTTGTTGAGGAAGTCACACAAGATACCCAGATGAATTAGGGCTTCCAAGGGAAACAAGCTTCAAACTCTTGATGAATTATTGATCAAAATGACATGTGAAGACCATAGGGATCCATATATGATGTCTAGAATCTTTTTGAACTATATCTTCATTATTCTCATTGCATTGAGGGTCTCAAACCCTAGATATGAGCCTGATGAGGCATTGGTGGACACACACACTACCTACAAAAGCCACAACTATACATTGACATATTTTTGGTATTTTGGTTAGTAAATAATGAAAAACAAAGTATGATACAATCAAATGCGCTTGGTGATCTCTTCCAATGCAAACCCAATGAATGAGGGGTAAGGAGGATGCTAAGGTGTGATCCCAAAGCCACTGCACATGATGAGATAGCATGAGGGATCTTAGGGTCAAAATTGGGGTCTTACAACTGCCCCTATTTAAGGACATTCTAATTGAGGATGTGAAGGTTAAAATCTTAATATCAACTCAGTAGAATGGAGTTAAATACAACATATAGAAACAAATTTTGGTCCCTAAGAGACCTCATGATGCATATGATATGAATGTTAAAAATAATCTCTTTGGGAAAAAATTGCCACAAAGAAAAGGAATCCGGAGAGACTGAAAGTCCACAGGAGCATAATGCATTCCATAAGGAAAACTCACTGGGGAGACAGAGACTTTGGGGATAAATTATTGTGCGTATGTCAGGCTACGACTTGAAAACTACTGAAGACATGAGAGGGATTTTATGAAAATAAATCAATGGAAAGACTCGGTTGGGGAAAAAGAGAAAATATGCAGCGGAAACGGGTAAATCAGAACAAAACTAAAATACTCGTACCAAACAGGGTACTAGCGACTTCATTGAGGAAATACGCGCTCAAACTCAACTAGGGAAGAATGAAATTCAACACAAGAGTACCAGAGATATATTATCTATTACCGGTTACTGGGTAGAAAGATAATATACTCTAACAGAGGGACTTCCGTTACCGGTTAGGATAATCATATCAAGGATGACTTATTGAGGAAAAAGAGGTGTATTCGTTACCGGTCACTGGGTAAGAATAACCTGCTGGGGAGAATATTAAATAGGGTTTACAACTACCGGTTACTGGGCAGAAGACCAAGAAAGAGAATATCAGTTACTGGCTAAAGTGAATATATGAAGGATAGACTCAGAGGAAGAATATCCGTCATCGGTTAGGATGAACATATCAAGGATAGACTGCCGAGAAAAAGTAGGAATTATATCAATCAATTACTGGATAGAATATGAAAAGAGAATATTTATCACCGTTTAAGATGAACATATCAAGGATAGACTCAACAGGGGAAAACAGGATTTACAACTACTTGTTACTGGGCAGAAGACCGCAAAAAGGAGAAAATCCGTCATCGGTTAAGATGAACATATCAAGGATTAACTCTCTGGGGAATGAAATAGGGATTACAACTATCTTTTTACTAGGTAGAAAACCACAAAGGGAGAGTATCTGTCATCGGTCAGGATGAACATATCAAGGATAGACTGCCCGGGGAAACGTAAAAATAAATCCACTGGAGAAAGCAAAGGAAGTAGATTACCTTTTACCGGGTATTGGGCAAAAGTAAAGTACTCAAAAATCGAGAAGAATATTGCCAGTTACTGGGTAATAGACTCTCAAGGGACCAAAAGTATCTATCTTGGTAAGAGCTAGAAAGAAACGGTCAAACAAGGACTCAACCCAAATGAGGATATAAGTCAAGGGGAGTGGTTCCATCCAGATAATTAACTAGGGTGGAAACTGAAATAATAATCATCCACGAGGAAATAACTTAGTGGGGAATGAGAAAGGTTAAACTCTTTCTGCTTAAGGGGTTGACGCTCTACGATTGAAAGATGACAGACGCACCAAATCTGCATGGAGAAATAATATCACCAAAACAACGAATAAGAATAATTAAATGCAATAAAAATGTATAATGAAATATCTGATGTATGAATATGTATGTATATGATTGATGATTATGCTGACAAAATAATCACAAAGGATACATATATCACAGATTTGAATCACTACTGCAACACTCGACTAATCTCAACAAGATGGAAACACCGACTGGAGAAAAATGTTGGGGATTAACATAAATAATCTGGAATTGAATATCTCAATCTTGGCTGGGGAAAGAGAAAAGATATGTTGAGGATCCAAGCTGTCAACTCTGCGGGGAATTTTAGGTCAACACTATATCAAATGAGAGACAACCTCATAGGGTACCAAATCAAATACTGCTCAGAATCAACATTGTCGTATCTAAGGGTGAACTCCATCGGGGAGTACAAGAGATAAAACTCTGCACAGAGCAACTAGGCAAATTGCTGAGGTTGTGAGCCTACAACTTAGCTGGGGAAAAAGTTTTGCAAAAGGGACTCATCACCAACTCAACTCTACTAGGGATAAATGATAAATTATTTGGAAAAAAAACCAAACCAACTGCTTGGGGAAGACCAACAAGACTTCGCACTTCAAGACTTACCTATTCTCAGACTGCTATTGATATTCCTTACTGAAATCGTTTTCTTTTAAAGTAATTTCTTTCATTATTTAAAAAAATGATTTTTATTTATTAATTTATTTCAAAGTTATCATCATAAAAATTCAATTTTATTTAGCAGAAGTAAATAAGAGTAGAAACAATTGGATAAAAAGCTCAACTTTATTTAATAGAATGGTAGTCTGTAAATGACAAGACTCCATAGATCTTTACAAAAGTTGAAAATTGTAACTTACATGGAAAAGGGATACATTAAATACAATGATCACTACTTTTCCTACAAACTTCAATAGCCATTGTGCTCTTGGCTTTGGTTGAGAATGATGAATCAGAATAAAATGACCTGCTCAAAACTGCTCAAATGATCAGGACCAACCAAATGCAGTTACTTGCCATAATCCCTAATTTTTGCATAGATTTCCCCAAGGTGGGGTACTCAATCTATTAGGATTTTTTTTCTGTTTTATGTCTCTAACTTTTGCCTGGATCGCCCTTTCGGGTTTTCAATCCACCAAGATGCTCGTTTTTGCCTAAGCCGCCATTTCGGGTTTTCAACTTAGCGAGTTGTTCTTTTATTTTTAGGCTAAGTATTTCTTGACTTCATCGACATTCACAAGACGAGTGAACTCTTCACCATCCATAGTTGTAAGAATCAAAGCACCGCCTAAAAAGGCTCTCTTAACAACATATGGGCCTTCATAATTAGGAGTCCATTTACCCCTAGCATCAGGTTTGAAAGATAGAATCTTCTTGAGCACAAGGTCACCTTCTCTGAACACATGAGGCCTGACCTTCTTATCAATTTTTTTTTCATTCTCTGCTGATATAACTGACTATGACACATGGCAGTCAATCTCTTCTCTTCAATCAAATTCAGCTGATCATATCTGGTCTTGCACCATTCAACTTCTGTCAACTTGGCTTCCATCAAGACACACAATGACGGGATCTCAACCTCCACTGGGAGCATAACTTCCATACCATAAACGAGAGAGAAAGGGGTTGCCCCTGTTGAAGTACGGATGGATGTACGGTACCCATGCAAATAAAATGGGAACATCTCATGCCAATCTTTATACGTCACAACCATCTTTTGAATGATATTCTTGATGTTCTTATTCGCAGCTTCAACAACCCCATTCATCTTGCGTATGTAAGGAAAAGAATTATGGTGTGCAATCTTGAAGTATTTACAAAGAGCTTCCACCATATTATTATTCAAGTTCGATTCATTATCAGTAATGATCTTACTTGGAACACCATAACGACATATAATTTGATTCTTGATAAACCTTACAACAACTTGCTTTGTTACATTTGTGTACGATGTCGCTTCCACCCATTTTGTGAAGTAGTCGATAGCCACCAGAATGAAATGATGCCCGTTTGATGCTTTGGGCTCAATCATACCAATCATATCAATTACCCACATGGAGAATGTCCATGGAGAGGAAATGACATTCAACAGTGTCAAAGGAACACAAACTTTATCTGCATAAATTTGACACTTGTGGCATTTCTTCACAAACTTGCAACAGTCAGATTCCATTGTTAGCCAATAGTAACCTGCTCTCAACATCTTCCTTTCCATAGCATGTCCATTGGAATGAATACCAAAGGAACCTTCATAGACTTCAGTCATCAATAAGTCTGCTTCATCTCTATCCACGCATCTGAGCAAAACCATATCGAAATTTCTCTTGTAAAGCACATCACCATTAAGGTTGAAGTTTCCAACTAATCTCCTCAAAGTCTTCTTATCTTTCCAAGATGCCCTAGACGGGTAAATATGGCTTTGGAGGAAACCTTTGATATCAAAATACCATGGGTTTTCTTCATTGACTTCTTCAACAGCAAGTACATGAGCTGACATATCAAGACTCATCACATTCAAATTGGGAACCTCATTCAAAAATTTCACCCTAATCATTGAAGCCAACGTTGCAAGAGCATCTTCCATCCGATTTTCATCTCGAGGGATATGATGAAACTGAACCTTTGTAAAGAAAATTGAAATCCTCCTCGCATAGTCTCTATATGGTATCAAACCGGGTTGATTCGTCTTCCATTCGCCTTTGATCTGGTTCACAACCAAAGTCGAATCTCTATAGACATCAAGATATTTAATTATGAGATTAATGACCTCCTCAAGCCCCATAGTGAAAGCTTCATACTCAGCCATATTGTTTATACACTTGAAAGTTAATCTAGCTGTGAACGGAAAATGAGTGCCTTGAGGAGTAATAATCACTGCCCCAATGCCATTACCATATGAATTAACAGCTCCATCAAATACCATGCCCCAACGGGAACCAAGTTTTGTCCCTTCTTCAACCAATGGTTCATCACAATCTTTCATTTTTAGGTACAAGATCTCTTCATCAAGAAAATCGTATTGCACTGACTGGTAAGCTTCATTTGGTTTGTGATCCAGATGGTCAACCAAGACACTACCTTTGATAGCTTTTTGAGATTGGTATTCGATATCATACTCGGATAACAACATCTACCAACGGGAAACTCTCCCAGTTAAAGTAGGCTTCTAAAAAATGTACTTGATTGGATCCATTTTTTATATCAACCAAGTAGTATGATTCAACATATACAGGCACAAACGCTTAGCAGCCCAAGCCAATGCACAACATGTCTTCTCAAGTATAGAATACCGAGTCTCACAGTCGGTGAACTTCTTACTGAGGTAGTAAATTGCATACTCCTTCTTCCCAGATTCATCTTGCTAGAATACAGTTCATACTCTCATCAAGCACAGTCAATCACAAGACTGATCTTTCTGAAGAAGCTTGAAAATAGACGCACATGTGGCAGTCATATGCGATATAAATCTTGAGATATAATTCAAACGGCCGAGAAAACCTCTGACTTTCTTCTCAGTTTTGGGCGCAGGCATTTCTTGTATTGCTTTGACCTTGGCAGGATCAACTTCAATAGCCTCCTCGCTGACAATAAATCCCAACAGCTTACCAGAGCGAACACCAAAAGTAGACTTATTGGGATTCAAGCGGAGTTTGTACTTCCTCAAATGCTGGAATAACTTCAACAAATGCTCAACATGTCCTTCTTCATCACTTGATTTGGAAATCATATCATCAATATAAACTTCAATCTCTTTATGCATCATATCATGAAAAAGAGTGGTCATAGCTCTCTGGTATGTTGCACCAGCATTCTTTAAGCCGAAAGGCATCATTCTATAACAGCATGTTCCCTAGGGTGTAATGAATGTGGTCTTCTCCATATCTTCAGGTACCATCTTGATCTGATTATAAACGGAAAATACGTCCATAAACGAAAAGACTTTGTATTTAGTTGTATTGTCTACCAACATATCAATGTGTGGCATAGGAAAATCATCTTTTAGACTAGCTTTGTTCAAATCTCTATAATCAACACACATACGAACTTTTCCATCTTTCTTCGGAACATGCGTAATATTGGCCACCCACAGCGGATATTCAAAGGTAACAAGAAAACCAACATCAATCTGCTTTTGCACTTCCTCTTTGATCTTAATTTCCATGTCAGGATGAATCCTTCTCAACTTCTGCTTGACCGACGGGCATTCTGGCTTCAACGAGAATCTATACTCCACAATCTCAGAATCCAAACCAGGCTTGTCTTGATAGGACCAACCAAACACATCGGAATACTCTGGAAGAAGATCAATCAATCCCTTCTTAGCCTCTGGACACAGTTGAGACCCAATCTTGACTTCCTTCACATCATCTTCGAAACCCAAGTTGACTAATTCAATCTGCTCTTCGAACGGCTGAATAGATTTTTCTTTATGCTCAAGTAAACGAGATAAATCATCAGATACCTCTTCATCATCAGTCTCTTCCTCAGCTTCGAACACAGGGAAATCAAAGTTTGGAGAGGGAGTATGATCATTGTATTCAATAGGTTTGAGAACCAACCTGCATAATGATTTGATATTTTGATTTTAGAGAATTGAATTGTGACCAAATATTATACAGATGGAAGATTGTTACTTATTCATGTTTTTTATGATTACCATTTTCAGAAAAGCGAAAAGTAAAAACAAAACATCATAGATGTGGATGAATAAAATTGTATTTTATTGATGATAATAGAAATGCCCAACAATGTTCACTTCTCCCTTAGGCATAGGAGAAGGATTTTTCTTAAAAATGAAAAACAAATTACTTAGAGCGATGAATAATAGTAGGAACACCAACAACAACCCAATTGTTGCAAGTCTGGCCATGCATCACAAAGTTGGCGCAAGCTTCATCTTCATCTTCATTGTCCTCAATCACAACAACTGAGTGTTGATCATTCCCATGAATGAACCCTCCTTTATGAAAACTCGATTTCAGATCATCAGGTTTGACGTTGAGCGACCCTGGTTGAAATCCCAATCTGGCCCTATTCTTTTTCTCAACAATCTCCACCACACGACCCCACTGATCAACGTTTCCAGCCTCAATAGCCCTTCGTTCATCTTTTACAGAAGACATGGGTGCCCTAGTTTTCTTCTCCTCAGCAATAGACAAGGCTTGGAACGGTGTTCCAACCTCCTCCTCAGCATCAACATATGAAAAATATGACAAATGGCTTACCAATAGTTCCTTCTCTCCACCAACAACGATAAGCTTGTCGTTCTTCACAAATTTTAGCTTCTGGTGTAGAGTAGACGTTACAACCCCTACTTCATGAATCCATGGATTTCCCAATAAACAACTGTAGGCCGAGTGGATATCCATTACCTGGAAAGTAATTTGGAAATCACTCTGACCTATCTTAATTAGAAGATCCACTTCACCAATGACAACTTTACGAGAACCATCAAACAGTTTGACAACTACGTCGCTATACCTCATTAGGGCTCCTTGATAAGAAGGTCTTGACAAAGTTGATTCTGAAAGCACATTAAATGATGAACTAGTATCAACCAAAACATTGGACAGAGCATCCTCCTTGCAATTCATAGAAATATGGAGCGCCAAATTATGATTTCTGCCTTCTTCAGGAAGTTTTTCATCACAAAAGCTCAAATTATTGCAAGAAGTAATATTTGCAACAATGTGGTCAAACTGATCCACAGTCACATCATGGTCAACGAAAACCTGCTCTAGCACTTTCTACAACGCCTCCCTATGTGCTTCAGAGTTCATTAGCAATGACAGCATGACGATCTTTGACGGAGTTTGGAGCAGCTGCTCCACAACATTGAACTCACTTTTCTTAATGAATTTCAACACTTCATCATCATCATTAGGCTTTAGTTTGTTGGATTCACCAGACTGACACACTGAAGTACTAACTACATTTTCTACTGGAATCTCTGCCTTCTTACTGGCTGCAGCATCTTCTACCTCTCTTGGAAAAACCAGACCAAACATACAACCACTACGGATCACCTTTTCAATATCAGTAATATTCACCACAGAATCTGCAACTCATAGAGGAACATCTTGACCGTTCTCTATCATTGTGGCGTTCTACTAATAAGGCATATCTGTATCGGATGCATACGGAACAAGGCCCGCTAACCGTATAACCAACAACGATACCGATCTATCGACATTGTTGTTGTTGCTGCTATCAAACTGGATAACTACCCGCTCGAGGGTCTTGAATACTGGCACGATCACATTCACATCATATATATATCTCGACTGGCAAATCTGAATAAGTCATTCATCCATCAACCTCTGAATATCCCTCTTGATAATAACACATCCTCGAGGGTTCACACTGCATATCACACAACCATCATGGTCATGCTCACAGTCACTGACCAAACAAATATCTTTATGAATTGCCACCAACGATTGTCTGATATGGAGGACATCATAAACCTTGTACTCACAAGGACAACCATCTACCATGTTGACAGAAGCATTACCATTAGCAGGCAACAAATTAGATTTCACATTACGCCATCGGTCTTCAAAGGACAGCACCCCACTCTTCACAAGCTTTTGTACTTCATACTTCAACGGATAACATCAGCTTGCGTCGACATCTTTCTAGCATACATAACGAGATGACTGAGGGGACAAGTATTCCCTTTATACTTTTCAAATTCAAGAACTTTGAACTTCATCGGGACCTTAACATTGGGAACCAAGCAAAATTCCGCAACACTCTGACCAAACAAATCCTTTCCGCTCAAGGTCTTCAACTCCTTTCGCAGCTTAAGGAATTGGTCTTTCATTTCATCCATCTTCTCATAGATATCCGGACCCTTAGACGACTCAGAATGGTAATTGGTATCCTCAACATGAGGCAGGGTATGAACAACCGGGGGCGGCATAGACATGACCGGGCTAGATGCCGACATGGAAGCAAAAGTAGGCGCAAAACCCTCGAGCATAAAGTTTGGCGGCATTCCCAACGGGAATCTGGAAGGCATGGCAGGAGAAAACTTAGTAGTAGCAACAGGAATGATTAAGGTAGCAACCTTTGAAGTGACAGTCCTTTGACGAGGAGGAGTTGCAGGCGTTGGATAATATTGACTCTGAGAAGCTAGAACTGACTCCATCATGGCAGTTAGGCGGGCGATCTCGTCCTTTAGTTCTCTGTTCTCTTATTCCAAGTGCTCCATGATTCTCGGATGATTGGCACGGGTATTGTATCGATGAGTCAGTTTGGCTGAAGCGCAAAAGAATAACCAATGAGACATCTGGCAGAAGAAAACCTGATATGCAAATGATGCATGAAATATAATGCTTTGATTGTTTTTATTTTCAAGGAACATTCTTTTTTATTTGCAAAATAAATAATAATAACAATTGCACAATCTAGATTGACCATAAAAATCTCTTTTATTTATATAATTGGAAGGATTACACTGAGTATAATTTCAGAAACCAAAATACAAAATACAAGAGAAAAGGAAACTAATAATCCTAAGGATACCCTAACAATAGTGGTGTCGGATGATCTGGTTGCAGGCGCATACTTCCTTCAAATGCGTTGGATCTCGGACTAAAAAGAAGTCTTCATCTGAGCCTTCTTAAGGACAAACTGATCAACAATCTTCTTCCAAGCACCGGAAGGATGAGGCATACTAGAGGAAGATGAAACATTTGGCTCTCTTTGTCTCTTCACTACTCGGTCTTCAAGAAGCTTAATAAGTGCATCCTTATCCTTAGACTCAAGCTGCAACTCCTCATGCTTTCTGCTCAAAGCATGGAACCACTCTTCACACATATCCTTCTCTTGCTTCATCTTGGAGGGTGCATCTTCCAACTCCTCTACATCTTGGTGAAGGAGAGTTGATGGTTCAACCACAACCATAGACATAGGTCTCTCAGAATCATACAACATCTTCAATTCCAAAGCTCTCTTCTTCACCCAAGTAGTGTAAGCTTCCAAAGCTCCACAGTTGCACGGACCAAGCTTGGATCTTGCTTTCCTATGCACATTATGCCAAGCACGTATCATCTTCTGCTTCAAATGTTGGGGATCTTTACCCTATTGATAGAAAATACCTTCTAACCGAGTGTTATTAGGTTTGTCTCTCAAGGGGAACCCAAGTTGATGGAGAGCTAAAGCAGGGTTGTAGTTGATTCCTCCTTGTGTACCAATGAGAGGCACATTAGATAATTCACCACAACAATCAATAATACCCAAGCTACTCATTGAATAATCATACCAAACTATATCATCATTAGTGAGAGACATAAGTCTCTGAGACCACCGTAGACATTGTTTGTTCTCCACAAAAGTAGGCGTCTGATGCAAGTGTGAAATAAACCACTTGTACAGAAGAGGAACACAACATACAATTGTTCCACCACCTTTAGAATTCCTCAAATGCAAAGATAAGTACATATCACCTAACAGAGTGGGCATAGGATTCCCAATCAAGAAAATTCTAATGGTGTTAACATCAACAAAATCGTCAATGTTAGGGAATAAAGCTAAACCATAGATGAGAAACACAAAGATAGCTTCAAAAGAATCCACACTACTGGCTTGAGCAAAGGCAGTAGCTTCCTTGATGAGGAACTCAGAAGTCAACCCAAACATTCCTCCTTTCTTCACCCAATGAGCCACAATTTCATACTTCTTCAGATGAAGAGCTTCGGCTATAAGATGAGATATGGGAATCTCCTCCAATCCACTAAAAGGCACTTTGTTAGAAACAAGTGTTCCCAAGAGATGGGTATACTCCTCTAACGTATGTGTAGCGGGAAATTCATGATCATCAAGCTATGGACAAGCTAGACATAAAATAAACAAGAGTCGCCACCGCGCTTTTATTGTTTCCAAGGGAAAGGGGAAAATTACGAACAAAACCCAAAAAGAAGAAGTTTTCAAATCAAAACTAATAAAATGCCAGAGATTACAGGTAAGGCGGTTGGTTACATAGAGGGAAGGTGTTAGCATCCAAAGTGTCCTAGGTACGCCTAGGGAGCCCTTTTTTTGTGTGCATATGTGTTTTTGTACAAATGATGTTTGCAAACAAATAGAATGGGGGGATGAGAAAAGAATCCATTAATTATATTATTGTGTTTAACAAGACCTTCAGACTTGTGCCTACGTATCAACAGAAAAATGAAGGATCAAAACCTCATAGTTCGTGGTATCAATTTCAAAATGGATGCATTGTTTTTTAATGATGTATTAGATGAAGTTTCAAATCATAAGCACTTGGTTACATGAAAGTATGCATTGGCCAAGTCCTTTGCATAGGGAATTTTGCCTAAATTTTAAGTCTAATTGTCTCAGATTAAACCAACAGTCCACACAAGATATTTTTTAGGATTTTTGTTCTTATTATGTACATTAATGGTCAAAGATCACACAAACAACACAATATACACAAACAAAATCTATCACACAATATGGTCCAAGTGGACAAAGTCAAAGGACATTAACATAAACAAATAGAATGGTATGAATAATGGCAAATGAATAAAGCTAAAAAATAAAGTGCATTAAAATAAAGGACTTGAAATTTAATGTTAGTTGTTAATAAGTTAGAAGTTAGTATTGCTTTTGCTTGTTCTCTTTTGTTTAAGTCATTCTTTGGAGAACACTCAACCCACTTATCACAAGCATGGATCCTTGAACCAAGACATCTTCCAAAGGAAGGAAAAAAGGCCAAGTTTCCACACAATACCATGAAAGAAGGGAGACTTACAATCTCACTAACTAGAAAGTTATGCCTTTGTGTCAAAACTTAGCGTTATGTTAAGCATTCGTAATTGGACTTATGTAGAAGTCACAACTATTTGAGGTCGGGCAATAGAATTTTGGTGTTAGTGCATGTTAGAGACATAGTATGATGAACTATGCTCATGAAACATACCACACACAAAAAGAATATGCAAAGTGGGGGACCTAATCTCATCCATACTTATGTTGATTTTGGAATCAACTAGCCTTAGGATATTGAGATATCATAGGTCCATGACATGAATGCATAAAGAAGGGGAATGAGATGAAGAAGGAGGGGAAATGGATCAAACACAAATTGGACAAAGGAGGACTTTTACCAAGTTAAGATAATTCATTCATTTTGGGAGATGGAATGCACATTCCATCAATCCCCTAAATCCAATGATCTTAACCTAGGTCAAATCAACCTTGACCAAGGCCCAACAACACAAGTCAAACTTATAAAGTCAATTAAAATGGCTCTACACAATTAATTGGGCATTTAATCAATTAAAAATAGTAAAAATAATGCATTAAATTAAATATGGTTGGTCAATTTCCTAAAACCTCATCAAAACACCAAGAAATGGCCATGAGATTTATCATAGGTCAAACAAGGTCAAAGGACCTTGGAGAAAAAATTTCAGAATTTTTGGAAAATTGAAAGTATTTTTAAACAATTAAAAATATTCACAAAATCAATTAAATTATGAAAAATATTAATAATGATCCAAAAAATAATTTTAATTCAGAAAATGAAAGAGGATTTTATTTTTAAAAAACTGGTGAAACTCTCATATTATTTGGATCAATATTAAAATTAATATGAATTAATGATAATCAAAGGAATAAAAATGAAAATCAGATAATCAAAAAAACGTGGACCACTTGATCTGCCTAATTAATTGAGGTGGCAGATCAAGTGGTGGTGAGTGTGCGTTCCATGGTACGCTTGAGTCAAATGTCCACATGCCTGGTAATCACAATGTACGCTCCTGATTAAAACATTTTAAAACAGATCAATGGTTCTGATCACTTCCAGCTCATCGTCGGAGCTAAAGGTCGGTCATCTTCTCCGATGACCTTGGCCGGACTGGTTCAATCATCACCACATCATACATGAAAAAAAGGACATGATCTTAAAGATAAAATGGCGTAGATCACGAATATCACCTAAAACTTAACTAACTCTAAATATATAGAGAGATACGTGGAGTTGAATTTTGAGGTGTGTCAACTGAGTTGCTTCGATTTGACCTTAAAGCAACTCAATCTTCTTGCCTACATTGGTAGGACTTCAGACAACTAAGGATCCAAGAGAATTGATGAATATTAAGAGAGAATCGAAGAAAGAAAAATCTGGAAAATTACCTTCAATGTTGTGCAGAAATGGATCTCTCTTGCTTCAATTCGTGCTTGATCTTTCTTATGGAGCTTGTGGAAGTGGCTTAAGAGTAATGCAAAGCTTTGGATCCTGGAGTTTTGAATCTTGAAATAGTGAGATTCAAACTCAAATTTCAGTTGAAATTTCTCAGGTTTTCCTTTGAATTAAGAGGGTTTGGAAGATTTGGGGAAAAGTTGGCGCGCAAGGTCCTTTGAACTGAGGCCTTGGACCTCTATTTATAGCAATGATAAGTGTTATTTGCACACTTGAAAAATTCTCCAAATTTGGTAATGCAACGCACATACTTGCATGGGCATGTGCAGACCCAAGAGGCAATCCATTTAGGTCCACAATCAACTGAAATGAGGTCTGCATGAAGCTTGGATGGCAAGGCAAAGTTGTTTGAACATTGGAAGCATTGATCTTTCCAAATGATACATTCATGTTTAATCCATGTGCAAACCTATCAAACTTTGTTCATAATGAACGAATTAGGACTCTTTGGAAAGCTTATATCAAGAGGAACAACTATTATGTTAAACACTTTTCCATTTCGAACTTGTATCATGGGCAATTTTGATGTGGAAGTTTGGAAATTTCAACATGTCAAAATATTTTCTAAGTGTCAAGCCACATATTCAATTATTCCACCTTGCTTAACTTCTTATTTGAGCTCCAAATGAGAAAAGTGTATTCATAAAAGTTGTATACCATTAAAAAAACCTTCAAAATGGTCACCAATTTGACATCATTTGGATTTAGGATGAGTGATTTATGCATTTTTGAAGTTGAGGAAAATCACTTGTTCAATGGTATTGGTCCAAAATGACCTATAATGTATCCTCATGTCACTTGCTCATAAAAGTTGATTTAGCTCTCACTCCAAACATAAAAGTTAAAGTAGACATCTTGAATTTGATTGTGCAACTTGGAAATATTTCATCTCATAAAAATTTAGCAAGTTATGGCCTTGGGAAGTTGACTTTCAAATTAGGGTTTAGACAAAATGACCTATAATGTTTCGACATAGAAAATGACTTTCCAAGCAATGTTAGCTCTATACCCCAACATGAAAGTTGTTTGGAATGTCATTTATAGTAACGTTTCTCTTGGAAACATTTCCATAAGATGAAAATTGGTTAGTAAAAAAGGATAATATACAAGTATGATACAATCACATGGTGCTTGGTGATCTCTCCCAAAACAAACCCAATGAAAGAGGGGTAAGGAGGATACCAAGGTATGATCCCAATGCTAATTCATATGATGAGATTGCATGAGGAATATTAGGGTCAAAATTGGGGTCTTACAGCTGTCCCTATTTAAGGACATTCTTACTGAGGAGGTGAAGGTTAAAATCTTCATATCGGCTCAATTGAATGGGCTGAAATAACAACATATAGAAACAAATTTTGGTCCCTAAGAGAACTCTTGATGCATATGATATGAATGCAAAATAAAATTCTCTGTGGGGAAATGTTGCCATAAAGGAAAAGAAATCAGAGAGACCGAAGGTCTGCAGAAGCATAATGCATTCCGTAAGGAAAACTCACTAGGGAGACAGAGACTCTGAGGGGATAGAAGAGGTTGTGCGTAGGCCAGGATACGACTTAGAAAATCCTGGGAGACTAGAGGAATTCCATAAAAATGGAAAGACTCAACCGAAGGAACAAAGGAACATCTGCTGGGGAAACGAGTAGATCGGAATAAAACTGAAATACTCGAATCATGCAGGAAAAGCAATTTCACTACGGAAATATGCACTCAACTCAACTGGGGAAGAAATAAAATTCAATGCAGGAAGAGCAGAAATCTATTATCCACTACCTGTTACTGGGTAAGGAGATATATAAGGACTCTATCTCAGACTCGCTCGGACCGGGCTCTCTCTTTTCTTCTAGTTTTCAATCTACGGATTATTTTTTTATTAGTCAGAATTAATTTTTTTATTAACTTTGTAAAACTAATAGTTCTCTGTGAGCAAATTCTTTACTTTGAATAAATTTTGAATGATAGCAAATTGTGTGATCATCATCCAAATGTTGGCTGTGCATTATCTTACATGATTCATCTGTGTTTTTATCCCATTCTATTGTTGCATGACTGTACATAAAGACCCACATTGATAAATCTCTTAAAAGAACTCATAAAATCTATTTTGTGTCAGTATGTATCAACACAGAATCCTATGCATCGATCCATGCAGTATGTTGTAAACCATAAAATTCTTTTGTTCAGTATGTATCGATCCATACGAGTCATGTATCGATACATGGACAGGAAAAATGCTCTATGGATCGATCCATACGAGCCTTGCATCAATCCATGTTAGTTGAAATGTCCTATGTATCAATACATACGAATTATGCATCGATCCATGTTAGTTGAAAAGTCCTGTGTATCAATACATACGAATTATGCATCGATCCATGCTTACTTAATTTCCCCAAAAACTCATTAATCTTACAGTATGTATCGATGCATAACCTCATGTATCAATACATAAGTCTGTTTTATGTTCTAACAGCTTCTGTTTTGCATATATAAGAAATGTTGTGACAGTAGTGAAGAGAACGAATTCTTAGAGGGAAAAACAGTTGAGACACCAATCAAAGGAGTGTGTAGCAGCAATTGTTTGAGCAATTAGAAACCTGAAAGAGACTTCATCTTCTCCATCTTCTCAATCTCTTTTCTTCAAGAACATCAACACATAATCATTCTTGTTCTTTGGATTTAAAGGATCAACGAGATTACGTTCAGTGGTACGATTAAGGATCTAGCTGAGGTTTTCAGTGGAACGATCGAGGATCTAGCTGAGTTGAAGATTGAAGGGGGTTTCGAGGAAAAACCTACTGGTTTGTCCTTCAAGAACTGGAGTGTTCTTGCGGGTTTGTTAGTCACGTTTGCAGAACAGATTCAGCCGCAGCGTTGCGTTTGGAAATCAGGGGATTTCGCAAACAGGTCATGGAACCGGTGAATTGTTTGCAATTTCTTGCAGGAAATTCTTGATCGAGCTCAGATCAAGTGAAGGTTTTATACAAGAAGAAGATCTTGGGATTTAGAATTCTGTCTGTGTATTGAAACCTTGTATCAACGAATTCGGCATTATTGATAATTACAGTTCTCAATTTCATTTGAAATTGAGAGGGAGACGTACCCACACGCGAGGACGACATGGGGAACTTCCTTACCAAATCTCTGCGTATCGTATTCTTTCCTTATCTCTCTTTACGTTTTCAACAGTTTCGCAATTTCAGATAGTGTGTTGTGGCTGCACTTTTTGCGATACAATAGTGGCAAGAAAACTTCTTTAACCAAAGTCCACTATTGTTCATTATTGATCACATACACACCAACTGTTTGACAAAACTGTTAGCTGAATTTTATTCATTGGAATTAGGATTTAGTGATAAGTGCATTCAATTTGATAAGATTCTAGTGTTAATAATTTCTGTCTTTCTAATTCAAAATCCAGCAATAAATTCGCGTGTCCGGTTTTCTAGTAGCGGTTCAGAATAGATGGAAGTCGATTCGGGACTAAAATTTTCCGCTAAGTATCAATAGCTCTGATGAAATTTTAAATCCGTTTATTTTCAAAGAGGTGATCTATTCACCCCCCTCTCGATCACTAGCCACACCGTCTAACAAGTGGTATCAGAGCGCCGGTTCGCTGGTGCTCTGTGGCTGCCTGTAACAGTATGGATTCTGAACCAAAGGGGGCGTATAATAGAGCGCCTATTTTCAACGGTGAAAATTACGGCTACTGGAAAGACTGCATGCGAGTTCATATAAATTCTATGGATAGGCTAGTATGGGCTGCCATTGAAAATGGTCCTTTTCAAATTACTATGACAAATGCGGCTGGCGCCATAGTTCCTAAACCAGAAGCTGATTGGAATGAGAAAGATGAGAAAAAGTGGTCGTGTGATTGGAAAGCTCGAAATATGCTAATTTCAGCACTTGGCGTTGATGAGTATTATCGAGTATCTCATTGCACGACAGCTAAAGAAATGTGGGATGCTTTAGAAGTTGCCCATGAGGGTACTACTGAAGTAAAACAGTCCCGCATTAACACACTAAATCAAGAGTTTGAGCTCTTTCGCATGAAACAAGGAGAATCTATCTCCGACATGCAAAAGAGATTCACTCATCTCACTAATAGGTTGAATGCACTTGGAAAACCTGTTTCAAATGAAATTGCTACTAATAAAATTCTCAGGTGTCTTAGCAGGGAATGGCAACCTAAAGTAACAGCTATTAAGGAAGCCAACGATCTAACGAGACTTACGATTACAACTCTGTTTGGAAAGCTGGAAGAACATCAGCAAGCATTGGAAAGTCTTGAAAAATATGAGAACAAAAGTAAGAAGGAAAAGGAGAAGAAAAGAGACAAAGAGGGAGAGAAGAAGCCAATAGCTCTTGTGGCCTCTAGCTCTAAGTCCTCACGAAAAGAGCAAAGTGACAATGATTCTAGTAGTGACAAAGATTCGGATGATGAGGAAATGGGACTGTTTGTAAGGAGATATAATAGATTCATTCGAGAGAATGGAGTCAAGCATTCCGACAAAAACCTCATGAAGTTTCGAAGACAATCTACAGATGCGAAACAGGAAGAGAATAAGAAGAGTAGAGGAAGAGGATCTTGTTTTAATTGTGGTAAATCTGGACATTACAAAACAGACTGTCCTATGAAATATAAGGATCAAAGAAAAGCTTCACCAAAAGGGTACAACAAACAAAGAAGAGCTTACATTGCATGGGAAAGTGATAGTGATTCATCAAGCACACAAAGCTCAAGTGATAGTGATGAAACCGCAAATCTGTGCCTTATGGCTCAAACCAAAAATCTGTCCTACCACAAGAAGAAAAGCAATGACAAAAAGGTAAAACAAGCCTATTATAATAATTTCTCTTCTATGTCTTTTTCTGAACTGAAAATAGCTTTTGAAAAACTGCATAACGAAGCTGTAGATGCTTTTAAAAGACTATCTTCCGATAAACAAATTTTTTCATTTCTGGAAGGTAAAGTATACAAAGCTGAAAATGATTTAGAAGCGTTAAAAGCTAGTATTGCAGAAAATTCAAAAGATATTGACATTGATGGATGTAGTAAAGTTAGGTACTGTGACGCTTGTCATATTTGGCAAAAAGAGGTAAACACTCTCAAGGTCAAATTAGAAAAAGCGTTACAACCTAAGGTTACTTATGCCGTTGACTCTAGGTTGTTTAAGAAGTCGTTAAATCCACCATATGCAAAATACTCTTTCATTCCAAAGGATTTAATGAACAAGAATAAACAACCACATCATCATGGTTTATGTCATTATTGTTGTCGTGCTGGCCATACCATTGAGAAATGCAAGTTTAGGAGATTTCTTGTTCCTAAAGGTATTTATCAATGGAAGCCAAAAGGCAACCATGTTAGCACTTACCCACTTGGACCCAATGAAAATTGGGTACCAACTTCTCTCTTTTGATATTGTAGGATGAGTGCCTTGCTTCCGTAGATAGAAGGTGGTTTCTTGACAGCGGTTGCTCAAGGCACATGACCGGTAACATATCGCTTTTTATAGACTTCAAGGAAAAGAACAAGGGATATGTTACTTATGGAGACAATAACAAAGGAGCCATACTCGGCAAAGGTAGTGTAGGTAATCCCTCTACCACTACTATTTCTAATGTCCATCTAGTAGAGGGACTTAAACACAATTTGTTAAGCATAAGTCAATTGTGTGACAAGGGCTATAAAGTATCTTTCACAAAAACTTGTTGCATAATTGAACATGCTGAACAGAACGTTGTGTTTAAGGGTGTAAGAGTAAACAATATCTATATGCTTGATCTTTTTTATGTATCTTTAACAAGTACTAAATGTCTAGTTACCTTGAATGATGATTCTTGGCTTTGGCATAGACGTTTAGCGCATGTTAATTTCGATTTGCTTAATAAGGTTGTATCTAAGGATCTAGTAGTCGGTCTTCCAAAAATAAAATTTTCAAAAGACCACCTATGTGACGCGTGCCAAATGGGAAAACAAACAAGGGTCTCTTTCAAATCTAAAAATGTAATTTCAACTTCACGACCCCTTGAGCTTCTCCATATGGATCTCTTTGGACCTTCTAGGACAAAGAGCTTAGGTGGAAATTATTATGGTTTTGTAATTGTTGACGACTATTCTAGATTTACTTGGACTATATTCCTTCATAGCAAAGATGAAACTTTTTCTGCTTTTAAGAATTTTGCAAATCTGTCCCAAAACAAAATGAATTCCAAAATAGTTACAATCCGTAGCGATCATGGTGGTGAATTTCAAAACTATCACTTTGATAAGTACTGTGACAAGTATGGTATTGAGCATAACTTTTCAGCCCCTCGAACTCCACAACAAAATGGCGTTGTGGAGCGTAAAAATCGTGTTTTAGAGGAGTTGGCAAGAACAATGCTAAATGAGGGTGGATTACCAAAATACTTTTGGGCTGATGCAGTTAGCACAGCTTGTTATGTTTTAAACAGGATCTTAATTCGTCCTATTTTAAACAAAACCCCTTATGAGCTTTTAAAAGGAAGAAAGCCAAACTTGTCACATCTTCACGTGTTCGGTTGTAAATGTTTTGTTTTGAATAATGGTAAGGAAAATATTGGGAAGTTTGATGCAAAAGCGGATGAAGGTATCTTTCTTGGATACTCACTATCAAGTAAAGCATATAGAGTGTATAATAAGCGTTTACTTACTATAGAAGAATCTGTCCATGTTTCTTTTGATGAGTCTTATCCGAAAAGTGTCAGAAAAGGTATTTCTTTTGATGACGAAGGTGTATCTACAGAAGACATACTCAAGGAAGCTGTTGCGGAAACTGATCAGTCCAGAACAGCTGCCCTTGAGAAGGAGGAAGATACTAGTCATGAAGAAGATGAGGAAGAAAGGACAGCTGAAGTAAATGACCTTCCACCAGCTTGGAAATCTTCAAAAGACCATCCTATCGACAACATCTTGGGAGATATTTCAAAGGGAGTAATGACTCGTTCTAAGATAAGTAACTTTTGTTCTCACTTCGCTTTTGTTTCCCAAGTAGAACCTAAAAATACCAAAGAGGCCTTGATTGATGAATTTTGGCTAATGGCCATGCAAGAAGAGCTTAATCAATTTAAAAGAAATGACGTTTGGGAATTTGTCCCTCGTCCGCGAGATCATCATATCATAGGTACTAAATGGGTTTTTAGAAATAAGCTTGATGAAAACGGAGTGATAACTAGGAACAAGGCACGGTTAGTAGCACAAGGATATAATCAAGAGGAGGGCATAGACTATGAGGAAACTTATGCTCCTGTTGCTCGCCTTGAAGCTATACGTCTTTTGCTTGCCTATGCTTGTTCTCACAATTTTAAGCTTTACCAAATGGACGTAAAGAGTGCTTTCCTAAATGGTGTCATAAATGAAGAGGTATATGTCTCACAACCTCCTTGTTTTGAGAATGCTGAAAATCCAGACTATGTTTACAAATTAAAACGAGCTTTGTATGGTCTTAAACAAGCCCCTCGGGTTTGGTATGAAAGGCCTAGCAAATTTCTAATTGATCATGGATATTCAAGAGGTAAAGTGGATAATACTCTCTTTATTAAACATAAGGGAAAGCACATCCTTTTAGTTCAAGTTTATGTAGACGATATAATTTTTGGTTCAACTAACATACACTTGGTCGAAGAATTTTCTAAGGTTATGCAGGGTGAATTTGAGATGAGTCTCATGGGGGAGTTGAACTACTTCCTAGGACTGCAGATAAAGCAACTTGATGAGGGTACAACAGTATGTCAAACAAAATACTGCAGAGAACTACTCAAGCGCTTTGGAATGAATGACTCAAAATAAATTGACACCCCTATGCCTACCAACGGAAATCTGGATAAGGATGAGCATGGTAAGTGCGTAGATGTCAAAAAGTTCAGAGGTATGATTGGATCTCTTCTGTATCTTTCTGCTTCTAGACCGGACATCATGTTTAGTGTTTGTATGTGTGCACGATATCAATCAAATCCTAAGGAATCACACCTAAAAGCTGTTAAGCGCATATTTAGATATCTTCATGGAACACCTAAATATGGGCTGTGGTATTCCAAAGGAAGTGATTGTAGTTTAGTGGGTTACTCCGATTCTGATTTTGCTGGCTGCAAATCAGATAGGAAAAGCACGAGTGGTACATGTCACCTGTTTTCAAACTCCTTGGTAAGTTGGCATAGCAAAAAGCAGGTATCTGTGGCTTTGTCAACTGCAGAGGCTGAATACGTTGCAGCCGGTAGTTGTTGCACTCAGATTTTGTGGCTAAAGCAACAACTACAAGACTTTAACATTCAACTCAAACGTATTCCAACAAAATGTGACAACACTAGTGCCATAAACCTTACTAAAAACCCTGTTTTACACTCACGCACTAAACACATAGAGATTAGACATCACTTTCTTCGCGACCATGTTGAAAAAGAAGACGTTGTATTTGAGCATGTTGACTCCAAAAATCAGCTTGCTGATATATTCACTAAACCTTTGGCAACTGAACCGTTCTTCAACATTCGTCGTGAATTAGGGATCTTAGATCTTTCTCAATTGATGTCCTAAGCATGTTGGTTCTTATTTATATTATGCCTCACCTTGGTTGATGAGATTTGTTTTAGCTATCATGTATACGTCACAAGATTTCACCAACAGAGGTAATATCACTCCTTTCTACACTTCTTTTACAACTATGTGTATGTTAGAACAAAATTCCTTACTCTCGTTTATGTAAATTTCTTTGCATATATTGTTTGAACATTAAGAAACTGACTTATGAATCATACTTGGGCATAACTACCATGACATACTTCATAATGCATATCCATACTGCATAAAAATTCATTAAAATCTAGTTTGGCATCAGTATGTATCGATCCAAACATGTATGCATCGATTCATATCTTCTGCATTTCAAAATTTTCAAAACTGGTTCAGGATGCATCGATCCATCCGTCGCATGTATCGATACATAGACCTGTTAAAAACATAAATGCATGATATGGATCGATCCATGGCCATATGCATCGACACATACTGATGCTATTTGAATTAAATGCATTTTTTTCTCTCTCATGGATCGACACATCAGCCACACTTATCACATCCTATCTCAAGACTTCATATCAGTAGTACCCATACCTCCCAAAACCAGCGGCTAACCCTAATCTCCCTCATCATCACTCAATCTAAAACCCTAAACTCATTCCACTTTCCCTCACCCTTTCATCACAATGCCTCCTCCTCCTCCTCCGCCAAGCTTCAGAGATCTTGATAGAGATGATGAGGAGTCCTGTGGTGGCCACAATCCCCATTAACCAATCATCATTTCATTTCACTGCATTTCATCTCATGCTGCTCAAGTTTTATTTGAATTGTTGCACAATATATGGTTTAGCTTATGTAATTCTTAAACTCGTTCTACTCCTTAAATGCTTTTCACTTTTTGTTTACCTCTATTGTTATTGCCCTTATTTGTCATTCTTTGTGAGTGATTCTTTACTTTGAAGCTTCCTTCTTTGTGATTGCTAGCTTTTTTTTATCAATTTTTTCTATGTCCTACTACAACATGTTGCCTTGATAAACCTATTTCTTCCTCTTTTTGATGTTGACAAAGGGGGAGAAA
Source organism: Lathyrus oleraceus (assembly GCF_024323335.1). Taxonomy (NCBI): domain Eukaryota; kingdom Viridiplantae; phylum Streptophyta; class Magnoliopsida; order Fabales; family Fabaceae; genus Lathyrus; species Lathyrus oleraceus. Next base: position 322,868,103 of record NC_066585.1, on the reverse strand, counting down.
TGCAGATATGCACAAACTCAGGGGGAGTATCACAGATCTTGCCAAAAAATTGCCATCATCAAAAAGGGGAAGTTTGTGAGAAAATTCTTTACTTTGAATAAATTTTGAATGATAGAAAATTGTGTGATCATCATCCAAATGTTGGTTGTGCATTATCTTACATGATTCATCTGTGTTTTTATCCCATTCTATTGTTGCATGACTGTACATAAAGACCCACATTGATACATCTCTTAAAAGAACTCATAAAATCTATTTTGTGTCAGTATGTATCAACACATAATCCTATGCATCGATCCATACAGTATGTGGTAAACCATAAAATTCTTTTGTTCAGTATGTATCGATCCATACGAGTCATGTATCGATACATGGACAGGCAAAATGCTCTATGGATCGATCCATACGAGCCTTGCATCGATCCATGTTAGTTGAAATGTCATATGTATCAATACATACGAATTATGCATCGATCCATGTTAGTTGAAAAGTCCTGTGTATCAATACATACGAATTATGCATCGATCCATGCTTACTTAATTTCCCCAAAAACTCATTAATCTTACAGTATGTATCGATGCATAACCTCATGTATCAATACATAAGTCTGTTTTATGTTCTAACAGCTTCTGTTTTGCATATATAAGAAATGTTGTGACAGTAGTGAAGAGAACGAATTGTAAGAGGGAAAAACAGTTGAGACACCAATCAAATGAGTGTGTAGCAGCAATTGTTTGAGCAATTAGAAACCTGAAAGAGACTTCATCTTCTCTATCTTCTCAATCTCTTTTCTTCAAGAACATCAACACATAATCATTCTTGTTCTTTGGATTAAAGGATCAACGAGATTACGTTCAGTGGTACGATCAAGGATCTAGCTGAGGTTTTCAGTGGAACGATCGAGGATCTAGCTGAGTTGAAGATTGAAGGGGGTTTCAAGGAAAAACCTACTGGTTTGTCCTTCAAGAACTGGAGTGTTCTGGCGGGTTTGTTAGTCACGTTTGCAGAACAGATTCAGCCGCAGCGGTGAATTGTTTGCAATTTCTTGCAGGAAATTCTTGATCGAGCTCAGATCAAGTGAAGGTTTTATACAAGAAGAAGATCTTGGGATTTAGAATTCTGTCTGTGTATTGAAACCTTGTATCAACGAATTCGGCATTATTGATAATTACAATTCTCAATTTCATTTGAAATTGAGAGGGAGACGTACCCACACGCGAGGACGACATGGGGAACTTCCTTACCAAATCTCTGCGTATCGTATTCTTTCCTTATCTCTCTTTACGTTTTCAACAGTTTCGCAATTTCAGATAGTGTGTTGTGGCTGCACTTTTTGCGATACAATAGTGGCAAGAAAACTTCCTTAACCAAAGTCCACTGTTGTTCATTATTGATCACATACACACCAACTGTTTGACAAAACTGTTAGCTGAATTTTATTCATTGGAATTAGGATTTAGTGATAAGTGAATTCAATTTGATAAGATTCTAGTGTTAATAATTTCTGTCTTTCTAATTCAAAATCCAGCAATAAATTCGCGTGTCCGGTTTTCTAGTAGCGGTTCAGAATAGACGGAAGTCGATTCGGGACTAAAATTTTCCGCTAAGTATCAATAGCTCTGATAAAATTTTAAATCCGTTTATTTTCAAAGAGGTGATCTATTCACCCCCCCTCTCGATCACTAGCCACACCGTCTAACATTCTCCATATCGGGGAATATTGCGATTTATTATTTACGCATTTGAATTCAATTATAATGGTTACTCATTGCCAAAACCTGCTGAAATGATTTTAATCGAAAAATCAAGATTCATTTCCAGTTCTCAATTTGTAATCCAGGTTTTATTTTGATTATTGTTTTATTTATTTATGCCTTATTGTATGTTTGAATTTCCAAATATCATGTCTGTTACCGGATCCATGTCCGGCTAAACCCATAGGTATCGGTATGTAAAGACCGTCGAAACGACGAGATTCATAAATAATTGGTGTTAGTTTTTATAAAACATATTTTTCCGATTTTTAGTTTCTTATTTTAATCAAACTGTTTTTCATACGAAAGTATAAAACAAACTAAGGTTATGGTCAACAAGAACGAGAGTTTGAGATTTTAACCAGATAGCTGAAACTAGGCATTAATCCTAAACACAACGAGAGCGCTTTAGGATTAATTGGACTTTATTTATATTCAAAAATTACTTTTAAATTCAAAATGAGACCGCGAGAGCCAAGCATTCTGGTTTAGGAGTATGGTCAGAGTCAATAAAAACGAGAGTGTGAGACTAAGTCCTTTCTATAAATAATTTCTACTGAAGAATATTTTGACCAATAAGATTACACCAACTATCTATCGAATCCCCGAAGTTTGATGCGTTACATACCAATATTCCTTTATCGCATATCTTTATTAATCTTCTATTTACGTTATAGTTATTTCTCTTCATCCCTTTAATCTTAAAACAATCACTAGCCTTAGATTTGCATAGCAACATTAGACCATGATACGTTCGATTATTAGTCCTTGTGGGTTCTATAATCTTTAAAACTACGCGATATGACAGTGCAGTTGTAGTCACGATTTCCATAGACTTACTAAGTCACGATCAAGTTTTTGGCGCCGTTGCCGAGGACTAATTTAGTCGATATCGTAATTCCAGTGTTGCCCAGTATAGACTAAGGCACTTTTTTCTCTATTATTATGTATCACCCAAATTTTCTCTACGATTATCACTCCCAGTATTTTGAGGAATCACAAGATTCCTATAAATCCAACCTGGAAATATTAATGGAGGATTTCATTGCAACGCAAACTCACTCTAAGATAGAATCTATGATGGAATGCTTTGTGGCTACACAAACTCTTCAGAATGAAGAATTTAGAAAACAAAGTCTTTATACTAATGAAACCCTTACACAACTGAACACTGTGGTCGAGTCCCTTATTACTCACAATAGGGCATTGGAGACTTAAATCTCCCTGCTGATGCAGACACCTCTAGAACCATTCTCTGAGAAACATGTGGATGTTGTAACAATCACCAGTGAAAAATCTACCGAAAATCCTAAGGAGAATGATAATGAGGAAGGTTCAGGTGAGAAAAGAGTAGAGATTGAGAAATATCCACCGACACCACCCAAAAGGGAGGTTGTCGAAGAGGTAGAGAAGGAAGCATTATGTGTTGTTCCTCCTCCCTATAAATCACCAATTCCTTTCCAGCAAAGGTCTGTGGAAGTTAAGGTAGACCCCAAATCCGAAAGGTATGAGGAGCTATTGAAAAATATCCACACCAATGCACCTTTATTTGAGATCCTGAATAAGAAGAGAAAATTAGAAGACCGTGAAACTAGGAAACTGATTAGTATAAAAAGGGGAAAGTTAGAATTTGAGGTGGGGGATGAAAAAATTGAACCCGAACCTGAAAAGCTAGCTCTCAGGATAGAGCCAGAACCACCACCACAAGTTCAGAAGGATAAACTACCTCGCAGAAGAAAAAGAAGAAAAGTTGACGGATATGAGAGATGGATTGATAAGTGGCCATGGAAGTCGACGATAATTAAAAGTTTGACCTAGGATTCATCCTCGAAAGAACCACAGTGAGTACTTACACTCCTGAGTCGCCACGCTATCGACGTAAAACATAGGGAATATTTCCTGTTTTATTAATCTCATTTTTTATCTATCCATTTTTTCTTCTTTCTTCTCTTTCATAAAGTCAATCGGTATTTTTCTTTATTATTAACCATTACTAACTTAATGTCAGTATCTACTTAAATTTATCGAGCTATTGACCATCACAATGTAACAAGTAGATTACATGGATTTAGTCTTCAGAGGCAGAGCTCAAAGGAGATGTTTTGAGGCTCTAGTTCGGAGACAAATGAAACTAACCTTATACCCAGATGGACACACTATGACCAAATTAGGTATAAGAGAAAGTGTTACGTTCCTAATTAACCAACAAGGCTGGGATACCTTTTCTATCAAAAGAAAATTTAGTTCCTACCATAGGTTAACCTTATAATTCCTAAACTCCCTAGTTTACCTGCCAACCCATGGTATGGGATTTAACAAAGGCCTCATCACCTTTAGGTTGTTCGATATTGAGTACCACTACACCTATAGAGAAATAGCTGAACTCCTAGGATGCTCTAATGGTCCTGATACCTTCACCATTACCCAGGAAGACAAGCTTGTAGACCATGAATTAGATCACTTTTGGGGTAGCATCACAAGAAACGACCATCCCGAGCCAGATCTTATGCATTCTGAGAACATACATAACCCTGCCATTTGTCACTTTCATAAGATCCTAGCTCACGCCCTATTCGGAAAGGAAAAGAACAGAACCCTTTTGTTCAAAGATAAACTCTATTTAATGTACTATGAATCACATGTTGGTGTAAGCCCTAGAGGCCAATACTTTTGGTACTTGTATCGAATTATTTAAAGGCATTTTCTTTATTATGGTTGATTAATAAAGTCCCTGGAATAGATAGTCCGTTTAATGTATTAAGTGTGACTTAATCATGAGAACACATTAAACATAAGGACACTATTCTTAAAGTATCCGTAGTCGAGCTTTAGTGTGAAGTGGGATAACATTAAAGCATTAAGACTATTATGTTTGTAGACTGATGATCACATATCATGGATCATGGATAAAGAGTTATCAAGTCTTAAACATAGGTATGAATATTAGGAGTAATATTTATACCGGATTGACCCGCTATCAGAATACTATATAGAAAGTTATGCAAAGTGTCATAAGTTATTCTCATGGTGATAATAGTGTATACCACTCTTCGACCTGAAACCACTATGGATCCTAGATGTAGAGTCGAGTGCTTTGCTGCTGATCCAACGTTGTCCGTAACTGGATAACCATAAAGACAGTTGATGGGTACTCCACAAAGCATGCTGAGGGACATGAGTGTCCTAGATGGAATTTGCCCATCCTGCATAACAGGATAAATGTCTATGGGCCCAATATTGAACTGGACAAGGATGACACGGTCTATACCTTGTGTTCAATATAGACATAAGGGCAAAGGGGTAATTATACACATAATTATTATCACAGGAGGTTTTGTCAGATCACATGACATTTTTGTGACTTGGGTAGCAGTGATGTGTTGCTAGATACCGCTCACTGTTTATTATGTTAAATGCGTGATTTAATATAATTGCCAACGTCGCAAAAACCTATAGGGTCACGCACAAAGGACGGATTGATGAGAGATAGAATAATTAAGGAACATCGTAAGGTACGATGTACTTAAGTAGAATACGAAATATGGTAAGGTACCAAGTACTTAAGTGATTTTGGCATATTATGAGATATGGGCCAAAATGCACTTAAGTGGGCTTTTTGGCTTGAAGCCCACACAAGTGGTTCTATAAATAGAACCCCTTGGGTAGAAGCACAGTAACTCACTGAGACAGAAAACACAACTGAAGAGTTGGAATTTCGTATCTCTCTCTCACTCAAAGCCTTCATTCATAACAGCTAGCACTGCGATTGAAGGAATCCGTTCGTGTGGACTGAGTAGAGACGTTGTCATCGTTCAACGTTCGTGATCTCCCCGTGGATCTCTATCAAAGGTTTTGATCATTATCAGAGATCTGCACCAAAGGTTTGAATCGCCACAAGAGGTAACGATTCTATCACTGATCATGCCCATTCGTAAGGATCACTAAATGGAGAAATTTTTAAATTCCGCTGCGCCTTGGATGACAATTCTCCTTCATCACATGCCCGACCTATTAACTCCGTTACATTCATGATAGCTAATTTGTACCGTATAGCACAGGAAGACCATGGACCAATCTCAGTGGGAGGCTTAGTGACCATGATAGCAAATGCCATGGGACTGAAATACCCACTCCTCAGGGTTATACGACCTATGAACATCCGATTTTGTCTCAATACAAGTATCATTAGGAACCTAGGCCCGAATGTGTTTGAATTCCAAGTTAACAGCCAAGTAGTACACCTGTTTACCCTGCCAGACCCTAGGACGAGTGTACATGATAGGAACAATTGGCTCTATGATTTGGATGGACCCCCAGATGCACCACCTTCTCCTCCAGAGACACCCCAAATCTATGATCACTATGACAATTATCTCTCTGACGCTGAATCACATGCCCCAGTTATACCTGCTACACCTCTCACCGATCATGCTGCTGCAATCGAAGCTATTCAGACAGACGTCACCAATCTGACAAGCGAGATGAGCATCCTACGCATGGAGTTCCACGAATTTATGGATGTAGTGACAGAGAACCTGGATCACATTTACCAACACTTCTACTCGTTCGCTCCTCCTACCAGCAGCCGTTGTAATGGCTAATTTATTGGAGTATTACCGATTTACCGACATTTATTTTATTTTCTTGTTTGGAATTTTATTGTTATTTGCTTTTACACATGGGGATTTATTTAATCATTTGAGTTCTTTTTATTCCAGTAGACAAATTATTTCATCTTCTCCCGTCTACTCCATTCTTTTATTCGTCAATTTTGCGATTTAATTTCATTTAACTATATCATGTTATTATTCCTATATACTACATATTATGTTGGTAAACCAAAATTCCACTGAAAATTATGGTCAAAGCAACTATAAAGGCACACACATGGGGAAGACCACACTACATGTGACGCCTGCCACACACAGTTGTGGCGCCCATGTGAGGGCTGTGGCGCCCACCACAACGCCCATAGTGGCACCCGCCACAAACATCAAAAGTGGCGCCAGCCACTACACAAGCTTGCACGCGCGGGATGTGTAATATTGACACATCAAATCACTTAATGGTTTTGTCCCTTGCATGCTTGACAATGCCTTAAATCCATTAAACCATTTTCAAAAACTCTTTGACCAAGGCATTGAATACCGTAAATGAGATTTATTCCATCAATCAATTCCCAACCACCATCACCTCTATATAAACCACCAACATAACCTCAATAAACCACACCTCTCATAAGCATAATTCTCTTCTCTCTTGATCTATTGTCACTACATTACACAACAAGTGTGAAATTCATTATGGCACAGATGAGGGAATACGAAATAGTGTTCAGAAATGGCGAGCCAGAAGAATTACAAGAGGAGACGTACACGTCTCTAAGCGAAAGAAAGATCGAATCAACAAGGTACGCCGATGAACCCTGTTAATTTGCCTTAGGAATTCTAGATAGTGTTAACTATGTGCTAGACACTTTAAATTTAAATTATTTTCTAACTCTCAAGGACCCTGTCTATGCTCAATTAACACTAGAATTCCTAAGCTCGTTAATTTTTAGTCCCACACCCAACACAAACTGCTCTAGTGGGACTGTCCAGTTTCATTTATTCAACGTCGAATATGCCCTTACATTTTCCAAACTAGCGGACCTGCTACATTTCCCCCTTGGGGATGGCGTATTATGTGAGGTCCCAGATACTGAGGGTTGGAAACGTGCCTTCCAACCATTTTGGAGGGCAATAACCGGTACAGTAACCCGTAGCTTTGAGGGAAATAAAGTCACTTTAATTCACAACCCGGCTATTCGATATTTCCGCCAAATATTGGCGTCCACCATTTTTGGCCAAGCAAATTCTAACAAGGTGATCGAAAAAGAACTCTTTTATTTGTTCGCCACATTTTTGCCACAAAAGGTGAATACCGTCCCTTTTATGCTATCTCACATGCAGGCCATTGTCAATGTGAAGCGAGGGGCGATTATTTTTGCAGGTTTAATAACCTCCATAGCCAGAGTCCTAGGACTCGAAGAAATATTCTCCATGCTAACCCCGCTCCCGCATCATGCCATTGACATTGACATGGCAAGGAGTATGAAATTGGTAAAACGAAGGCCAGATAGAAAATTCAATTTAATAATTGCAAATAATGTCTTACAAGATTTCATCCTCCCAAATCCAAATCGCACAGATCTGCGTAACCCGGATAATTATTGTATAATAATGATCCGGTGCCTCACCAAGTCCCCACGCACATTCCTGAGAATGTAGCTATTGTCGGGTACACCGATGAGGATCACATTCCAGAGCAAACTGCTCCAGCTACTGACCCACACCCCACACACATGTCATTTAAAAATGTTGCAGGTACATCCTCCAGTAAAAGACCGAGAATAAATGCGGCACCAACCACTCTTGATGAGATCTAGCCGAACTGCCACGGCGTAGCGAATTAGACGCTCAACGAGACCTACAAATCCAAAACATGGAAACTCAACAAACTGAAATGATGCAAATCCTTTGCCAAATGCAGCATGATCAGCACGACTACGCTTTCAGAGCTGAACAGAACATGTCTTGCTTGATCGATGAAATGGCAACATTGACAATGCGTGTAGAAGATATCCAAAACTACACGCTACCTCACTAGCCAGGAAACAGTGTGCGTGCACGTTCACGTGGCAGAAGGCGGCAGTAGCAGGATACCCAGGTTCTACCTTTCTTTCTTTCCTATCTTATGTCATTGCATTGGGGACAATGCAAGATTTAAGTATGGGGGAGGAAGCTTTATCACTTTTATTTATCGCTTTCTAGGTATATTTAAATTATTGTTATTGTTATTTCCTTTTGTTATTTTTGTTAAAGTGTCATTCGAGTTAAATATCAATATGTTGTCGAGTCTTTATGCATGGTTTCCGTTATTTACTAATTCTCCTATTTGCTCAAGCCATACAAATTTTTTCACAAAAATCTAGACTTAGAGATACATTACATCTTTTGAAAATTCTAAACTATGAATAAAACTGAGGTTGAATTGTAGAGATTGGAAAAACTTTATAAGATCGGTATCATTCTAACACCTTAAATCTCCCAAGTATAAGATCGATTTGAGTACTTATCATGCCATAGCCTTAAATTCTATCCTTTAATATTTCCTTAAGTAGTTTATCTAGCAGTTAGCACCATCCTAAACACACACTACGCAAGAAGCCGATGCAAATAAGTGTATGATGTCAGGCTTGAAAGAAGAAAATATTACAAAATGTATGAAAAATGTTGTTCCCTCTAAGTTAGGTGATCCTCGCCTGGTCATTTAGCCCAACGATATAACCATCTTTAACTGTTATTTGAGCCAAAGTGCGAAAAAGAAAGAAAGAAATAATGATGAGATCATAGTCACTAACATATTATCTTGCTATGAATGTGAAAGGATAACGAGCTTAATGTGATTGCGCCATAATGAAAAAGGATAAAAGGAAGGTTTAGTAAGGTAGGCTTAGGCATGACAACATGATTCAGATTGGTTGGTATAAGAGGGAGACTTATGGTTGCAATATTGCGACTATGTGTTCCGACGATACCCTTAGTGTGGAAGTGAGTACCTGTTAATACAATTTTGAACCAAAGTAAAGTTACTAGACTAGAATGAGTATCCGGATGCATCTGTGTCCTCTACAAGTCTTGATAATGTATGCTGCAAATATTTCACAAAACGTTTTTCATATACGCGGCATTTACTTGAGGACAAGCAAAGGTTTAAGTATGGAGGAGTTTGATAACGCGAAAATGTATCATATTTTTGGCTCCGTATGCATTTATTTTTACTTGATTAACACTTATTATTATGCAGTATTTTATGTTTATTATAGGCATTTATCGATTAAAAGGTTTACAGCAAGCAAAATCAAAAATAACAAAAAGGAAAGAAAAAGGAAAGAGAAAGAGAGAAAATGGAGAAAAATAGAGATAATGGGCCACCAAAGCAAATGGGCTTGTGGCGCCTATCATCTAGGGTCTGTGGCGCCCGCCACATGAACTGTAGGAGAAGGTGGCGCCCGCCACCAAGCATGATGAAAGGTGGCACTCATCCCTACAATTGTGGCGCTCGCCACGTAGTAAAGGGATAGGGTTGTGGCAACCGCCACAACCTAGTCTTCCCTTTTTTTCTCCATGTTTCTAGCCACGAATCCACCCACCTTCGCTACAAATGAGGGATGTGGAAAATATATAAGGACTCTGTCTCATACTCGCTCGGACCGGGCTCTCTCTTTTCATCCAGTTTTCAATCTACGGATTATTTTTTTATTAGTCAGAATTATTTTCTTTTAGTTTTCTAGGAAGTTTTCTTACTTTGTAAAAGTAATGGTTCTCCACATCGGGGACTATTGCGATTTATTATTTACGCATTTGAATTCAATTATAACGGTTACTCATTGCCAAAGCATGATGACATTATTTTAATCGAAAAATCAAGATTCATTTCTAGTTCTCAATTCGTAATCCAAGTTTTATTTTGATTACTATTTTATTTATTTATGCCTTATTGTATGTTTGAATTTCCAAATACCATGTCTGTTACCGGATCCATGTCCGACTAAACCCTTAGGTATCTGTATGTAAAGATCGTCGAAACGACGGGATTCATAAATAATTGGTGTTAGTTTTTATAAAACTTATTTTTTCGGTTTTTAGTTTCTTAATTTAATGAAACTGTTTTTCGTACGAGAGGGTAAAACAAAGTAAGGCTACGGTCAACAAGAACGAGAGTTTGAAATTTTAACCAGATAGCTGAAACTAGGCATTAATCCTAAACACAGCGAGAGCACTTTAGTATTAATTAGACTTTATTTATATTCAAAAATTACTTTTAAATTCAAAATGAGACCGCGAGAGCCAAGCATTCTGGTTTAGGAGTATGGTCAGAGTCAATAAAAACGGGAGTGTGAGACTAAGTCCTCTCTATAAATAATTTCTACTGAAGAATATTTTGACCAATAAGATTACACCAACTATCTATCGAATCCCCGAAGTTTGATGTGTTACATACCGATATCCCTTTATCGCATATCTTTATTACTCTTCTATTTACGTTATAGTTATTTCTCTTCATCCCTCCAATCTTAAAACGATCATCAGTCTTAGATTTGCATAGCAACCTGAGACCATGATACGTTCAATTATTAGTCCTTGTGGGTTCGATAATCTTTAAAACTACTTGATAGGACTATGCACTTGCAGTCATGATTTCCATAGACATACTAAGTCGCGATCAAGAAGACCGAAGGGAGAGAATATCCATCACTAGTTGAAGTGAACATATCAAGGACACACTCAAAGGGAAGAATATTTATCATTGGTTAAGATGAACATATCAAGGATAGACTCACATGGGAACATTAGGAAGAGTATCCGTTCCCTGGTTAAGGTAAACATATCAAGGATAAACTACCTGAAAAGTAGGAATTATATCTATCGACTAATAGATAGAATACCGGAAAGAGAATAATCGTCATCGGTTAAGATGAACATATCAAGGATAAACTTCGAGGAGAGAAATATGAATTACATCTATCAATTACAGGATTGAGTACCAAAGAGAGAATATATGTCATTGGTTAAAGTGAACATATCAAGGATAAGCTCTGCAAACGGGAGAGAAAGCAGGATTTACAACTACCAGTTACTGGGCAGAAGACCGCAAAGAGAAGGAAACCCGTCATCGGTTAGGATGAACATATCAAGGATTAACTCTTTGGGGAATAAAAATAGGGATTACAACTACCTTTTTACTGGGTAGAACAGCAAAGAGAGAATATTTGTCACCGGTTAAGAAGAACATATCAAGGATAAACTCAGAACATGGGAAGAAAATATCTGTCACCGGTTAGGATGAACATATCAATGATATACTTCCTGGGGAAACATGAAAATGAATCTGCTAGGGAGAAAAAGGTTACTTTTGCCGGGTATTGGGCAAGAAATAACAAACTGCAAACTAAGAAGAATATTACTAGTTACTGGATAATAACCTCTTAGGGGACCCAAAGCATCTATCTAGGCAAGATCTAGAAAGAAACGGTCAATCAAGACTCAACCCAATGAGGATATAACCCAAGGGGAATGGTTCCATCCAGATAATAAACTGGGGAGGAAGCTGAGATAATAATCATCCACGAGGAAATAACTCAGTGGGGAAAGGAGAATGGTTAAAATCTTTCTGCTTATGGGGCTGACAATCTACAATTGAAAAGAGGAGAGACTCACCAAACTTGTATGGGGATAAAGTACCACCATAACAGAGAACAAGAATCAATCAACAAGTGTGATGATGCAATAACGAAATTATATGAGTGTATATGTATATCTATCTATCTATCTATCTATATATATATATATATATATATATATATATATATATATATATATATCATGATTATGCTGACAAAATAATCACAAAGGATACAAAGGTGTCGTAGATTTGAATCATCGATACAATTCTCGGTCAATCCATAAAAGAGGGAGACAATTGCTGGAGAAAAGATAGATCAACATCCCAAAGGCTTAACCCTAGCTGGGGAAGGAGGAGATCTACTGAGGAAAACTGTTATCGAGTCTGCAGGAAATTTTAGGTCAACACCATATCAACTGGGAGACAACCATGCATGGGATAAACACAAATAGTTGCTCAGAAACCACGAGGAAACTCTGATTGGGAGAGAATCTGATGGCGATTGGTAGGGAAACCGAAGTTCTGCCGCAACCACGTGAACTGCCGAGGAAACCTGTTCTTACTCCACTGGAAACCAAATATGAACTCGGCCGGGGAACAAACACTCCGCAAGGGACTAAACAACCAACTCGACTGGATACTTCACTGGGGAATGGCGAACAATAATCACCAAGTGCTGAATAATGTTGTTGGAGATTAAAGAGAAAATGCGCCTGCTACTTGGAGAGAACCAATAATGCTCCACACTTAGGGCGTACTGCTTTTGAACCACTATTGATATTCCTTTTAAATGAAATCGATTGCTTAAAATTCATGCTTTTATATGTTTAAGAAAAATTATTTAGATTTAAAAATTTTAATTTCAAAAATGATCATAATAAAATTTAAATCTATTTGGATGAAATAAATAAGAGTAGAAACAATTGGATCAAAGCTCAACTTTATTTAATAGAATGGTAGTCTGTAAATGACAAGACTTCATAGATCTTTTCAAAGTTGAAAATGGTAATTTACATGGAAAAGGGGTACATCGAATACAATGATCACTAATACTTCTACCAACTCTTGACATCCACTATGCTCTTGACGGCTGTTGGAGGCAATGAATCAACATCGACCGTTGAGAATGTCTTTAAAACTGAAGATCAGCAGGATGCAGTTACTTGCCATAATCCTTAACTTTTGCATAAATTTCCCCAAGGTGGGGTACTCAATTTATCGGGATAATTTTTTCTATTTTATGTCTCTAATTTCTGCCTGGATCGCCTTTTCGGGTTTTCAATCCACCGACACGCTCTTTTTTGCCTAAGCCTCCCTTTCGGGTTTTCAACTTAGTGAGTTGTTCTTTTCTTTTTAGGCGAAGTATTTCTTGACAGCATCAGCGTTCACAGGACGAGTGAACTCTTCACCATCCATAGTTGTAAGAGTCAAAGAGCCGCATGAAAAGGCTCTCTTAACAACATATGGGCCTTCATAATTAGGAGTCCATTTTCCCCTAGAATCTGGTTTGAAAGATAGAATTTTCTTGATCACAAGGTCACCTTCTCTAAACACGCTAGGTCTGACCTTCTTATCAAAATCTTTCTTCATTCCTTGTTGGTATAGCTGACCATGACACATGACAGTTAACCTCTTCTCTTCAATCAAATTCAGCAGATAAAATATGGTCTGACACCCCTCAGCCTCAGTCAACTTTGCTTCCATGAGCACACACAATGAAGGGATCTCAACCTCTACGGGGAGCACTGCTTCCATGCCATAAACAAGTGAGAAAGGGGTTGCCCCTGTTGAAGTGCGAATGGATGTATGATACCCGTGCAAAGCAAATGGGAGCATCTCATGCCATTCCTTATATGTTAAAACCATCTGCTGAATGATCTTCTTGATGTTCTTGTTTGCATCTCCAACAGCCTCATTCATTTTAGGTCTGTAGGCAGAATAATTATGATATGCAATCTTGAAGTCCTTGCAAAGAGCTTCCACCATATTATTATTCAAGTTCGATCCATTATCAGTAATGATCTTACTTGGCACATCATAACGGCATATGATTTGATTCTTGATAAACCTTACAACAACTTGCTTGGTTACATTCGCATACGATGTCGCTTCAACCCATTTTGTGAAGTAGTCAATAGCCACCAAAATGAAACGATGTCCATTCGAAGCTTTGTGCTAAATCATGCCAGTGATATCGATTCCCCACATAGGGAAGGGCCATGGGGAGCAAATGACGTTCAATAGTGTTGGAAGAACATGAATCTTATCTGTATAAATTTGACACTTGTGGCATTTCTTCACAAACTTGCAACAGTCAAATTTCATTGTCAACAAATAGTAACCTGCTCGCAACATCTTCTTTGCCATTGCATATCCATTGGAATGAGTACCAAAGGAACCTTCATGGACTTCAGTCATCAATAAGTCTGCTTCATGTCTATCCACGCATCTGAGTAGAACCATATCGAAGTTTCTCTTGTAAAGCACATCACCATTCAAGTAGAATTTTTTGGCTAATCCTCTCAAAGTCTTCTTATCTTTCAAAGATACCCCAGACAGGTAGATCTGATTTTGGAGGAAACACTTGATGTCGTAATACCACGACTTTTCGTCTTTGACCTCTTCCACAACAAACACATGAGATTGTCTATCAAGACGCATCACAGTCAAATTTTGAACTTCATTCCAATATTCCACCACAATCATTGATGCCAATGTTGCGAGAGCATCTGTCATCCGGTTTTCATCTCGAGGGATATGATGAAACTCAACTTTTGTAAAGAAAGTTGAAATCCTCCTCTCATAATCTCTATATGGTATCGAACCGGGTTGATTCGTCTCCCATTCACCTTTGATTTGATTCACAACCAAAGCTGAATCTCCATAGATATCAAAGTATTTGATTTTGAGATCAATGGCCTCCTTAAGCCCCATAATTCAAGCTTCATATTCTACCATATTGTTTGTATACTTGAAAGTCAATCTAGCTGTAAATGGAAAATGCATTCCTTGAGGGGTAATAATCACTGCCCCAATGCCATTACCATATTGATTAACAGCTCCACCAAATACCATGCCCCAACGGGAACCAGGTTCTGGCCCTTCTTCAAACAATGGTTCATCACAATCTTTCATTTTCAAGTACGAAATCTCTTCATCAGGAAAGTCATACTGCACTGACTGATAATCTTCAATCGGTTGGTGAGCCAAATGGCCAGCCAAGACACTACCCTTGATAGCTTTTTGAGATCAGTATTTAATATCATACTCTGATAACAACATCTGCCAACGGGCAATCCTCCCAGTTAAAGAAGGCTTCTCAAATATATACTAGATTGGATCCATTTTAGATATCAACCAAGTGGTATGATTCAACATGTATTGACGCAGATGTTTAGCAGCCCAAGCCAATGCACAACAAGTTTTCTCAAGCATAGAATATCGAGTCTCATAGTTGGTGAATTTCTTACTGAGGTAGTAAACTGCAAATTCTTTATTTCCAGTCTCATCTTGCTGACCTAGAACACAGCCCATACTCTCTTCAAGCACAGTCAAATACATGATCAATGGTCTTCCTTCAACAGGTGGAGACAAAATTGGAGGTTCAAGCAAATATTCTTTGATACTTTCAAAAGCTTTCTGGAAATCTTCGGTCCAATCACAAGACTGATCTTTCCGAAGAAGCTTGAATATAGGCGCACATGTGGCAGTCATGTGTGAAATGAATCTTGAGATATAATTCAAGCGGTCGAGAAAACCTTTGACTTGCTTCTCAGTTTTGGGCGCAGACATCTCTTGTATTGCTTTGACCTTGGTAGGATCAACTTTAATACCTTTCTTGCTGACAATAAAGCCCAACAACTTACCAGAACAAACAACAAAAGTACACTTATTGGGATTCAAGCAGAGTTTATACTTCCTCAAACGCTGGAATAACTTTAATAAATGCTCAACATGTTCCTCTTCATCAATTGATTTAGCAATCATGTCATCGACATATACTTTGATCTCTTTATGCATCATATCATGAAAAAGAGTACTCATTGCTCTTTGGTAAGTCACACCAGCATTCTTCAAACCGAAAGGAATCACTCTATAACAGATTATTCCCCAAGGTGTAATGAATGTGGTTTTCTCCATATCTTTGGGTGCCATCTTTATCTGATTATATCCGGAAAATTCGTCCATAAACGAAAAGGCTTTGAATTTTAGTTGTATTGTCTACCAACATATCAATGTGTGGCAGAGGGAAATCATCTTTTGGACTGGCTTTGTTCAAACTCTATAATCGACACACATGTGGACTTTTCCATCTTTCTTTGACACAGACACAATATTGGCCACCCATTGCGGATAGTCAGCGGTCACCAGGAAACCGACATTAATCTGCTTTTGCACTTCTTCTTTGATCTTTACTGCCATATCATGATGAGTTCTTCTCAACTCCTGCTTGACTGGAGGGCATTCTGGCTTCAACGGCAATCTATGCTCCACTATCTCAGAATCCAACCCAGGCATGTCTTGATAGGACCAAGCAAACACATCTAAATACTCTCGGAGAAGATCAATCAACCCCTTCTTAACACCTGGACACAGTCGAGACCCAATCTTGACTTCCTTCACATCATTTTCGGAACCCAAGTTGACTAGCTCAATCTGCTCTTTGAATGGATGAATGGCTTTTCCTTCATGCTCAAGAAGATGAGACACTTCATCACTTACTTCCTCATCACTTTACTCCTTAGCCTCAAACACAGGGAATTCAGAATTTGGAGAAGGAGAAGGATCATTGTATTCAATGAGGTTAGAAACCAACTTCCATAATGAGTTGATTTTAGAGAAGTGGATTTGTGACCAAAGATTATGCAGATAGACAATTATATTATTTATTTATGTTTTTTGTGATTACCATTTTTAGAATAAAGCAAAAAGTAAAAATAAAACATCATAGATGTGGATGAATAGAATTATGTTTTATTGATGATCAAATTTGAAAATGCTCAAACAATGTTCACTTCTCCCTTAGGCATAGGAAAAAGATTTTCAAAAACAAATAAAAGCAACTACTTAGATCGATGCATAATAACAGGAATATCAACAGCAGTCTAGTTGTTGCAAGTTTTTCCATGCGTCACAAAATTGGTGCAGTCTTCCTCTTCACCATCCTCTAGCACAACAGATAAGTGTTGTTCATTACCATGAACGAACCCTCCGCTACAGAAGCTGAGTTGCATATTCTGATTTAGCAACGGGCGAACCTTACTGGAAACCCAAACCAACTCTGTTCTTGTTGTCGGAGACTTCTACCATCTGCCCCCCATTGATCAACACTTCCTTCTTCCACAATCTTCCTTGCATCTTTAAATGAGGAGATGGGTGCCCCAACTCTTTTTCCAACAGCAATAGATAAGGCTTGGAACGGGGTTTCAACCTCATCCTCAGCTTCAACATAAGATAAAGATGACATGTGGTTGACTAACAGTTCCTTCTCCCAGCCAACAATGAATAGCTTCCCATTCTTGACAAATTTGAGCTTCTAATGCAATCTGGAGGTAACAGATCTAGCCTCGTCGATCTATGGCCTTCCCAACAAACACCTGTAGGACGGGTGGACATCCATTACTTAAAAAGTAATCTGGAAGTCCCTCGGACCTATCTTCACCGGGAGGTCCACTTCACATCACTTTCTTGTGTGAACTGTCAAAAGCTTTGACGACTATGCCGATATATCTCATAGGTGCTCCTTGATATGACACCTTTGACAATGTTGACTTCGGAAGCACATTCAACAAAGATCCAGTGTCAGCTAGCACATTTGACAGAGCATCATCTTTGCAGTTCATGAGATATGCAAAGCCAAGTTATGATTCCTACCCTCCTCGGGGAGTTCTTCATCACAGAAAGAGATTATTACAGGAAGTGATGTTAGCTACAATATGATCAAACTAATCCATCGTAACATCATTCTCCACATATGCTTGCTCAAGAACTTTTTGCAGTGCTTCTCTATGCACTTCGGAATTCATCAACAGAGATAATACTGAAATCTTTGAGGGGGTTTGGAGCAGCTGCTCCACCATATTGAATTCACTTTTCTTTATCATCCTGAGTACCTCGTCACCATCATTAGGCTTCAAGCCACTGGATTCACTAGGCTGACACTTTGGAGCACTAACTGATTCTACAAAAGGTACACCCACCTTCTTGCTAACAGACGAATCATCTAGATTCTTTGGGAACACCGGCCCAAACACACGACCACTACGGGTCACCTTAGTAACATGAGCAATGCTTACAATAGAACTAGTAGTAGGTAAAGGAACCTCTTTACCATCTTTCACCATAGTCGCATTATACTGATATGGGACAGCTTTATCGGATGCATACGGAATTGGACCCACCAACCTTATAACCAACAGCGATACCGATCTCTTGCTGACACTGTTACTGCTGTTGTTGTCATACTGGATGACCACTCTCTCAAGACTCTTGAAAACCGGTACTATAACATTGACATCTTCTTCTACGTGATGGGATTGAACAATCTGGATTAAGCCTTCATCCATCAACCGCTGGATGTCCCTCTTCACAACCATACAACCCCTATGGTTGACACTGCAGATCTCACAACCATCATGATCATGTTCACAATCGATAACCAAGCAAATATCCTTGTGCATCATCATCAAGGACCTCCTAATGAAGCGTACATCAAATACCTTGAACTCGCCTGAACAACCGTCCACCATATTAACTAATGAATTACCATGAGCGGGCAAAGGATTCACTTTAACATTCAGTGCGCAGTCCTCAAAGGACACTATTCCACTCTTTACCAGCTTCTGAACTTCATACTTGAGAGGGTAATAATTCTCTATATCATATCCGGGAGCTCCTTGATGGAAAGCACAATGGAGTTCTGGTTTGTACCACTAGGGATGTGGTTCCGGGATTTGCGGAGGATTTCTTGGTTGTAGTAGGTTCTTGAGAACCAAAGAGGGATATAATTCTGCATATGTCATTGGAATCCGGTCAAAAGAGACCTTCTTCCTCTCAAAATTTTCCTGCTGATGATTGTTGGTATTATTGTTGTTGTAAGTGTTTGTTTGTTGTTGTGGTTATTGTGGTTGACGTTGTTGTTGTTGAATTGGTGCTGACTGATTTGTTGAAAATACGGGAATAACTGAAGATAATTGATGATGATGTTGGCAGGGTGGTTGACTTATTTTAATCTGAGGCCTCCTTTGCCTCCCACTCGTCACTGCATTAGCTTCACTGTCCTTCTTCTTGCTAAAACTGTTGCCATACCTCTTGATGGGTGACACCTCCTCTCTAGACAACCGTCCTTCTCGGAAACCTTCTTCGAGCCTCATCCCCATGTTTACCATCTCGGCAAAATCATTGGGGGCACTGGCATTCATCTGCTCATAGTAAAATGAGCTCGGGGTCTTCAAAAAAATATTGGTCATCTCCTTTTCCTCTAAAGGAGGGGTAATCTGAGTAGCATGTTCTCTACACCTCTGCACATACTCCTTGAATGTCTCTTTGTCCTTCTGAGACAACGATCTCAACTGATCTCTATCGATAGCCATATCAACATTATATTTGTACTGCTTCACAAAAGCTTCACCCAAATCATTGAACGTGCGGATGCTTGCACTATCCAACACCATGTTGCACCTCAGAGTGGCATCGGTCAGTCTGTCTTGAAAATAATGGATCAACAATTGATAATTATCGGTTTGAGTAGACATATTTTTGGCGTACATCACCAAGTAATTGAATGAACATGTATTTCCTTTGTATTTTTCAAAGTCAGGCACTTTGAATTTCACTGGAATCTTCACATTTGGAACCAAACAAAGTTCTGCAACACTCTTTCCGAACAGGTCCTTACCCCTCAAAGTTTTCAACTCCTTGTGCAGCTCAAGAAATTGATCCTTCATCTCATCCATCTTCTCATATACATTTGGGCCCTCAGACGGCTCGGAATGATAAATGGTGTCTCCTACACGAGGCAGGGTATGCAGGACACGCGGCGGTACAGACATGGTCGGGTTAGATGCCAGCATAGAAGCAAATGTAGGCGCAAAGCCTTCGGGCACAAAGTTTGGTGACATTCCCCATGGGAATTCGTCAGGCATGTTAGGCGCGAAGTGAGCAGCAGTTGCGGGAACAGTAGAGGTCACTTCTAAAAATCCCTTCTATTTATATAATTGGAATGATTACACTGAGTACAGTTTCAGAAACCAAATGAAAAATACAAGAGAAAAGGAGACTAGTCATCCTAAGGATCCCTAACAACAATGCTAGAAGATTTGGTTGTAGGCGCGTACTTCCTTCAAATGCGTCAGATCTTGGTCTCAAAAGAAGCCTTCATCTGAGCCTTCTCGAGGACAAGTTTATCAATAATCTTCTTCCAAGCAACGGAAGGATGAGGCATGTTGGAGGAGGATGAAACCTCTGGCTCTCTCTGTCTCTTTGTCACTCGGTCTTCAAGTAGCTCAATAAGTGCTTCTTTGTCCTTAGACTCAAGTTGTAACTCCTCATGCTTTTTGCTCAAAGAATGGAAATGCTCTTCCCACATATCATTCTCTTGCTTCATCTTGGCGAGTGCGTCTTCCAACTCCTCTACATCTTGGTTAGGGTGAGTTAATGGCTAAACCAAAACCATAGACATAGGTCTTTCACAAGGATAAGGCATCTTCAACTCCAAAGCTCTTTTCTTCACCCAAAGAGTGTAAGCTTCCAAAGCTACACAATTGTGGGGACCAAGCTCAAATCTTCCTTTCCTATGCACATTCTGGCAAGCATGCACAATCTTCTACTTCAAATGTTGGGGATCTTTACCCTCTTGATAGAAAAGACCTTCTAACAAAGTGTTATTAGGTTTGTCCTTCAAGGGGAACCCAAGCGGGCGACGAGCCAAAGCAGGGTTGTAGTTAATTCCTCCATATGTACCAATAAAGGGTACATTAGAGAATTCACCACAACTATCAATAATCTCCAAACTGCTTAATGAAGGGCCATACCAAACTATATCATCATTAGTGAGAGACATAAGTTTTTGAGACCACCGTAGACATTGTTTGTTCTCCACAAAAGCAGGTGTCTGAGGCAAGTGCGAAATAAACCACTTGTACAGAAGAGGAATGCAACATACAATCGTTTCACCACCCTTAGAATTCCTTAGATGCAAAGAGAGGTACATATCACCCAACAAAGTAGGCACAGGGTACCCAATCAAGAAAATTCTAATGGCATTAACATTAACAAAACCGTCAATGTTAAGGAACAAAGCTAATCCATAGATGAGTAACACAAAGATAGCTTCAAAAGCGTCCACACTACCGACTTGAGCAAAGACAGTAGCTTCCTTGATAAGGAAATCAGAAGGCAACCCAAACAATCCTCCTTTCTTCACCCAATGAGTCTCTATCTCAGACTTCTTCAAGTGAAGGGCTTCAACAATAAGATGAGATCTGGGAATCTCTTCCAATCCACTAAAAGGCACTTTCCTAGGAACAATTATTCCCAAGAGATGGTCATACTCCTCCAACACAGGCATAAGCTGATAGTCCGGAAAAGTGAAGCAATGGTAGAGAGGATCGTAGAACTGCACCAATACACTCAAGAGTCCTTCAACCACATCAACAGACAAGATAGATAGAAGCTTCCCATGGCGTTGTTTGAAGTCCAAGGGATCTAATACAAAAAATGCTAGCTTCCTTAACTCTTTCAAGTCGGGACTTCTGAAACTGTACTTCTTAGTGTTCCTTCGTCTACAATCCATGGTCTGAAAATATTTGCAAATAACACCTCAGTTCCTTGAAATTTTTGTGTGATTAATGTTATGATGTGCATCAACGCATGAATGCAACAATCACAAATACGGGATCACACAAGGCAAACAAACAAAGGTCAATGGATGAATTAAGTCATCGTCAAGATCAATCATCCATTTTGGTGGATTATGGTTTACACCTTAACAACACCCAAGTTCCATTGATATTGACAAGACTTGATTGGATCAACTAAGAATCAAGGGTTTGTTGTAAGTCACGAGCATGGAGTCTGGGTAAGAACCATCCCAAAGGAGTGAACTAAGGATAAAACCTGTAGATCATGTTCTAAAAAGATCCGAGAGTCTTAATTCCATCTATCGAATATTACGAGTTAGGATGACTGACTCATCAACCCATAATATTCTCAAGAGAAACTCGTCTGAGTGTAGTATCGCGTAACAACTGTTATCAAGTCTACACTTGAATAGTCTCTGCACTATGTCCTAAATAGGCCAAGAGGGGTTAAATGTTCTACGGTCCTCAGCTTCTCGGACCCCAAGTTAGACATAGTAATGCCTAACCATAAATACTTGTGTGACATTTCTAAATCTAAAAGGGTCTCCACTGAGCAGATGGGTCTCAAGCCAGCTTGTTATGGACTACTCCACACAAGTCGAACATGACTATACCATCCTCCTATCTTAATTGCACTCAAGTCCGGGTTAGAACTTATCTCACCACTCAGAGATCACCAAGCACAACAAGCAGATTATATCATACAAATAAATAGACATACATCAAATATACAGTTATATACACATAAAAAAGTAGGCTAAACCCACCGGAGACTACTCCTGAATAGATTCGCCTTAATTTCTGTAGCGGTAAATTTATGATCATCAAGCTATGGACAAGCTAGACATCAAATAAACAAGAGTCGCCATCGCGCTTTTATTGTTTCCAAGGGAAGAGGGAAAAGTACAAACAATACCCAAAAATAAGAAATTATCAAATCAAAACCAATAAAATGCCAGAGATTACAGGTACGGGGGTTGGTTACACATAAGGAAGGTGTTAGCACCTAAAGTGTCCTAGGTACTCCTAGGGAGCCCTTTTTTGTGTGCATATGCGTTTTTGTACAAATGATGTTTGCAAACAAATAGAATGGGGGGATGAGAAAAGAGTTCACTAATTATATTTTTATGTTTGACAAGACCTTTGGACTTGTGCCTACGTACCAACATAAAAATGAGGGATCAAAACCTCGTAGTTTGTGGTATCAATTTAAAAATGGATGTATTGTTTTTTAACAAAAATTTAAGTTGGAAAGGCACAAAGGCCTAAAAATGGTTTGAATGAGTTAGTTCTTTTTGGATTTTGAAATTTTAAGTCAAGTATAGTTAAGTCTATTTACAAGATTGATTAAGAAAAGAAGTTTGAAAATGCAATGGCTTAAGGCCAAAGTTTCTAGTTTGCAAAAGTGGTCAAGGTTTGAAAATCTACAAACACAAGCAAATAAGATTTTTGAAAGGAGGGAGAGAGTTTGAAATTAAAGAAGTGGGAAGGAGATGAAGAGACTAATCCTAAGCATAAATATAAAAGTTGAGTTGAAAAGATCTGACCAATGGGCTGCAATCCAATAGACAAGAATGTCATATAGAAACCCAAATTCCCTTGGAATTTTAGAATCAAGCAACAAACAATGCACAAAATATCAACTTGAAGTGCAAGTCATAAAATAAAGATAGCCACATCCAAGCTTAGCAACTCCATGATCTTCTTTAAAATTTCCCATGCATTAGATTAATTCAAAGATGGCACAAATCACTGGTTCAAAATAACAGCTTCATAATGATCATGTTGCAGATGAACTCAAATGGATCTTCAATGGTGTATCAGATGAAGTTCCAACTCACAAGCACTTGGTTACATGAAAGTTGGTATTGGCCAAGTCCTTTGCATAGGGAATGTTGCCTAATATCTAATTCCAATTGTCTCAGATCAACCCAACAGTCCACACAAGATATTTTTTAGGGTTTCTGTTCTTATTATGTGCATTAATGGTCAAAGGTCACACAAACAACACAATATACACAAACAAAATATATCACACAATATGGTCCAAGTGGACAAAGTGAAAATGACATTATCATAAACAATTAGAATGGTATGAATAATGGCAAATGAATAAAGCTAAAAACTAAAGTGCATTAAAATAAAGGACTTGAAATTAAATGTTAGTTGTTAATAAGTTAGAAGTTAGTATTGCTCTTGCTTTTGCTCTTTTGTTTAAGTCATTCTTTGGAGAACGCTCAACCCACTTATCACAAGCATGGATCCTTGAACCAAGACATCTTCCAAAGGAAGGGAAGAAGGCCAAGTTTCCACACAATACCATGAAAGAGGGGAGACTTACAATCTCACTAACTAGAAAGTTATGCCTTTGTGTCAAAATTTAGCGCTATGTTAAGCAATCGTAATTGGACTTATGTAGAAGTCATAACTATTTGAGGTCGGCCAATAGAATTTTGGTGTTAATGTATGTTAGAGATATAGTATGATGAACTATGCTCATGAAACATACCACTCACAAAAAGAATATGTAAAGTAGGGGACCTAATCTCATCCATACTTAGGTAGATTTTGCAATCAACTAGCCTTAGTATATTGAGATATCATAGGTCCATGACATGAATGCATAAAGAAGGGGAATGAGATGAAGAGGGAGGGGAAATGGATCAAACTCAAATTGGACAAAGGAGGATTTTTACCAACTTAAGATCATTCATTCATTTTAGAAGATGGAATGCACATTACATCAATCCCCTAAATCCAATGATCTTAACATAACAAAGTCAAATCAACCTTGACCAAGACCTAACAACACAAGTCAAACTTATAAAGTCAATTAAAATGGCTCTACACAATTAATTTCGCATTTAATCAATTAAAATTAGTAAAAATAATGCATTAAATTAAATATGGTTGGTCAATTTCCTAAAACCTCATCAAAACATCCAAGAAATGG